>NC_140584.1:286057827-286657827 GCF_964204655.1 Triturus cristatus | reverse complement strand
AGCTACCAGCCTCACTAGCACCTTGCTCCCGGTAGAACCGGAGCAGCTCCCAAAGAACTGCTGGTAGTACTTTGAGCCTTGGCCCACTACTATTCCAATTCCAGAATCGGAATTCTTGAATCCAACTGTACCTACCTTTATGCATCTTTGACGTTTCATTACATAGGACTGCATTGTGCGTAAAAGCGCACAGGTTTGAACGTTTTACATATCTGTGAATAATTCTATTGAAAACGGTACTTACCCGTGAACAGTTGTTGTGTTTAACATATACATAAAAAGAAGTGTTCGTCCTTAGCTTTGAGGAACTGAAGGGAACCTACCACATGGCGCAAGGTGAACTATTTCGCTACCTTCAGGTTCGACATGCCCTCCAGACGGCATTTACTAACCTGCCTGACATTCCAGACTCGTCGCCTCTAGAGGACAGACTATTAGATGGGCAATTGCACTTGAGGGCCATCTCCCTGACGTATAAAAAGCTGTGCAACAACCTCCCCCGATACATTTGAGATGCTTCGAGAGAAGTGGCAGCAGGACGTAGGACCTATTGAGGAAGAGGACTGGAGGGAGGCACTGATGTCTCCTAGGAGGGCGGCGATCACCCTCCGATACTGACTGATCCAATTAAGGGTCCTACATAGGTCCTATATGACGGGGGTCGTCCTTGCACACATAGGGGCTAGGGAAGATGCACTATGTATTAGGGGATGCCAGCATGAGGCCACTTTCTATCATACGGTATGGGAATGCCCTGCGATCAAATCGTTATGGGAGGGGGCCACGACTGGGTGATGGGGCCCCAACCTCGTTGTCCTCAAGTGCTCACCTCCCATCTTGCCCCAGGTGATCAATCCATTGAAACCACAATTCATTGAATTTAGGGGCCGTAAACCCCCGGCCGTATTTATTAACAAAAATGTATATTCAAACAATAAAAGTATATTTACAATATATACACACACACACAATACACAGAAAGTCCACATTGTTAGGTACATGTCTTTTCCTAACCTTAACAAACATCTAATACATAGGCATTCCTATCCTAGACTACACATTCAAAACAAATATGATTACCTTTCTGCGTATCCCTGTTTGAGCCCACGGCAAGGTCATAACTTGCGCCCAGATCCCGATCAATCTATGCCTGCACCCCAACCGGAGTACGCATGCACGGAGGGCCTGGTTCCCCGGGAGGGTACTCCTCTCACCCCCCCCCCCCCCCCACAGAAAACACCCTACACCCACAAATTATCTCCATGGGGAGCCCATGCTGTCATGCGCAGCTTACTTGCGCCCTTTTGCGCGTGCGGGGTGGCCAACCAACCTACTGGAATGCGTAATTCCCCTCCCCCGCACCCTTCCAGCTAACCAGCTGTAACTGCCCCAGGAGTTTGATGAGAGACCACTTGTCCCTCCCCCCTCCCCCCCGGGTATCCCCATTAAAAATGGCAGCACCTCCAAAGACCTTAAATTTAAGCTCACCAATTATGACCTTACCGCCCAACCAAGGGATAGCATAATCAAAATACGACAATAACAACTTTAAAATTGACAATAAGCTATGAACCTGTAAAAGAACTTTGATAAAACGCATTCTCGCTTTAGGAGAAAAACATCATGAAACAGAACATTATCATCCTGTTGAGAAAGAAAAACATCTAACAGCAAATATACTACCCAAAACTTCAGCTTTAGGGGATGGTGGGTGGGAGAAAAAAAAAAGGATTAGGACCTCCTTGCGAGGTCCGTGGTGATGTCGGCTGAGGAAGTGCCGTGCACAGAGGGAGCTTTCGACGCTCCCCAGCCTTTTATGCTGATTTACGCATGGGGACGGTTGGAACTGGTTCCCCGGCGCTACGTTGCTCTACCGCACGACCCGGAAGTGCTTCAATCCCTTCCAGCTGACGCGCTGATTGCCAACAAGGAGGCGGGGCGTGCACTGCGCCCCCCGCCTCCCTACATGTCGTTGTGGGACCAGCACGACTGCCATAATGACAGCAGGGCCGGCCTCTGCCTTTCTCTATGGCCAGGTACGGCCTAAGTCCCCCCTCTAACCGTGTACCCCTCCCTGGGTGATGGGGCCCCAACCCTGGTGTCCTCAAATGCTCACCTCCCATCTTCCCCCAGGAGATCAATCCGATGAAACCACAATTTTTTTTGATTTAGGGGTCGTAAACCCCGGCCGAATTCATTAACAAAAATTAAAAAATTAATTTTCAAACAATAAAGTATATTTACAGTATATACACACACACACAATACACAAAGTCCACATTGTTGGGTACCTATGTCTTTTCCTAACCGTAACAAACTTCTAATACATAGACATTCCTATCCTAGACTACACATTCAAATCAAATATTATGACCTTTCTGTGTATCCCCGTTTGAGCCCACGGCAAGGTCATAACTGGCCGCCAGATCCCGATCAACCTATGCTCGCACCTCAACCGGAGTGCACATGCGCATGGGGCCCGGTTCCCCGAGAGGTTACTTCCCCCCCCCCCCCCAAACACCCCCTACGCCCAAAAATGATCTCCATAAGGGGCCCATACAGTCATGCGCAGGCAACCAGCCAACTGGAAAGCATAACTCCCCTCCCCAGCACCGTTCCAGCCAACCGGATGTAACTGCCCCAGGAGTTTGATGAAAGACCACTGTCCCTCCCCGCCCCCCCCCCCGGTGTCCACAATAAAAATAGCAGAACCCCCAAAGACCTTAAATTTAAACTGACCAATCATGACCTTACCGCCACAAGCCTGCATAGTTGCCAGACTATCAGGCCTCCCCCTTTCAGCCCTCACAAAGGTCATGTCCTGATCTGTGACCCTGCCAGCCAGGCCAGAAGATTTCCCATGAACAGCTCATTTCTCAACCTGGACAAGTGAGTGAACCCCATCCTGTAAGTAACAGGGGGTCACCCCTGATACACCCATGTGCTATGGTCTGCAGCTGTGAGGACCTAAAGAGTCTATCCATTTGGTTATTAAATTCTCTGCACGGAGTGATACAGGGCTTTCACGGACTTCCCCCCTCCCGCCCACCACTGCAAACTTGGGATCATATGAGACCATACCAAGATAGAGCCAGGGCAGCATCTAGCTAACCACCCAATTTCCGTGATCAGACTTTCCACTAGACACCTTCTACCCAGCTGTACCAAATCGTTACCACCCAGATGCAGAATTAAAATTTTAGGGGGGGGGGGGGTCCTTACCCGATCGAGTAACTCTCCCACTAGAGCCCTGAACTGTTCAAAACGTAGGCCCCCAGTCCATGAAAGGAGACCCTAAAACCAGCCTGCCTGGCTCGTGATTCACCATTACCTGCAAGAAAAAATTTGCTTAAACGTGACACATAGCAATGACCAATAATCCAAGCGTAGTGTTCGACGTTCTTCCAGGCATCAACCTGTCCCCTCGTGTTTCCTGACTGTTGATGGGCTGTGGATAGTTCCCTCCCTGCGTGACAGGACCGAGAGAAACTGCAACTTGAATAGAAAGAAAGCGCCGTCAGTGAAACCTTCCACGCGATATCAAAACATATGCAGCCGCACATAGAGCTTGTAACAATTGAATGACCACCTTCCAATCCTCTGTACTGCCCCTGCTTTGAAACCTCTCGCCACTGCTTCGGTGGCGGCCCCTATTCTAAAAGAGTGTCCCAAAACTGCTGGGGTCCAGACCCGCCCCACTCAAATTGAAGTTTGTTGAGCGGGGTACCCTCTGCATGCATTAACAGAGGCCACCCCTCACTCTTGGTCCTGTGTGGAAAAAAGGCCTCTAAGTTGGTGAAGGGGCAGCATGGGTTCCCCTGCGCCCGTCGCAACACCACTCCTTCCCCTTGTGCATCCTGATCAGACTTGGATCTTTCCACCAATATGAACAATGAGTCCCCCTGGATTTTTACTGACTGAACTGCAGTCCCCCTTTCTCATTCTGCTTGTTTTTTGCCACCAATTCGCCTATTCTAAAAGTGCCGTAGAATGCCAATGTAAAAGCGGCCCTAAACAAGGTTTCTGCCTCGGTACTGCAAACCTGGCCCAGCACTCCCAAAATTGCGGCCACGGTGTTAAGACCAATTGGACGCCTCATATCTGGTAGTGATCTCTGCAGGCATTGACATCCTTTTAATGCTTTCCTCACTATGAATGTATTAGTGGGGTATATCCCATTTTTTGCTTGTGCAAAGAAAGATAGCTGCCATGTGCCTCCTAGCTGCTGCCACTGAGCGCCCCTCATCTTTCAATGCTTTACAGTATGAAAAAATGGCCCCGGAATCTTGCCAATGCTCCTCCCATTCACCCCCCTAAGAAAGCACAGTAATCCCAGAACGCCCCTCCATATGCCTTCCTGGTGCTAGGCTAGCTGCCACGAGGTCCGGTAGTTGGAGGCACCAACTTGTCAAAGCTGTTCTGGGAAAGACGTTGGGTTCTCTGCTGCTTCTGGGAGATGTGACCTGAATACCTGCATCTTAAACGAGATAGCGCATCAGCGGCGTGGTTTAACACACCTGGGACATATTTAGCCCTAAACTGCATATTCAATTTCATGCAGATTAAAATTATCTCCTTCAGCAGACGTAGGATCATTTTACACTTCGCTGACTGACTGTTAATGCATTCCACCACCGTCATGAAATCTGACCAGAAAACAACTGCTTTGTTCTTTAGTTGCTCTGGCCAGACAGTGCAACAAAAATGGGAAAAAGCTTGAGGAACCCGGTGTTGCTTATCAACCCGATCTCACTCCACCAAGTCGGCCAACGTCACGCCACTCACTCAGTACCAAGTATAGCACCAAACCCCTCGCTACCTGCCGAGTCTGTCATCAAACCCAAATCCGAACAGGATGTGAGCGAGCATGGCCACAGTACTGTAACATTAAAGTACCGCAGGAATGCCATCCAAATCTACATATCCTGCTTGACCTCACCAGTTAACCTCGTGTGGTGGTGCTTTTCTTTAAGTCCTGACATGGCTTGTGAAATGGATCGCAAGAATGGCCTCGCCATTGGGATAACTTGCAGTGCAAAATGTAACTGACCAACTGTCTGCTGCAATTGGTGTAGTGTAACTTTGTCCTTGGCTAAGCATTGTTGTAGTACTAACTTGAATTTAGAAACCTTTTCCCTGGGCAGCCGTGAGCAACCCGGAGCAGAGTCTAATTCGATCCCCAGAAATTCAATCACTGTGGACAGCCCTACGATCTTACCCTGCGACAATGGTACACCAAAAGTCTGCATGAGCGAGCAAAATTGTTGGAGTGCCCGCCCACAATCCGGAGAACCCAGTGTTCCATGGAACAGAAAGTCATCAAGGTGATGCAGCACATATTGATGCCCCCTCGCCTGCCTGAAACCCCACTCTAGGAAACAACTGAACTTCTCAAAGTACGCGCAGGCATGCATTTGTCCATGTAAAACTTGCCCCTAAATTGAAAACTTAGAAGGAAGGTGGAAATCAAAAGCTGACTCAATGTCTTACTTTACTGAACACAAACACTCATCAATGGCATCATTTAGAGATGGACCCTTGGGCACTGAGAGATTATGATCAACCCGAATTCCCCTGGCTCTTTTTTGGGCACCACCCCAAGCGGAGAACAAACAAAATTTCCTACTAGGATATCATCAAATGGGCCTGTTAACCTGTCCAAGCACAACTCCTTCTCAATTTTGCTGCCGCCACCCTAGGGTTAGCCCTCACAGATAACTGATTTTTGCATTCAGCTGTCCAGACATAATCAGATGCTGGAATCCTGAAACCGTCTCTAAAACCTTCTAGATGTAATTTTGCAGATGAACAGGAAGTATATCTATTCAGCCATGGAGTCAGTGCACTTGTTATTATAGGGGACCAGGCTTTGGTGAGGCCACCAGCATCAATATTGGTTTTCTCCACCCCCATCCTTTGATTTCTTGAAACACTTTGACTCTGGATGAGAGGTGTTACCACAGAAAGAGCACATGTGCTTGAATTTGCACGTACCTGCTGCCCTATTGCATGCACGTCTGTTAAAGTCCCAGCATGCCCCTTTCTTTCCTCCTCCCCCACCCAAACTAGGTGAGGAGAATGACCGAAAGGATTGCCCTTTTGGAATTTCTTTGGGATTGTCTTGTGTCCTATTCCATACATGATCTAACCATGAAATCGTGTCAATTTGATCCCATCTGAGGGTGGGGTTCAAAGCCTTTGCTTTCCGGAAGCTCTTGTCATACTCCAACCACCCTACACCGCCCTTCTCATCATATGCAATGGTGATAATATTTTGGTAGCACGCCATTTCCCCAGCTAAATGTGGGAACCGGTCAGTCATGACAGCCAAATAGACAGAGAAACCTCTAACCCAATTAATCAGAGACTCCTCTATCCTATATTTCAGCAGTTCACTTGCCCATTCCCTTGGGAGCATCCAATCCTTTTTTCTCACAGCTTCTTCTCTATCTCTCTCATCTATTAACAATGAAAACATGTCGACATAGCTCCCCTTCCAAATCTCCTCCTTCATGGCCTGCGTGACATGCATATACAGTTGCGTGCACGCTCCCCCCACTCTTAACACTGGTAGTGACTGTGGCTTACCTGTCGAAGCCACCTCAGCTGGATTCAGTTTCACTACATCCATCACTGGGTTTACTGCTGGCACTTCCCTACTGACTGTGGTGGGCACCTCCTGACCCAACGCCCCATCTAACTGCGCCACTATCTTTTTGGCCTTCTCCAGCGCGTCCACACCAGAAATACCAGTGGCCGGGGACCAGTTACCCACACTCTCTAGCCAGGGAAGAACCGCTGCTAAATTTGCCACTAAATCCGGCTGGCCTGGATGAACTCCGGTAGGAGCCCCTGCCCTAGGGATGCGCGGAGCCTCTGCGCCAGTACCTGCTGGCCCAGGTTGCCCCCCTGCCCCCGGCGGGTTATTCCCCACCTCCATACCTGGTGAGGAGCCCACCCCAGTTGCCCCAGGTTGCCCTTCGCTTTCTACTGGCCTCGGCACTGGAATGTGGGCCACTGGCTCTGTGGCACCACTCGCTCCCTCCCCTTCCCCCTCCCTGGGAGGTGGAGCTCCCCCTTGCTTAGCTCGGTTCCTCTTGGGTACGGGAGGAAATGCTGCCCTAGGGGCTACCCCTTCCCTCCTAGGGCGTTCAAGAGTGTACTCCTGCCCATCCACTTTCTCTTTTAAACTCACAATGGCTGCTTCAATGTCCCCCATTTTTCGCATCATGGCCTCCATTAAACTGTCCATGCGCGAGTGCTGGTCGCTCCGCTTTGCCTTAGGGGCCATCGTTCTACAACCACAAAATGCTTTACCGTGGATTATAAAAACACGCCTCCCCACAATGCTAATACCACGGCTGAGAAATTGCGCAACCACGTGAACTACACTAGCCACACACCCCACAACCTGGCCTGGGAACACAGCCCAAACCCTTACCTCAATCGTAGGGAGACCACGACCGGCCACACGCACCCACGCAACCAGAGCCACGCCCACTGGCTAGTCTAATGGGTCGGGTGAGTGATCTCCAACCCGCGTGGCTCCCGGAAGCGCTGGAATGCAGGCCTGTCAGTGACTCCTTGGGAACTCTGCTTTAACTGCCATGAACTGCTCCAGGTGTGTTACCACTCTCTGCTGATTGCCCCACCAGCTGTTCAAGAGACTTCCAGAATCCTCCTGAAGCTCCTCCTTGTGCGAGGCCTGTAAGATAAATGCAAGAGATATGTATGACCTCCTAATGAGGTCGGTTGTCTGTCCCAGCTTATCCGTTTACACTTGTTGAAGAATAAAGGAGTGCCACCTTCCCAAAACGCTGTGCAATGCCCTGCTTGGTGGAATTCACCGTCTGAAAAATAAAGCACAACTTGATCAATTGTGGCGCGAGGCTAATTAGCCTTCGCGCTCCACTCACTGCTCTGTGAAATTGATCCGAAATCTGTCCCCTGCTGCCGGCGTCCTGAAATTGACCCGACCGGCACCCGTGCCCGGATGCCTTTTGCAGTTGACCGGAGATGGTGCCAGGTGCTGCAGCACTCCACGCCTGAGGAGAAACAAGGGGAAACTGATCAAAGCTGCCCCTCCCGCACAGCCGCTCTTCGCTACGCCGGACACGCACTCCACTCGGCTGACGGAATTGACTCGCTCGACTCCTGCGAAGCTGACGAGGACTCGACTCAGCTCAGCTGACGAAGTTGACCTGAAAAATAAAAGAACAAAAAAAGGATTAGGCCCTCCTTGCGAGGTCCGTGGTGATGTCGGCTGAGGGAGAGGCGAGCACAGAGGGCGCTTTGCCCGCTGCCCAGCCTTTTATGCTGATTTACGCCGGGGGCCGGTCAGAACCGGTTCCCCGGCGTTTCGTTGCCCTGACGCGCGACCCTCACTTCCGGGTGACGCGCTGATTACCAACAAGGAGGTGGGGGCGTGCACTGCGCTCCCGCCTCCCTGCATGTCGTTGTGGGACCGACATGAGTGCCATAATGACGGATGGGCCGATGCCGGCCCCTGCCTTTCTCTTCCTTCTATTATGGGGATAGCGTGTGGGCCAGGCACCTCAAATCTCACTCCCTTGCACTCTAGGGCCTGTATTTAACCAAGTGCACTAGTAAACCGTTAAATCCAACTTGCATGTGACATCTGCCGTCTCCCCAGGCCTTGTATCGGTGATATCCGATATTCACCACTAGAGGGAGGCATTGTGTGGAACATCTGCATCCCTGACGACATACAGTGAAAACTGACAACCGACCAACATTTTCAATGTCAGAACGATACATTTCAAGTTCAAAACAAGCACTGGCAAAGCTAATAGTAAATAGGTTTGCCTTTGATCTCCAGACTTTGGCTTTGTCAATGCTTTTTCTGTCACTGTTTTGTATAACGTTGCCCCTGGGAAAGCTGCCGGGCCTTCGTCAATCCAAAACAAATACATAACGCTGGCTGAAAGTAATAATATGTTGTGGTCTCAAAAATCACACATGACATTGCCATGGCAGTTCCTGGCACTGTGCGTGGAAGTGCTCCTTGTGAAAGGGCATTATGCGGTAAACTACAATCAAGGTAACCCAATGGCTGAAGGGAGCTGATCCACTGCTGTAGGTGGAGGTAAGACAAATGTGAATGGCATAATAACACAAATGAATAAAGAGGGCTGACTGAAAGCCACTGTAAGTAAATAGATTATAATCTGACTTTCGAAGAAGTAAAAGGTTTTGGCTGACACCAGACCTAACAAAACAAAGACCCATTATGCAGCAGAACAAATGTATGTCCTTTCAGTTCTGTGAGCATCTACACACAACATAACACCCTTGCACGCTTTGCGAAGTAATTTCCCCTCTAAAAATGCACGTTCTGTAGGGTGCACATTTTTATTGCGGTTCGGTTTACTATTACATTGACACTTGGGCAAGCCCACCAGGTCAGGCCTTCTAGCAATGGCCTACACGCATGGTCATGTTCAATGGTGTTAAGTGCTTGTTTTTATAGCACATTCCCACCATTACTATGGCCTCAGCGCCTCTTGTGAATCTGGCCGTCTTCGATGTTCTCTGTTGATATGGTATTTAGTGGAGTTTCTTGTTCTCTTGAGAAGAGTCTTACTGGATAGTGGTTGGCATGATTGACCCGATTAACGTATTGCCTAGTGATTGACTATGTTGGAGGTGGTGGCTAAATCCTCTTACTGGTGTCTGTGTTCACCACCCTCCCTGTCTGGCTTTGCTATTGCTCCAGCGGAAAAGGGTAAATTTACATATCCACCCTGCGTCACAGACCCGTCATCACACTAACTCATTCACACACGCATCCATTGGTGGGGCCCATAACACCAACACTCATACGTCTCACTCCGAATCTGCGCACAGGAGGAAAGAAGCTCTGGACATGTGGGGGTACCTTATTACCTATAGGAAGAACATTCTTTACCTTATATACACCATATGCATCTGCACCTATAGAATACTAACTTAAAACATCAAGGCACTCCACCACTTGGTCGATGAACCAATTAGTTGGACTGGTTGATGGTGATTTAGAACCAGCTTAAACACATTAAAGCTTCGGAACCTTTGATTAATCAATTACCTTATCAAAAGAATCACAAACTCATTTTTGTTAATCACTGTTTAGTTTATCTAATTAATTGTCTTTCGTTGACATAATCAGCATGTAATCAAATCAGGGTTCAATGAATATTTTGTCACAAATTTGCATAACAATTATATTTACCTAAATTCAGATATCGGTCACCATTTTCCGAAACCTGTCAGCCCTGCATGAATCAAATCCCTTCTGGTGAAATCGTCCAATCAAAGTGCAGGCTAAGACCCAATAAATCGGGGAAAAGTTATTTCGCTCGGCACGACCCAGTCCCAAAGGTATCACAAGGAGCAGGCAATCGAGCAAGCAAATTGACTCTCCTCACCAGCAATCACCAGCGGAAACTCGGAACGCACTTCTACACTTCTTTCCACCTTCTTCTAAAGTTCCCCTTATATAAGAAATTCTAAGATAATCCGCAACATCTCCAGGAGTAGAAGACTCCTGATTGGCTAAACCCCTAAAAATTGAAATATTGGACTTGGTTCCCTGGTTTTTTCTTGGTTCTCAGGGAATTGAATATGTCATCCTTTAGTTTGTCCAGTTCTCATGCGAAAAGTTCCAAAGTAACAACATGTAGTCCTCTGGATACAGGTCTTCATTGTCCTTTTCTGTCATTCACATTAGCTGAGTTCTGGCAATCCTCCACGTTCCTATCCTTGACAAGGAACACGGTGGCCACTTTGGAGGTCGCCTGGAGATCTTCAGAGCCATCCAAGTCTGCGCAGTAGGCATTGCGCTTACACGACGGCGGCCACTTCCGAACTCCATTTTGAATATTGCAGCCTAGTAGGCCCGAATGCCAACTTAAGCAAAACAAACATAAAAAATAATTAATGTACGGAAATGAAGATTCTAATGTTTAAACCCACACTACTCCCAATATATATTAGTATTTTCCTAGCTTATAGCAACATTTAAGGCAATAATACTCACCATTCCGCAACACCAGGAGCACAAACCATCACAAAAGCAACATAAATCGTGCAATTTTCTATACCAACACATTCTACAGTTAATATGCGTACCACAGTTAGTCATTAGAATTATTAGCCATGCAATTAGCATTTAGTCCCCGTGTATCTTGTGTTTATCAAGGTGTAAAGTTGATTAGTAGTAACACTCCAAGCAATTAATACAGGTTAGTATTTAGAATGATTATGTACGCAAGGCAAACCCGTTATTGTATTGTTGTTTTTGAGATGCTCTGGGGGGGACAAATGATGGCTTCGTTATGTGATGGGGGGTAGGGATTTGACTTTGTTGTCCTGGAATGTTAACGGACTGGGTGATAGGATCAAGCGGGGTGTGATCCTGCAGTATCTGAAACGGATTTCGCCTGATGTGGTCTTTCTGCAGGAGACACACCTTATTGGTAACTCCTTTTGTGCCATGAATCGCCGTGGCTTTCGCTTGGTGGCCCACTCGGGCTTCAAATCGGGCTCGCGGGGGGTGGGCATCATGGTCAAGACCTCGCTCCCGCTAGAAATAGACGAGGTGCGCCATGATGAGAGGGGACGCTACACTGTCTTGGTGGGGAGGATGGAGGGCAAGGTAGTTGTCTTTGTCTCTGTGTACGTCCCACCGGGGCTACAGTCCACCACCTTTGCAGATCTGGGACGCCTCCTCCTTGACCTCCCGGGGGGGCTTCTGGTGGTTGGGGGGGATTTCAATGCGGTGGCTTCTGGGACTATGGATCGTCATCCCCCTAGGGACCTCCCCCGGGCACAGGCGTGGTTAGCGGGCCTTTTGGACACACTGGGATTGGTGGACTGCTGGCGTTTAAAGCATCCCACCCAGCTGCAGTACACCTTCCATCCGGGTGCCCATGGTAGCCTCTCGCGGCTTGATTATGTCCTTGTCCCTGCGGCCTATGCTGGGAGGGTGGGAGAGGTGCGCCATCTGGCGCGGGGTATTTCAGATCATTCCCCGCTCCTGTTGCACTTGGGTGTCTTCCCGAGGGGAGAGGGCAGGGTAGCCCCAATCAATGCTTGGTACCTGCGTGACCCCACTATTCGTGCTGACCTGATTAAATCATTGCAACGGTATTTTGAGGAGAATGTGGGGTCCGTTCCGTCGGCTATCTCCCTGTGGGAAGCCTTCAAAACAGTTCTCAGAGGGGAGGCCCTCTCCTTTATCTCCCATGCCCGCAGACGCGCACAGGAGGAGGTGACCCGGGTGGAGGCCGAAATTACTGAATTGGAGGGTGGTCTGGGGAGTGGGGTGACTGACGCGGCGCTGCATGTTCTACACCTTAAACAGGCGGCCTATAGGGCCCTCGTCACGGAGGCGGCCAGGGGCCTTAGCAGAGAGCAACAGGGGCGACTGTACGATGTGGGTGATAAGGCTGGCAAACTGATTGCGTGGTTGGATAAGAAGGAGAGAGCTAGTCGTGTGGTCCCGCTGATTGAGAGGATGGATGGTGTACGAATTACTGAGCCGGACGGCATTGTTTCTTGCTTCGCGGATTATTTCCGCGAGGTATATTCTCCGGTCTCTCCCTGCTCGGAGGAGGATTCCCATGCCCTGCTGCGGGACATCGCGCTGCCCTCGCTTTCAGTGGAGGACAGGGATTCGTTGGATGCCGCTCCCACCTCGGATGAAATCGCCCTCGCCATACGCTCGGTCGCCTCGGGCAAGGCCATGGGCCCGAATGGCCTTCCTATCGAATTGTATAAGCTGCGACCGGATGTACTGGCACCTCACCTCCGCGCGATGTTCCTTGCGGCCCACTCGCGGGGCTCCCTCCCGCCGGACCAGCGTCTAGCTACCATCGTGGTTATCCACAAGGAGGGGAGACCGCGAGACCGGGTTACGTCCTATCGGCCGATCTCGCTCTTAAATGCGGAGCCTAAAATCCTCGCCAAGGTGCTTGCCAACCGGCTGGTCGGCGTGGTGGGCGATCTGGTCCACCAAGACCAGTCCGGCTTTATTCCCCATCGCAACACGGCCCTTAACCTGCGGCGCTTGCACGGGGTGCTCGCGCGTGTTCCGTTCGTGCGGGAGCCGGCCATCTTGGCGTCCTTGGACGCCACCATGGCGTTTGACACGCTCGAGTGGCCGTACATCTGGGCGATGTTGGCGAAATTTGGATTTGGCCCGGGATTCATCAGCTGGGTCAAATTGTTGTACTCTGACCCATTGGCGCAGGTGGTGGTGAATGGTCGAGTCTCGGCCCCATTCGTGCTGGGACGGGGCACGCGACAGGGTTGCCCCCTGTCGCCGCTCCTGTTTGCACTGGCCTTGGAACCCCTGGCGGAGTGGCTGCGGTGGCACCCTTCTATCCGTGGTCTCCGTTGGACCCCTGAGTATGAGGACCGCGTGTCCCTCTACGCCGACGACATCCTGTTGTACTTAGCCTCCCCGCGTAAATCACTGATTGTCCTGGTCGATGTTCTGCGCTCCTTCGGCCGTAACTCAGGTCTTGTCATCAACTGGGCTAAATCCTGTGTCTATGTGCTTTCCGGGGAGGCTCCTGTTCTCCCGCGGGGCTGCTCGATCCAGATTGCCTCGCAGGGGTTTCGTTACCTGGGCGTCTATATTACGCTGGACCCGGTGGCCCGCTACGAGCGGAATTTGCTTCCCCCCCTCCAGCGCTTGAAGGAGGACGTCGCGCGCTGGCGGCGCTTGCCGCTTTTGCCGCTCGGCCGGGCGGCATTGTTCAAGATGATGTCATTACCGCGCTTTCTGTACGCTCTCCAGAACTCGATGGACCTGGTCCCGGCGCGTTACTTCCGTGAGGTGGAGAGTTTGCAGCGCCGCCTGTTCTGGGACGGGAGGCCGCGTATAGCCCTGGCAAAGTTGACGCTCCCGTGGTATGACGGAGGGATTGCCCTCCCGGATATTAAGCGGTATTACTGGGCCTCCCAATTAGCTGCAATTAATCACGGCCTTTACGGGCCCGCCTTAAACCCGGCATTTGAAATGGACAAGATGCTCCTGCCCGGTGGCGATTACAATCGAGCGCTCTACACTAGCGTGCCCGATTCCCGCCTGACGGGACCCACGCGTGTCATGGTGCGAGTATGGCACGCGGCCAATGCAGCTATGGGATGGAAGGACCGTTTGACCCGGGCGTCACCGTTGTATGCGTCTGAGAGGTTGGGCTCCCTATGGACCTCGAAGGGCTTCGATAGGTGGGACACGATAGGCATTAGTACAGTGGGGGACCTCTGGACGAGGGGAGGATTCAAAACATTCGAGACACTACAGGCGGAGTTTCAGCTGCAGGGCAGTGAATACTTTCGATACCTGCAGGTCCGTCACGCACTGGGTTCTGTCTTCCCAGACGTGGCCGCCATCCCGGAGTCCTCCCCACTGGAGGATAGAGTGCTAGATGGCCACGTTCCAGACAGCACGATCTCCCTCATCTACAAGAAGTTGATTAATGACCGCTCGGGCTTACTGACTGGGCTCCGCGAGGCTTGGGTTGCCGATGGGTTGGAGCTGGACGACGAGGACTGGATTTCCGCGGTGGCCTCCCCGAAGGAGGTGGCCATCCCGGCTCGCCTTCGCTTCGTCCAGCTTAAGATACTTCACCGGGTGTACATGACGGGGCCAGGGCTTCTGCGTATGGGCTATGCCGAGGATGGACTGTGTAAGCGTGGGTGCGGTGCATTGGCGACTTTTTTACATATTCTGTGGGAATGTCCGAGGGTGGAGCGATTCTGGCGTGGTGTGCATGAGGTCCTGCGAGCGGTTACGCATGTCGTGCTGGTGCCTGAAGCGAGGGGATGCCTGCTGAATGTGTGGGAACCGACCGACTACTCGGTTCCGCAGACGCGATGGGTGACGCTGGGTTATATGATTGCTAAACGTGACATCGATCAACTGTGGGGGATCCCAGAGGCCCCCGGTAGTGTCGGCCTGGAAAGAACACATGGATTGGTGCATGTTCCGAGAGAAGGTGGTGTATGTGGCGCGGGGTAAGCCTGGGGCATGGCTGAAGGTGTGGGGCCCCTGGAACGCCTACCGCGGGGGTATTTGCGAGCCGCCATTGTTGCCTCCCGCTTCACCAGCTCCGTCCCCCTAGATGACCCCCTCCCTCAATCCCGGGCACAGTGTTTTCCCAGTCCCGGACCCATTTGAGGAGCATATGTTGTCACTTTCGCTCTCGGGTTGCCTTGCTGGTGAGGTTTTATGTTGTTGTGTTGTATAAAACGAAACCGTATTGTGGGCTCAGAGTCATGTGGCCCACGTTGTTGATACCTCCTGCTTTAGCGTCTCTGTAACGCCAAGTGCCTTATTGTATATATGTCATTTATTTCTGTCACTTTAGCGGCCGGCCGGAAGGTTGTAGGCCCATACCTGTATATATTTGAGATTGTAATAAACGGTTTCAAAAAAAAAAAAAAAATGAATGATTATGTAATTAGTATTTTCATGCAAAATAGAGAAGGTATACAAAATTTCGTTTTACCTGCTTCACCAATTCCCCCTTTGGTGATTTTTAATATCACCACAAATCCCACTAAATTTCAGTTAAAATTTATGGAAATGAATTCTCAGTTCTCTTACACTTTGTTACGTCACATAATTGTTTCCCCCATCTCATCCTCTCTTGTTTTCTTATACATATTTTCTTTCCATTCTTCCAATTCTATATCTCCCATTTCTCTTTCCCTTGTCTCTTACTCTCTTTTCTTGGCAACTTCTCTTTTAATTTTATTTTGTAACTTTCTTCTTTTTATACATACACATCCTAGTCTCAAAATTAATATTAGTATTACCACACAAGTCACTGGCATTAGAAGACTACCTAGGCAGAGTTTTGTCCGACCATGATGCACACTCCGTGATCCTTAGATGGAGGCCACCGCATCCCCCGGTGCCCGCGTGGAAATTGCCCCGGGAATGCCTCACAGACCAGGCGTTCTGTCATACACACAGCGAACACATCCAGGAATATTTTTAACTAAACACGAACACAGCCTCATCCAGATCAGTAGAATGGGATGCTTACAAAGTCGAGGCAAGGGGACACGGTATTCAGCACATAGTAGGGGTTCAGCAGGTGCTAGAGCAGTCACTACGAACCGCGGAACTGCGAGTAGTGGACCTCACGAAAACACTATATATGGGGGAGACTACCCCTGCACAGGTGGCGACTGCAAAAACAACATATGCGGAAACCATGAATGACCTTCGCAAATACAATTTTAGAGCGTATGCTGCCCGGGTACATAGAGAGGGAAATAGGGCAGGTACACTTCTCGCCTGGCTCGCAAAACAAGACAAGGACATGCAACCCATCACAGTATTACAGGACGAGTCTGGTACCATTAAACAATCACAAGTAGATATACTACGCATCTTTCACGACTATTACACAGGCATCTATCACGCCCCGCCACAGGTATCACACCTGACAACCCAATTCCTCCAATCCACTCCTATACCCGGCATTCCACCGGCGGACGGAAAGGCACTAGACACAAAGATAACCTCTCCGGATGTCACTCATGCGATCAGGGCGTTGGCACGCCGTAAAGCACCGGGAATGGATGGCTTTCCCCTTGAGTACTATACCGCTTATTTGGGGCAGTTGTCGCCACGCCTCGTGACCATGTACGACGATGCATTGAAGAGAGGCGAACTTCCCAGCTCACTCAGGGAATCTACCCTGGTAACATTTCTCAAACCAAACAGAGATCCCACACTCCCGTCCTCATACAGGTCCATATCTTTACTTAATGTGGATTGTAAAATTCTAGGGAAAATACTAGTGGACGGCTACATCCAGGTCCTCCCGCAATTGATCCACCCAAACCAAAATAGCTTTCTTCCCAGGCGCAACGTATTACAGAACATACGTAGACTCTTCCATATACAGGATGGAGTACGGGATCGCTTCCCACAAGCCGCATGCCTCATTTTAGACCTTGAAAAGGCCTTTGATACACTCACGTGCCCCTATTTATTCGCAACCCTCCGAAAAATAGGTGTTGGCCCGACCCTAAAGGCATACACGCAACTGCTCTATAAGGGCCTTACCACTAGGGTGAAGATAGGAAAGGACATTTCGGCCCCACTAGCGGTGGAACGGGGAAAGAGACAGAGGTGCCCCTTGTCCCCCCTACTTTTTGCCTTGGCAGTGGAGCCTTTGGCCATTCGCCTGCGACAGGAGGGTGACACCTGGGGTATCCCAATTGCGGGCACGGTTCACTGCGTATCGTTATACGCCGATGACCTTTCGATCTATGTGCGGAATATCACAAGTGATCTCACGCCAATATGGACAATACTACACACCTTCGCAGAGGTCTCCGGACTTAAAGTCAATTGGGGAAGATCGACGATTTTTCCTCTCAGCCCCCACCTTGCTCCCTCGAAGATACCGATAGGTCCCCAGACACTCAGTTGGAGTGCTACGGCACCCCGATACCTAGGAGTGAGACTATATCACTCGCCTGAAGACCTCTACGAGGGGAACCACCGCAAAACATTAGCAGGACTTCGAGCAGCAGTGGCCTTCTGGAAGACCCTTCCCTTGGCTCCCATAGGGCGTGTAGCCTTAGCAAAGATGATAATGGTGCCCAGACTGCTCTACGCCTTTACCAATCTCCCGGTGATACCGCCTCGCTCCTTTTTTCAAGAACTAGACACATTACTTACGACGTTGATATGGGGGGACGGTAGACATAGAGTAGCCTTACGAACCCTCTACTTGCCTATAAGGCAGGGGGGTCTGGGGGCCCCCTCCTTTGAGGCCTATTTTCTGGCGGCTCAGATTCAGTGGCTGTCCCATTGGATGGCAGAGCGCCAAATAGAGGAGACATTTACTAACGACGGTAGGATACCTCTCCCGGCCATCCGGAGACTGCTGATGCCAGGAACCATGCCATAGAGAACACATCCCTTACAAGTGGCGATTGCCCGCAAATGCATGATGCGCATACACCGAATGTCAAGGGGTATACCCCTATACTCCCCATTGCTCCCATTAGTGGGATTCCCACAGAAGGAGAACTATTACACGCCTGGAACCCTCCGGATATGGACGGGGCACGAGTTGACGGAGATAGAGGCTCTGTTTGAGGACGGGCAACTGAAAACTTATGCCCAAATGCGGGATAGCTTTGATCTTCCCCCGGGGCAATTTCTGGTGCACAGACGGCTAGTAGACAGCGCACGGCAATATTGGGATCTTACTGAGGGGGAACCACCGATGCACCCAGTGCTACATACAATCCTCTGTATGGGCAGAGGCAGACACTTAGTTACCTGGCACTATAAAGCAATAAGGGAACTGATCACGGTCCCTCTACAGACCTTATGCCAGAAATGGGAGGACGAGATAGGGCGAGTGCTCAATGACCAAGAATGGGAAAAAGCCTTAGAGTACCCAAAGAAAGTCTCGCGGAATGCACGATTCAAAAACATACAATTCAATATTCTACACCGCGCATACTTAACACCGCGTAAGCTCCAGCGATTTTACCCGGACACGCAGTTTGCGTGCCCAAGATGCCAAACACCCGAAGCAAACTTCAAACATATGTTCTGGGACTGTCCCGTGCTTCAGCCATATTGGGGCAGAATACATCGGGTTCTAGCGGCGACGATCCACCTCATGCACATTACCTCATGGGAGGCATGTGCCCTAGTGGTCTAGCGCAGGCAGAAGACAAAAAGGTGCAGTGTAGATTTACGTCCCTAGCCCTACTCCTGGCAAAACGGGGGATAGCCATGTACTGGAGGGCACCGGCAGGGCCTCCAGAGTCAGCCTGGATCGAGGGGGTAAAAAAATGGGGGGCAGCGGAAGAATCCATGTTGAGAGACCAGGAGGTGAAGGGGATTCGAAAACATCCCATCTCCATGGAATGGGCAGAACTACTGTTTCAGTTCACGCAAGAGACACCACAAGACGATTCACCCGGGGACACACCAGCCCAGTCCCAAACTCCACCCCTGTCCCCGATAGCGTCAGCACATACCACGGCGCAATAGCTGCACCACATGACAGACCGATCACACATTGGGAACCTACTAGACTAGCACCCTGACTACTGCTGGGAAATACAACCCCCCTGTAGATCTCCCTCTCCTCCAGACTCTGACTCCGTAAGCACCTCGCGGACGTACTGGTACCCACCACATAGCACATACCTATCACATCAAACCTTTCTCTGTAAACTCCCCAGGTTCCTCCTAACCCCCTCCCACCCCTACCAACAGTTTCATGTTTACCCTTTGGCACCGGAGAGTAGGTGCTTACACATTGGGAACACACGCATGGGCAGTAAGCAAAGAGGGACACCAGAATGGAGGGGAGTCTCCACATCAACCAGCACCATTGTGGAAACCCACTGATGCAGGCACCCGGCATTAGCCAGCCCACTACATCCCACACTAGATTACTGGAAGAGTAATACCTAGGTACAATGTGATGTTTCTTGCTTGTCATGTGTGATGTATAATGGGATGGATGTTACATAATGTGTTAATATCATCTGACTGCCTGTGGACACCTGACGTAACGTCTAACTTGTCAATGCATAATGCTGTACCATGGAAAATAAAACTCTCAATAAAAAAATTCTAAACAAAAAAAAAGTCACTGGCATTAGAATCTTACCTACAAAGGAACTACCTATTTTGATTAAGAAGCTTTTTATAGTAGAAAACCCTTTACCAATCTTTTCCCAAACACTTTCAACCTCCAGTGAAACAATTTCCTCATGCAAGTCTGTTATATTCTTAATATATTTCTTCAAATCTTGACTCTCGTCAGGAATGTAAGTACAACAATGTTGCACCTTCAGCATTCCACAGACTCCTCCCTCTTTTGCCCAAATAATATCAAGTGAAGTACTTAAACAAAAATCCCAAGGGCCACACTTACCAGTGACCCGCAATATCTTTCCAAATAATAGTCAGTTGGCAACGTAGAAGGTTCAAGCTTTTATTGGCCAAAGCAAAACTCTACATAGAGGAGCCTCATCGATCCTCACCCATCAGGTGCGCCGAGGAGGACTGCTGGCTCCTTGACAAAACCACACTTATATACATAACGGTTTCAGCATACAAAGCCTTACAAGTGGAAAAATACCCGTTAGTCCATGGACTCCTGAATGAGCTCATACAGTGTTCGGTTTCAGTCTTCCACAAAGGGGTTGCTATCTATACAGAGGAGGTCAGCAGGGTGACTCCCTTTTCGTCCCAGGGCCTGAAGGAATTCTGCTTGATACTCCCTACAGCAGATGTGACCTTGGGCCTCGGCTGTGAATACAACTAACCTGTCTCTGGGCTGGTATGAACTAAATCATGGAGACGGTGGGCACAGGAAACCACGTGATCAGAGACGCGGCATATCCTAAACCAAGGTGGCCGCGGTATGGTTTTCGGCCCTTTTGTCGTGCAATACGGAAAGGAAAGAAATAACGCTTCTTTCAAAGCATATCTCGTGTTTATATGATCAGAACACCATCATAGATACATTGTGCTAACATTACATGGTGCAAATAAACAGAACAAATGATTTTTATCCTTCACAAGGGCAAGTCGATTTTGCATCACCATGGCTCTCATGGCAACCATTTCGGTATTTACCAGTAAGAATCCTCCAGCAGTGCTTGTCGATAAGCGATCCACTACTGTAGACAATTTTCTAATTTTGTGCGCATTCAGAGATATTCCAACTGCTGGTATCAGTGCTCCAAAAATATCCCCCACAATTTCTGACCAACTTTCTCTCCTTCTACGTGTTAGTTGCCTACCCATCTCGTGCACACCACCTTTTCTCCTTCTCATGTGAAATATCTTTGGGAAGACCAGGCCTAGGTAACATGTGCCATACCAATGGTCCGGCAACCGATAATAAGCTTTGTTCCCACAGATGAAATATAATCCAGGGAATACCGGATCGTTTGCTCCTTTAAATCCCCATCCTCCCACGATTCTATATCTATCACGGCATTCACTCACAACTATAAAATAATTATCATACACAGTTTCATTTCTTCTGATACACAATTTCCCTCTCTGAGGCCAATCTAAAGCCATAGCCGGACTGGTTTCTCCCTTCAAATGTTTTTCCCTTTCAACGTCCCAGACTGTCGTCTCTCCTTTTCCCTCAGGTATCTTTCTTTGCATCTTAATTCTCCTCTCTTCAACCATGTCCAAGAAGGTCTTCTCTTCTTTTCTCAGACTACAAGTAAGATTATTCTTAAACACTTCCTCTAAAGTTAATTCTCTAGTTTCTAAGAAATATTCACCTAAAACTTTACCAGGTTTTATCTTATTTAGTTCAGGAACTACAGGTACTTGTGAAAAAATATTATCTACATCGGAATAATAATAGTCTAATTTCCCTGTTTTATAAAACAAACTCGCAAATACACTACATGTTATTCCATATGTCACAGGAAGGTGGTGATAGGTAACACCTTCTGACACTGATGCAGGTAACTGCATGCAAACATAACAATCTCTAACATCCATAGTCTTTACATATTCATACAATAATTTTGAAAAACGTTATTAGAAAAATCTGTTATAGATCTATCCTTATGTAAGTCAGTTCTATCTATCAATCTAGTTGTATGAGTATAATGACCCATCTCTACATTAGTCTTATTCTCAATATGACTCTCTATCCTTTCGAACATTATCCTAAATGAAATTATTATAGCTAATATACTCCATAGAAGCATTAGTAATCCTGTACAACAACAACACACCTTGCACCATCTTCGAAGGAACACCCATGTAGGTTTTCTACCTTCTGTGTTTGCCATTTCGGAAATGATCAGTGTCTTTTGACTTAGCCTCTTTTATTCACAACTAGCTTTTTGTCTAAACCCAAGGCTCTAAGTGCCTACTTGGTTCCTTTTCGGTTATATGTCTTATCCGGTAATTCAATCTCTTTGCAACTTCTTCTTGTCGCTTCAGTCTGGCATTTGATCATCTTTTACCTTGTTTTCACAATCTTGATTCAGAACTTCCTGAACATCCGTCTCTTCTCCGATATCAGACAAGATATATCTCAGGATTTCCGAATCTTCTTCCTCTTCAACCACTTCCGGTACAGTCACACCTAGAGTGCCACACACGTCCATTCCGTTGAATTATACTTCTGGTTGGGTTTCTTAATTCGCTTCTCTTTCTTCAAGTGTGCCGGATCAAGGTCTTCTGATTTTTCTTGACCAGACACCTCATTCACTTGTTCTGCTTTAGATCACTTCACTCTTGTCAATCGATACCTCAGTCTTTTTATTTTGTTTGGCCAAATTTCCTCTTTTGCTGGCCTTTTCAACCTAGTTCCCTTCTCACCTCACTCGGTTTTCCAAGCTCTCTTCCTCAAGACTCATCCTTCTTGTGCTTCTTCTTCACTTTCTTCAGATTCGGTCTCGATTCGACCTTTACCTTCTTTGGATTTTTCTTTCCGGACTTCCTGTTCCCGATCTACAATCGTCCCTCCTCGTGTTTCTTCCACGCAATCTTCCTGCAGACTTACTGTCCCTTTTTCTACCTGGATGTGTGCAGTCCCTACACCTCCTCGGGGGTCTTCCGCAACAATCTTACCCTCACTCTCTGTATCTAATTCCTCATCTTCTAGTTCTATGACCTCAGGTGGAATTTCTCTCGTACTTGCATGTGGGGCTTCTTTATCAAGGATTTCCTTGTCAGTTTCCTCAATGTTCTCCTTTACTTTTTCCTGTACTCTCACCTGTTCAGTATCTGATTCGGAGCTAGTATTCGAAATTTCCGGTCGTCTCCTTAATGGCAAATTCTCTTGTTCTGGAACTTGACTTGGTTCCAACTCTACTCTTCTCGGAGCTTGTCTTGTTCTGGTTTCTTCTGATTCTGACTCAGAATTGGTATCTGACTCTCCCAAGTATTCTTCCTCAGGTTTATTTACAGGACTAGGGATCCAGAGAGTATGACTCCGATGAATCCAATTCTTTACTCTGGCACATTTCACAGCCGTTGTCGTGGTCAAAATCACTTGACGTGGTTTTCCCCAACGTGGGACCAGACAATTTCTCCTTCTATGCACTTTGATCCTCACCCAGTCTCCTGGACTCAAATCATGAGCTGGCTTCTTTTCAAGGGTGGTTGCATCCGATACAACCTGATGAAACACAGAATGAACGGAATCAGCCAACCCCTTGCAGTAATCCAATACGAAGTCATCAGATATAGGCAGTAGTTTGTTGACAGGAATGAAAACTTGTCTCATCGCTCTACCCATAACAATCTCATGGGGACTCAGTCCAGTATTCCTATCAGGAATCAATTTAATAGTCATGAGCACTAGAGGCAAGACATCAGGCCATTTTAAACCTGTGGCCAAACACATTTTTCCCAATCGGTTTTTAATGGTGCCATTCATCTGTTCCACTACTCCAGAAGCCTCTGGACGGTAGGCACAATGCAGTGTCTGTTGTACATTCAATGCTTCACAAATCAATTTTATGATTTCATTCTCAAAATGCTCAGTAGGAGTTTCGCTACTGTAACCCCATCACTCCTTCTGGTCGGGTACGCTTCCACCCAGCGTGAAAACAGACAAACAACTGCTAGAACATATCTAAGCCGATTACATGGGGGCATTTCAATAAAATCAATCTGCATTCTGGTGAAAGGACCTCCCTCCCGTCCTATCGTTCCCAGACTCACCACTGGTTTCTTTCCTGGATTGTATTGCTGACATATTAGACATCTTTGACAAAGGCTCTCACCTTCCAGCCGAAACTTGGCATTATACCATGTCTGCTTGAAAAGTCTAATCATAGCATCTCTAACCACATGTGCTTGTCCAGGGTACATCCGTGCCATGGTAGAGATGATGCTATCAGGCATTACTGGTCTTCCATCCCGGTAAACCCAAACTCTGTCTGCCTCTCGTGGTGCACATCCTGATTTAATCCACTGTTCCTTTTCTTCTTCTCTTGCCTCTTCCTGTAACTGCCTCACTTCCTCCCAAGTACTCATAGTGTTAGTAAAAAGTAAGGGACATGAGTTCATTTCCTTTTCCCGATTCCTGTTGACTGAATTTTGGCTGCTCACACAATATTGCGCTATGTCATTTGCGAATCCGTTACCCGCCGATACGTAATCAGCACCCTTCGAGTGGGCTGCGCATTTTACTACCGCCAATTGCTTAGGCAGCTGTATCGCCTCAAGCAACTTGCCAACCACTTCCGCATTCCTTATAGGAGTTCCACTCGATGTCAAGAACCCTCTTTGGGACCAAATCTGCCCAAAATCATGCACAACTCCAAATCCATACTGACTATCCGTAATCACAGTGACTCTCAGATGCTTTCCCAATTTACATGCTCTTGTCAACGCAAACAATTCAGCAACCTTTGCCGATCTCACTCCTTTCAGACATGACGCTTCCAATACAGCCGCTACAGTACATACTGAGTACGCTGCACTCAAAATTCCTTCTTCAGTTCTCAGGCATGACCCATCCACAAACATCACATAGTCACTTTCTTTCAAAGGTACATCTTTTATGTCTGGACGCGGCTTGGTGCAAAAGTCAAGCACCTCCAGGCAATCATGATCTGCGTCATCCTTCACTTCCACATTTACAGCATCAGGTAGCAATGTTGAGGCGTTCACATTGAGACACCTCACAAGGCTAACATTCGTAGCATCCAAAATGACTTTCTCATATTTAGTGAGACGACTATGCGTCATAAACTGAGTGCGGCTCCTTGTTAAAAGGATCGCAACATCATGGGGTACAAACACTCTCACAGGGTATCCCATCACAATTCCTTCACTCTGTTCCAAACTCTTACAGGTAGCAGCCACTGCTTTCAAACAACCAGGCAACGCTATGGCTACAGGATCGAACACAGCTGAGAAATATGCAATTGGTCGTCTTAATTTCCCATGCTTCTGTACTAACACAGAAAGTGCACATCCATCTCTCTCACTGCAATAGAGCTCAAACTCTTTTTCATAGTTAGGCATTCCAAGAGCCTCACACAATCTGTCATTCAATTGTTTAAAAGCCTTCAATTCTTCTTTGTTCAATTCAAGGGGGTCTTTCACATCACTCTTCGTCAAGCGTACCAGAGGTTTTGCAATCAGTGAAAAGTTGCTGATCCAATGACGACAGTATCCAACCATTCCAAGAAACATTCTCACTTCTCTTTAAGTCATTGGTGCTCTCATTCCCTTTATTATTCTGATCCTGTCTGCAGTCACTTTACTCAGACCTTTCTCAATTTTATGGCCTAAATATTGTACTTCCTTTTTGCAAAATTGTAATTTCGATGGGGATACTTTAAGTCCTCCTTCCGCCAAATGATTCAGTAATGCAACTGTATCTACCACACAGGCTTCTCGGGTTCTCGATGCCACCAGTACGTCATCGATGTATTGCACTAGTACTGAACTTTTGGGCATTTTTAAATCTTCCAGGGATTTTTTTAGGATCTGATTAAATATCGATGGACTTTCTGTATACCCCTGTGGGATTCGGCACCATGCCAAAGTACGTTCGCCGAGCTGGAACGCAAAAATCTGTTGGCTGTCAGGGTGCAATGGGATGGAGAAGAAAGCGTGACACAGGTCAATGACCGTGTACCATTCTGCATCATAGGGAATCTGATATAGGATCACTGAAGGATTTGGTACAATGGGACAACACGGTACAACAATTTTATTTATTTTTCTCAAGTCTTGTACTATCCTGAAGGTTCCGTTAGGTTTTTTCAAACTCATTATTGGTGAATTACATGGACTACTCATCTTTCAAAATTCCCTGTTCAATCATTTTGTCTATTATAGGAGTCATTCCGGCAATTATTTCTGGTGGCAACTTATATTGGGGAATATTCAGGTAACTTATTCCTTCCTTTACAGTTATCTTCACAGGGTCTACCTTTTTCATCAATCCCATATCTTCTCCAGTGAAATCCCATACCTCGGGTTTCACTGTTTTCTTCAATTCCAGAGGCAATTCTTCTGGGTTAAATACAACGAATGCCTCAGTAACTGCGGGTTCTATATTGGCCATGGTAATTTTATACAGTACATCCTCATCAGGAGTTTCAAAAGCTATGCCATCTGGAGTACAGAAAATCGTGCAGTTCATCTTACACAACAAATCCCTCCCTAACAAATTTACAGGGCAGGTATCGCAAACAACAAAGCGATGCATATCGGTGAATTTCCCTATTTTAATTTTAACAGGCTCAGAAAGATACGTTTTTATCTGTCGATTGGAGACTCCAACTACTTGGATTGTGTCATCCGAGAGAGGAAGATTTTTGATGTCAGCTGATCTAACAGTTGATCGAGTAGCATCAGTATCTACTAGGAAAGTAATATTTTCATCATTTACCTTTCCATCCACAAAATGGCCTGTCTGGTCTACCTCTAGAGTTGCGCCAAGTACGCACTCCTCTTCCTCTCCTCGGCACCGTCAATAACTCTCTTCTGACTCACTCTCATCGCGTTGCAGCCAATACTGTGAAACAGCACTAGCGCGCGGTAGCTTGGTTACCTGTTCCTCGGTGTAGAATCCTGTCTCATTACTAACCCTGGGCGTAGCACTACGCTTCGCCCACGTAGTGTACGTAGCTCTGCCTGCTTCGCAGTTTTTGAAGTAGGTGAAGCAGGCAGCGCTACGCACACGCCAGGGCGAAGCGTAGCTGCTGCCGCCCGCCGCCCGCCTCCCGCCCACCCTCCTTTTAAATTAATACCCTGCATGTTAAATAAATAAAAGTAAAGAGACTTAACTGAAGCGCAGCGTCTCCGGGGCTCCCTCTTCCTCATTTTCAACTTCTTGTGACAAATGCGCATGCGTGGACGCCCGCGCATGCGCATTTCTTGCAAGACATATTTTAACAGGATTTTAGATTGGATTGAGGAGACAAAGATACTGACCAAATACCAAGCAGGTTTTAGATAAAAAAATCAGTACAGTTGATCAGGTGTTTAGATTTATGTGCATTTGCTGGAAATATATAAATATCAGGAGGGGTAGCCTCTACGTGGCGTTTATGGATTTAAGGGCCGCCTTCGACCTCGTTCCCCGCAAGTTGCTGTGGTCCACATTAAAGAAGTTAGCTGTCCCAGGTGAACTACTTAATGAACTTATTAGACTACATACAGGGAATTATGCTAAAATTAGATGGGGAAAGGCTGGTGAATTATCCAGTAGACCCAGCATCTGAGAGACGGCAGTAGACCCAGCATCTGAGAGATGGCAGTAGACCCTGCATCTGAGAGACGGCAGTAAACCCAGCATCTGTGAGATGGCAGTAGATAACATATCTGTATCCAGCATCTGAGAGACGGCAGTAGACCCAGCATCTGAGACACAGCGTAAGACCCTGCATCTGAGATATGGCAGTAGACCCTGCATCTGAGAGACGGCAGAAGACCCTGCATCTGAGAGACGGCAGAAGACCCTGCATCTGAGAGACGGCAGTAAATAACATATCTGTGTCCAGCATCTGAGAAACGGCAGTAGACCTAGCATCTGAGAGACGGCAGTATACCCTGCATCTGAGAGATGGCAGTAGACCCTGCATCTGAGAGACGGCAGAAGACCCAGCATCTGAGAGACGGCAGTAGACCCAGCATCTGAGAGACGGCAGTAGACCCAGCATCTGAGAGACGGCAGTAGACCCAGCATCTGAGAGATGGCAGTAGACCCTGCATCCGAGAAACGGCAGTAGACCCTGCATCCGAGAAACGGCAGTAGACCCTGCATCCGAGAAACGGCAGTAGACCCTGCATCTGAGAGATGGCAGTAGATAACATTTCTATGCCCAGCATCTGAGAGACGGCAGTAGACCCAGCATCTGAGAGACGGCAGTAGACCCGGCATCAGAGAGACAGCAGTAGAACCAGCATCTGAGAGGCAGCAGTAGAACCAGCATCTGAGGGATGGCAGTACACCCAGCATCTGAGAGACGGCAGTAGATAACATGTCTATGTCCAGCATCTGAGAGACGGCAGTAGACCCAGCATCTGAGACACGGCAGTAGACCCAGCATCTGAGAGACGGCGGAAGACCCTGCATCTGAGAGATGGCAGTAGACCCTGCATCTGAGAGACGGCAGTAGACACATCCCTTACAAGTGGCGATTGCCCGCAAATGCATGATGCGCATACACCGAATGTCAAGGGGTATACCCCTATACTCCCCATTGCTCCCATTAGTGGGATTCCCACAGAAGGAGAACTATTACACGCCTGGAACCCTCCGGATATGGACGGAGCACGAGTTGACGGAGATAGAGGCTCTGTTTGAGGACGGGCAACTGAAAACTTATGCCCAAATGCGGGATAGCTTTGATCTTCCCCCGGGGCAATTCCTGGTGCACAGACGGCTAGTAGACAGCGCACGGCAATATTGGGATCTTACTGAGGGGGAACCACCGATGCACCCAGTGCTACATACAATCCTCTGTATGGGCAGAGGCAGACACTTAGTTACCTGGCACTATAAAGCAATAAGGGAACTGATCACGGTCCCTCTACAGACCTTACGCCAGAAATGGGAGGACGAGATAGGGCGAGGGCTCAATGACCAAGAATGGGAAAAAGCCTTAGAGTACCCAAAGAAAGTCTCGCGGAATGCACGATTCAAAAACATACAATTCAATATTCTACACCGCGCATACTTAACACCGCATAAGCTCCAGCGATTTTACCCGGACACGCAGTTTGCGTGCCAAAGATGCCAAACACCCGAAGCAAACTTCAAACATATGTTCTGGGACTGTCCCGTGCTTCAGCCATATTGGGGCAGAATACATCGGGTTCTAGCGGCGACGATCCACCTCATGCACATTACCTCATGGGAGGCATGTGCCCTAGGGGTCTAGCGCAGGCAGAAGACAAAAAGGTGCAGTGTAGATTTACGTCCCTAGCCCTACTCCTGGCAAAACGGGGGATAGCAATGTACTGGAGGGCACCGGCAGGGCCTCCAGAGTCAGCCTGGATCGAGGGGGTAAAAAAATGGGGGGCAGCGGAAGAATCCATGTTGAGAGACGAGGAGGTGAAGGGGATTCGAAAACATCCCATCTCCATGGAATGGGCAGAACTACTGTTTCAGTTCACGCAAGAGACACCACAAGACGATTCACCCGGGGACACACCAGCCCAGTCCCAAACTCCACCCCTGTCCCCGATAGCGTCAGCACATACCACGGCGCAATAGCTGCACCACATGACAAACCGATCACACATTGGGAACCTACTAGACTAGCACCCTGACTACTGCTGGGAAATACAACCCCCCTGTAGATCTCCCTCTCCTCCAGACTCTGACTCCGTAAGCACCTCGCGGACGTACTGGTACCCACCACATAGCACATACCTATCACATCAAACCTTTCTCTGTAAACTCCCCAGGTTCCTCCTAACCCCCTCCCACCCCTACCAACAGTTTCATGTTTACCCTTTGGCACCGGAGAGTAGGTGCTTACACATTGGGAACACACGCATGGGCAGTAAGCAAAGAGGGACACCAGAATGGAGGGGAGTCTCCACATCAACCAGCACCATTGTGGAAACCCACTGATGCAGGCACCCGGCATTAGCCAGCCCACTACATCCCACACTAGATTACTGGAAGAGTAATACCTAGGTACAATGTGATGTTTCTTGCTTGTCATGTGTGATGTATAATGGGATGGATGTTACATAATGTGTTAATATCATCTGACTGCCTGTGGACACCTGACGTAACGTCTAACTTGTCAATGCATAATGCTGTACCATGGAAAATAAAACTCTCAATAAAAAAATTCTAAACAAAAAAAAGTCACTGGCATTAGAATCTTACCTACAAAGGAACTACCTATTTTGATTAAGAAGCTTTTTATAGTAGAAAACCCTTTACCAATCTTTTCCCAAACACTTTCAACCTCCAGTGAAACAATTTCCTCATGCAAGTCTGTTATATTCTTAATATATTTCTTCAAATCTTGACTCTCGTCAGGAATGTAAGTACAACAATGTTGCACCTTCAGCATTCCACAGACTCCTCCCTCTTTTGCCCAAATAATATCAAGTGAAGTACTTAAACAAAAATCCCAAGGGCCACACTTACCAGTGACCCGCAATATCTTTCCAAATAATAGTCAGTTGGCAACGTAGAAGGTTCAAGCTTTTATTGGCCAAAGCAAAACTCTACATAGAGGAGCCTCATCGATCCTCACCCATCAGGTGCGCCGAGGAGGACTGCTGGCTCCTTGACAAAACCACACTTATATACATAACGGTTTCAGCATACAAAGCCTTACAAGTGGAAAAATACCTGTTAGTCCATGGACTCCTGAATGAGCTCATACAGTGTTCGGTTTCAGTCTTCCACAAAGGGGTTGCTATCTATACAGAGGAGGTCGGCAGGGTGACTCCCTTTTCGTCCCAGGGCCTGAAGGAATTCTGCTTGATACTCCCTACAGCAGATGTGACCTTGGGCCTCGGCCGTAAATACAACTAACCTGTCTCTGGGCTGGTATGAACTAAATCATGGAGACGGTGGGCACAGGAAACCACGTGATCAGAGACGCGGCATATCCTAAACCAAGGTGGCCGCGGTATGGTTTTCGGCCCTTTTGTCGTGCAATACGGAAAGGAAAGAAATAACGCTTCTTTCAAAGCATATCTCGTGTTTATATGATCAGAACACCATCATAGATACATTGTGCTAACATTACATGGTGCAAATAAACAGAACAAATTATTTTTATCCTTCACAAGGGCAAGTCGATTTTGCAGCACCATGGCTCTCATGGCAACCATTTCGGTATTTACCAGTAAGAATCCTCCAGCAGTGCTTGTCGATAAGCGATCCACTACTGTAGACAATTTTCTAATTTTGTGCGCATTCAGAGATATTCCAACTGCTGGTATCAGTGCTCCAAAAATATCCCCCACAATTTCTGACCAACTTTCTCTCCTTCTACGTGTTAGTTGCCTACCCATCTCGTGCACACCACCTTTTCTCCTTCCCATGTGAAATATCTTTGGGAAGACCAGGCCTAGGTAACATGTGCCATACCAATGGTCCGGCAACCGATAATAAGCTTTGTTCCCACAGATGAAATATAATCCAGGGAATACCGGATCGTTTGCTCCTTTAAATCCCCATCCTCCCATGATTCTATATCTATCACGGCATTCACTCACAACTATAAAATAATTATCATACACAGTTTCATTTCTTCTGATACACAATTTCCCTCTCTGAGACCAATCTAATGCCATAGCCGGACAGGTTTCTCCCTTCAAATGTTTTTCCCTTTCAACGTCCCAGACTGTCGTCTCTCCTTTTCCCTCAGGTATCTTTCTTTGCATCTTAATTCTCCTCTCTTCAACCATGTCCAAGAAGGTCTTCTCTTCTTTTCTCAGACTACAAGTAAGATTATTCTTAAACACTTCCTCTAAAGTTAATTCTCTAGTTTCTAAGAAATATTCACCTAAAATTTTACCAGGTTTTATCTTATTTAGTTCAGGAACTACAGGTACTTGTGAAAAAATATTATCTACATCGGAATAATAATAGTCTAATTTCCCTGTTTTATAAAACAAACTCGCTAATACACTACATGTTATTCCATATGTCACAGGAAGGTGGTGATAGGTAACACCTTCTGACACTGATGCAGGTAACTGCATGCAAACATAACAATCTCTAACATCCATAGTCTTTGCATATTCATACAATAATTTTGAAAAACGTTATTAGAAAAATCTGTTATAGATCTATCCTTATGTAAGTCAGTTCTATCTATCAATCTAGTTGTATGAGTATCATGACCCTTCTCTACATTAGTCTTATTCTCAATATGACTCTCTATCCTTTCGAACATTATCCTAAATGAAATTATTATAGCTAATATACTCCATAGAAGCATTAGTAATCCTGTACAACAACAACACACCTTGCACCATCTTCGAAGGAACACCCATGTAGGTTTTCTACCTTCTGTGTTTGCCATTTCGGAAATGATCAGTGTCTTTTGACTTAGCCTCTTTTATTCACAACTAGCTTTTTGTCTAAACCCAAGGCTCTAAGTGCCTAATTGGTTCCTTTTCGGTTATATGTCTTATCCGGTAATTCAATCTCTTTGCAACTTCTTCTTGTCGCTTCAGTCTGGCATTTGATCATCTTTTACCTTGTTTTCACAATCTTGATTCAGAACTTCCTGAACATCCGTCTCTTCTCCGATATCAGACAAGATATATCTCAGGATTTCCGAATCGTCTTCCTCTTCAACCACTTCCGGTACAGTCACACCTAGAGTGCCACACACGTCCATTCCGTTGAATTATACTTCTGGTTGGGTTTCTTAATTCGCTTCTCTTTCTTCAAGTGTGCCGGATCAAGGTCTTCTGATTTTTCTTGACCAGACACCTCATTCACTTGTTCTGCTTTAGATCACTTCACTCTTGTCAATCGATACCTCAGTCTTTTTATTTTGTTTGGCCAAATTTCCTCTTTTGCTGGCCTTTTCAACCTAGTTCCCTTCTCACCTCACTCGGTTTTCCAAGCTCTCTTCCTCAAGACTCATCCTTCTTGTGCTTCTTCTTCACTTTCTTCAGATTCGGTCTCGATTCGACCTTTACCTTCTTTGGATTTTTCTTTCCGGACTTCCTGTTCCCGATCTACAATCGTCCCTCCTCGTGTTTCTTCCACGCAATCTTCCTGCAGACTTACTGTCCCTTTTTCTACCTGGATGTGTGCAGTCCCTACACCTCCTCGGGGGTCTTCCGCAACAATCTTACCCTCACTCTCTGTATCTAATTCCTCATCTTCTAGTTCTATGACCTCAGGTGGAATTTCTCTCGTACTTGCATGTGGGGCTTCTTTATCAAGGATTTCCTTGTCAGTTTCCTCAATGTTCTCCTTTACTTTTTCCTGTACTCTCACCTGTTCAGTATCTGATTCGGAGCTAGTATTCGAAATTTCCGGTCGTCTCCTTAATGGCAAATTCTCTTGTTCTGGAACTTGACTTGGTTCCAACTCTACTCTTCTCGGAGCTTGTCTTGTTCTGGTTTCTTCTGATTCTGACTCAGAATTGGTATCTGACTCTCCCAAATATTCTTCCTCAGGTTTATTTACAGGACTAGGGATCCAGAGAGTATGACTCCGATGAATCCAATTCTTTACTCTGGCACATTTCACAGCCGTTGTCGTGGTCAAAATCACTTGACGTGGTTTTCCCCAACGTGGGACCAGACAATTTCTCCTTCTATGCACTTTGATCCTCACCCAGTCTCCTGGACTCAAATCATGAGCTGGCTTCTTTCAAGGGTGGTTGCATCCGATACAACCTGATGAAACACAGAATGAACGGAATCAGCCAACCCCTTGCAGTAATCCAACACGAAGTCATCAGATATAGGCAGTAGTTTGTTGACAGGAATGAAAACTTGTCTCATCACTCTACCCATAACAATCTCATGGGGACTCAGTCCAGTATTCCTATCAGGAATCAATTTAATAGTCATGAGCACTAGAGGCAAGACATCAGGCCATTTTAAACCTGTGGCCAAACACATTTTTCCCAATCGGTTTTTAATGGTGCCATTCATCTGTTCCACTACTCCAGAAGCCTCTGGACGGTAGGCACAATGCAGTGTCTGTTGTACATTCAATGCTTCACAAATCAATTTTATGATTTCATTCTCAAAATGCTCAGTAGGAGTTTCGCTACTGTAACGCCATCACTCCTTCTGGTCGGGTACGCTTCCACCCAGCGTGAAAACAGACAAACAACTGCTAGAACATATCTAAGCCGATTACATGGGGGCATTTCAATAAAATCAATCTGCATTCTGGTGAAAGGACCTCCCTCCCGTCCTATCGTTCCCAGACTCACCACTGGTTTCTTTCCTGGATTGTATTGCTGACATATTAGACATCTTTGACAAAGGCTCTCACCTACCAGCCGAAACTTGGCATTATACCATGTCTGCTTGAAAAGTCTAATCATAGCATCTCTAACCACATGTGCTTGTCCAGGGTACATCCGTGCCATGGTAGAGATGATGATATCAGGCATTACTGGTCTTCCATCCCGGTAAACCCAAACTCTGTCTGCCTCTCGTGGTGCACATCCTGATTTAATCCACTGTTCCTTTTCTTCTTCTCTTGCCTCTTCCTGTAACTGCCTCACTTCCTCCCAAGTACTCATAGTGTTAGTAAAAAGTAAGGGACATGAGTTCATTTCCTTTTCCCGATTCCTGTTGACTGAATTTTGGCTGCGCGCACAATATTGCGCTATGTCATTTGCGAATCCGTTACCCGTCGATACGTAATCAGCACCCTTCGAGTGGGCTGCGCATTTTACTACCGCCAATTGCTTAGGCAGCTGTATCGCCTCAAGCAACTTGCCAACCACTTCCGCATTCCTTATAGGAGTTCCACTCGATGTCAAGAACCCTCTTTGGGACCAAATCTGCCCAAAATCATGCACAACTCCAAATCCATACTGACTATCCGTAATCACAGTGACTCTCAGATGCTTTCCCAATTTACATGCTCTTGTCAACGCAAACAATTCAGCAACCTTTGCCGATCTCACTCCTTTCAGACATGACGCTTCCAATACAGCCGCTACAGTACATACTGCGTACGCTGCACTCAAAATTCCTTCTTCAGTTCTCAGGCATGACCCATCCACAAACATCACATAGTCACTTTCTTTCAAAGGTACATCTTTTATGTCTGGACGCGGCTTGGTGCAAAAGTCAAGCACCTCCAGGCAATCATGATCTGCGTCATCCTTCACTTCCACATTTACAGCATCAGGCAGCAATGTTGAGGCGTTCACATTGAGACACCTCACAAGGCTAACATTCGTAGCATCCAAAATGACTTTCTCATATTTAGGGAGACGACTATGCGTCATAAACTGAGTGCGGCTCCTTGTTAAAAGGATCGCAACGTCATGGGGTACAAACACTCTCACAGGGTATCCCATCACAATTCCTTCACTCTGTTCCAAACTCTTACAGGTAGCAGCCACTGCTTTCAAACAACCAGGCAACGCTATGGCTAAAGGATCGAACACAGCTGAGAAATATGCAATTGGTCGTCTTAATTTCCCATGCTTCTGTACTAACACAGAAAGTGCACATCCATCTCTCTCACTGCAATAGAGCTCAAACTCTTTTTCATAGTTAGGCATTCCAAGAGCCTCACACAATCTGTTTTTCAATTGTTTAAAAGCCTTCAATTCTTCTTTGTTCAATTCAAGGGGGTCTTTCACATCACTCTTCGTCAAGCGTACCAGAGGTTTTGCAATCAGTGAAAAGTTGCTGATCCAATGACGACAGTATCCAACCATTCCAAGAAACATTCTCACTTCTCTTTAAGTCATTGGTGCTCTCATTCCCTTTATTATTCTGATCCTGTCTGCAGTCACTTTACTCAGACCTTTCTCAATTTTATGGCCTAAATATTGTACTTCCTTTTTGCAAAATTGTAATTTCGATGGGGATACTTTAAGTCCTCCTTCCGCCAAATGATTCAGTAATGCAACTGTATCTACCACACAGGCTTCTCGGGTTCTCGATGCCACCAGTACGTCATCGATGTATTGCACTAGTACTGAACTTTTGGGCATTTTTAAATCTTCCAGGGATTTTTTTAGGATCTGATTAAATATCGATGGACTTTCTGTATACCCCTGTGGGATTCGGCACCATGCCAAAGTACGTTCGCCGAGCTGGAACGCAAAAATCTGTTGGCTGTCAGGGTGCAATGGGATGGAGAAGAAAGCGTGACACAGGTCAATGACCGTGTACCATTCTGCATCATAGGGAATCTGATATAGGATCACTGAAGGATTTGGTACAATGGGACAACACGGTACAACAATTTTATTTATTTTTCTCAAGTCTTGTACTATCCTGAAGGTTCCGATAGGTTTTTTCAAACTCATTATTGGTGAATTACATGGACTACTCATCTTTCGAAATTCCCTGTTCAATCATTTTGTCTATTATAGGAGTCACTCCGGCAATTATTTCTGGTGTCAACTTATATTGGGGAATATTCAGGTAACTTATTCCTTCCTTTACAGTTATCTTCACAGGGTCTACCTTTTTCATCAATCCCATATCTTCTCCAGTAAAATCCCATACCTCGGGTTTCACTGTTTTCTTCAATTCCAGAGGCAATTCTTCTGGGTTAAATACAACGAATGCCTCAGTAACTGCGGGTTCTATATTGGCCATGGTAATTTTATACAGTACATCCTCATCAGGAGTTTCAAAAGCTATGCCATCTGGAGTACAGAAAATCGTGCAGTTCATCTTACACAACAAATCCCTCCCTAACAAATTTACAGGGCTGGTATCGCAAACAACAAAGCGATGCATATCGGTGAATTTCCCTATTTTAATTTTAACAGGCTCAGAAAGATACGTTTTTATCTGTCGATTGGAGACTCCAACTACTTGGATTGTGTCATCCGAGAGAGGAAGATTTTTGATGTCAGCTGATCTAACAGTTGATCGAGTAGCATCAGTATCTACTAGGAAAGTAATATTTTCATCATTTACCTTTCCATCCACAAAATGGCCTGTCTGGTCTACCTCTAGAGTTGCGCCAAGTACGCACTCCTCTTCCTCTCCTCGGCACCGTCAATAACTCTCTTCTGACTCACTCTCATCGCGTTGCAGCCGATACTGTGAAACAGCACTAGCGCGCGGTAGCTTGGTTACCTGTTCCTCGGTGTAGAATCCTGTCTCATTACTAACCCTGGGCGTAGCACTACGCTTCGCCCACGTAGTGTACGTAGCTCTGCCTGCTTCGCAGTTTTTGAAGTAGGCGAAGCAGGCAGCGCTACGCACATGCCAGGGCGAAGCGTAGCTGCCTGCCGCCCGCCGCCCGCCGCCCGCCTCCCGCCCACCCTCCTTTTAAATTAATACCCTGCATGTTAAATAAATAAAAGTAAAGAGACTTACCTGAAGCGCAGCGTCTCCGGGGCTCCCTCTTCCTCATTTTCAACTTCTTGTGACAAATGCGCATGCGTGGACGCCCGCGCATGCGCATTTCTTGCGAGAAATGCGCATGCGCGGGCATCCGTGCATGCGCATTTGTCACAAGAAGTTGAAAACGAGGAAGAGGGAGCCCCGGAGACGCCGCGCTTCAGGTAAGTCTCTTTACTTTTATTTATTTAACATGCAGGGTATTAATTTAAAAGGAGGGCGGGCGGGAGGCGGGCGGCGCGTAGTGGGGCTACGCGGAGCGCACGAGTGTGCGTAGATTTGGGCACACTACGCGCTTTTTCACGTAGCCCCACTATGCCCACTATGCCCACCCCTGCTCATTACTGTATCTCTGAGGATTTACGCTTTGTGGAAAAGGTGGCTTTGGCACCTGACACTGTTGGGCAATAACCTGCTGCCGTCGCGGCGGTTGACAACTCACCTCATTCTGCACCTGTGGATTCAATGATGCATTATCGCCATTAGCACTCGGTGGCAATTTACACTTGGATTTCCAATGCCCTAATTTTCCGCAATTATGACATGGCCACTTCTTTTTCGCTTCGTATAGACTAATCTGTCCCTTTCCTTTTCCAATATTAGGTTTTGGTCTCACATGACCCATGCCATTTGCTTGCTCGATCAGCTGGGCTTCTTGTCTTTCCGCTACCTTAACCTGAGCCCACATGGCTTTCTATTTCAGCTTGCGTTGCTTTGCTTCAATTTCGTCACTAAAATATTTTACATGTCTCAGTACTTCAGCTATCTTTTTTTTTTTTGCCAATCTACTGTATGCTGTTTAATCATTTTGCTTACTTCAGGTCTCAACCCATACACAAATCGATATACAAAATGCCTTAAAATTTTGTCACTCAAGGGGGGCGTGGCCTGCTGAGCAGCGGAATGGCTGCTCCTTGAGTGTGCTCCGCCGGCCGGACAAACATCCTACATATTATCCTGCACTTCGGGGTGGAAAATGACTGCCCAGACCTTCTATGAGAACTGCTGACGACGTGGGGCATTGGCAGAGGTTCCTCTTACCCGGAATGCTGCATGAAGATCGCAACTGTGGCCAGTTGACGCCTACGCCGTGGGACGCCTGAGGTTCGTGCTGGTGGGTCGTCGGGCGGTGATCTCAATCGAGGCCGGGGCTGCCTCGCTGCATACGGCCTTTGCTTGGGGGGAGAAGCTTCACCCATCACTGCCGGAGCTTGTTCGGTTCTGGCGACGAACGCCCCCCTGGCAGAACAAAGGCTGCGGCGTGTGCTTTGTCCGGTGCTTGAGGAGGCAGAAAGTGGACCATCGTGCCTGCGGACGTGCGGAGCATCGCGGGGAGCACCGGACACTATCGCTACCGGCGGGAGTGCTGTCGTGTGTCCCGCGGCGTGCCGCGGTCACAAGGTAGGCGTTGGCGCTCCCAAGCTGCTCTGATGGTGCCTGTTTATGGAGGAGGCGAGGCGCTTTAGCTCTTTATGCCCGCCACGTGGAAGATCTGCTGAGTATAAATGAAATCGGGCAGCAAAGTGCGCGGCCGCCATTTTGTGTGCACTCTCAGGGCTGATTGCAGAGCACACTTCAGTGGTGAGGCGGTGGAGCTGAATAAATGCCTATGCGTGAAGCGCACCTCCGATGTGACTCCTCGGTGGATGTAAACAAAGAGAACACTCCCTGGTGCTGGAGAAACAGTCCCTAGCTGCCTGGAGGCCATCGGTGGTTGCATTTGGCGCCAGCACCTGGAAGCACCTTACTTGTTCTGGCTAGTGGCTGCCCCTTGAGAATATGAGACCGCCTTGCTTATTGATTGATGGTCACCTTCGTCATGGGCCAGTTGGGAGCGCCTGCGACACGGACAGGTGTTTGTGCCTTTTGGAGAAGGAATTGTTGCGCAAAGATCTTGAGTGGACTGTTGTCAGGGCGGCTGCTGGGTCTAAGCTGCTGTGAGACGGTGGTGTGCACTACTTACCTGTGATGGAACTCTACCATTAGCTGATCCTGTCCTGTTCCTTGCCATATGTGGGTGGGTGCTGCATTGCCGAATTCGTACTGGATGGAGGGCCAAGATAGGTGATGAAAGAAGATCTCCCCGGGAGATACTCGTGTCGCTTTGTTGTGGGCTACACCACCTTGTGCCCCTGCCCTTGTCCATAGGTGATGCCCACCTGGGCAGCTCTACTGTACGTGGTGCACGCTGGCTTTAAACAACTGAACCCCCACATATACCGCAGACCTTTACAAGCGGAACATTACAGAACGTGTGTACCACTATCAACGACAACAATTTGATAACACTGACTTAAGGGTGCATTTAATGTTCCTCTCCACGTGATATTAATCATCTAAAATCGCAATGGGCAAGCAGGATGCTAAGCAGCCGAAGCTGACCTTTCAGCATAAGCGCTCCACGCGACATGCTGACTCAGAGCCGGAGACTCAGACGGAGGGTCAACGAGATCCCAATGTAGAGGATCAGGGTGAGGATTTGCGGACACTTATGTTGGAGATGCGATCAAGTCTCCGCAACATTGACACTAAACTGGATACCCTGACCTCCCAATTAGATTCTGTTAAATCACAGGTGGCAACCCATAAGACGCGTCTGGATACGCTGGAACATCGTCATACTGAGTTTCATGACTTCCAAGTAGAAACGAAGGAGCAGTTGCTACATATGGACAAACTGCTCGGCGTTATCAGAGCTAAGAATGACGATTTGGAAGCCAGATCAAGACGCAATAATCTTCACGTTACCGGTATTCCGGAGACGACCGCCATATCTAAACTGGAAACCTATATCACCGAACTGTTACACGAGTTATTTGATCCACACCTATCTGCGGTGTTTGTGGTGGAAAGAGCACATAGGTTGCTGGGGTAGAAACCTCCTGTTGCGGCACCGCCCTGGCCTATTATTGCGAAGCTTCTGAATGATCAAGATCGGGACCTCATCCTACGATTGGCTAGAGAAAAGGGCAGCATCACGCATAAAGGAAATAATATCTCATTCTACCCAGACTTCACTCCAGCAGTACAGGCAGCGAGACGAGAATTTCTCCCGGCAAAGCGTGCCTTACTCTCTCCTATACCCCGCTAAATTGAAAGTATCGTTTGAAGGCACTGCCCACATATTCACCTACGCCAAATCGGCTTTCAAGTTCGCTAAACATATCAGAGGCAAGAAAACAAAAGGGCATCGGGAGGGAGCGGGAGCGTCAGGAGGCCAGCTGAGTGACAATGACTGACATGGGTATCGTATTGTGCATACATGGGCCCTGCCAAATTGTTAAGATGGGTGCTGGACTATTGTTGATTTATATGTGCATTTGAATTTCTCAAGATTTTTCTTTACGTTGTCTCTCATTGTTTTAACCAAATGTGACTCTGGGCGGGCTAAGTCTCCCGCAGTTTTTCCGGCCACCCTGTCCAATACAGGGTAGGTGCCGGCATAGTTAGGCCCCCATGGGAAAGTTCCCTTGCTTGCTGCACATTGTTTTTGGTTTAATAGTTAGGATGGGTATTCTACAACCTAGTTGGGGGGTTGGAGTTGGTGGGGGGTGGAGGGGAGGGACTGTTTTATTGTTCGATGCTGTTACTAATGCAATAAGATGTGTGTCTAGTGTCATTTGCGTATGGTATGGGTCATGTCGATCTGATTATTTCCGCCTCTGTGTCACAGCGAGATATGCATAGAGCTGATAAAACGTTCAATTGTTTGACTTGGAATGTTCGGGGGCTAAATGATGGTAGGAAGTCAAGACTGGTTCACGCCTACTTAGCACAACACAATGTGGATATCTGCCTGCTGCAGGAAACACACTTGAACACCACGCCATCCCAGTGATTGCGTCATAATAGATGGGGGCATAACTATTCGGCTATACATTCCAACTACGCCCTCGGTGTGACGATATTGATCAGGCGGGGATTGGACTGGAGGGAGGGGTCGGTCTAGGGGGATCCGGAGGGACGCTACATCTTGGTTCAGGGACTTTTATGTGGCATTTCTGTGGTTATTGTGGCTATCTATGGTCCCAACATCGACTCCCCTGCTTTCTTCCACAAGGTCTGGGCGCAGATTAGGGCTACTGGTTGCAATACGATTATATGGGGGGGAGACTTCAATGCTATCCTTAATGACGCGATGGATAGGAGGGGAGTTGCTCGAACACTGAATCCGATGGCTAGCACTGCCCTAAAGGAAATAATAGCTGATGATGGACTAATTGACATTTGGCAAGGCAGACATGAGGCGCTGAGGGAAGGTACCTGCATCTCGGCCCACCGCAATGCATGGTCCCGCCTAGATTATTGGTTAGTGACACAAGATATAGCCCTGTGGACTGTCGATGTGGAGCACATGCCCCGCTCTCTATCTGACCACGCTCCCTGTTTGTTGAAACTGTTGATCCCAGCCCTCCCACGTCCGGCCTTCGCGTGGCGCCTCCCGCCACATGCCCTACTTGATGATGCTTTTAAGGAAGAGATTAGGAAGGATATCACTGACTATTTTGAACTCAACACTGTGTCGGTTGACACCGAGACATCCCTATGGGAGGCGTTTAAAGTTGTAATTAGGGGCCAATGTATAGCCCGCCAGGCTGGAGTGCTAAGGGCGATAAGAAACACGCTCGCATCCCTGGAGACCAGTATAAAAGAACTTGAACATCAATTCTATGATATGGGCAAGCAAGACATAGCTGGACTGATGAAAACCAAGCTATTGGACTATGCTGAGAAGGCGCAGCGTGAGGTAAAATTTTTGGGAAAATATGCGGAGGCTAGAAGGTACGGGGAGGGGGGCAGACCGGGGAAGGCGTTGGCAGGTATGTTGAGAACACCAAGATCTATGACATATATACATGAACTACGCACAACATCTGACGTCCCGGTTAGAGGGCAAGGAGATATCCTGGATGCCTTTTCTGATTTCTACTCTAAACTATATACAGCTACTCAGGGCACGTGCCCGGAATGGTTGAAATCTTTTCTGGACTCGATTGCGCTGGTATGGTTTAATGACACGCACAGGGAATACATGGATCTCCCGATCGGTCCGGAAGATGTGGCACAGGTTATAAGGAGCTTGCCCCCCGACAGGGCCCCGGATGACCTAACCACGGCCTTTTATAAGGCATACACGAAGGAGTTAGCCCCAAGACTGTTAGCCGTATGTGAAGAGGCTTTGGGAATGGGTGTACTACCTGCGTCCATGCGTGAGGCTCTAATCATCACACTGCTAAAACCAGATAAACCGGCAGAGGAGTTAGACTCCTATAGGCCCCTTTCCTTGATAAATGTAGATCCTTGCCAAGTTAATTGCAAACCGGGTGCAGCGGATATTGCCTATGATAGCGCTCCCTGATCAGTCGAGATTTATCCCAGGGAGATCAACCTCACACAATACAAGTACAATCTTCTCAACCCTGCTTTATCTGCACCCAGATGTTCAGGCGGCAGTAGTGTTTTTGGATGCCACCAAGGCCTTCGATACTCTTGAGTGGCCCTATTTATTTGCCATATTGGGCAGGATGGGCTTTAGCCCACTCCTCATTAAAAAAATGTGCTTGTTATATACCATGTCCAGCGCCCAGGTAAGGGTAAATGGCCTGGTTGCGGAACCCTTCCCCATTTCACGAGGTATGAGGCAGGGATGCCCCCTTTCCCCACTACTGTTTGCCATAGCTATGGAACCTCTGGCTGCCAGAGTCAGGCAACATCACACGGCGCGGGGTATAGGGCTCAGTTCCAGGAACCTTCTAATATCACTGTATGCAGACGACGTGACCCTCTATCTTATAAACCCGAAAGAAAATCTAGACCCTGTACTACGTGAATTCATTCTGTTGCAGGGATTCTGCTTTTGCTCAGAACTATGCGCAGGAGACCAGGACCTCAGAGAATTGTGGTGTACCAGAAAACTCCCCTCAGAACCCAGAACCCCTTATCCGACTAGCTTTGGGTAAAAAAGAAGCATTGACCAACACTTATAACAAATTCAACGAAACCATTGGGACACCCCAGATGCCCTTATTAGGCACACAGGGTGCCCTTGAATTACATTATAAGTTGGTCGACGCTTTATCCCCCCTTTTGAGTAAAGTTTATAAAAAAGAAGGGAATAAAAAAAAGGAATATTTAGAGCTAGAAAACCAGTGGCATAATCAAGACTGTAGGGATGCAAAATCAAGGCTGATCCTTGCAGTAAAAAGTGGGAGACAAAGTGATATAAAAAATACAAGGCTGGCCTATAAAAATACTATGAACCAAGCAAAAAAAGCATGGGATGCTGACTTATGGGAGGACTTACTAAGTGCAGCTAAGTTACATGATCAAAGGATGTTTTGGAACCTAATTGCCAAGGAAATAAGAAAGGTAGATCACCCAAGGATATTTTTCTAGATGAATCGACTTGGTGTGACCACTTCTCCAAACTCTATTCTAATAGTAAGGATGATTTGTCCCCTAACAATGTAGATATTAATTTTGACAATAGTACCATACCATTACATTTTAGCCTAGAAGAAACAAACCAGGCATTATTAGCTGTTAAAATAGGTAAAGCCCCCGGTCCTGATAAAATCCCTGGTGATTTATTGAAACACGATGTGGAAGTGTGGGGACCATACATTAATTTTTTAAGCAATTCAATTGTGGCTGGTACACCAATCCCAGAATCGTGGAAAGGGGCAGAAATCATAACAATTTTTAAAAAAGGTGACCGCCATGATCCTAGTAATTACCGCCCTATTAGTTTAATAGATATTTTACAAAAATTTTTTGCCAGACATATTTTAAACAGGATTTTAGATTGGATTGAGGAGACAAAGATACTGACCAAATACCAAGCAGGTTTTAGATCAAAAATCAGTACAGTTGATCAGGTGTTTAGATTTATGTGCATTTGCTGGAAATATATAAATATCAGGAGGGGTAGCCTCTACGTGGCGTTTATGGATTTAAGGGCCGCCTTCGACCTCGTTCCCCGCAAGTTGCTGTGGTCCACATTAAAGAAGTTAGCTGTCCCAGGTGAACTACTTAATGAACTTATTAGACTACATACAGGGAATTATGCTAAAATTAGATGGGGAAAGGCTGGTGAATTATCTAAAGCGATCCCTGTAGATTGAGGAGTGCGCCAAGGTTGCGTATTAGCACCTACATTGTTCTCATTGTATGTTAATGATATTCCAACATACTTAAGGAATTGCGTCCATGACTCCCCGAAATTAGACGGCGAAATAATCACATCCCTACTATTTGCTGACGATACTATCCTTATTTCCCAGACTCCGAGAGGTCTGCAAAATTTGGTTAATTCCTTTCAAAACTATTGTGTGGAAAAGGGGTTAGAAATAAATCCAACGAAAACCTAATATATGGCCATAAACCCCAAAAAAAACCCTAGGAAAAACTTGTTCTTAGAGAATCGTATACTGGAACAGGTAGAAAGGTTTAACTATCTGGGTTTGATGTTGGATAATAAATTGACCTGGGGAGGTCAGCAGAATAAAAGTTTATTATCCCTCAAACAAAACTCACTCTCTATCCTAAAGGTGCATGGAGCAAGTTATTCCAAAGCTATTTCTCCAGCACTGGAGGTTTTCAAAGCTAAGGCACAATCAGCAGCTCTTTATGGTGCTGAGATATGGGGATATCGTAGTACCAACAAATTCGGGAAGATTGAAAACAATTTTGTGCGTTGTCTACTCAAAATACCGACTCGTACCCCCGTCGTCCCCATATTTTTGGATATCAATCTTAAAAGAACAGAGCACTTAGCATCATTAAGACCACTGTTGTATTGGGTCAGGGTATGGTCAACCCCTGAGCTGAAGGATTATAAGTCTGGTCTGATTGAACTAATTAAGTTGGATGAGTATCAGAAAACCCCATGGCTGAAGTATATATGTACGTGGTTTAAGAGACTAGGACTTTCACATTTTTGGGAGGAGCCTCACAATATGACCCAGTTTTCTAAAAAAGTTCTTAAGGATACTTTTTGGTCTTACGTCAATGGTGAACTAATCCTTGGGTCTATGATTGGTACACTGACTCAGAATTTCTTAGATATAAAAGATTCACCTAACTTCGAAGAATTTATGGATGAGATTGCTCCTCCTTTAGCAAAATCACTGTATCTACAATTCAGATATGGGGTATTACTGATCAACACCTACACTTGTAGGTGGGTTGGGGAAAATGGTTCGGATGTGTGTACTATGTGCTCTCTTGGGGCAAGGGAAGACCTCGCCCACATACTTTTCTTTTGTCCGGCTTATATGAAACCGAGGCTCTGCTGGATCAAACCCCTTTGCAAAAACATGGGGGTCGAGTCATACAAAGTAGCGGAGCGCATACTAAAATCTAACACCTCTCAATTGATGGTGTTTGGTATAAGTAGATTTCTATTTAATGTATATATTATTAGAAAACGCTTTGGTCATAGACTGTAACAGCGGAGGGAGGTAATTATGGACTACCCTTGCTCTACAGTATTATTCTATCTTGTCTACCTCAGTTTTATAGTATTATTCATTTAAAAAAAAATCTGGTTTTTAATTAAATTAATATTCTTATTTATATCTTAACTGGTATTGCTTAATCATGGAGTTTAAATCACCTTTTGTCTATTGTATGTAATTGTATATTATGGCTTGTATGTATGTAAATGTTTTGTTTATTGTATATTGGCTTTTATGGCTATATAGCCGAAATAAAGTATTGACTGACTGACTGACTAGCTTAGTGTCTCATTCGTTAACCTAGATCTAGCTAGGTGGTCCCAATGTATAGACAAACCAGAACAAGCGACTTAGATATTTCTCAGGAGTGGTGGGAATCCGAAATACCTGTTCGTACTTATTTGTTAGTCCACAACATAATAATACAGACACGGTAAAGTTCAAAGAGTATTTTATAAACCTCGCGTCCTAAGATGCAGTACTTTGGCTAACACTAGCAGACTAACAATACAGATCAGAATCATTAGCATTATTATAATACCATATAGAATGAAAGGAGCAATCATACTATTAATGACAGTGGTATACGGCCACACTCCTTTCACTATAATCTAATACATTATTATTATTAGACTATTAGAAGGTCTCTTAGGCTAACAGTGGGGACCCCATACCGTATAGATCAGCTTAGTAGAATCACATCAAAGGATCAGCTCTCACAGCATGCATCAGCTCTTCTTGTTCGAATGAATGTAAAACCAAACTGTTCTGCAATATTAAAGACGCTTGTCCTTCAAACATTGGCAGCTGTATGCATGATATGTCTAACAAGTGTCTACGATCAATCTAAACACAACACTCTGTACCTTCTAGTGACCCAGACACGTTCTTTGCATGATGTACAGACCAAGGGCACATTTCACGGTTAAGAATGTATAACAACCGTTTGTTATCCTGTAAGGCAAAGTCGAGTCAGCATTTTACAAAATGAATAACACATAACAGTGTCGTGTGCAGCGCAGCAGAAGCGACAAGCTTGCTTGTTAACTATGATCCCGGTTGTGCTAACTTAGTGTTGTAAATAGGGCGTGGCTTAGTCCATCTCACACCCCCCCATGATCGGAGCACTAATCAATAGGGATACACTTATCAATAACGCAGAGTTCAAGTGATTTAGAACGGACTCAAGGGCATATAAGGTAAGTGTAAAGTCCGAGAATAAAAAAAAATGTTCGTTTAGAAAATGAAAAATGATGTGGTAAAAAAGTAAGCAACATTTTCATAGAAATTTAACAGTTCTGGATGCAAGCTGCATTGACAATGTCAATCAGTCAATCCATGAAGGTATATGCACCGTAAGTTGCGACTGCTTCCAAAAGGAAATCATTGGAGCATTCCGCAAAAGTATCTGCCATCCAGTTGAGCAAGGGAAAGGAACATACATGTTCGTCAATTATCGGAGCATCCAGCACCATGATAGGACAACTGTCAGTTTCCTCAATATAACTCCTTTCAAGGAAATCAAAAGCTGCCTCTCCGATATCCCAGTTTCCACGGACTCCGTGTCCCGCACCCAAAGCCATAAACCCGACACCAGAACAGTCGAATTCATGAGCCACTAAGGGACACATTAGTTCATCAAAATCCGGGTCAGGTGATGCCAAGTTTGACAGGCACAAGTCCAGAGCCCATTGGAAGGGACAATCTAGGCAATGAAAAACAGGTTGCACACACGTAAAAAAGGGAAACCGGAAAGACAATCCATACTTGACGCTTAATACCGCCAGTGGTAAGGTGCCGTAGAAATCAAGCATCCGGCTACGAAGATGGAGCAAGCGCAGCATTCTGTCTTGTAACTCCCGGTGTGCAGCCATAGCGAAGAGCGCAAATCAACAAGAGGATCCCAGCCACCAAAGCGAGGAGCAAGAGGAACCCTCCGAAGACACTTGAAAAAATAGAATGTAAAAATGCGGGGATCACACCAAAAACAGTCTGGAAAGATGTCTCGAGGCCGGAGCCCACAATTAAAAAAAAATTAACAAGGCCAGTCGTAGACGAAGCATTAAAGATAGTTTGAATCAAGGTTCCAAAATGGAGGGGGAGGTCGGTATTTAAAAGAGCTTGTACCTCAGTGCGTGTGTTTGCAACATTAAGAAGAAATGTTTCACGGGATGAAGTTAACGCAACCTCTTTTTTAGACAAAAGAGCCCTTATTCTGCTCATCCTATTGAACTCTGCGTTCAAGGTTGGAATCCCTGGCCAGATGGATATATCGAGTCGGCCTTGCGGGGGTGGGAAAAGGACGTTATTACAGCAAACTACTTTTTGTGAAACAGTCACTATGTAAGGAATACCCACTAGCATCCCACAGCAAGCTTCACTATTTAAAAGCAAATAACTACCGTTGGCAAGCAGCTTAAAAGAAGACTTTATAACTGGCATTGGAATCCCCTTTAGGACACAAACTAAATTAGGAGCGTGTATATTGCAAGCGCCATGTAATTGTATATGTCTGCAAACAAAAGAGTGATCAGGAGCGGAATTGCATTCTTCACCTTTTAAGTAAACTTCCTTGCCATCCCTCACGCATCTGTAAGTGAACGGAAGTGACCAAACTTCATGCAGAAACGCATCACCAAGTTGTTTGTATCTGCCGATAGCATAGTGTTTCATGCACGAACTAAACTTGAACAAACTGAACGGTAAAGTTACTAATCCGTGAACTAACCACACGGCTGAATTTAACTCAGCTACAGAAAAAGGTAAAGGTTCTAATTTTTCAATGTGCAGCAATGCATAAGTAGCATCTTTCATGGACATGAACCGCTGTTTTTCAGTCAAATTAAACGGAAGGAACAACGATGAAATATTCATGTAATCCCAAGGGACTTTCCCTGCCTTTAACGTTTGCAATGTCCATGCAAACTGCATAATTGAACGCAACTGATTTTGACCATGATACAACACAGATACATCATCTTGTACAAGGTCTACGACAGAAGAAACAATATTATCTAATGTATAAATTCTAGAAGACAACGTATTAATACTATTATCTATAACAGCCAATACTTTTTCCATATTGGCCTGGTCAATAGCACGTAGTCTAGAAGCAGCCTCAATTTGCGACAACTTCCAAACTTCATTGTAAATAGCATAAGCCCATCGTTTAGATCTACCATTAACAGGACCCCTAATGAAATCATTAATATCTATTTTTTCATTTAAACGTGACAAATGAAGTTTAACTGAAGTTAAGGTGGAATGTTGCAGCCAGGACTGACATAACTTACCTACAGAGTAGGTAGTCACCGTGTGTGAAGATGTGAAACGAGGGTCAACCCTAAGTTGTGTATACCCCGGAGTCAAATCCAGAAATCGACGTTGACAGGAATCTGAGCTTGTTTGCCATACCAACCAACCCTCAGGATTCAATGTTGAAATATTGAAGGTGCCATTGGAAACAAGCGACTGCAACCTAGTAAGGGACAGATCTGAGTGATTTTCCCAACCAGGATAAGCACCCAAATCAGGGATCGAGGGGGAAATTAATTTTTTAGATATAGCCAATCCAAAACAGGTTGTCTGAAAAATAGATGAATTTAAAAATAAAATATGGTTAGGGATAAGACAGGCACGATGCAAAGCTTCTGTTCCTTGTACCTGCCACGGTTTAGTTCCCCAAACCGATTTAAGATCGATAGTAGCTTTCCATACGTCATAACCTCCAATAGCCAATTCCTCCATAAAGGCTTTGGAATATAATAATTTTGTGTGTGTCAGTCTGACTTTAGAAGAGGGTTCTACCGCTACCTTAAAATAAAAAGACTCAGGGGTTGACACACTAAAATCCGAAAAGTATGTGAATTTTTTCAATAAAGTGGCAGAGCTGCCAGGCATAGAGACAGGATAATGTTCCCATTGTGTGAAATTAACAACATTTCTGAAAGTATTTGCTCTGTGCAGGAAATGTGTGCCATAATGTTGAAAACAAAACTGCTCCTCATAGTTTGCAGTATTTAAATACAGATCTTCAGCATCAAATGCAGCACAATATTTTAAATCAGAAAACAGTGCTTCTATTGCTTGTACATCCCAATCATCTGAGCGGATATTTGTTTAACTACATCACCCACAGAAACACGAAAAACAGTTGGCACATTAATAACTTCGGTGGGATCATGAATTTGAAAGTTCACCGCATCCCAAGCAATCCCATCACGTACAGGCCAGGCGGTGATGTTCATAAACGTCTGGTCTCTTTTCATGATGTGTGATGAGGAATGGGGGGCCAAAGTTCCATCAAGTAATTGAATTGTAGAACGCTCATTCAGGTAGTGTCCATTTATAAGTCTAAAAAACACTACCACAAAGCCAATTGTCATGAATAAAAAAATACAAAACAGCAACATCCAGATGTAAGTCCAAGGTGCAACCAAAAAATGTCTCTTGAACCAGGCAAAAAATATAGAGATTTTGGAAGGGACAGTGGAAGTCAATGATTCAGTTTCAAAGGAAGAATGTGACTGGGCAAGTGTTGTTGTATTTAAAAGGGGCAAAGCGACTTCTGTAGGATAAGCATACTCAGGATCAGCGAGCAAACCACCAGCAGTAGGTGGCGGATCATTAACTGTGATCATCTCAACGGAAACCTCAGGCACGATGATAGAGGGTGGCACCACAACAGAGTTTCTCAGCATCGAAGGGCAGGAAACCGAAGGTGTCATACTATGGAGAATCGGCCACCCTGTGTAGCTTGACATTTTCAATTGAAATGTACCTTTTTTCTTTGCGACCAGGAAGTGGTGGTAAAACAACTGTACGTGTACCCAATACACCAAGCACCGGGACTGGTGCACGATAAGAGGGGCCAAACTCCTTCTTGTTCTCCACCTTCTCACGGACCAGATCACCAACTCGAGGCAGCCAGCCGACCACCGGAATCAGGAGCGCTTCTTCAGATGTAGAGGGCACGTGTTCCTTTGCTAGAGTGTCTCTTGCTTCTTGTAGATATTGTAATACAGCACAGTGGTCATCGAGGTCAAAAGGCGCGGCAGCTGCCGCCATGTCTAGACCATCAAGGTCCGGAACAAACATTCTCACTCCAAAGAGCATCATGTAAGGGGTCCGTCCACCCAGAGACCTTCTAGGGAGATTATTAAGTGCACGTTGAACGTCATACAAGTGGGCAAGCCAGTTCCGGGCCTGTACCTAACACCTTGGCTGTCAACGATTGCTTTAGGTCACGGTTCATCCGTTCCACAACACTATTGCCCTCAGGCCGGTATGGAGATGAAAATTTGACTTGGACCCCCAAACTTCTCATAGCCTCTTTGTAAGCCTTAGTGGCGAACGCCGGGCCCTGATCAGAGTGAAGGGTACTGTTAGACCTGTCAGCCCTTTGGGTGGTCCCTCCTCATCATTATTTATTTTGTCCCACTTTTGCCTCAAACCCTGTTTGAATTTTTCCTTTTTGGGAACCACCAGACTTTTTAGTGTTGCTGCAGATTCAGGGAGCCATTTTACCTACCCCTGAAACTTCTGTCTGAGGGCCTGAAGCACAAAATGGTGGCCACCTGTGACATCACCAGCATCCACTGGAACCTACCAGCACCTTCCAGAACATTCCAGAACCCTGTGACAGTTGGAGGCGGTTTAGAATGTTGGGGAGTTAAGAGAGAGAGTTGGCAGTTGGAGCTGGCAGTTGGCACCTGACTGGTGAGGAGTGAGCAGCAAACGTGAAGGAGGAAGGAGTGAAGCAGCAGGGGTGGAAACTTGTGCCTGGAGTGGGGTCCATAAACCCACCCTTGATACTAGTCCCTACTGACGGAGCCCAGCCTAGAGCCCTGTGTGGGAAGAAGTCAGAAAAACCATCCTGAGGACCTGGACAGCAGGAACAGGCCTTAGAAACAAGAGAACAGCAAGATCCTGACCTGGAAGCTGGTTTCCCTGAAGTCCGACGTCGAGTAGCCTAAGACCTGGAGCCCGAGGTGGAGAAGCGGCGCTGACTGGAAAAGCAGACGTCGTACCCGGAGCCGCCAGAGGTCGAGAGAGGGCGCCGTCAGAGGTCGTGAGGAATACCAGAGGTCGAGGAGGAAGTCACCCGAGGTCGAGTGAGCGGCGTCATCGGAGGAGTGAAGTCCGCCCTCCGGAGTCGTCGGAGACCGAGGTGAAGGGTAACGGAGGTCGGGAGTGAGGATCGCACTCCGGAGTCGCCGGAACCTGTGAGAATCGTGCCGGAGGTCGGGAGTGGAGGTCGCACTCCGGAGTCGCCGGAAACCTGTGAGGAGCACCGGAGGTCGGGAGTGAGGATCGCACTCCGGAGCCGCCGGAAGTCGACATCGAGGCAAGGCCGGCCGACGTCATCGAAGCCGAGGTCGCCATCGGACCGGAGCCGCCCGAAGTCGACATCGAGTAAGACTGCCCGACGCCATCGAATCGGAGGCCGAGATCGAACCGAGGCCGCCGACATCGAACCCGGAACCGCCTACCGGCGTCGTCAGGAACTGACATTGTGCCGAGGCCGCCGACATCGAACCGGAACCGCCTCACGGCATCGACACGACTCCAGCGGCGTCGGAGCATCAGAAAAAGGGCAGTAAGTGGAGTAGAGGGCGCCTAAGGCCCTGTGGAGACCTGAGAGACTGCTCTAAGGGGCTAGGGAGGTGCTGGAACCAACCTGACTGTGCCAGGGGTGAACTGGGACTAATCTAGAGAAGTTGTGTGGAGAGAGAGAGCCAGGTCGCTGGTATTTTCCCCCTTTACCTACCTCAGTTTAGGCCTCAGCCTTGTCCAAGCCAGGGAGTAGACACCCCCAAGCCTTCCACATCCCCACAAGCTGTGCCTGGGCCAAATCAGCCCTTAGGAATTCAAAAGTGATCTGATTCCATGAGTGTCACTGTCAGCTTTTAAGTATTTATTAGGGGCACTGTATTTATTGTATTTAACCTATTTATTGTTCCACTGTATTTATTGGTCCACAGTATTTATTGATGCACAATATTTATTGGTTTACAGTATTTATTGCCTCAGAATATTTAATTGCCTGTCTGTATTGCACTTTTATTTATGCCCTCAGTATTTATGATCACCCCTATTTATTGAATCATTAAGCCAGTATTTATTTGTCCTGCACTTTCTAAAAAGGTTGTATATTGTGATTGTTATTTATTTTCTCCAATCAGCAACTAAGAGAAAAAGAAGATAAACAGATATTTTCATAATTTTTACGGTGTAGAGTCGTTTTTGGAACGGATGCACGCATGGTTATTGTTTGGGTATGTTGTATGCTTAGCACGGAGCCTGATTCCTGACCACTCGAGCCAAGCTACCACAGTGTGTCCGGAAGACCACCACCACCCCTTCTAGTGTGGGAGTGGGTTTTCCAACATAAATTGGTGTTCAGTGGTGGGATAGAGCTGTGCCTACGCATACTCAACAATAACTGTGGGTAGTCCATAGGCCTACACCGGGAGTTTTCTCAAGAGCGGCCTTCCTAATTGTGGGTTTTTGTTTTTTCCAAATTTACTCTGGTGGTGGGAGGAGGTATTATTAAAGGTACCCCCCTGCATAGTTACTGCACAAAACCTGTCCTCTAACCTGAGTGGGCAAGATGGAGTTTGTACTAGAAAATCTAGAAACGTACACTGTGGCCCAACTCAGGGAGTTTTGCCAGCGGGAGGGGGTGTACTGTCCCCCAGGAGCAAAGAAGGGTGCACTCCAAACCAGCTTAAGGGCTTGGGGGGAGGCACGCCGAGAAAGCAAGGCTGAGGAGGAAGACAGGGATGGAGAGCCTGACCCCGAGGGGGCTGAGATGTACCAACCTGAGGTGGGGAACCTGTCAGCAGGGCCCAGAACCATTTCTAGGAAGGGCAGCAGTGCCTCTAGCGGTGGCTTGTCTGAAGTGGAGCTAACAGACCGGAGGGAGAAAAGACAGCTCACATGGGACTTAGCAAGGCTGGAGAAGGAGGAGCAGAGGATGGCCCATGAATTACGACTGAAAGAAATAGATCTTCAGATCTTGAGAATCGGGGCACAACCTGTTCCTAATGGTGGCAGCCAAACACAAGAGATCACCAGGGAACCTAAACCATACCTGCCAAAGGACATAGTAGCTAGCTATGGAGTGGGCGACGATATCGCCAAGTGGCTAGCGGCCTATGAGGTCTCGTTGAGGGCCCATGGGGTTCCAGAGAAGTACTGGGGAGGGGGATTGTACAAGTACATGCCTCCAGCTGGTAGGGATGCTTTATTGGCCCTCGAGGAGGATGAGCAGACCCACTACCCCACCATGAAACTGGCGCTCATCAGAAAGTTTGGACTAACACCTGAAAAGTACAGACAGAAGTTCAGGGGTAGTCACAAGCTGGGCACGCAGAATTGGGTGGACTTCCTGGACTATGCGAAGAAGGCAATGGAAGGTTGGATTCAGGGCAGTGAAGTGAGGAACTACGAGGGGCTGTTTGACCTAGTACTGAAGGAACACCTGCTCGAGAAATGTTTCCCTGAACTGCGGCAACACCTGGTGGATAGCAAGCTGACCAGTCCCCGGAAGCTTGCTGAGGAGGCGGACATTTGGGCTAGTACCCGGGTGTCCACAAGGGGGACTGGAGGGGATACTCAAAAGGCCGGACAGGGCGCCCCCCAGAAGAAAGAGGGAGGGGAAAAGAAAAAGGAGTTCTCCAAAGGCCCCCAAAATAACTTCCAAGGGAAGGGAACAGGATTCACCCCTAAGGCTAACCCGCCCAGAAACCCTAATCCTGGCCAGAGTCAGCAGCCAAGGGTTGTCCATTGCTATGAGTGCGGTGGCGTTGGACACTATAAAGGAGATCCGAAGTGCTTGAAACGACCACCCCCTCCCACTGGAGGAAAGACCCCCGGAGTAGCTAGTGTAGTGCTCGGGGAGGAGATGCCCTTACTAAGGGAAGGGAGTGGGCGGGTGTCACTTTAGTGTCCCTGGGAGAACGGGAGATGGTTCCTAAGATCCAGGTGCCCGCAAATACCGCAAAGTATGGGCAATGGGTCACCATCAACGGCCAAAGAGGGGAGGCTCTGAGAGACACAGGAGCCAGTATGACTATGGTGCGTAGCCAACTGGTGTCTCCAGAGCAGGTAATTCCCGATGTACTCCACCCAGCCGCGATGGCTGACGGCAGAACAGGCCACTATCCAGTGGCCGAGGTTCCCTTTGAATGGGGGGGGGTTGCAGGTTCACTTCGAGTTGCCGTAAGCCCTGCCGTGCCAGTCGATTGTCTGCTGGGGAATGACATGGAGCACAACACTTGGAAGGAGGTGGAATACCGGACTCACACCGAGATGCTGGGTACACCTGACTGGGCCTGTGTTAGCACAAGGTCCACGACTACCCGAAGAGGGAGTTCATTTCGGCTGGAGCCTGGAACAAAGGCCCAGCCAGCTGCCAGTCAAGGGAAGAACCGAGGACAGGAGGAGCCTGCCTCGGCGTCCCCACCCCGTAGGACGGATAGGCCACCGGAGGTGGTGGACCAGGAGTCTGCGGTGGGGGACGTTACCAACCTGGAGGACCTACCCATCCCGGCCGAGTGGCACGTGGAGGGAGGCCCGTCCAGGGAGGAATTCTGCCAGGGCCAGAGGGAGTGCCCTACCCTTGAGGGGCTGAGGCGACAGGCCGAAGCCCAGGCAGCAGGGAACGTTGAAGGGAACTACAGTGTTTACTGGGAGGATGGCCTCCTCTACAGTGAACCCAAGGCACCCCTACATGGATCGTCACGAGCCTTGGTAGTTCCTCAACGTTATCGAGCCTTCCTTCTGGAGTTGGCTCACGAGATACCATTGGCAGGACACCTGGGGCAAGACAAGACCTTCGCCCGTCTTGTCCCACACTTTTATTGGCCTCAGATGAAAGTGTCGTCCGATACCTACTGCCGGACATGTGTGTCTTGCCAAGCCAGTGGGAAAACAGGGGTGAAGCTGAAAGCTCCCCTGGAACCACTTCCTGTTGTTAGCACCCCCTTTGAAAGGGTGGGCATCGACATTGTGGGTCCGTTAGATCCACCTACTACAGCTGGTCACAGGTTTATCCTGGTTCTGGTGGATCATGCCACACGGTACCCAGAGGCAATACCTCTGAGGACCATAACAGCACCTGTTGTGGCTAGGGCCCTGATGGGAATCTTTACCCGAGTGGGTTTTCCCAAGGAAGTTGTGTCCGACAGGGGGACCAACTTCATGTCAGCGTATATGCGGGCAATGTGGAAGGAGTGTGGAGTGACATACCGGTTCACCACTCCTTACCACCCCCAGACCAATGGTCTGGTGGAGAGGTTTAACAAAACCTTGAAGGGCATGATCAGAAGTCTGCCTGAAAGCCTGCGGAGGAAATGGGACGTCCTCCTACCCTGTTTACTTTTTTCCTACAGGGAAGTGCCACAGAAGGGAGTGGGCTTCAGCCCCTTCGAGCTTCTGTATGGGCACCCTGTACGTGGACCTCTCAACCTGGTGAGAGACGGATGGGAAAGAACTCCCAGAAAGCTTCCCCAGGATGTGGTGAGCTACATGCTGGCCTTCCGGAGCCAAATGGCTAAGTTGTGGAAGCAAGCTTCTGACAACTTGGAAGCCAGCCAAGCAGTGATGAAGGCGTGGTACGACCACAATGCTCACCCGGTGGAGTTGGAGCCTGGCCAGAAGGTGTGGGTGATCGAACCAGGAGAGCTTAGTGCCCTCCAGGATCGCTGGTCAGGACCCTTTGAGGTGTTGGAGAAGAAGGGTAAGGCTACCTACTTGGTGGACCTGAAGACCCCTCGTCAGCCCCTGCGGGTGCTACATGCCAACCGCCTCAAACCCCACCACGAGAGGCCCGAAGTCATCTTGATGATGGTGACTGACGGAGGAGAGGACGTGGAAAGCGAGCCTCTCCCTGATCTGTTTGCGTCTCAAGAGAAGGATGGGTCGGTGGAGGGAGTGATTCTCTCCCCATCTCTAACTCCTGAACAGCAGGAGGACTGTCGCCAGGTCCTGGGGCAGTACTCCTCGTTGTTCTCCCTTGTCCCGGGTAGGACTCACCTGTGCGTCCATGACGTGGACACAGGAGACAGCCCACCTGTGAAGTCCAAGATCTACCGGATGTCAGACAAGGTGAAGGCCAGCATTCATAGTGAAGTCACTAAGATGCTGGAGCTAGGAGTGATCGAACCTTCTAGCAGCCCCTGGTCCAGTCCGGTGGTGTTAGTACCAAAAGCTGCACCACCGGGTGCCCAACCAGAACTGAGGTTCTGTGTGGACTATCGGGGACTGAATTCAGTGACCAAAACTGATGCTCATCCGATCCCTAGGGTGGATGAATTGATTGACCGGCTGGGAGCTGCCCAATATCTAAGTACCTTTGACCTTACTTCTGGGTACTGGCAGATCTCTTTGACTGATGGAGCAAGGGAAAGGTCAGCCTTCTCCACGCCCAATGGCCACTACCAGTTCTGTGTGATGCCCTTTGGGCTCAAGAACGCACCTGCCACGTTTCAGCGCCTGGTAAACCAGATCCTCACCGGAATGGAGAGTTTCTCTGCTGCTTATCTGGATGACATAGCCGTCTTCAGTAACAGCTGGGAGGATCACTTGCGTCACCTGCAAGCTTTTCTCCAGGCCCTGAGACAAGCTGGATTGACGATCAAGGCCAGCAAGTGCCAGATCGGGCAGGGGTCGGTAGTGTACCTTGGACACTTGGTGGGTAGGGGAGCGGTGCAACCCCTCCAGGCGAAGATCGAGGCCATCATGGCCTGGGAACCCCCCAAGACTCAGACTGAGGTCCGAGCATTTTTGGGCCTCACGGGATACTACCGCCGCTTCGTGAAGGGGTACGGTACCATCGTAACCCCCCTCACGGAGCTCACGTCCAAGAAACAACCTCGACGGGTAGTCTGGACGGAGGCTTGTCAGCAAGCCTTTGAGAGATTGAAGAAAGCCATGTGCGAGGCCCCGGTCTTAAGGGCCCCAGACTTTTCCAAGGAGTTCATTGTCCAGACAGATGCATCAGAACATGGCATTGGGGCAGTGTTATCGCAACTCAACGAAGAGGGTCTGGATCAACCCGTGGTCTTCCTATCCCGGAGACTACTTCCCAGGGAACAGAAGTGGAGTGCAATAGAGCGTGAAGCCTTTGCAGTGGTATGGGCTCTGAAGAAGTTGCGGCCATACCTGTTTGGCTCGCACTTCCTAGTTCAGACCGACCACAGACCCCTTCGTTGGCTGATGCAAATGAAGGGGGAGAATCCCAAGTTGTTGAGGTGGTCTATTTCCCTACAGGGGATGGACTTTCAGGTGGAACATCGGCCTGGAGTGGACCACGCCAATGCAGACGGTCTCTCAAGGTATTTCCGCCTTAGTGATGAGAACTCCCAAGGGGTTGGGTAGCTCTCCCCACTTTCAGCTGGGGGGGGACGCGTGTTAGACCTGTCAGCCCTTTGGGTGGTCCCTCCTCATCATTATTTATTTTGTCCCACTTTTGCCTCAAACCCTGTTTGAATTTTTCCTTTTTGGGAACCACCAGACTTTTTAGTGTTGCTGCAGATTCAGGGAGCCATTTTACCTACCCCTGAAACTTCTGTCTGAGGGCCTGAAGCACAAAATGGTGGCCACCTGTGACATCACCAGCATCCACTGGAACCTACCAGCACCTTCCAGAACATTCCAGAACCCTGTGACAGTTGGAGGCGGTTTAGAATGTTGGGGAGTTAAGAGAGAGAGTTGGCAGTTGGAGCTGGCAGTTGGCACCTGACTGGTGAGGAGTGAGCAGCAAACGTGAAGGAGGAAGGAGTGAAGCAGCAGGGGTGGAAACTTGTGCCTGGAGTGGGGTCCATAAACCCACCCTTGATACTAGTCCCTACTGACGGAGCCCAGCCTAGAGCCCTGTGTGGGAAGAAGTCAGAAAAACCATCCTGAGGACCTGGACAGCAGGAACAGGCCTTAGAAACAAGAGAACAGCAAGATCCTGACCTGGAAGCTGGTTTCCCTGAAGTCCGACGTCTAGTAGCCTAAGACCTGGAGCCCGAGGTGGAGAAGCGGCGCTGACTGGAAAAGCAGACGTCGTACCCGGAGCCGCCAGAGGTCGAGAGAGGGCGCCGTCAGAGGTCGTGAGGAATACCAGAGGTCGAGGAGGAAGTCACCCGAGGTCGAGTGAGCGGCGTCATCGGAGGAGTGAAGTCCGCCCTCCGGAGTCGTCGGAGACCGAGGTGAAGGGTAACGGAGGTCGGGAGTGAGGATCGCACTCCGGAGTCGCCGGAACCTGTGAGAATCGTGCCGGAGGTCGGGAGTGGAGGTCGCACTCCGGAGTCGCCGGAAACCTGTGAGGAGCACCGGAGGTCGGGAGTGAGGATCGCACTCCGGAGCCGCCGGAAGTCGACATCGAGGCAAGGCCGGCCGACGTCATCGAAGCCGAGGTCGCCATCGGACCGGAGCCGCCCGAAGTCGACATCGAGTAAGACTGCCCGACGCCATCGAATCGGAGGCCGAGATCGAACCGAGGCCGCCGACATCGAACCCGGAACCGCCTACCGGCGTTGTCAGGAACTGACATTGTGCCGAGGCCGCCGACATCGAACCGGAACCGCCTCACGGCATCGACACGACTCCAGCGGCGTCGGAGCATCAGAAAAAGGGCAGTAAGTGGAGTAGAGGGCGCCTAAGGCCCTGTGGAGACCTGAGAGACTGCTCTAAGGGGCTAGGGAGGTGCTGGAACCAACCTGACTGTGCCAGGGGTGAACTGGGACTAATCTAGAGAAGTTGTGTGGAGAGAGAGAGCCAGGTCTCTGGTATTTTCCCCCTTTACCTACCTCAGTTTAGGCCTCAGCCTTGTCCAAGCCAGGGAGTAGACACCCCCAAGCCTTCCACATCCCCACAAGCTGTGCCTGGGCCAAATCAGCCCTTAGGAATTCAAAAGTGATCTGATTCCATGAGTGTCACTGTCAGCTTTTAAGTATTTATTAGGGGCACTGTATTTATTGTATTTAACCTATTTATTGTTCCACTGTATTTATTGGTCCACAGTATTTATTGATGCACAATATTTATTGGTTTACAGTATTTATTGCCTCAGAATATTTAATTGCCTGTCTGTATTGCACTTTTATTTATGCCCTCAGTATTTATGATCACCCCTATTTATTGAATCATTAAGCCAGTATTTATTTGTCCTGCACTTTCTAAAAAGGTTGTATATTGTGATTGTTATTTATTTTCTCCAATCAGCAACTCAGAGAAAAAGAAGATAAACAGATATTTTCATAATTTTTACGGTGTAGTCGTTTTTGGAACGGATGCACGCATGGTTATTGTTTGGGTATGTTGTATGCTTAGCACGGAGCCTGATTCCTGACCACTCGAGCCAAGCTACCACAGTGTGTCCGGAAGACCACCACCACCCCTTCTAGTGTGGGAGTGGGTTTCCAACAGGTACCACACGCAAAACTCCCTATAAAGACACGCAATGCTTTGATGACAGTCCTGGCATCAGCACTCCTTTGTGGCCACACCCACAGAAAACGTGTGCACGAATCCACTGCAACCAAGATGTACTTGTACGCAGTATCAGAGGTAAAAGGACCGCAGTGATCTAAATAAACACACGCTAGTGGTTGATTAGATATATGCAGCTGCGTCGGAGGTGGACGCGCAACAGAAGAAGGTTTGATCTGCTGGCAAATGTCACAATTAAGTACATAAGCCCGCGCTTGTTTATACAAACCGTACCACCAGTAACGTTGCTGCAAAAGAGAGACAGTCGCTGACACTCCAGCATGCGCAGACGCAACACCTTCGTGGGCAGCTGTTATCAGATTTGGTCTGCAGTCCGCGTTGGGAATCAATCTATCACCAGCGTCGTTAATCCTCACTAATGGGACTTTATCAGGACTTAAGTGATAATGGAATCGAGAAGGGAAACCTCTAGGGAAGTTCGTCCCTGTCTCTGATGCCGCAATAGCTGCTAAGATGTCTGCATCTATCTTAGATTTTGATCTTGTAACTGCTGCTACTAAATATGTTGCCACTGCTGTTTTAGCTGCCTCGTCAGCCAAACTGTTACCGACAGCATGGACACCAACTGGTTGGTGACCAAGAGTGTGAATTACATCCACAAGTGGCAAACTCCCTTTGAGTTCTGACACTCGAGCCCAAATTGTTTTATGCTTGACTGAGCAACCTTTGGAGTCACGAAAAACATTCATAATCCAAAAAAGTATATTGTCGTTGTAAGATTGAACACAGTAGTAAGAGTCACTCACTATAAGAGTAGTGACTCTGATCAGCAAACTCAAGTGCAAGCACCAGAGCACGAAGCTCCGCCAATTGCACGGTACAATCACCCAATGACTGCGTATGCACTGCATCAGATTTGAACTCTCCATTCACGAAAGTACCGACTACAATTGTGCAAGCCGCTGAATAAGCGTGCCTTGATCCAGTTGCGGGTTGCGCAGACCCGTCTGTGTATATGACACAATGGTATTCCTCGATATGGCGCAATGACTGTGGAGCTGGATGAACGAATTCATATTCCAAACTCTCCTGAGTCTGCAACACCGCATCAAAGATGCATTCGACGTCGGGCGAAGCTAAAGAGGTCGCCCATTGTATCCACCTTGGATGCAAAGCCTTAGAATTTGGTACACTAGCTTTAGTGACTGCTTCAAGAGCAGGAAACGGTGTTACCACCAGCATGCGTTTTCCCTGTGATAGCGCTCGTTCTTTCAGGATCGCCATCTGAACTGCTGTCAAGACTTTTTCAACAGTGGAAAATCGCAGCTCAGCCGAAGTGTACAGATGAGATTTGTAAGCAATGGGGACAGTGTCACCCTCATTGAACGTTAAGTACGTGAAAACTTCCGCACCTGGAACAATTCTAATGACCAGGTTGGTGTGGTTGTCACGAGTTTTTAGATATTTAGCTGTAAGAAGATCAGTTTGCAAAGTATATAATGCCAACGTGTGCTCTTGCAGCCAGCAAGATCTGGTATAAGTTGGTTGTATCAAGGCATAAAGTGTCTTGATACGCTGGGCATAATCAGGAATGTAGGATCGACCAAAATTCAGAAAACCCAGCAAGGATTGAAGTTTTTTCAGTGTCATAGGGATACGAAGGTTTGCGCATTTCTCAAGGAACTGCGGTGCCAAGCCTCGACCTTCATTATTGAGTTCGTACCCCAAAAACAACACTGTAAATTCAGCAATGTGCGACTTCTTAAAGTTAAACTTGTAACCGAAGTCTGCAAACATAGTCACTATGTTATCCACACGAGCAAGGTGTGGAAGCAACTCGTCGTCTGTCAGATAGATGTCGTCGACATACGAGTACGCTTCCGGGTCTACCATCTCTAAGAGAGAGACCACGCGAGCGGCAAAAACTCCAGGGCTGTTCTTATAGCCCATCGGGAGCCTCTTGAACAATTTTTGTTTGCCGCCCGAGGTAAATGCTGTCCACTCATAACTAAGAGGGGCCAGATTATGGCAATAAAAACCATTGGATAAGTCAAGCGTAGTTTTGAAACGTTTTCTCACAAGACTATCTACGAGAGCTGAACTATGAGTATTTTGTACCGCACACGTCCGGCAATGTGAGTTTAAATGCCGGTAATCCAAAACTAGGCGGTACGATCCGTCAGGCTTCGTTACAGTGAATAAAGGATTATTCATGGGTGACACACATGTCTCAATTACTCCTTGATATTCCAATTGTTCAAGGATTGACGCGACGTGAGGTCTAGCCTCGCGACGCATGGGATATTGGGGTTGAGGCTGGGGATCGGATCGCAATGGAATCTCGTGATTGGGAGAACATTTATCCCAGCCAACCTGATTACGATATAACGCAGGGGCAAGCACCTGTGCCCACTACCCGGCCAACCTAGTAGACTCCTCCGTGGGCACTGCGTACCCAAAGGAAGGAAGTATAACTTCCTCGCCCCTAGGGGCGTCCAAAATGAAAGCCGGAGGCCAATCTTTTTCCGCCAAAAGAATATCATATGTGGTGGTAAGATTATCCCAAAAAACCCCTTTAATTTTGCGTTGCATGTTACCCTCAATATTAAGGACTATTTCAAATAATCTTTCTGGGGGGGCTACGCGAGTATCAGCAGTTTCAACTGTCACATATATGTCAGTTGCTGTCGCCTCCAGAAATGGACGCAATCCTTCCCACACTACTGTAACCTCCGCCGCGCTGTCTAGCAGCGTTAGTGCCCATGTCAGGTTCCGAAGCTGTGTCCTGACCATCTGAGGCATATCTCGCTGAGATAGCAGCAACTTTCTTTTTCTGAAACGGTGGACGCGGTCTGGCAGCGCCTTCTTGCTTGCCTTTACCGTCAGTCTGGCGGGGCTGGTCTCGACCTTGAGTGCCCCGTCCTCTTCCTCGATCTCCACCACCAGAGTGGGAAGTCGATGTTTCCTGTGAAGAACGAGGAGAGCGTTGTTCAGAAACCTGAAATCTATTAGGTGACTTAATACGAGTACGATCGCGCAAATCATAAGTGCGTTCACTATACGACTGAACTGGTGAGGCAGGACGAGAAACCTGTTTCTGTTGCTGCTTCTCTTGTTTTTTGGCTCGCCAACTTTGTTTAAGAAAGTTTGGCTTTTCGTCTTTTGTAGACGAACTCACCTTAGTTTGTTGCACTACATCTGGAATTTTTATGGTGGGTTTTACACCTAAGGCACTACGTCCAACCATCCTGTAGGCTTTCGCAATAATTTTTGCGAATTGCCGAGGCTTGTCTTCATCAGCCAGAAGCTCCAGCATATTGCCAACTTGGAACTGCATGGCATCTCCTTTGAGGTTGCCCATTACCATGGAACAAACCACATCGAAACTGTCGACAAGCCTCATTCCCAACTCAATAGCTGCCTCCGCACCATGACTTTCTTGAACTTTCTTGATGACGGAGGGTAGTACAGCCATAGACGGAGTGCCGTAGCACTTCGAATATGTCGCAGCAAAGATCTTGCCCCAATTGTCACAATCAACAAGCTCAGGGACCAGGTCTTTCGGCAAAGTAATGGTGAGTATCCTGTGTTTATCCACAGGTGTAGTGTTTGGAAACACGGCTTCTAATTGATCAAATTTTTCTGCAAGCCAGTAAGGAAATTCATCCTTACTGAGGGGTCGCTTTCCGACTACCGCGTTAACCATAACAGGGCTTATCACCACCGCGTGATGGTGATCCGCCCCGTGTCCAGCAGCCGCAGGTGCTCCCACCTGAACTGTGCGTGACACATACTGCACTAAAGCCCTATGGACCGTGATCAGGGCTGTGTGTAGTGTTCGTAAATCACCCACTCCCACCGTTAGGTAGCGTGGGTGTGGAGTATATCTGGCCAGTACCGGCCATGTAGCCCCTGCAATTGACAACGGGCCCATTCTCGCCGATACGACCTCATGGGGGAGGGCGCCTTTAAACCAAATTGTATGCTGCCAGGCAGTAATAGGAATTTCCAGAGTCCGATATGGGGCATAAGCCGCAGGTACAGCCGAGGCTGTATATTCGTGGAACAAATTATCGTCTGTATCCACCTCCGCCAAGGTCACCCATGAGTAAAACAACTCATACGGGTAGGTGGTATCAGCACTGACCACAAATACTACGGACATCCCGTCATCAGGTACCCCATACGCCCTCAGATGAGCGCGCAGAGAAACCCTACTATGAGCGGGAATATTAACCGCCATAAGGACTCCTTAAAGAAGAACAACGATTTACACAGTAGCACTTGGGCTCAAAACTTATAACCTTTTTAATTTTCAAGCTTGATAGAACCTTTAGTCTAAACCTAGGTAGGTTAAACCGTCACTCAAGTTTTCCGGAAACGGGAGCGAGGGTAGTTGTGGACTAAAACTAGTACTACTAAAGCGTCTCAGATCTTAAGACCAAACGTTAGGTGCACCATGTTGCAGGGATTCTGCTTTTGCTCAGAACTATGCGCAGGAGACCAGGACCTCAGAGAATTGTGGTGTACCAGAAAACTCCCCTCAGAACCCAGAACCCCTTATCCGACTAGCTTAGTGTCTCATTCGTTAACCTAGATCTAGCTAGGTGGTCCCAATGTATAGACAAACCAGAACAAGCGACTTAGATATTTCTCAGGAGTGGTGGGAATCCGAAATACCTGTTCGTACTTATTTGTTAGTCCACAACATAATAATACAGACACAGTAAAGTTCAAAGAGTTTATTTTATAAACCTCGCGTCCTAAGATGCAGTACTTTGGCTAACACTAGCAGACTAACAATACAGATCAGAATCATTAGCATTATTATAATACCATATAGAATGAAAGGAGCAATCATACTATTAATGACAGTGGTATACGGCCACACTCCTTTCACTATAATCTAATACATTATTATTATTAGACTATTAGAAGGTCTCTTAGGCTAACAGGGGGGACCCCATACCGTATAGATAAGCTTAGTAGAATCACATCAAAGGATCAGCTCTCACAGCATGCATCAGCTCTACTTGTTCGAATGAATGTAAAACCAAACTGTTCTGCAATATTAAAGACGCTTGTCCTTCAAACATTGGCAGCTGTATGCATGATATGTCTAACAAGTGTATACGATCAATCTAAACACAACACTCTGTACCTTCTAGTGACCCAGACGCGTTCTTTGCATGATGTACAGACCAAGGGCACATTTCACGGTTAACAATGCATAACAACCGTTTGTTATCCTGTAAGGTAAAGTCGAGTCAGCATTTTACAAAATGAATAACACATAACAACAGTGTCGTGTGCAGCGCAGCAGAAGCGACAAGCTTGCTTGTTAACTATGATCCCGGTTGTGCTAACTTAGTGTTGTAAATAGGGCGTGGCTTAGTCCATCTCACAATTCGCTTTGGAGGCCTGGCTGGTATCTCTGTAAATTGGTCCAAGTCGGTAATTTTTCCCCTGACAGATAACACCTTAAAGGTGTCCTCTGAATACCCCCTGAAATGGGAGGCAGACAAGGTCAAGTATCTGGGGATATGGATAAGTCGAGATCTTCAAGAAATCTGGAACCTAAACTATGGAAAAGCAATAAAGTGGCTGGGAGAGAAGGTAAAGATATGGGCGAGGCTACCCTTGTCACTCACAGGGAGGATAGCGGTGGCTAAAATTATCATATTACCTAAATTCCTTTACCAGTTCGCAAACATACCGATTCCGCTTACATCGCATTTTTTCACCACCTTGAGATCGCATTTGGTTGAACTGGCGTGGGCAAGCGGGCAGGCAAGGGTGTCCTGGGACATGCCGACGCTACCCTTTAAACAAAGAGGCTTGGGCTCCCCAGACATGCGGCTATATGCGCTTTGCGCTCAAGCTCAATTTTAGCATTTTTGGACCTACCCAACTCCCTTTCAACCACGTGGCAGTGGAACGGGATGCTGTTGCGCCAGTTCCGCTAAAAGTAGCAATATGTGTAAAAGCGAAACGCCCTAGAGGGGATGGAGATACTGCTGGAACATTACGATGGGCATGGGAGGAATTGCGCAAGAGGGCGGGAATGCCACTGCTCTATGCCCCCTCGCTTTCCTTGGCGCACAACCCGATGTTGCTGTGTATTGAAGATGGTGTTGGCAAACCCCTAGTGAAGAAAATGCACCTTCATACATTTGCTGATCTCTTTCCCGACAACACATTCATGTCCCCCCCGGTGGCAGAGGAGGGCTGCACTGTGCCCTTTTCTGAATTGTTTCTGTATCACAAATTGCGGGCAGCATGCCGCGCACTTAGCGGGGACTTCCCGGCGGCCCCTCTGACGTTCACTGCTTTGGAGGGCGTGGTGGGCTCCCCATCTCCATGCAAGTTGGTCACCCGTATATAAAGGCAAATGCAGAACACAGCACCAGTAGTCACACCTAAATCTCTCCAATATTAGAATGAGGACCTCCAATCCCCTCTGACTGAGGACCAATGGAACTTCTGCTGCGGGCAACTCACTGAGCTATCTCCCAACTATAGGTTACGGTTAATACATTTTAAATACTTGCACAGATTTTACAGGACACCTATTAGTCTGAAAAGAATGGGGCTCCGGGAGACCGATGAATGCTGGTGATGTAGATATTCCCCTGCCTCTTTTTTACACATAGCATGGTCCTGCCCGATGATCGAGAGTTATTGGTCTCAGATTTTTACTTTGGTGAATCAGATTGTTGGGCGATCAGATATCCCATCCCCTGCACTTGGTATATTGGGGTATGTTAGAGATACGCCACCAAAATCGCGCAAATTGCATGCTTTACTCGCTAAAAGGCAGCTAGCGGTGTGCTGGGGCAAAAGGAGGGTGCTTTCGATAAAGGGCTGGCTGGCTGATGTAACATATGGTCATTCACAGTTGAACACATTCTGGGAGCTGATGCCGTCAGCATCCCGGCCTTGCGATATATGGGAGCCGTTCGTGCGGTGGGCTCAAGAACGGAAGGACACAGAAGCACAGTGACACCTTGGATGGGTAGTTTCTGTAGTAGATGGAGTTAGTACTCGGGGATTCTCCGCAAAAGGTTGGACCACGTTTTCCTTTTTTAAGATCTAGAATAGAGAGCAAGGTCAATTGTACGGGATTGTGTAGGACTGTACGGCTTTTATGATAACTGCATGTGGATTCTATCTGTTCACGTCTACATGAAACTATGTTGAATGTGCGTAGCCCCTGAAGCTTAAGGACATATTCCAAAATATGTATTGTCCACTATCAGGTTGACGGACCAACTTTGGAATATGCACATCACTGCATGACACATGACAACACTATGTATATTGATATGCTGCGACAACGACTGGCTGGTGTTACCGGTTGTATTGTTTTGTAATTATTGCAGATATGACTAATAAAAAAAATTCTCACTCAATTTCTCATCACCACTGTATTGCTTAAAGGCCAACAGCAATCTTTCTAATAGGCATGGACAGATTCTTTAACTTCCTGGTGAGTTCTATCAATTTTTACCCAATCAGTTTCTTTTGGTGGCACTTTATTTTTCAAAAAGGTAATTACCTGTTCATACTTCCTCGTTACTTCTGGATCAGGGGCACCTGTTTTGGGAACCCTAGGATACTCTTGAGTAGGCCAACCTACTGTAATTTTACATTCCACCCATAGATCTGCTGGCACAATTATATCGAACAGACCATTCAAATCTATCCACAATACTTTTGATAATTTAACAAACCTTTACACTTGTCGATACCACTCCACAGGCTTCTCCCGGAGCCTGGGGAAATCATTTGTAAATGATAAAATGTCCTGTCTAGTCCAGGGAACATGCACGTAACCTCCTCCTGGGATCTCCCTCATGGGACAATTTGTTACCACCGTCTCCTTTTCTCTTACCGGGAATGCTGAAAAGGTCTTTATCTGTTGCATCATCTCTTTCAAAACCACCTGCTTTTCCATCTATCTACATCACCCATTTTCTTAACAAGGCAATCAGCTCTTTAATTTGAGTTAACCTTCCTGCAGTATTCAAATTTTCAATATCTTTTTCAGAGAAATCTACTTTATGTGGCCTCTGTACCGATCTTATTTTCCCAAAGTCAATTCCCATTTCGCTTGCTGTCTCTTCTAGTTTCTCATGCAAATTCCTCGCTCTCCAAGTTATACTTTTACACAGAAACATTAGCTCTTCATCCTGATATGCTTTTAATTTTTCAGTTGGAATAGTCCCTACTATTAATTCCTCCAACGTTATTTTTAATTTTGCTACATTTAAAGGTTGAGGTTCTGTATCTTTTCGCTGTAAACTTCTTAACCAATCGCTTAATTCATCAGAAGTGGGACCTACAGGAATTGTTTAATTTCTTATTCGTTCCATACTTCTTTCTGGGGTCTTTGATGCTGTTTTTATCAGCGTCTTACTTGCTGGACTTTGATTCATTGTCAAATTTTTAGGAGTACTTAACCCTGAGGTACCTACTAATTTTCCCCATGGATTTTCTTCCAGAATCTTTTTTTTCCGTCTCGATTTGTTTATTACTATTGTAAGGAACTGTTAAACAATGCTCATTATTTTTCTGTTTATCAAGGACAGGCATCACTGGTCCTATAGTTACAGGAACAGTTACTGCTTCCATATTTTTAGTTAATTCCCTAATTTTCTCCGTTAATTCCAGGGTAGTTCTAGCCAGTTCAGCTGAATTTTCATTTACCATCCTGACAGGTTGTGCTATTTCAGAGTCTCTAAATTAATTTTCCCCAAATCAGGTGGAGTTTGTTCAAAAGTTTTATTTCGCGGTGTTTCTTTTACTGGCGCACTCGGCATCAGCAATGTGGGGTTTGGTTGATACGGGGGAGGATTTTTATAAGACATGTCCTCTAGCACATCATACTCCGACTCATTCACACCATACTGGTAACCTTCCGACCCGGTATGGTTTCTCTTTTCTGTACACTTTCTACCACTAGTTTCTTCAACATTTCTCAATGGAAACATCCCATCGGTCATGTTTGCACTCCGCCATCTCCTCATACTGTCATCATGACTTTCCTGTCCACACGGTCTACCAAACATGTCATTATACCTTCCGCCACTTCGCTGCTGTTCTCTTTCATACATCTCGTCTTCCCATTCCGTTAAAGCTTCAAATTGAGTAGGTCTAGGTCTCGGTTCTAATCTCATCATTCTCTCTCTTAGGTTCCTTAATACAGCTAAACTGAACGAACCACTTTCTGGAAATGCTAGAACTCCATCTTCTTTGGTATACTTTGCCCAATTATCTAGCCAAATACATGTATGGTACCCATATTTTGCTACCATAAAAGATGCGGGCGGTGGAGGAAGTAGCTGTCCTTTCCTAGTCACAATTGGCTTATCCTTTTTGAATAGGTTCTTGATTTTTCCAACCCATGACTTTTTCTCTTTCTCTGGTGGATCGTAATACATCGTTTCTCTTATTCTTTAATTCTGAATCGCTAGATTTCCTTAATCGCTTCTCTACAACTATTCGGTTTGCTGTCCAATCCCAGCGCGACTCACACTAACGCACCAATCCGGAGCGTCTACGTCACTCTGTAATTCTCCAGTTCCTGCGCGACTTACACTAACGCACCAGTCCTGAGCGTCTACGTCACACTGGAAATTTTCCACTCCTAGCGCAGCGTACACCAGCGCACCAATGCGTGAACACTTCGTCTCTCTATGGCTGGCCAATCCCAACGCAGTCTTTCTGACGTCAGCTTGTCTTGCTACTCCTGCTTCTGCTGACCCCTCCTTTACAAAATTTATCGGCAAAATTTTCCTTACGTTCTCTTCCATCAAACATCTGTTAGTAATGACATAAAAACACCACCATTGCTTGTTTCGCTAAACCAAAGACATAGTTTTGTTCATTTACACAAGAATTCTGTATTTCCAGTAGGCAGCGATTACCTCTACCCTACCACAGAATTATTCAGTTTCGCCGATAAAGTAGCACTTCCCTCTACCTTACCCTTCTAACAAGCAAAAAGGCTAACCGTTTCTCTGGGGATAAAACACATGTGGAGACTACAATGCTCCTGAGAATTAAGGCCAGAGTTTCACGAGAGAACCTGTTGCTATTGCACTCACGCACTTTCACACAGAAATGTCCCTAACGATAACACACGACGATGTTACCAATTCGAAACCAAACAATGCATCGTGCGACTTCACTTGCCACACGTTTTCCCCGTGTACCTACAGGGCATCCAACTTCCTACATCCCGGAAGCCTTCAAAAACAACATAAAACACGACACAACTCAACATAGAATGTTAGTACATAAATCAATAATCAATCATCAATAATCACCAAACCAATACAATAAAACCATCAATCTGCTACCAGAAAACTGTTCCAGTGGAAAAGGATACATTTACATATCCTCCCTGCGTCACAGACCCGTCATCACACTAAATCATTCACAAACGCATCCATTGGTGGGGCCCATAACACCAACACTCATACGTCTCACTCTGAATCTGCGCACAGGAGGAAAGAAGCGCTGGACATGTGGGGGTACCTTATTACCTATAGGAAGAAAATTCTTTACATTATATACACCATATACATCTGCACCTATAGAATCCTAACTTTAAACATCAAGGCACTCCACCACTTGGTCGATGGCCCAATTAGTTGGACTGGTTGATGGTGATTTAGAACCAGCTAAAACACATTAAAGCTTCGGAACCTTTGATTAATCAATTACCTTATCAAAAGAATCACAAACTCATTTTTGTTAATCACTGTTTAGTTTATCTAATTAATTCTCTTTCGTTGACATAATCAGCATTTAATCAAATCAGGGTTCAATGAATATTTTGTCACAAATTTGCATAGCAAATATATTTACCTAAATTCAGATACCGGTGACCATTTCCCGAAACATGTCAGCCCTGCATGAATCAAATCCCTTCTGGTGAAATTGTCCAATCAAAGTGCAGGCTAAGACCCAATAAGTTGGGGAACAGTTATTTCGCTCGGCACGACACAGTCCCAAAGGTATCAGAAGTACCAGGCAATCGTGCAAGCAAATCGACTCTCCTCACCAGCAATCACCAACAGAAACTCGGAACGCACTTCTACACTTCTCTCCACCTTCTTCTAAAGTTCCCCTTATATAAGAAATTCTAATATAATCTGCAACATCTCCAGGAGTAGAAGACTCCTGATTGGCTAAACCCCTACAAATTGAAATATTGGACTTGGCTCCCAGGTTTTTTCTTGGTTCTCAGGGAATTGAATATGTCATCCTTTCGTTTGTCCAGTTCTCATGAGAAAAGTTCCAAAGTAACAACATGTAGCACTCTGGATACAGGTCTTCATTGTCCTTTTCTGTCATTCACATTAGCTGAGTTCTGGCAATCCTCCACATTCCTATCCTTGACAAGGAACACGGTGGCCACTTTGGAGGTCGCCTGGAGATCTTCAGAGCCATCCTAGTCTGCGCAGTAGGCATTGCGCTTACACGACGGTGGCCACTTCCGAACTCCATTTTGAATATTGCGGCCTAGTAGGCCTGAATGCCAACTTAAGCAAAACAAACATGAAAAATAATTAATATACGGAAATGAAGATTCTAATGTTTAAACCCACACTACTCCCAATATATATTAGTATTTTCCTAGCTTATAGCAACATTTAAGGCAATAATACTCACCATTCCGCAACACCAGGAGCTCAAACCATCACAAAAGCAACATAGATCGTGCAATTTTCTATACCAACAAAATCTACAGTTAATATGCGTACCATAGTTAGTCATTAGAACTATTAGCCATGCAATTAGCATTTAGTCCCTGTGTATCTTGTGTTTATCAAGGTGTAAAGTTGATTAGTAGTAACACTCCAAACAATTAATACAGGTTAGTATTTAGAATGATTATGTAATTAGTATTTTCATGCAAAATAGAGAAGGTATACAAAATTTTGTTTTACCTGCTCCACCACTATTTCTTCCTCCATGCAATTGTTTCTGTTTTAGTTCTGCCATTTGTGTGACAAAGCTGAAGAAGGACCCTTAAATAACATTTCTTTCAATGAAAATGTGCATGTGCGGAAGTATCAGGTAAGCTGACTAGTTTCTCAGGTCCTACTTGACAGTGAAGCTGTCTGGAAGACCTATTGTTGCTATTTCTTTAACATAGAGAGTGCGCTATTTCTCACATTATACTATTGGCTAATTAGAATATTATTCATTCCACTCCCTCCATGGGGGACTATTTCACATCACAAAAGTACCTAGAATCATCATGCATTTACAATTCTTCACTCATAGATGCATCATATAAAGAAAGCAATTGTGTTTTTATTTTTGTTTTTCACTGCAGCAGACTTTTTTACATTATTTAATCCCGACTCAAAATGCAAGCCAGATGCACTGCCCTTGCCAAGGCTTGTTTAACATGGCAAAACTTGCGAAGTTTCAATAGAGGTGGGAGAAATTATACTTCTAGTTGGCTGATATGTTTTGTGGAAAGGTCAAAGCTTGTGGCACTATTCAATGTCTTTGGTGCACATTGCCTGTTTCATATGTTAGTGAAGCTGAACTCCTTTCTTTATGTCTGATGTTAGTCCTGAGCCTCTCTATCCAGACTCGTACTCTGGTTCTAGGAGTCTTGCTGAAAAAATGTACAGTCTCACATCATGGTTATAGCCAGTAGGAACTTGAACCGCATCGTAAACCCTCTCCCTCTTTACCCTTCCTGTTACCATTTTCTGTTTTAATAAATAGATGCTTCTCAACCAGCTAAGTGTGGCTTTTGGAAGGGCATATTGGTGAGGGTCACAAGTGCCCGCTTGGTGTGTAACTCATTTTGCTGTGAGCCCTACCAAACCAGCAGAAACTCACCTGAGATGGTCCTGACTACACCCAGCTACACCCTATACTTCCAGAAGCAGCCTTGACATTAGACTGCACTACCAGTCTTTCAGAGGCAGAACTGACACCTGGATGCCTCTTACCTGATCCTAACATCCGTACATAGGGCCCCAGATATTCAGCTAACTTTGTTCCAGCCTAGGGCCCTTTTACCAACATGTGGCTGACTTAGCTGTACCCACTGGTGCCTTTGAGAGGCAAGACTGACATGTCATTTACTCTTTACCAAACACCAAATGCCAAAGGTAAGACTGAGTTGAGGCCACACAGGCCTTCAGAAGAATCAGTATGGTAAGTGAATAATTCTGGAAAATGAATAACACTGATATTGCCCTCAGCGGCAGATCCTCTGCTATGGTGGCGGAGCGTCGCACCCCCTGCTAGCAGCCTAAAAAAAAGAAAAAAGAAAAATATAATAAACCTGGGTTTATTATCGTTTTCTTTTGTTTCATGGCCGAGTCTTTGGGGCAGGGGCAGGGCCAGGGGAGATGACAGGCATTGAGGGGAGTGGTTGCACACACTGCCTACAGTGTGCATATGGGTTGGACCGCCCGTCTGACGGCCAAACCAACATGCTCACTAAAGCGGTCTCCAACCCGAGCTGTATTGCTGGGCTGGAGGCAGCAGGCACAGGCTCCCAGTCTCACTGGGAGCACACATTGAGGGCACTCAGGCCCATCCTGACGCTGCTCTCATGCTGTCAGCAACATGAGAACAGCGTCAGGATTGGCCGCATGGGAGTCTGGGAACCTGTGCTTGCACTGGACAGGAGCCAGAGAGGAGCGGAAGACTGGCGACGTGGAAGGTACGTTTACATTTTTTGTTTGTTTGCCAGTGGTCGCCCAGTTCTCCCACTTCCCTTACCCTGCCACTTTGCACGGACATTGGACGCTACTGCTTGCCCCTTAAGCCATTCAGAGGTGAATGACTTGTGACTGACTTTGTGGTATGTCTGATTGGGTTACAGAGGCACTAGCTTCACCAAGTATACCCCAGCTATCCGTTCAATTTGTGGACATTTAACTGCGGGACAAACATTGACACACTCTGGAGGCCGGTGACTGGCCCATAGTATTGCCATTTTTTTCCTTATATCTATGGAGGTGGGAGCTCCCCCTGTGCAACCACTGCCCTTCGCACTGTACCCACAGGCATTTCCCACCTTCAACTGCAGCTTGGTTTAATTAAGCGCTGCAGTGCAGGCGGCATAATGTCACTCTGTGTAATTAACGTGGGCCATAGTCCACACACCCTTCCATTCAAAACCAAGCCTCACATCTGCACGATTATGTCTGACAGACTCTTTCCCATCCCTACGAGCTTTTTGTTCCGGCCGCTCCTGGATGTGTGGCGCACAAGATGGCAGCTGAGAGGTCGGCCGTCCCTGCGTGACGTGCCGAATCCTGCTACGATTATTGCGGAGCTGGCGGGGGCGAGTTTGGAGCGACCGGAGATCGCCTGCCAGCGGGAGCCGAACTGCACTGCTGTGGGGGCATAACTGGAGAGGCCTCGGAGGACTGCGGTTGCGGAAGTTGCGAGCCTGCCGTGTGAAGGAGGCGGAGAGTGAAGGAGGCTGCGAGGTTCCCCCGGAGGTACTTTCGGGTGGGCGCTGTGTATCGCTCTGTAATAGGCCCCGGAACGGAGTGGAGCATGATTTGACTGGTGCTGTGAGACAGCGGAGGCGGGAGGTGGTGCTTGCTGGCCCCGGGGTTCCCTGCTGTGAGTACGGGGATCAACGTGGGAACACGGACCTGGCTGGCACACTGATCGAGTGGCTGGGGGCAGAAGACTCGCGGCCGTCCCGGCTGTGCTGCGGCGGGAGCGACAGCGGGGGAGAAAATTGGCGACTGTGGGTGCCCACTGATGCGGCTGCTGCCCGAGGGTGCTGAGGGCCCCGAGGCTGAGCTGCATGTGGTCTGGGCCACGCTGCGACGAAGGAGGCGAGGTGTGCCACGTGAAGCAGTGCCATCTACCGCTGCACTGGTTAAGAGGTGCGGGGCACCCTCACTCTGCCTGGGGAGCTGGAGGACCTCGGAAGTGTGCAATAAGCGGGTTGGGGGGAGCTGACCACCCTGCTCCCCTCCCGAGCTGGTGTACTGGACTCCCTAATGTGTGTCCCCGGGGGAACGGCCTGCTGTGGCGGGGTGCACATCCTGAGCCTCCCTGAGCGTGCTGACAAGTCTATAATCTCCTGAACTTCCCTGTACTCCCTGTTTGGGTGACCTGCATCTCCCATCACGGTCAGCCGGGATGGGCCACTCATCCCGCCAGAGGGGCTTCGCAGCCTTGCATGTGGAAGCGACGGGGCCACAAACGGATGATGAAGAGGAGGTCGCAGAGCGCCAGAGGGATGAATCAGCAGGGGACCCCACGCTGGTGGACATAATGCAGGCCATCACCTCCTCGAGAGAGGCCTTGGAGACCAAGATGGACGCCATAGGGGTGGACCTCAACCTCCTGAAGGACAACCATCGCAAGCTAAAAGAGCGGGTGAAAGCTACTGAGACCGTCTTGGAGGAGGTTCCGGATGCAATCTCCACCTTGCAGCGCTCTCTCAAATTGGTAGAGGACAAGGTCCGGATCTTGGAGGTGAGAGCGGAGGACAGTGAAGGGCGCTCCAGCAGGACCAACCTGCGCATAGTGGGGGTCCCGGAACGTGAAGAAGGAGATGAGGATGTGCAGTACATAGAAAACTGGCTTCAGACCGGGGTGGCCCCAGAGGAGCTTTCTCCCTTCTTCATCCTTGAATGTGCGCACAGGGTCCCAACCAGACCTCCGAAGACCACATCTTGCAACAAGCACGAGGGAAGCAGAACCTCCAAATTGCGAACGTCAGGGTGATTATTTCCCAGGATTTCACCAGGGAGGTGCAGAGACAGCGTGCTTCCTTGCTTGCATTGAAACAGAAACTCCGACAGCTGCAGCTACCGTACGTCATGTTGTTCCCAGCACGCCTACGGGTAGTTGATGGGTCCGCTACACATGTCTTCACTACTCCGTAGGATGCATGGCAGTGGCTGGAAGCACGAAAACTGAGCTCGGGGAGTGCTTCTCCATCGAGCGTTGTGGAACGACGACCATCTGAGCACTCGGGGTCCCAGACGTCCATAACCCCGCCTGGACTCCCGCTTGAAAGGGACAGGGCTGTGAGAGCAGTTACAGAGATCAGTCATGGTGCGCCCAGTCCGGGCTCCGCTGCCGCTAGCTGTGCCATGGGCGGACTTGTGACTTCTCCTACTGCCAGCATGAGTGGCGACTCCGAGTCTGAACTTCCCGTGGTCACACCCCAGACAGCGGACTTACTCATGTAAGATAGGTGCATGAAGTAGGGTGAGGACAGTCCAAGCTGGTACCAGGGTTTAACTCCTGATTTTGCTGCACTTCGAGGGAGGGGGGACAGTGGCACCAGACACGAACGATAGATGGTTGCCTCCCTGTTTGTTGCGGGTGAGGGGAGTGGCTGGGGGGGCTCTGGGTCCTATTGGGTGTGCGTGCTACAGTGGGTGGCACGTGTTGTCTAGAGTGTGCCTGAACTTGAACCTACATACCGTGAGTCACGTGGACTCAAAACCTCTGTGCACTATTGCTATGGTGGGATTACCATCCCAAAAATATTTTCAGAAAGTTTTTAATGAACTCAATCATTGATTAATCAAAAGAAACATTCATTTTGATGAGTGTGTACATCATTTCCGTGTTTTACTGTTATACATTGTAAGTAAATTACTATACAAAGTAAGAAAGCATCATATCATACATGGAAAGACAAATAACTCATTATCAGTACTCTTTTATGACCAATGATGAAAATTATAAAATTGTGGAAAAGAAAGAACCCTCCACCTTCGTGCAATGATATGATGCTTTCTTACTTTGTATAGTAATTTACTAAAATCCAAACTTTGTTTACCTTTCTAGAATTAAGGCCCCTGAGGAAGGGCCAATTCAGGCCCGAAATGCATTGGGCACACTGAAATTGATAGGACTGAGTCCCCGGATTGTCTAAATTTTGTTTATGCTGTTGGAATGCATTGAATTTCTGTTATGTATTTTTATTACAATGTATAACAGTAAAACACTGAAATGATGTAAACACCCACTGTAGCACGCTGTGTTTGTAAATAGGAAAAGTTTATCAAGTTAAACATAAATAAGAAAAAAGTGGAGTGCTTCTCTGTTAGTTTGATTCAGTTACGCAGTTGTCTTTGTCAAGAACGCACCCAAACATGTCATTTGACGCCATCACTAGTTTGACCATAAATAGGGCAAGTACCCTTGCTTATACTTCTGAACAAGCTTCCGAAATGTATGCATTAATACAGGATGTAAAAGCATCAGACATACAAGAATGATTCCACAATTAAAACATGAATTTTTGGTTAGGAGAGAGCTCAACCAACGTTTGCATGCATCAACACTTGTACAGTACCATCGCGTCAAACGTATACCACGAGGTTTAAGGCTTTCTATAAAACCAATGTTATTTAGATTTCACCTCAACAAAGAGTTCATGGAAAGATGGTACTCAATACTTAATAAATGTTCGCTTGATCTAATTTTATTATTAGTGGAAGAACTATCAAAGGCCATTAATGATAGCAGCAATGAGATTGAAGAAATCAAACAAAATGTGCAATCTCACATGGAAGATGAGGATTGGAACAAATCGCTTGAAGAAATCAATATCAGACTCGATAAATATACGAAAGAACTCCAAGAAGGTAAACTTCGTAAATATAAAAGAGATACTCTGGACTATAAACTAAACTAAGTGTACACATGGGCAGAAGTTTATGCCCAACAACGTGTCTACACAAAAAAGAATGCGACCACCTCTTCTGAGGAAAGTTTAGCCACGGAAACTGACACCAGCACGACCAGACCACCGGCTCATACATTGATAAGAGGAGACGAGGCTTCAACTGAAGTTTCTGGTAAAGATGGCATACAATCATCCAGTTCCACACATTTTTTAGCCAAAGCTGTAGACTCAAGTCAACCACCGGGAACGTCCAAACCCGGAAAACTAGGCAAAGTAACCGGAAAACCAGGACGCACAAGGAGTCAGAAACAAACTGAGTAGTAAACATCTTCTCTACAGTACTCACCTCACATCAAGTTAAAGTACTTAACAAAGGACTGGGTTTTGTTCCAACTTACAACACCAACTTCTTGGAATGCAAATTATCACTTTTTATGTTTATGAGAGTATTAAGATTAAGACATTTTTTACGAATGTTTTACCCAGCAGGCCTGACTGAGTTTTGGGAATTTCGACCTAAATCCAAATATCAAGCACCCATATCCCATAAAGTTCTGGATTCATTTGAACATCTGGTGCGCAAAGATTTCTCAAACATGAACATGAGAAGATCGAAAAAGAAAAACCTATCTAATTATGACCTAAATATCTTACATTTGTTACAGAATAATCAAGATATCCTCATTCAAAAAGCTGACAAAGGAGGAGCAATTGTTGTTATGGATAGATCATTTTATATGCTCAAAGTTCAAGAACATGTTGAGGACCTTCAAACTTATTTACCTCTAGAGACTGACCCCACTAATTAGATAAGAGCAACTTTAAAATGCATTTTAGACATGGGCTGGATCTCAGCCTCAACTAAACAATTTCTGACTGTTGATGATCCTAGGAGACCCTCACTTTCATGCTCCCAAAAATCCATAAAGATCTATACAACCCTCCAATGTGGCAGATTGGGACAGGTTGCGGTACCATCTTTGAACCGTTAGAGCAATATATTGACTATTTCATGCAACCATTTGTCCAGCAATGGACATCATACATGAAAGATAACAAAGATTTTTTGCTGAAATTGGATTCAGTCATCCCTACTAGTGAAACCTTATTATGTACACTTAACGTCAAGTTCCTGTACACTTCTATACCACATTCAGCAGGAATAGAAGCAGTGGAGTGGTCACTGCTGCGCCAAACCTCAATCAGAGCAGAAAAAAATCTTTATTTTGGAGATCTAACATTTTTGTTTGTACCATAGCTACTTCCAATGGAATGATCAATTCTTTTTACAACAACAAGGCACTTCTATGGGGTTTGCGGGGGCACCCGCTTATGCCAATACATTTATGGCAACATTTGAACATGATTACATTTGCAGTGACCCTGAATGGACTGACAATCTCCTGCTGTATTGCAGGTATATAGACAAAAATTTTATGCTTTGGACAAACACTAATAAGCTTCTTGAACGAAAGATCGAACAGTTGAATAGGTATGATGACCATATTCAATTTACATATACTATTGATGACAGAAAAATCCCATTCTTGGATGTGTCCATTTTGATTGAAGGTGGCAAAATCAACACTGAAGTTTACAGAAAGGAAACTGCCATTAACAATGCACTTCATTTTCAGAGCTTTCATCCCAAAGATTTGAAACACAACTTACCTTCTTCCCCAGTTTCTTCGTCTTACAAGGATATGTTCAGAACCCAGTAGACTAGAAGAGCATTTAACCTTTCAACATTAAAGATATTGAAATAGAGGCTATCCAGAAGAAATCACAGAGCATGCAAAAGAACGTATCTCTACTTATGAACGAAGCAAATTGTTGACAGTCAACCCGAAAAAGAGTACAGCAAGACAAGTGTTCTTTTCCAAATGTTCAACAAGTTCACTTAAGATCAAAAAAATCATCATAAATCGCTGGGAAATTCTTCAAAATGAACCAGATTTCCATGGGATTTTCAAAGAGCGACCTTTGTTCGCCTTTACTCGATCGAAGAACTTGAAAGAGATTCTGAAGGCCCATCCAAAAAAGTCAAATCTGATTACAAAGGCATGAAAAAGTGCTACAACTGTATACACTAATAATGTCATCACTGCTAACATTTTATATCACCCACAAACAGGAGAATCCATTCAACTATTTCACGACTCAGACTGCAATTCCAATAAATTGATCTATTACATTACGTGCCCCTGTGGCATGTTATATGTAGGAAAAACAGCGCAAAATAAATACTCGTATCTCAGAACATAAAAGTACAATCAGGACCCAGAACAAAAGTAGCACCTTAGCTACTCACTAGATTGAGGCAAGGCACAGTATCGCCCAGATGAAGTTTGCAGTGATAGAAAGAGTTGTTCACTATGTTGACATGGATCTCACTAGATCCCTGTTGCAAAGGGAAACATATTGGATCAGACGCCTTGACACCTTATATTCTAAAGGAATGAATGATAAAATTGACTATTCGTGCCTTCTCTGATGTCTAATACCCATGGTAATGTACATATCGCTGTTTGCATGCATCATGACTACTGTGGCCATTGATCTTATGGTTTTTCTTTTAAGTTGTGCACTTTTGTCTATCGGTGGTGTTTTGCACACGCGATTTCGGTCAGATTATCGTTCTGTTTTTAGTCAGACTATCGGTCCGTTTTTATTTATTTATTATTATTTTTTTTCCCCCGTTAACAGATAGTTTGTGACCTTTCCAAGAAGGTGGCCACCTGATCTGAATGCTAGTAGTCCTTTGTTTATCTTGGTCATTTCCAGCGTGGGATCCATTTCCGGCGCGTTTATTAAGTTTAGCGTTTATAAGTCGGTTGTAGGACAAGCGCGTTTATCACCGCTGCAGCTGCTCTCTGAAGTTTGTTCGTGGAGTGAAGTTTTGTTGTAAATCAGGTGAGGTGAAGATTCTAGGGATTTGTGTCTCGTGATGTTGGGATCATTTAAGGATCACTGATAGAAGTTTCTGTTCTGTAGCCGGCTCGCACTTCAGTCCAGAACGGCATTTGTGTGACATTGGAATACTTGAAGGTACGGGACTATCATTTTTCTCGTTTACTGGTACTTTTAGTTTGTTTTCTGCATAGTGGCTCATTCAGCTGGCTTTAGAAATGCGTTCACCAATTTTTACTGTCACTTGATTGTAGAATAGAGCACTAGGACGAAACCATTGTGAGTACCAGCTGCAGCTTTTTTTGCACGAAGGTGGAGGGTTCTTTCTTTTCCACAATTTTATAAATTTCATCATTGGTCATAAAAGAGTTCTGATAATGAGTTATTTGTCTTTCCATGTTGGATATGATGCTTTCTTTGTTTACCTTTCTAGAATCAAATCCCCTGAGGAAGGGCCAATTCAGGCCCGAAATGCATTGGGCACACTGAAATTGATTGGACTCAGTCCCCAGATTGTCTAAATTTTGTTTATGCTGTTGGAATGCACTGAATTTCTGTTATGTATTTTTATTACAATGTATAACAGTAAAACACAGAAATGATGTAAACACTCATCAAGTCTTTTGAGCTCCTGGAACCTTCCATGTTGACGGCCCTCGGTAAGGAGAGGGCCGCCGGAATCAAGAGTGGGCCGCGCTAGGCCCTGAGGCAGTCGTCCCGCATCACGTGACGGGGGCGTCCTCCTGGACTCCGCCCCCGCCGCTCTCCCATTGGATATTGGGGCCGCCGCGCTGCCGTTGGCGGCTGCGGGTGCGCCCTTCCTGAGGCATCCTCCGACCGGTCCCCAGGAGACATCGGAGGGCCCGGGACCGACCCCTCAACACTCACCGGCCGCCCCCAGGCCCGCCGGAGGCCCCACGAAGCCCCCCTCTCATCCCGGGCATCACCGGGAAGCGAGAGGGGCTCCAAGGAGAGCGAGCCCCCCGCCCTGCCGGAAACCCACTGCAAGGGCCCTCACGAGGCCGAAGGACCAGGTAACCCCGGAGCTCGCCCCTCCCCCGGGGAAGACTATCGTTGGGCCGAGTTGGCCCCCCACTTGCCCCAGGAACGGGAATAATCCGTTCCAAGGCATACTGGTCACAATCTCACTCGTTCTGTATTACCATGAGAGCTCGGAGTTCAAGGCTCAGTTATGAGGAGTGGTTGTGAAACCGCCATGGTTACTGTCAACCGCTGAGTGAAAGTCTCACATCTTGGACCTCAGTTTCTGTCCAGACCTCTGTCCCCCAAGATCTGAAGAAAAAAAATCAGTAGTAGTTGCCCTTATCCTCTCACGGCTAGACCATTGCAATGCGCTTTTTTATAGGCATTGATAAAGCCCCGAGGTTAAAATTACAATCAATACAAAACGCTGCTGCTCGGCTATTGTTAAACATCCCTAGAGGGCACTCCACCTCTGCTGCCATAAGGTCGTTACATTGGCTCCCGATCCAGCAAAGGACAGAGTTCAAAGCCCTATGCTTGGTCCATAAGGCACTATTCGGCGGAGGGGCTGCCGATTTCCGCAATCTCTTTTCCTGGTTAACCCCCACAGAAACATTAGATCCACTGACGCAGGTTTCATTTGTATTTCTAAATTTCGTAAAGCCAGATGGGGAGGCAGGTGCTTGTCACATTGCACAGCCAAATGGTGGAATCAGCTGCCTATCTCCATGAGATCAATCTCTAATAGGCTTCTTTTTAGGAAAGCGCTAAAAACATGGCTGTTTCCACTTCTCTAAAAATCAGTTACAGCTGTTGTGATCTCCCTATCTCACTTCTTAGCGCCAAGACACATCGGCATTCGAGCGCTCTATAAAACTATATCCTATCCTAAATGCCTCTATTGTTTAAGAGGAGCCCCACTTAAGTACATGCACATATGGCCAGGTATGGCCTAAGTCCCCCTCTAATCGTGTACCTCTCCCTGGGTGATGGGGCCCAAACCCTGGTGTCCTCAAATGCTCACCTCCCATCTTCCCCCAGGTGATCAATCCAATAAAAGCACAATTTTGGGGATTTAGGGGTGGTAAACCCCAGCCGTATTTATTAACAAAAATTAATATTCAATCAATAAAGTATATTTACAGTATATATACACACACAATACGCAGAAAGTCCACATTGATAGGTACATACGTCTTTTCCTAACCTTAACAAACATCTAATACATAGACATTCCTATCCTAGACTACACATTCAAAACAAATATTATCTTTCTGCATATCCATTTGAGGCCACGGCAAGGTCATAACTGGCCCCTAGATCACAATCAATCTATGCCCGCACCTCAACCATAGGGCGCTGTTCCCCGGGAAGGTACTTGCCTCCCCCCCCTCCCGAACACCCCCTACGCCCAAAAATTATCTCCATAAGGGGCCCATGCAGTCATGCGCAGCGTACTTGCACCCTTGTGCACGTGTGGGGTGGCCAACCAGCCTACTTGAAAGCATAACACCACCTCCCCCACACCCTTCCAGCTGTAACTGCCCCAGGAGTTTGATGAGACCACTTGTCTCCCTCCCCCTCCACCCCCACAGGCGTCCCCATAAAAAAAATGGTGGTGCACCCAAAGACCTTAAATTTAAGCTCACCAATCATGACCTTACCGCCCAACCAAGGAATAGCATAATCAAAATACGACAATAACTTTAAAATTGACAATAAGCGATGAACCTGTAAAAGAACATTTATAAACGCATTCTTGTGTTAGGAGAAAAACATCACAAAACATAACATGATCATCCTGTTGAGAAAGAAAAACACCCAACAGCAAACATATAACCCAAAACTTCAGCTCTAGGGGATGGTGGGTGGGAGAAAAAAGGATTTGGACCTCCTTGCGAGGTCCGTGGTGATGTCGGCTGAGGGAGCGGTGGGCACAGAGGGCGCTTTCGCCGTTCCCCAGCCTTTTATGCTGATTTACGCCGGGGGCCAGCTCCCCGGCGTTTTGTTGCTTCGACGCGTGACCCGGAAATGATTCAATCACTTCCAGGTGACGTGCTAATTGCCAACAAGGAGGGGGGTGGGGGGGGGGGGGGTGCACTGCGCCCCTGTCTCCCTGCATGTCGTTGTGGGACCGGCACGACCGCCATAATGGCGGCGGGGCCAATGCCTTTCTCTATGGCCAGGTACGGTCTAAGTCCCCCTCTAACCATTTACCCCTCCCTGGGTGATGGGGCCCCAACCCGGGTGTCCTCAAATGCTCACCTCCCATCTACCCCCAGGTGATCAATCCGATGAAAGCACAATTTTGGGGATTTAGGGGTCGTAAACCCCGGCCGTACTTATTAACAAAAACTAGAAAATTTATAGTCAAAAAATAAAGTATATTTACAATATATACACATAATACGCAGAAAGTCCACATTGTTACATTGATAGGTACAAGTTGTTTCCTAACCTTAACAAACTTCTAATACATAGACATTCCTATCCTAGACTACACATTCAAAACAAATATTATTACCTTTCTGCGTATCCCTGTTTGAGCCCACGGCAAGGTCATAACTGGCCCCCAGATTCCGATCAATCTATGCCCACACCCCAACCGGAGTGCGCATGGGGCCCGGTTCCCCGGGAGGGTACTCCCCCACCCCCTCCCCCCGAACACCACCTATTCGCAAAATGTATCTCCATAAGGGGCCCATGCAGTCATGCGCAGCTTACTTGCACCCTTGTACGCGTTGCGGGTGCCCAACCAGTCTGCTGGAAAGAATAACTCCACTCCCCCCGCACCCTTTCAGCCAACCAGCTGTTACTGCCCCAGGAGTTTGATGAGACCACTTGTCCCTCATTCCCACTAAAAATGGCGGCGCCCCCAATGACCTTAAGTTTAAGCTCACCAATCATGACCTTACTGCCACAGGCCTGCATAGTTGCCAGACTACTACCTCCCCCTTTCAGCCCTCACAAAGGTCATGTCCTGATCTGTGACTCTGCCAGCCAGGCTAGAAGATTTCCCATTAACAGCTCATTTCCCAACCTGGACAAGTGAACCCCTTCCTGTAAGTAACAGGGGTCACCCCAGATACACCAATGTGTTATGGTCTGCAGCTGTGAGGACCTAAAGTGTCTATCCATTTTGTTAATAAATTCTCTGCACCCAGTGATTCAGGGCCTTCATGGACTGACGCCACTGCAACCTTGGAATCAAACGAGACCATACCAAGATAGACCCAGGGCAGCCTCTAGCTAACCACCCAATTTCTGTGATCAGAGTTTCCACTTGATCCCTTGTACCCAGCTGTACCAAATTGTTACCACCCAGATGTAGAATGAAGACTTTAGGGGGGGGTCCCTACCCGATCGAGTAACTCTCCCACTAGAGCCCTGAACTGTTCAAAACGCAGGCCCCCCACATCCATGAAAGGAGACCCTAAAACAAGCCTGCCTGGCTTGTGATTCACCATTACCTGCAAGAAAATATTTGCTTAAGCATGACACCTAGGAATGACTAATAATCCAAGCGTTGTGTTGGACGTTCTTTCAGGCGTCAACCTGTCGCCTCGTGTTTCCTGACTGTTGATGGACTGCCACTAGTTCCCTCCCTGCGTGACAGGACCGAGAAACTGCAACTTGAACTGAAAGAAAGCACCGTCAGTGAAACCTTCCATGTGATATCAAAGCATATGCAGCCGCACATAGCGCTTGTAACAATTGGATGACCACCTTCTAATCCTCTGTACTTCCCCTGCTTTGAAACCTCTCGCCACTGCTTCGGTGGGGGCCCCTATTCTAAAAGAGTGTGTCCCAAAACTGCTGGGGTCCAGACCCGCCCCACTCTGCACTGCCATGTCCATGACCCTTCTAAATTGAAATTTGGTGAGCGGGGTACCCTCCGCATGCATTAACAGAGCCCCCCCCCTCACTCTTGGGACTGTGTGGCAAAAAGGCCTCTAAATTGGTGAAGGAGCAGCACGGATTGCCCTGTGCCCGTTGCAACACCACTGCTTTCCCTCGTGCATCCTGATCGGTCTTGGATCTTTGCACCGATATGAGCAATGAGTCCCCCTGAATTTGTACATGACTGAACTGCAGTCCCCCTTTCTCATCCTGCTTGTTTTTTGCCACCAATTCACCTAAAAGCGCCGTAGAATGCCAACGTAAAAGCAGCCCTAAACAAGAAGGTTTCTGCCAAACTGGCCCAGCCCTCCCAAAATTGCGGCCAAGGTGTTAAGACCAATTGGACGCCTCGTATCTGGTAGTGATCCCTGCTGGCCCTGCCATCCTTTTAATGCTTTCCACACTATGAGTTTATTAGTGGAGTCGATCCCATTTTTTGATTGTGCTAAGAAAGATAGCTGCCATGTGCCTCCTAGCTGCTGCCACTGAGCGCCCCTCATCTTTCTTCAATGCTTTACAGTATGAAAAAATGGCCCCGGAATCTTGCCAATGCTCCTCCCATTCACCCCCCTAAGAAAGTACAGTTAGCCCAGAACGCCACTCCATATGCCTTCCTGGTGCTAGGCTAGCTGCCACGAGGTCCGGTAGTTGGGGGCACCAACTTGCCAAAGCTGTTCTGGGAAAGACTTGGGTTCTCTGCTGCTCCCGGGAGAAGTGACCCGAATACCTGTATCTTAAAACGAAATAGCGCATCAGCTGCATGGGTTAACACACCCGGGACATGGTTAGCCCTAAATTGCATATTCAATTTCCTGCACATTAAAATTATCTCCTTCAGCAGACGTAGGATAATTTTACACTTCGATGACTGACTGTTAATGCATTCCACCACCGTCATGAAATCTGACCAGAAAACAACTGCTTTGTTCTTTAGTTGCTCTGGCCAGACAGTGCAACAAAAATGGGAAAAAGCTCGAGGAACCCGGTGTTGCTCATCAACCCGATCTCACTCCACCAAGTCGGCCAACGTCACGCCACTCACTCAGTACCAAGTATAGCACCAAACCCCTCGCTACCTGCCGAGTCTGTCATCAAACCCAACTCCGAAAAGGATGTGAGCGGGCCGGGCCACAGCACTGTACTCTTAAATCTGCATATCCTGCTTGACCTCGCTGGGTAACCTCGTGTGATGGTGCTTTTCTTTAAGTCCTGACATGGCTTGTGAAATGGATTGGGAGAATGGCCTCACCATTGGGATAACTTGCAGTGCAAAATTTAACTGACCGACTGTCTGCTGCAACTGGTGTAGTGTAACTTTATCCTTGACTAAGCATTGTTGTAGTGCTAACTTGAATTTAGAAACCTTCTCCCTGGGCAGCTGTGAGCAACCCTGAGCAGAGTCTAATTTGATCCCCAGAAATTCAATCACTGTGGACAGCCCTACGGTCTTACCCTGTGCCAATGGTACACCAAAAGTCTGCATGAGTGAGGAAAATTGTTGGAGCGCCCGCCCACAATCCGAAGAACCCAGTGTTCCAAGGAAGAGAAAGTCATCAAGGTGATGCAGCACATATTGATGCCCAGTCACCTGCATGAAAGCCCACTCCAGGAAACAACTGAAATTCTCAAATTACGCGCAGGAAACTGGAGCACCCCATAGGCATGCATTTGTCCATGTAAAACTTGCTCCTAAATTGGAAACTTAGACGGTGGGAATCTAAAGGGTGGACTGGCAACAAACTGAATGTAGCGACATAAGCGCGCCAGGACCCAGACCCACTAAGCATCTCGACAGCCTGGTCAAAGGAGGAATACCTGACTGAACACAAACCCTCCTCAATGGCATCATTTAGAGATTGACCCTTGGGCGCTGACAGATTATGGATCAACCTGAATTTCCCTGGCTCTTTTTGGGGCACCACCCCAAGCGGAGAACAAACAAAATTTCCTACTAGGATACCATCAAATGGGCCCGCTACCCTGCCCAAGCGCAACTCCTTCTCAATTTTTGCAGCCACCACCCCAGGGTTAGCCCTCACGGATAACTGATTTTTGCATTCAGGTGTCCCGACATAATCAGATGCTGGAATCCTGAAACCATCTCTAAATCCTTCTAGTAGTAATTTTGCAGATGAACGGCAAGTACATCCATTCAGCCATGGAGTCAGGGCACTTGTTATTATAGGGGACCGGGCTTTGGTGAGGCCACCAGCATCAATATTGTATTTTTCCACCCCCATCCTTTGATTTCTTGAAACACTTTGACTCTGGGTGAGAGGTGTTACCACAGAAAGAGCACATGTGCTTGAATTTGCACGTACCTGCTGCCCTATTGCATGCACGTCTGTTAAAGTCCCAGCATGCCCCTTTCTCTCCTCCTCCCCCACCCAAACTAGGTGAGGGGAATGACCGAAAGGACTGCTCTTTTGGAATTTCTTTGGGATGATCTTGTGTCCTATTCCATACATGATCTAACCATGAGATCATATCAATTTGATCCCATCTGAGGGTGGGGTTCGAAGCCTTTGCTCTCCTGAAGCTCTTGTCATACTCCAACCACCCTACACCACCCATCTTATCATGCGCAATGGTGATCCTATTTTGGTAGCACACCATTTCCCCAGCTAAATGTGGGAACCGGTCAGTCATGACAGCCAAATAGACAGAGAAACCCCTAACCCAATTAATCAGAGACTCCTCTATCCTATATTTAAGCAGTTCACTTGCCCATTCCCTTGGGACCATCCAATACTTATTTTCCTCAGCTTCTTCCCTTTCTGTCTCATCTATTAACAATGAAAACATGTTGACATAGCTCCCTTTCCAAATCTTCTCCTTCGTGTCCTGCGTGACATGCCTATATAGCATCTCCCTTTGCGTGCGTGCTTCCCCCACCAGTAGTGTCTGTGGCTTACCTGTCGAAGCCACCTCAGCTGGATTCAGTTTCACTACATCCATCACTGGGTTTACTGCTGGCACTTCCCTACTGACTGTGGTGGGCACCTCCTGACCTGACGCCCCATCTAACTGCGCCACTATCTTTTTGGCCTTCTCCAGCGCGTCCACACCAGAAATACCAGTGGCCGGGGACCAGTTACCCACACTCTCTAGCCAGGGAAGAACCGCTGCTAAATTAGCCACTAAATCCGGCTGGCCTGGATGAACTCCGGTAGGAGCCCCTGCCCTAGGGATGCGCGGAGCCTCTGCACCAGTACCTGCTGGCCCAGGTTGCCCCCCTGCCCCCGGCGGGTTACTCCCCCCCTCCATACCTGGTGAGGAGCCCACCCCAGTAGGACCAGGTTGCCCTTCGCTTTCTACTGGCCTCGGGACTGGAATGTGGGCCACTGGCTCTGTGGCACCACTCGCTCCCTCCCCTTCCCCCTCCCTGGGAGGTGGAGCTCCCCCTTGCTTAGCTCTGTTCCTCTTGGGTACGGGAGGGAATGCTGCCCTAGGGGCTACCCCTTCCCTCCTAGGTCGTTTAACAGTGTACTCCTGCCCATCCACTTTCTCTTTTAAAGTCACAATGGCTGCTTCAATGTCCCCCATTTTTTGCATCATGGCCTCCATAAAACTGTCCGTGCGTTGTTCGCTCCGCTTTGCCTTAGGGGCCATTGTTCTAAAACCACAAAATGCTTTACCCGTGGATTATATAAACACGCCTCCCCACAATGCTAATACCACGGCTGGGAAATTGCGCAACCACATGAACTACACTAACCACACACCCCACAATCTGGCCTGGGAACACAGCCCAAACCCTTACCTCAATCGTAGGGAGACCACGACCGGCCACACGCACCCACGCAACCAGAGCCACGCCCACTGGCTAGTCCAATGGGTCGGGTGAGTGATCTCCAACCCGCGTGGCTCCCGGAAGCGCTGGAATGCAGGCCTGTCAGTGACTCCTTGGGAACTCTGCTTTAACTGCCATGAACTGCTCCAGGTGTGTTACCACTCTCTGCTGATTGCCCCACCAGCTGTTCAAGAGACTTCCAGAATCCTCCTGAAGCTCCTCCTTGTGCGAGGCCTGTAAGATAAATGCAAGAGATACTTATGACCTCCCAATGAGGTCGGTTGTCTGTCCCAGCTTATCCGTTTACACTTGTTGAAGAATAAAGGAGTGCCACCTTCCCAATACGCTGTGCAATGCCCTGCTTGGTGGAATTCACCGTCTGAAAAATAAAGCACAACTTGATCAATTGTGGCGCGAGGCTAATTAGCCTTCGCGCTCCACTCACTGCTCCGTGAAATTGATCCGAAATCTGTCCCCTGCTGCCGGCGTCCTGAAATTGACCCGACCGGCACCCGTGCCCTGATGCCTTTTGCAGTTGACCGGAGATGGTGCCAGGTGCTGCAGAACTCCACGCCTGAGGAGAAACAAGGGGAAACTGATCAAAGCTGCCCCTCCCGCACAGCCGCTCTTCGCTACGCCGGACACGCACTCCACTCGGCTGACGGAATTGACTCGCTCGACTCCTGCGAAGCTGGCGAGGACTCGACTCAGCTGACGAAGTTGACCTGAAAAAAAAAAGAACAAAAAAAGGATTAGGCCCTCCTTGCGAGGTCCGTGGTGATCTCGGCTGAGGGAGAGGCGAGCACAGAGGGCGCTTTGCCCGCTGCCCAGCCTTTTATGCTGATTTACGCCGGGGGCCGGTCAGTAGTACCGGTTCCCCGGCGTTTCGTTGCCCCAACGCGCGACCCTCACTTCCGGGTGACGCGCTGATTACCAACAAGGAGGTGGGGGCGTGCACTGCGCTCCCACCTCCCTGCATGTCGTTGTGGGACCGACATGAGTACCATATTGGCGGATGGGCCGATGCCGGCCCCTGCCTTGCTCTTCCTTCTATTATGGGGATAGCGTGTGGGCCAGGCACCTCAAATCTCACTCCCTTGCACTCTAGGGCCTGTATTTAACCAAGTGCACTAGTAAACCGTTAAATCCAACTTGCATGTGACATCTGCCGTCTCCCCAGGCCTTGTATCGGTGATATCCGATATTCACCACTAGAGGGAGGCATTGTGTGGAACATCTGCATCCCTGACGACATACAGTGAAAACTGACAACCGACCAACATTTTCAATGTCAGAACGATACATTTCAAGTTCAAAACAAGCACTGGCAAAGCTAATAGTAAATAGGTTTGCCTTTGATCTCCAGACTTTGGCTTTGTCAATGCTTTTTCTGTCACTGTTTTGTATAACGTTGCCCCTGGGAAAGCTGCTGGGCCTTCGTCAATCCAAAACAAATACATAACGCTGGCTGAAAGTAATATGTTGTGGTCTCAAAAATCACACATGACATTGCCATGGCAGTTCCTGGCACTGTGCGTGGAAGTGCTCCTTGTGAAAGGGCATTATGCGGTAAACTACAATCAAGGTAACCCAATGGCTGAAGGGAGCTGATCCACTGCTGTAGGTGGAGGTAAGACAAATGTGAATGGCATAATAACACAAATGAATAAAGAGGGCTGACTGAAAGCCACTGTAAGTAAATAGATTATAATCTGACTTTCGAAGAAGTAAAAGGTTTTGGCTGACACCAGACCTAACAAAACAAAGACCCATTATGCAGCAGAACAGATGTATGTCCTTTCAGTTCTGTGAGCATCTACACACAACATAACACCCTTGCACGCTTTGCGAAGTAATTTCCCCTCTAAAAACGCACGTTCTGTAGGGTGCACATTTTTATTGCGGTTCGGTTTACTATTACATTGACACTTGGGCAAGCCCACCAGGTCAGGCCTTCTAGCAATGGCCTACACGCATGGTCATGTTCAATGGTGTTAAGTGCTTGTTTTTATAGCACATTCCCACCATTACTATGGCCTCAGCGCCTCTTGTGAATCTGGCCGTCTTCGATGTTCTCTGTTGATATGGTATTTAGTGGAGTTTCTTGTTCTCTTGAGAAGAGTCTTACTGGATAGTGGTTGGCATGATTGACCCGATTAACGTATTGCCTAGTGATTGACTATGTTGGAGGTGGTGGCTAAATCCTCTTACTGGTGTCTGTGTTCACCACCCTCCCTGTCTGGCTTTGCTATTGCTCCAGCGGAAAAGGGTAAATTTACATATCCTCCCTGCGTCACAGACCCGTCATCACACTAACTCATTCACACACGCATCCATTGGTGGGGCCCATAACACCAACACTCATACGTCTCACTCCAAATCTGCGCACAGGAGGAAAGAAGCTCTGGACATGTGGGGGTACCTTATTACCTATAGGAAGAACATTCTTTACATTATATACACCATATGCATCTGCACCTATAGAATACTAACTTAAAACATCAAGGCACTCCACCACTTGGTCGATGAACCAATTAGTTGGACTGGTTGATGGTGATTTAGAACCAGCTTAAACACATTAAAGCTTCGGAACCTTTGATTAATCAATTACCTTATCAAAAGAATCACAAACTCATTTTTGTTAATCACTGTTTAGTTTATCTAATTAATTCTCTTTCGTTGACATAATCAGCATGTAATCAAATCAGGGTTCAATGAATATTTTGTCACAAATTTGCATAACAATTATATTTACCTAAATTCAGATATCGGTCACCATTTTCCGAAACCTGTCAGCCCTGCATGAATCAAATCCCTTCTGGTGAAATCGTCCAATCAAAGTGCAGGCTAAGACCCAATAAATCGGGGAAAAGTTATTTCGCTCGGCACGACCCAGTCCCAAAGGTATCACAAGGAGCAGGCAATCGAGCAAGCAAATTGACTCTCCTCACCAGCAATCACCAGCGGAAACTCGGAACGCACTTCTACACTTCTTTCCACCTTCTTCTAAAGTTCCCCTTATATAAGAAATTCTAAGATAATCCGCAACATCTCCAGGAGTAGAAGACTCCTGATTGGCTAAACCCCTAAAAATTGAAATATTGGACTTGGTTCCCTGGTTTTTTCTTGGTTCTCAGGGAATTGAATATGTCATCCTTTAGTTTGTCCAGTTCTCATGCGAAAAGTTCCAAAGTAACAACATGTAGTCCTCTGGATACAGGTCTTCATTGTCCTTTTCTGTCATTCACATTAGCTGAGTTCTGGCAATCCTCCACGTTCCTATCCTTGACAAGGAACACGGTGGCCACTTTGGAGGTCGCCTGGAGATCTTCAGAGCCATCCAAGTCTGCGCAGTAGGCATTGCGCTTACACGACGGCGGCCACTTCCGAACTCCATTTTGAATATTGCAGCCTAGTAAGCCCGAATGCCAACTTAAGCAAAACAAACATAAAAAATAATTAATGTACGGAAATGAAGATTCTAATGTTTAAACCCACACTACTCCCAATATATATTAGTATTTTCCTAGCTTATAGCAACATTTAAGGCAATAATACTCACCATTCCGCAACACCAGGAGCACAAACCATCACAAAAGCAACATAAATCGTGCAATTTTCTATACCAACACATTCTACAGTTAATATGCGTACCACAGTTAGTCATTAGAATTATTAGCCATGCAATTAGCATTTAGTCCCCGTGTATCTTGTGTTTATCAAGGTGTAAAGTTGATTAGTAGTAACACTCCAAGCAATTAATACAGGTTAGTATTTAGAATGATTATGTAATTAGTATTTTCATGCAAAATAGAGAAGGTATACAAAATTTCGTTTTACCTGCTTCACCAATTCCCCCTTTGGTGATTTTTAATATCACCACAAATCCCACTAAATTTCAGTTAAAATTTATGGAAATGAATTCTCAGTTCTCTTACACTTTGTTACGTCACATAATTGTTTCCCCCATCTCATCCTCTCTTGTTTTCTTATACATATTTTCTTTCCATTCTTCCAATTCTATATCTCCCATTTCTCTTTCCCTTGTCTCTTACTCTCTTTTCTTGGCAACTTCTCTTTTAATTTTATTTTGTAACTTTCTTCTTTTTATACATACACATCCTAGTCTCAAAATTAATATTAGTATTACCACACAAGTCACTGGCATTAGAAGACTACCTAGGCAGAGTTTTGTCCGACCATGATGCACACTCCGTGATCCTTAGATGGAGGCCACCGCATCCCCCGGTGCCCTCGTGGAAATTGCCCCGGGAATGCCTCACAGACCAGGCGTTCTGTCATACACACAGCGAACACATCCAGGAATATTTTTAACTAAACGCGAACACAGCCTCATCCAGATCAGTAGAATGGGATGCTTTCAAAGTCGAGGCAAGGGGACACGGTATTCAGCACATAGTAGGGGTTCAGCAGGTGCTAGAGCAGTCACTACGAACCGCGGAACTGCGAGTAGTGGACCTCACGAAAACACTATATATGGGGGAGGCTACCCCTGCACAGGTGGCGACTGCAAAAACAACATATGCGGAAACCATGAATGACCTTCGCAAATACAATTTTAGAGCGTATGCTGCCCGGGTACATAGAGAGGGAAATAGGGCAGGTACACTTCTCGCCTGGCTCGCAAAACAAGACAAGGACATGCAACCCATCACAGTATTACAGGACGAGTCTGGTACCATTAAACAATCACAAGTAGATATACTACGCATCTTTCACGACTATTACACAGGCATCTATCACGCCCCGCCACAGGTATCACACCTGACAACCCAATTCCTCCAATCCACTCCTATACCCGGCATTCCACCGGCGGACGGAAAGGCACTAGACACAAAGATAACCTCTCCGGATGTCACTCATGCGATCAGGGCGTTGGCACGCCGTAAAGCACCGGGAATGGATGGCTTTCCCCTTGAGTACTATACCGCTTATTTGGGGCAGTTGTCGCCACGCCTCGTGACCATGTACGACGATGCATTGAAGAGAGGCGAACTTCCCAGCTCACTCAGGGAATCTACCCTGGTAACATTTCTCAAACCAAACAGAGATCCCACACTCCCGTCCTCATACAGGTCCATATCTTTACTTAATGTGGATTGTAAAATTCTAGGGAAAATACTAGTGGACGGCTACATCCAGGTCCTCCCGCAATTGATCCACCCAAACCAAAATAGCTTTCTTCCCAGGCGCAACGTATTACAGAACATACGTAGACTCTTCCATATACAGGATAGAGTACGGGATCGCTTCCCACAAGCCGCATGCCTCATTTTAGACCTTGAAAAGGCCTTTGATACACTCACGTGGCCCTATTTATTCGCAACCCTCCGAAAAATAGGTGTTGGCCCGACCCTAAAGGCATACACGCAACTGCTCTATAAGGGCCTTACCACTAGGGTGAAGATAGGAAAGGACATTTCGGCCCCACTAGCGGTGGAACGGGGAAAGAGACAGAGGTGCCCCTTGTCCCCCCTACTTTTTGCCTTGGCAGTGGAGCCTTTGGCCATTCGCCTGCGACAGGAGGGTGACACCTGGGGTATCCCAATTGCGGGCACGGTTCACTGCGTATCGTTATACGCCGATGACCTTTCGATCTATGTGCGGAATATCACAAGTGATCTCACGCCAATATGGACAATACTACACACCTTCGCAGAGGTCTCCGGACTTAAAGTCAATTGGGGAAGATCGACGATCTTTCCTCTCAGCCCCCACCTTGCTCCCTCGAAGATACCGATAGGTCCCCAGACACTCAGTTGGAGTGCTACGGCACCCCGATACCTAGGAGTGAGACTATATCACTCGCCTGAAGACCTCTACGAGGGGAACCACCGCAAAACATTAGCAGGACTTCGAGCAGCAGTGGCCTTCTGGAAGACCCTTCCCTTGGCTCCCATAGGGCGTGTAGCCTTAGCAAAGATGATAATGGTGCCCAGACTGCTCTACGCCTTTACCAATCTCCCGGTGATACCGCCTCGCTCCTTTTTTCAAGAACTAGACACATTACTTACGACGTTGATATGGGGGGACGGTAGACATAGAGTAGCCTTACGAACCCTCTACTTGCCTATAAGGCAGGGGGGTCTGGGGGCCCCCTCCTTTGAGGCCTATTTTCTGGCGGCTCAGATTCAGTGGCTGTCCCATTGGATGGCAGAGCGCCAAATAGAGGAGACATTTACTAACGACGGTAGGATACCTCTCCCGGCCATCCGGAGACTGCTGATGCCAGGAACCATGCCATCGAGAACACATCCCTTACAAGTGGCGATTGCCCGCAAATGCATGATGCGCATACACCGAATGTCAAGGGGTATACCCCTATACTCCCCATTGCTCCCATTAGTGGGATTCCCACAGAAGGAGAACTATTACACGCCTGGAACCCTCCGGATATGGACGGAGCACGAGTTGACGGAGATAGAGGCTCTGTTTGAGGACGGGCAACTGAAAACTTATGCCCAAATGCGGGATAGCTTTGATCTTCCCCCGGGCAATTCCTGGTGCACAGACGGCTAGTAGACAGCGCACGGCAATATTGGGATCTTACTGAGGGGGAACCACCGATGCACCCAGTGCTACATACAATCCTCTGTATGGGCAGAGGCAGACACTTAGTTACCTGGCACTATAAAGCAATAAGGGAACTGATCACGGTCCCTCTACAGACCTTATGCCAGAAATGGGAGGACGAGATAGGGCGAGTGCTCAATGACCAAGAATGGGAAAAAGCCTTAGAGTACCCAAAGAAAGTCTCGCGGAATGCACGATTCAAAAACATACAATTCAATATTCTACACCGCGCATACTTAACACCGCATAAGCTCCAGCGATTTTACCCGGATACGCAGTTTGCGTGCCCAAGTTGCCAAACACCCGAAGCAAACTTCAAACATATGTTCTGGGACTGTCCCGTGCTTCAGCCATATTGGGGCAGAATACATCGGGTTCTAGCGGCGACGATCCACCTCATGCACATTACCTCATGGGAGGCATGTGCCCTAGGGGTCTAGCGCAGGCAGAAGACAAAAAGGTGCAGTGTAGATTTACGTCCCTAGCCCTACTCCTGGCAAAACGGGGGATAGCCATGTACTGGAGGGCACCGGCAGGGCCTCCAGAGTCAGCCTGGATCGAGGGGGTAAAAAAATGGGGGGCAGCGGAAGAATCCATGTTGAGAGACCAGGAGGTGAAGGGGATTCGAAAACATCCCATCTCCATGGAATGGGCAGAACTACTGTTTCAGTTCACGCAAGAGACACCACAAGACGATTCACCCGGGGACACACCAGCCCAGTCCCAAACTCCACCCCTGTCCCCGATAGCGTCAGCACATACCACGGCGCAATAGCTGCACCACATGACAGACCGATCACACATTGGGAACCTACTAGACTAGCACCCTGACTACTGCTGGGAAATACAACCCCCCTGTAGATCTCCCTCTCCTCCAGACTCTGACTCCGTAAGCACCTCGCGGACGTACTGGTACCCACCACATAGCACATACCTATCACATCAAACCTTTCTCTGTAAACTCCCCAGGTTCCTCCTAACCCCCTCCCACCCCTACCAACAGTTTCATGTTTACCCTTTGGCACCGGAGAGTAGGTGCTTACACATTGGGAACACACGCATGGGCAGTAAGCAAAGAGGGACACCAGAATGGAGGGGAGTCTCCACATCAACCAGCACCATTGTGGAAACCCACTGATGCAGGCACCCGGCATTAGCCAGCCCACTACATCCCACACTAGATTACTGGAAGAGTAATACCTAGGTACAATGTGATGTTTCTTGCTTGTCATGTGTGATGTATAATGGGATGGATGTTACATAATGTGTTAATATCATCTGACTGCCTGTGGACACCTGACGTAACGTCTAACTTGTCAATGCATAATGCTGTACCATGGAAAATAAAACTCTCAATAAAAAAATTCTAAACAAAAAAAAAGTCACTGGCATTAGAATCTTACCTACAAAGGAACTACCTATTTTGATTAAGAAGCTTTTTATAGTAGAAAACCCTTTACCAATCTTTTCCCAAACACTTTCAACCTCCAGTGAAACAATTTCCTCATGCAAGTCTGTTATATTCTTAATATATTTCTTCAAATCTTGACTCTCGTCAGGAATGTAAGTACAACAATGTTGCACCTTCAGCATTCCACAGACTCCTCCCTCTTTTGCCCAAATAATATCAAGTGAAGTACTTAAACAAAAATCCCAAGGGCCACACTTACCAGTGACCCGCAATATCTTTCCAAATAATAGTCAGTTGGCAACGTAGAAGGTTCAAGCTTTTATTGGCCAAAGCAAAACTCTACATAGAGGAGCCTCATCGATCCTCACCCATCAGGTGCGCCGAGGAGGACTGCTGGCTCCTTGACAAAACCACACTTATATACATAACGGTTTCAGCATACAAAGCCTTACAAGTGGAAAAATACCCGTTAGTCCATGGACTCCTGAATGAGCTCATACAGTGTTCGGTTTCAGTCTTCCACAAAGGGGTTGCTATCTATACAGAGGAGGTCGGCAGGGTGACTCCCTTTTCGTCCCAGGGCCTGAAGGAATTCTGCTTGATGCTCCCTACAGCAGATGTGACCTTGGGCCTCGGCCGTAAATACAACTAACCTGTCTCTGGGCTGGTATGAACGAAATCATGGAGACGGTGGGCACAGGAAACCACGTGATCAGAGACGCGGCATATCCTAAACCAAGGTGGCCGCGGTATGGTTTTCGGCCCTTTTGTCGTGCAATACGGAAAGGAAAGAAATAACGCTTCTTTCAAAGCATATCTCGTGTTTATATGATCAGAACACCATCATAGATACATTGTGCTAACATTACATGGTGCAAATAAACAGAACAAATGATTTTTATCCATCACAAGGGCAAGTCGATTTTGCATCACCATGGCTCTCATGGCAACCATTTCGGTATTTACCAGTAAGAATCCTCCAGCAGTGCTTGTCGATAAGCGATCCACTACTGTAGACAATTTTCTAATTTTGTGCGCATTCAGAGATATTCCAACTGCTGGTATCAGTGCTCCAAAAATATCCCCCACAATTTCTGACCAACTTTCTCTCCTTCTACGTGTTAGTTGCCTACCCATCTCGTGCACACCACCTTTTCTCCTTCTCATGTGAAATATCTTTGGGAAGACCAGGCCTAGGTAACATGTGCCATACCAATGGTCCGGCAACCGATAATAAGCTTTGTTCCCACAGATGAAATATAATCCAGGGAATACCGGATCGTTTGCTCCTTTAAATCCCCATCCTCCCATGATTCTATATCTATCACGGCATTCACTCACAACTATAAAATAATTATCATACACAGTTTCATTTCTTCTGATACACAATTTCCCTCTCTGAGGCCAATCTAAAGCCATAGCCGGACTGGTTTCTCCCTTCAAATGTTTTTCCCTTTCAACGTCCCAGACTGTCGTCTCTCCTTTTCCCTCAGGTATCTTTCTTTGCATCTTAATTCTCCTCTCTTCAACCATGTCCAAGAAGGTCTTCTCTTCTTTTCTCAGACTACAAGTAAGATTATTCTTAAACACTTCCTCTAAAGTTAATTCTCTAGTTTCTAAGAAATATTCACCTAAAACTTTACCAGGTTTTATCTTATTTAGTTCAGGAACTACAGGTACTTGTGAAAAAATATTATCTACATCGGAATAATAATAGTCTAATTTCCCTGTTTTATAAAACAAACTCACAAATACACTACATGTTATTCCATATGTCACAGGAAGGTGGTGATGGGTAACACCTTCTGACACTGATGCAGGTAACTGCATGCAAACATAACAATCTCTAACATCCATAGTCTTTACATATTCATACAATAATTTTGAAAAACGTTATTAGAAAAATCTGTTATAGATCTATCCTTATGTAAGTCAGTTCTATCTATCAATCTAGTTGTATGAGTATAATGACCCTTCTCTACATTAGTCTTATTCTCAATATGACTATCCTTTCGAACATTATCCTAAATGAAATTATTATAGCTAATATACTCCATAGAAGCATTAGTAATCCTGTACAACAACAACACACCTTGCACCATCTTCGAAGGAACACCCATGTAGGTTTTCTACCTTCTGTGTTTGCCATTTCGGAAATGATCAGTGTCTTTCGACTTAGCCTCTTTTATTCACAACTAGCTTTTTGTCTAAACCCAAGGCTCTAAGTGCCTACTTGGTTCCTTTTCGGTTATATGTCTTATCCGGTAATTCAATCTCTTTGCAACTTCTTCTTGTCGCTTCAGTCTGGCATTTGATCATCTTTTACCTTGTTTTCACAATCTTGATTCAGAACTTCCTGAACATCCGTCTCTTCTCCGATATCAGACAAGATATATCTCAGGATTTCCGAATCTTCTTCCTCTTCAACCACTTCCGGTACAGTCACACCTAGAGTGCCACACACGTCCATTCCGTTGAATTATACTTCTGGTTGGGTTTCTTAATTCGCTTCTCTTTCTTCAAGTGTGCCGGATCAAGGTCTTCTGATTTTTCTTGACCAGACACCTCATTCACTTGTTCTGCTTTTGATCACTTCACTCTTGTCAATCGATACCTCAGTCTTTTTATTTTGTTTGGCCAAATTTCCTCTTTTGTCGGCCTTTTCAACCTAGTTCCCTTCTCACCTCACTCGGTTTTCCAAGCTCTCTTCCTCAAGACTCATCCTTCTTGTGCTTCTTCTTCACTTTCTTCAGATTCGGTCTCGATTCGACCTTTACCTTCTTTGGATTTTTCTTTCCGGACTTCCTGTTCCCGATCTACAATCGTCCCTCCTTGTGTTTCTTCCACGCAATCTTCCTGCAGACTTACTGTCCCTTTTTCTACCTGGATGTGTGCAGTCCCTACACCTCCTCGGGGGTCTTCCGCAACAATCTTACCCTCACTCTCTGTATCTAATTCCTCATCTTCTAGTTCTATGACCTCAGGTGGAATTTCTCTCGTACTTGCATGTGGGGCTTCTTTATCAAGGATTTCCTTGTCAGTTTCCTCAATGTTCTCCTTTACTTTTTCCTGTACTCTCACCTGTTCAGTATCTGATTCGGAGCTAGTATTCGAAATTTCCGGTCGTCTCCTTAATGGCAAATTCTCTTGTTCTGGAACTTGACTTGGTTCCAACTCTACTCTTCTCGGAGCTTGTCTTGTTCTGGTTTCTTCTGATTCTGACTCAGAATTGGTATCTGACTCTCCCAAGTATTCTTCCTCAGGTTTATTTACAGGACTAGGGATCCAGAGAGTATGACTCCGATGAATCCAATTCTTTACTCTGGCACATTTCACAGCCGTTGTCGTGGTCAAAATCACTTGACGTGGTTTTCCCCAACGTGGGACCAGACAATTTCTCCTTCTATGCACTTTGATCCTCACCCAGTCTCCTGGACTCAAATCATGAGCTGGCTTCTTTTCAAGGGTGGTTGCATCCGATACAACCTGATGAAACACAGAATGAACGGAATCAGCCAACCCCTTGCAGTAATCCAACACGAAGTCATCAGATATAGGCAGTAGTTTGTTGACAGGAATGAAAACTTGTCTCATCGCTCTACCCATAACAATCTCATGGGGACTCAGTCCAGTATTCCTATCAGGAATCAATTTAATAGTCATGAGCACTAGAGGCAAGACATCAGGCCATTTTAAACCTGTGGCCAAACACATTTTTCCCAATCGGTTTTTAATGGTGCCATTCATCTGTTCCACTACTCCAGAAGCCTCTGGACGGTAGGCACAATGCAGTGTCTGTTGTACATTCAATGCTTCACAAATCAATTTTATGATTTCATTCTCAAAATGCTCAGTAGGAGTTTCGCTACTGTAACCCCATCACTCCTTCTGGTCGGGTACGCTTCCACCCAGCGTGAAAACAGACAAACAACTGCTAGAACATATCTAAGCCGATTACATGGGGGCATTTCAATAAAATCAATCTGCATTCTGGTGAAAGGACCTCCCTCCCGTCCTATCGTTCCCAGACTCACCACTGGTTTCTTTCCTGGATTGTATTGCTGACATATTAGACATCTTTGACAAAGGCTCTCACCTTCCAGCCGAAACTTGGCATTATACCATGTCTGCTTGAAAAGTCTAATCATAGCATCTCTAACCACATGTGCTTGTCCAGGGTACATCCGTGCCATGGTAGAGATGATGATATCAGGCATTACTGGTCTTCCATCCCGGTAAACCCAAACTCTGTCTGCCTCTCGTGGTGCACATCCTGATTTAATCCACTGTTCCTTTTCTTCTTCTCTTGCCTCTTCCTGTAACTGCCTCACTTCCTCCCAAGTACTCATAGTGTTAGTAAAAAGTAAGGGACATGAGTTCATTTCCTTTTCCCGATTCCTGTTGACTGAATTTTGGCTGCGCGCACAATATTGCGCTATGTCATTTGCGAATCCGTTACCCGCCGATACGTAATCAGCACCCTTCGAGTGGGCTGCGCATTTTACTACCGCCAATTGCTTAGGCAGCTGTATCGCCTCAAGCAACTTGCCAACCACTTCCGCATTCCTTATAGGAGTTCCACTCGATGTCAAGAACCCTCTTTGGGACCAAATCTGCCCAAAATCATGCACAACTCCAAATCCATACTGACTATCCGTAATCACAGTGACTCTCAGATGCTTTCCCAATTTACATGCTCTTGTCAACGCAAACAATTCAGCAACCTTTGCCGATCTCACTCCTTTCAGACATGACGCTTCCAATACAGCCGCTACAGTACATACTGCGTACGCTGCACTCAAAATTCCTTCTTCAGTTCTCAGGCATGACCCATCCACAAACATCACATAGTCACTTTCTTTCAAAGGTACATCTTTTATGTCTGGACGCGGCTTGGTGCAAAAGTCAAGCACCTCCAGGCAATCATGATCTGCGTCATCCTTCACTTCCACATTTACAGCATCAGGCAGCAATGTTGAGGCGTTCACATTGAGACACCTCACAAGGTAACATTCGTAGCATCCAAAATGACTTTCTCATATTTAGTGAGACGACTATGCGTCATAAACTGAGTGCGGCTCCTTGTTAAAAGGATCGCAACGTCATGGGGTACAAACACTCTCACAGGGTATCCCATCACAATTCCTTCACTCTGTTCCAAACTCTTACAGGTAGCAGCCACTGCTTTCAAACAACCAGGCAACGCTATGGCTACAGGATCGAACACAGCTGAGAAATATGCAATTGGTCGTCTTAATTTCCCATGCTTCTGTACTAACACCGAAAGTGCACATCCATCTCTCTCACTGCAATAGAGCTCAAACTCTTTTTCATAGTTAGGCATTCCAAGAGCCTCACACAATCGGTCTTTCAATTGTTTAAAAGCCTTCAATTCTTCTTTGTTCAATTCAAGGGGATCTTTCACATCACTCTTCGTCAAGCGTACCAGAGGTTTTGCAATCAGTGAAAAGTTGCTGATCCAATGACGACAGTATCCAACCATTCCAAGAAACATTCTCACTTCTCTTTAAGTCATTGGTGCTCTCATTCCCTTTATTATTCTGATCCTGTCTGCAGTCACTTTACTCAGACCTTTCTCAATTTTATGGCCTAAATATTGTACTTCCTTTTTGCAAAATTGTAATTTCGATGGGGATACTTTAAGTCCTCCTTCCGCCAAATGATTCAGTAATGCAACTGTATCTACCACACAGGCTTCTCGGATTCTCGATGCCACCAGTACGTCATCGATGTATTGCACTAGTACTGAACTTTTGGGCATTTTTAAATCTTCCAGGGATTTTTTTAGGATCTGATTAAATATCGATGGACTTTCTGTATACCCCTGTGGGATTCGGCACCATGCCAAAGTACGTTCGCCGAGCTGGAACGCAGAAATCTGTTGGCTGTCAGGGTGCAATGGGATGGAGAAGAAAGCGTGACACAGGTCAATGACCGTGTACCATTCTGCATCATAGGGAATCTGATATAGGATCACTGAAGGATTTGGTACAATGGGACAACACGGTACAACAATTTTATTTATTTTTCTCAAGTCTTGTACTATCCTGAAGGTTCCGTTAGGTTTTTTCAAACTCATTATTGGTGAATTACATGGACTACTCATCTTTCGAAATTCCCTGTTCAATCATTTTGTCTATTATAGGAGTCACTCCGGCAATTATTTCTGGTGTCAACTTATATTGGGGAATATTCAGGTAACTTATTCCTTCCTTTACAGTTATCTTCACAGGGTCTACCTTTTTCATCAATCCCATATCTTCTCCAGTGAAATCCCATACCTCGGGTTTCACTGTTTTCTTCAATTCCAGAGGCAATTCTTCTGGGTTAAATACAACGAATGCCTCAGTAACTGCGGGTTCTATATTGGCCATGGTAATTTTATACAGTACATCCTCATCAGGAGTTTCAAAAGCTATGCCATCTGGAGTACAGAAAATCGTGCAGTTCATCTTACACAACAAATCCCTCCCTAACAAATTTACAGGGCAGGTATCGCAAACAACAAAGCGATGCATATCGGTGAATTTCCCTATTTTAATTTTAACAGGCTCAGAAAGATACGTTTTTATCTGTCGATTGGAGACTCCAACTACTTGGATTGTGTCATCCGAGAGAGGAAGATTTTTGATGTCAGCTGATCTAACAGTTGATCGAGTAGCATCAGTATCTACTAGGAAAGTAATATTTTCATCATTTACCTTTCCATCCACAAAATGGCCTGTCTGGTCTACCTCTAGAGTTGCGCCAAGTACGCACTCCTCTTCCTCTCCTCGGCACCGTCAATAACTCTCTTCTGACTCACTCTCATCGCGTTGCAGCCAATACTGTGAAACAGCACTAGCGCGCGGTAGCTTGGTTACCTGTTCCTCGGTGTAGAATCCTGTCTCATTACTAACCCTGGGCGTAGCACTACGCTTCGCCCACGTAGTGTACGTAGCTCTGCCTGCTTCGCAGTTTTTGAAGTAGGCGAAGCAGGCAGCGCTACGCACACGCCAGGGCGAAGCGTAGCTGCCTGCCGCCCGCCGCCCGCCTCCCGCCCACCCTCCTTTTAAATTAATACCCTGCATGTTAAATAAATAAAAGTAAAGAGACTTACCTGAAGCGCAGCGTCTCCGGGGCTCCCTCTTCCTCATTTTCAACTTCTTGTGACAAATGCGCATGCGTGGACGCCCGCGCATGCGCATTTCTTGCAAGACATATTTTAACAGGATTTTAGATTGGATTGAGGAGACAAAGATACTGACCAAATACCAAGCAGGTTTTAGATAAAAAAATCAGTACAGTTGATCAGGTGTTTAGATTTATGTGCATTTGCTGGAAATATATAAATATCAGGAGGGGTAGCCTCTACGTGGCGTTTATGGATTTAAGGGCCGCCTTCAACCTCGTTCCCCGCAAGTTGCTGTGGTCCACATTAAAGAAGTTAGCTGTCCCAGGTGAACTACTTAATGAACTTATTAGACTACATACAGGGAATTATGCTAAAATTAGATGGGGAAAGGCTGGTGAATTATCCAGTAGACCCAGCATCTGAGAGACGGCAGTAGACCCAGCATCTGAGAGATGGCAGTAGACCCTGCATCTGAGAGACGGCAGTAAACCCAGCATCTGAGACACGGCGTAAGACCCTGCATCTGAGATATGGCAGTAGACCCTGCATCTGAGACACGGCGTAAGACCCTGCATCTGAGATATGGCAGTAGACCCTGCATCTGAGAGACGGCAGAAGACCCTGCATCTGAGAGACGGCAGAAGACCCAGCATCTGAGAGACGGCAGTAAATAACATATCTGTGTCCAGCATCTGAGAGACGGCAGTAGACCTAGCATCTGAGAGACGGCAGTATACCCTGCATCTGAGAGACGGCAGAAGACCCAGCATCTGAGAGACGGCAGAAGACCCAGCATCTGAGAGACGGCAGTAGACCCAGCATCTGAGAGATGGCAGTAGACCCTGCATCCGAGAAACGGCAGTAGACCCTGCATCCGAGAAACGGCAGTAGACCCTGCATCTGAGAGACAGCAGTAGACCCTGCATCTGAGAGATGGCAGTAGATAACATTTCTATGCCCAGCATCTGAGAGACGGCAGTAGACCCAGCATCTGAGAGACGGCAGTAGACCCGGCATCAGAGAGACAGCAGTAGAACCAGCATCTGAGAGGCAGCAGTAGAACCAGCATCTGAGGGATGGCAGTACACCCAGCATCTGAGAGACGGCAGTAGATAACATGTCTATGTCCAGCATCTGAGAGACGGCAGTAGACCCAGCATCTGAGACACAGCAGTAGACCCAGCATCTGAGAGACGGCGGTAGACCCTGCATCTGAGAGATGGCAGTAGACCCTGCATCTGAGAGACGGCAGTAAACAGAGAATCTGAGAGATGGCAGTAGATAACATATCTGTGTCCTGCATCTGAGAGACGGCAGTAGACCTAGCATCTGAGAGACGGCAGTATACCCTGCATCTGAGAGATGGCAGTAGACCCTGCATCTGAGAGACGGCAGTAGACCCTGCATCTGAGAGACGGCAGTAGACCCTGCATCTGAGAGATGGCAGTAGACCCTGCATCTGAGAGACGGCAGAAGACCCAATATCTGAGAGATGGCAGTAGATAACATATCTGTGTCCAGCATCTAAGAGACGGCAGTAGACCCTGCATCCGAGAGACGGCAGTAGACCCTGCATCTGAGAGACGGCAGTAGACCCTGCATCTGAGAGACAGCAGTAGACCCTGCATCTGAGAGATGGCAATAGATAACATTTCTATGCCCAGCATCTGAGAGACGGCAGTAGACCCAGCATCTGAGAGATGGCAGTAGACCCAGCATCTGAGAGACGGCAGTAGATAACATGTCTATGTCCAGCATCTAAGAGACAGCAGTAGACCCAGCATCTGAAAGACGGCAGTAGACACAGCATCTGAGAGATAGCAGTAGACTCATCATCTGAGAGATGGCAGCAGATAACATGTCTATGTCCAGCATCTCAGAGACAGCAGTGGACCTTGCATCTGAGAGACGGCAGTAGACCCAGCATCAGAGAGACGGCAGTAGAACCAGCATCAGAGAGACGGCAGTAGAACCAGCATCTGAGAGGCGGCAGTAGAACCAGCATCTGAGAGGCGGCAGTAGAACCAGCATCTGAGAGGCGGCAGTAGAACCAGCATCCGAGAGATGGCAGCAGACCCAGCATCCGAGAGATGGCAGCAGACCCAGCATCTGAGAGATGGCAGCAGACCCAGCATCTGAGAGATGGCAGCAGACCCAGCATCTGAGAGATGGCAGCAGACCCAGCATCTGAGAGATGGCAGCAGACCCAGCATCTGAGAGATGGCAGCAGACCCAGCATGTAAAAGATGGCAGGAGACCCAGCATCTGAGAGATGGCAGGACACCCAGCATCTGAGAGATGGCAGGACACCCAGCATCTGAGAGATGGCAGGAGACCCAGCATCTGAGAGATGGCAGGAGACCCAGCATCTGAGAGATGGCAGGAGACCCAGCATCTGAGAGATGGCAGGAGACCCAGCATCTGAGAGATGGCAGGAGACCCAGCATCTGAGAGATGGCAGCAGGCCCAGCATCTGAGAGATGGCAGCAGGCCCGGCATCTGAGAGATGGCAGCAGGCCCGGCATCTGAGAGATGGCAGCAGGCCCGGCATCTGAGAGATGGCAGCAGGCCCGGCATCTGAGAGATGGCAGCAGGCCCGGCATCTGAGAGATGGCAGCAGGCCCGGCATCTGAGAGATGGCAGCAGGCCCGGCATCTGAGAGATGGCAGCAGGCCCGGCATCTGAGAGATGGCAGCAGGCCCGGCATCTGAGAGATGGCAGCAGACCCAGCATCAGAGAGACGACAATAGACTCAGCATCTGAGAGACAGCAGTAGACCCAGCATCTGAGAGACGGCAGTAGAAACAGCATCTGAGAGGCAGTAGTAGAACCAGCATCTGAGAGATGGCTGTACACCCAGCATCTGAGAGACGGTAGTAGATAACATGTCTATGTCCAGCATCTGAGAGACGGCAGTAGACCCAGCATCTGAGAGACGGCAGTAGACCCAGCATCTGAGAGTTGGCAGTAGACCCTGCATCTGAGAGACGGCAGTAAACCCAGCATCTGTGAGATGGCAGTAGATAACATATCTGTATCCAGCATCTGAGAGACGGCAGTAGACCCAGCATCTGAGACACGGCGTAAGACCCTGCATCTGAGATATGGCAGTAGACCCTGCATCTGAGAGACGGCAGAAGACCCAGCATCTGAGACACGGCAGAAGACCCTGCATCTGAGAGATGGCAGTAGATAACATATCTGTGTCCAGCATCTGAGAGACGGCAGTAGACCCAGCATCTGAGAGACGGCGTAAGATCCAGCATCTGAGAGATGGCAGTAGACCCTGCATCTGAGAGACGGCAGAAGACCCAGCTTCTGAGAGATGGCAGTTGATAACATATCTATGTCTAGCATCTGAGAGATGGCAGTAGACCCAGTCTGGATTCTCACTGTAACAGGATCAACCAGCCATCAAGGGGTATCAGCATCACTGCGAGAGTTGCCCAGCTGCCTTGATTTTGCCCATGTCAGCTGTTTGTCCCTGACCACGAGGTGCATCTTGGTGCACCCAGCCCAGCCAACCTAACTACTCTGATCCCAAGGCCCCCAGCTGTGCCCCCCATGCTCCAACCCCCGTTGCGACCTGAGCCCCCCATTTGGAAGCCCTCGTACTAGCGGGCAAGTCTCCTTGTGCAGACTCTACTCAGGGGGTCCCCCTTCTCCGTAGCACCAGCTACCAGCCTCACTAGCACCTTGCTCCCGGTAGAACCGGAGCAGCTCCCAAAGAACTGCTGGTAGTACTTTGAGCCTTGGCCCACTACTATTCCAATTCCAGAATCGGAATTCTTGAATCCAACTGTACCTACCTTTATGCATCTTTGACGTTTCATTACATAGGACTGCATTGTGCGTAAAAGCGCACAGGTTTGAACGTTTTACATATCTGTGAATAATTCTATTGAAAACGGTACTTACCCGTGAACAGTTGTTGTGTTTAACATATACATAAAAAGAAGTGTTCGTCCTTAGCTTTGAGGAACTGAAGGGAACCTACCACATGGCGCAAGGTGAACTATTTCGCTACCTTCAGGTTCGACATGCCCTCCAGACGGCATTTACTAACCTGCATGACATTCCAGACTCGTCGCCTCTAGAGGACAGACTATTAGATGGGCAATTGCACTTGAGGGCCATCTCCCTGACGTATAAAAAGCTGTGCAACAACCTCCCCCGATACATTTGAGATGCTTCGAGAGAAGTGGCAGCAGGACGTAGGACCTATTGAGGAAGAGGACTGGAGGGAGGCACTGATGTCTCCTAGGAGGGCGGCGATCACCCTCCGATACTGACTGATCCAATTAAGGGTCCTACATAGGTCCTATATGACGGGGGTCGTCCTTGCACACATAGGGGCTAGGGAAGATGCACTATGTATTAGGGGATGCCAGCATGAGGCCACTTTCTATCATACGGTATGGGAATGCCCTGCGATCAAATCGTTATGGGAGGGGGCCACGACTGGGTGATGGGGCCCCAACCTCGTTGTCCTCAAGTGCTCACCTCCCATCTTGCCCCAGGTGATCAATCCATTGAAACCACAATTCATTGAATTTAGGGGCCGTAAACCCCCGGCCGTATTTATTAACAAAAATTTATATTCAAACAATAAAAGTATATTTACAATATATACACACACACAATACACAGAAAGTCCACATTGTTAGGTACATGTCTTTTCCTAACCTTAACAAACATCTAATACATAGGCATTCCTATCCTAGACTACACATTCAAAACAAATATGATTACCTTTCTGCGTATCCCTGTTTGAGCCCACGGCAAGGTCATAACTTGCGCCCAGATCCCGATCAATCTATGCCTGCACCCCAACCGGAGTACGCATGCACGGAGGGCCTGGTTCCCCGGGAGGGTACTCCTCTCACCCCCCCCCCCCACAGAAAACACCCTACACCCACAAATTATCTCCATGGGGAGCCCATGCTGTCATGCGCAGCTTACTTGCGCCCTTTTGCGCGTGCGGGGTGGCCAACCAACCTACTGGAATGCGTAATTCCCCTCCCCCGCACCCTTCCAGCTAACCAGCTGTAACTGCCCCAGGAGTTTGATGAGAGACCACTTGTCCCTCCCCCCTCCCCCCCGGGTATCCCCATTAAAAATGGCAGCACCTCCAAAGACCTTAAATTTAAGCTCACCAATTATGACCTTACCGCCCAACCAAGGGATAGCATAATCAAAATACGACAATAACAACTTTAAAATTGACAATAAGCTATGAACCTGTAAAAGAACTTTGATAAAACGCATTCTCGCTTTAGGAGAAAAACATCATGAAACAGAACATTATCATCCTGTTGAGAAAGAAAAACATCTAACAGCAAATATACTACCCAAAACTTCAGCTTTAGGGGATGGTGGGTGGGAGAAAAAAAAAAGGATTAGGACCTCCTTGCGAGGTCCGTGGTGATGTCGGCTGAGGAAGTGCCGTGCACAGAGGGAGCTTTCGACGCTCCCCAGCCTTTTATGCTGATTTACGCATGGGGGCGGTTGGAACTGGTTCCCCGGCGCTACGTTGCTCTACCGCACGACCCGGAAGTGCTTCAATCCCTTCCAGCTGACGCGCTGATTGCCAACAAGGAGGCGGGGCGTGCACTGCGCCCCCCGCCTCCCTACATGTCGTTGTGGGACCAGCACGACTGCCATAATGACAGCAGGGCCGGCCTCTGCCTTTCTCTATGGCCAGGTACGGCCTAAGTCCCCCCTCTAACCGTGTACCCCTCCCTGGGTGATGGGGCCCCAACCCTGGTGTCCTCAAATGCTCACCTCCCATCTTCCCCCAGGAGATCAATCCGATGAAACCACAATTTTTTTGATTTAGGGGTCGTAAACCCCGGCCGAATTCATTAACAAAAATTAAAAAATTAATTTTCAAACAATAAAGTATATTTACAGTATATACACACACACACAATACACAAAGTCCACATTGTTGGGTACATATGTCTTTTCCTAACCTTAACAAACTTCTAATACATAGACATTCCTATCCTAGACTACACATTCAAATCAAATATTATGACCTTTCTGTGTATCCCTGTTTGAGCCCACGGCAAGGTCATAACTGGCCGCCAGATCCCGATCAACCTATGCTCGCACCTCAACCGGAGTGCACATGCGCATGGGGCCCGGTTCCCCGAGAGGGTACTTCCCCCCCCCCCAAACACCCCCTACGCCCAAAAATGATCTCCATAAGGGGCCCATACAGTCATGCGCAGGCAACCAGCCAACTGGAAAGCATAACTCCCCTCCCCAGCACCGTTCCAGCCAACCGGATATAACTGCCCCAGGAGTTTGATGAAAGACCACTGTCCCTCCCCGCCCCCCCCCCCCGGTGTCCACAATAAAAATAGCAGAACCCCCAAAGACCTTAAATTTAAACTGACCAATCATGACCTTACCGCCACAAGCCTGCATAGTTGCCAGACTATCAGGCCTCCCCCTTTCAGCCCTCACAAAGGTCATGTCCTGATCTGTGACCCTGCCAGCCAGGCCAGAAGATTTCCCATGAACAGCTCATTTCTCAACCTGGACAAGTGAGTGAACCCCATCCTGTAAGTAACAGGGGGTCACCCCTGATACACCCATGTGCTATGGTCTGCAGCTGTGAGGACCTAAAGAGTCTATCCATTTGGTTATTAAATTCTCTGCACGGAGTGATACAGGGCTTTCACGGACTTCCCCCCTCCCGCCCACCACTGCAAACTTGGGATCATATGAGACCATACCAAGATAGACCCAGGGCAGCATCTAGCTAACCACCCAATTTCTGTGATCAGACTTTCCACTAGACACCTTCTACCCAGCTGTACCAAATCGTTACCACCCAGATGCAGAATTAAAATTTTAGGGGGGGGGGGGGGGGTCCTTACCCGATCGAGTAACTCTCCCACTAGAGCCCTGAACTGTTCAAAACGTAGGCCCCCAGTCCATGAAAGGAGACCCTAAAACCAGCCTGCCTGGCTCGTGATTCACCATTACCTGCAAGAAAAAATTTGCTTAAACGTGACACATAGCAATGACCAATAATCCAAGCGTAGTGTTCGACGTTCTTCCAGGCGTCAACCTGTCCCCTCGTGTTTCCTGACTGTTGATGGACTGTGGATAGTTCCCTCCCTGCGTGACAGGACCGAGAGAAACTGCAACTTGAATAGAAAGAAAGCGCCGTCAGTGAAACCTTCCACGCGATATCAAAACATATGCAGCCGCACATAGAGCTTGTAACAATTGAATGACCACCTTCCAATCCTCTGTACTGCCCCTGCTTTGAAACCTCTCGCCACTGCTTCGGTGGCGGCCCCTATTCTAAAAGAGTGTCCCAAAACTGCTGGGGTCCAGACCCGCCCCACTCAAATTGAAGTTTGTTGAGCGGGGTACCCTCTGCATGCATTAACAGAGGCCACCCCTCACTCTTGGTCCTGTGTGGAAAAAAGGCCTCTAAGTTGGTGAAGGGGCAGCATGGGTTCCCCTGCGCCCGTCGCAACACCACTCCTTCCCCTTGTGCATCCTGATCAGACTTGGATCTTTCCACCAATATGAACAATGAGTCCCCCTGGATTTTTACTGACTGAACTGCAGTCCCCCTTTCTCATTCTGCTTGTTTTTTGCCACCAATTCGCCTATTCTAAAAGTGCCGTAGAATGCCAATGTAAAAGCGGCCCTAAACAAGGTTTCTGCCTCGGTACTGCAAACCTGGCCCAGCACTCCCAAAATTGCGGCCACGGTGTTAAGACCAATTGGACGCCTCATATCTGGTAGTGATCTCTGCAGGCATTGACATCCTTTTAATGCTTTCCTCACTATGAATGTATTAGTGGGGTATATCCCATTTTTTGCTTGTGCAAAGAAAGATAGCTGCCATGTGCCTCCTAGCTGCTGCCACTGAGCGCCCCTCATCTTTCAATGCTTTACAGTATGAAAAAATGGCCCCGGAATCTTGCCAATGCTCCTCCCATTCACCCCCCTAAGAAAGCACAGTAATCCCAGAACGCCCCTCCATATGCCTTCCTGGTGCTAGGCTAGCTGCCACGAGGTCCGGTAGTTGGAGGCACCAACTTGTCAAAGCTGTTCTGGGAAAGACGTTGGGTTCTCTGCTGCTTCTGGGAGATGTGACCTGAATACCTGCATCTTAAACGAGATAGCGCATCAGCGGCGTGGTTTAACACACCTGGGACATATTTAGCCCTAAACTGCATATTCAATTTCATGCAGATTAAAATTATCTCCTTCAGCAGACGTAGGATCATTTTACACTTCGCTGACTGACTGTTAATGCATTCCACCACCGTCATGAAATCTGACCAGAAAACAACTGCTTTGTTCTTTAGTTGCTCTGGCCAGACAGTGCAACAAAAATGGGAAAAAGCTTGAGGAACCCGGTGTTGCTTATCAACCCGATCTCACTCCACCAAGTCGGCCAACGTCACGCCACTCACTCAGTACCAAGTATAGCACCAAACCCCTCGCTACCTGCCGAGTCTGTCATCAAACCCAAATCCGAACAGGATGTGAGCGAGCATGGCCACAGTACTGTACCATTAAAGTACCGCAGGAATGCCATCCAAATCTACATATCCTGCTTGACCTCACCAGTTAACCTCGTGTGGTGGTGCTTTTCTTTAAGTCCTGACATGGCTTGTGAAATGGATCGCAAGAATGGCCTCGCCATTGGGATAACTTGCAGTGCAAAATGTAACTGACCAACTGTCTGCTGCAACTGGTGTAGTGTAACTTTGTCCTTGGCTAAGCATTGTTGTAGTACTAACTTGAATTTAGAAACCTTTTCCCTGGGCAGCCGTGAGCAACCCGGAGCAGAGTCTAATTCGATCCCCAGAAATTCAATCACTGTGGACAGCCCTACGATCTTACCCTGCGACAATGGTACACCAAAAGTCTGCATGAGCGAGCAAAATTGTTGGAGTGCCCGCCCACAATCCGGAGAACCCAGTGTTCCAAGGAACAGAAAGTCATCAAGGTGATGCAGCACATATTGATGCCCCCTCGCCTGCCTGAAACCCCACTCTAGGAAACAACTGAACTTCTCAAAGTACGCGCAGGCATGCATTTGTCCATGTAAAACTTGCCCCTAAATTGAAAACTTAGAAGGAAGGTGGAAATCAAAAGCTGACTCAATGTCTTACTTTACTGAACACAAACACTCATCAATGGCATCATTTAGAGATGGACCCTTGGGCACTGAGAGATTATGATCAACCCGAATTCCCCTGGCTCTTTTTTGGGCACCACCCCAAGCGGAGAACAAACAAAATTTCCTACTAGGATATCATCAAATGGGCCTGTTAACCTGTCCAAGCACAACTCCTTCTCAATTTTGCTGCCGCCACCCTAGGGTTAGCCCTCACAGATAACTGATTTTTGCATTCAGCTGTCCAGACATAATCAGATGCTGGAATCCTGAAACCGTCTCTAAAACCTTCTAGTTGTAATTTTGCAGATGAACAGGAAGTATATCTATTCAGCCATGGAGTCAGTGCACTTGTTATTATAGGGGACCAGGCTTTGGTGAGGCCACCAGCATCAATATTGGTTTTCTCCACCCCCATCCTTTGATTTCTTGAAACACTTTGACTCTGGATGAGAGGTGTTACCACAGAAAGAGCACATGTGCTTGAATTTGCACGTACCTGCTGCCCTATTGCATGCACGTCTGTTAAAGTCCCAGCATGCCCCTTTCTTTCCTCCTCCCCCACCCAAACTAGGTGAGGAGAATGACCGAAAGGATTGCCCTTTTGGAATTTCTTTGGGATTATCTTGTGTCCTATTCCATACATGATCTAACCATGAAATCGTGTCAATTTGATCCCATCTGAGGGTGGGGTTCAAAGCCTTTGCTTTCCTGAAGCTCTTGTCATACTCCAACCACCCTACACCGCCCTTCTCATCATATGCAATGGTGATAATATTTTGGTAGCACGCCATTTCCCCAGCTAAACGTGGGAACCGGTCAGTCATGACAGCCAAATAGACAGAGAAACCCCTAACCCAATTAATCAGAGACTCCTCTATCCTATATTTCAGCAGTTCACTTGCCCATTCCCTTGGGAGCATCCAATCCTTTTTTCTCACAGCTTCTTCTCTATCTCTCTCATCTATTAACAATGAAAACATGTCGACATAGCTCCCCTTCCAAATCTCCTCCTTCATGGCCTGCGTGACATGCATATACAGTTGCGTGCACGCTCCCCCCACTCTTAACACTGGTAGTGACTGTGGCTTACCTGTCGAAGCCACCTCAGCTGGATTCAGTTTCACTACATCCATCACTGGGTTTACTGCTGGCACTTCCCTACTGACTGTGGTGGGCACCTCCTGACCCAACGCCCCATCTAACTGCGCCACTATCTTTTTGGCCTTCTCCAGCGCGTCCACACCAGAAATACCAGTGGCCGGGGACCAGTTACCCACACTCTCTAGCCAGGGAAGAACCGCTGCTAAATTTGCCACTAAATCTGGCTGGCCCGGATGAACTCCGGTAGGAGCCCCTGCCCTAGGGATGCGCGGAGCCTCTGCGCCAGTACCTGCTGGCCCAGGTTGCCCCCCTGCCCCCGGCGGGTTATTCCCCCCCTCCATACCTGGTGAGGAGCCCACCCCAGTTGCCCCAGGTTGCCCTTCGCTTTCTACTGGCCTCGGGACTGGAATGTGGGCCACTGGCTCTGTGGCACCACTCGCTCCCTCCCATTCCCCCTCCCTGGGAGGTGGAGCTCCCCCTTCCTTAGCTCTGTTACTCTTGGGTACGGGAGGGAATGCTGCCCTAGGGGCTACCCATTCCCTCCTAGGGCGTTCAAGAGTGTACTCCTGCCCATCCACTTTCTCTTTTAAACTCACAATGGCTGCTTCAATATCCCCCATTTTTCGCATCATGGCCTCCATTAAACTGTCCATGCGCGAGTGCTGGTCGCTCCGCTTTGCCTTAGGGGCCATCGTTCTACAACCACAAAATGCTTTACCGTGGATTATAAAAACACGCCTCCCCACAATGCTAATAACACGGCTGAGAAATTGCGCAACCACGTGAACTACACTAGCCACACACCCCACAATCTGGCCTGGGAACACAGCCCAAACCCTTACCTCAATCGTAGGGAGACCACGACCGGCCACACGCACCCACGCAACCAGAGCCACGCCCACTGGCTAGTCCAATGGGTCAGGTGAGTGATCTCGAACCCGCGTGGCTCCCGGAAGCGCTGGAATGCAGGCCTGTCAGTGACTCCTTGGGAACTCTGCTTTAACTGCCATGAACTGCTCCAGGTGTGTTACCACTCTCTGCTGATTGCCCCACCAGCTGTTCAAGAGACTTCCAGAATCCTCCTGAAGCTCCTCCTTGTGCGAGGCCTGTAAGATAAATGCAAGAGATATGTATGACCTCCTAATGAGGTCGGTTGTCTGTCCCAGCTTATCCGTTTACACTTGTTGAAGAATAAAGGAGTGCCACCTTCCCAAAACGCTGTGCAATGCCCTGCTTGGTGGAATTCACCGTCTGAAAAATAAAGCACAACTTGATCAATTGTTGCGCGAGGCTAATTAGCCTTCGCGCTCCACTCACTGCTCTGTGAAATTGATCCGAAATCTGTCCCCTGCTGCCGGCGTCCTGAAATTGACCCGACCGGCACCCGTGCCCGGATGCCTTTTGCAGTTGACCGGAGATGGTGCCAGGTGCTGCAGCACTCCACGCCTGAGGAGAAATAAGGGGAAACTGATCAAAGCTGCCCCTCCCGCACAGCCGCTCTTCGCTACGCCGGACACGCACTCCACTCGGCTGACGGAATTGACTCGCTCGACTCCTGCGAAGCTGACGAGGACTCGACTCAGCTGACGAAGTTGACCTGAAAAATAAAAGAACAAAAAAAGGATTAGGCCCTCCTTGCGAGGTCCGTGGTGATCTCGGCTGAGGGAGAGGCGAGCACAGAGGGCGCTTTGCCCGCTGCCCAGCCTTTTATGCTGATTTACGCCGGGGGCCGGTCAGAACCGGTTCCCCGGCGTTTCGTTGCCCTGACGCGCGACCCTCACTTCCGGGTGACGCGCTGATTACCAACAAGGAGGTGGGGGCGTGCACTGCGCTCCCACCTCCCTGCATGTCGTTGTGGGACCGACATGAGTGCCATAATGACGGATGGGCCGATGCCGGCCCCTGCCTTTCTCTTCCTTCTATTATGGGGATAGCGTGTGGGCCAGGCACCTCAAATCTCACTCCCTTGCACTCTAGGGCCTGTATTTAACCAAGTGCACTAGTAAACCGTTAAATCCAACTTGCATGTGACATCTGCCGTCTCCCCAGGCCTTGTATCGGTGATATCCGATATTCACCACTAGAGGGAGGCATTGTGTGGAACATCTGCATCCCTGACGACATACAGTGAAAACTGACAACCGACCAACATTTTCAATGTCAGAACGATACATTTCAAGTTCAAAACAAGCACTGGCAAAGCTAATAGTAAATAGGTTTGCCTTTGATCTCCAGACTTTGGCTTTGTCAATGCTTTTTCTGTCACTGTTTTGTATAACGTTGCCCCTGGGAAAGCTGCCGGGCCTTCGTCAATCCAAAACAAATACATAACGCTGGCTGAAAGTAATAATATGTTGTGGTCTCAAAAATCACACATGACATTGCCATGGCAGTTCCTGGCACTGTGCGTGGAAGTGCTCCTTGTGAAAGGGCATTATGCGGTAAACTACAATCAAGGTAACCCAATGGCTGAAGGGAGCTGATCCACTGCTGTAGGTGGAGGTAAGACAAATGTGAATGGCATAATAACACAAATGAATAAAGAGGGCTGACTGAAAGCCACTGTAAGTAAATAGATTATAATCTGACTTTCGAAGAAGTAAAAGGTTTTGGCTGACACCAGACCTAACAAAACAAAGACCCATTATGCAGCAGAACAAATGTATGTCCTTTCAGTTCTGTGAGCATCTACACACAACATAACACCCTTGCACGCTTTGCGAAGTAATATCCCCTCTAAAAATGCACGTTCTGTAGGGTGCACATTTTTATTGCGGTTCGGTTTACTATTACATTGACACTTGGGCAAGCCCACCAGGTCAGGCCTTCTAGCAATGGCCTACACGCATGGTCATGTTCAATGGTGTTAAGTGCTTGTTTTTATAGCACATTCCCACCATTACTATGGCCTCAGCGCCTCTTGTGAATCTGGCCGTCTTCGATGTTCTCTGTTGATATGGTATTTAGTGGAGTTTCTTGTTCTCTTGAGAAGAGTCTTACTGGATAGTGGTTGGCATGATTGACCCGATTAACGTATTGCCTAGTGATTGACTATGTTGGAGGTGGTGGCTAAATCCTCTTACTGGTGTCTGTGTTCACCACCCTCCCTGTCTGGCTTTGCTATTGCTCCAGCGGAAAAGGGTAAATTTACATATCCACCCTGCGTCACAGACCCGTCATCACACTAACTCATTCACACACGCATCCATTGGTGGGGCCCATAACACCAACACTCATACGTCTCACTCCGAATCTGCGCACAGGAGGAAAGAAGCTCTGGACATGTGGGGGTACCTTATTACCTATAGGAAGAACATTCTTTACATTATATACACCATATGCATCTGCACCTATAGAATACTAACTTAAAACATCAAGGCACTCCACCACTTGGTCGATGAACCAATTAGTTGGACTGGTTGATGGTGATTTAGAACCAGCTTAAACACATTAAAGCTTCGGAACCTTTGATTAATCAATTACCTTATCAAAAGAATCACAAACTCATTTTTGTTAATCACTGTTTAGTTTATCTAATTAATTGTCTTTCGTTGACATAATCAGCATGTAATCAAATCAGGGTTCAATGAATATTTTGTCACAAATTTGCATAACAATTATATTTACCTAAATTCAGATATCGGTCACCATTTTCCGAAACCTGTCAGCCCTGCATGAATCAAATCCCTTCTGGTGAAATCGTCCAATCAAAGTGCAGGCTAAGACCCAATAAATCGGGGAAAAGTTATTTCGCTCGGCACGACCCAGTCCCAAAGGTATCACAAGGAGCAGGCAATCGAGCAAGCAAATTGACTCTCCTCACCAGCAATCACCAGCGGAAACTCGGAACGCACTTCTACACTTCTTTCCACCTTCTTCTAAAGTTCCCCTTATATAAGAAATTCTAAGATAATCCGCAACATCTCCAGGAGTAGAAGACTCCTGATTGGCTAAACCCCTAAAAATTGAAATATTGGACTTGGTTCCCTGGTTTTTTCTTGGTTCTCAGGGAATTGAATATGTCATCCTTTAGTTTGTCCAGTTCTCATGCGAAAAGTTCCAAAGTAACAACATGTAGTCCTCTGGATACAGGTCTTCATTGTCCTTTTCTGTCATTCACATTAGCTGAGTTCTGGCAATCCTCCACGTTCCTATCCTTGACAAGGAACACGGTGGCCACTTTTGAGGTCGCCTGGAGATCTTCAGAGCCATCCAAGTCTGCGCAGTAGGCATTGCGCTTACACGACGGCGGCCACTTCCGAACTCCATTTTGAATATTGCAGCCTAGTAGGCCCGAATGCCAACTTAAGCAAAACAAACATAAAAAATAATTAATGTACGGAAATGAAGATTCTAATGTTTAAACCCACACTACTCCCAATATATATTAGTATTTTCCTAGCTTATAGCAACATTTAAGGCAATAATACTCACCATTCCGCAACACCAGGAGCACAAACCATCACAAAAGCAACATAAATCGTGCAATTTTCTATACCAACACATTCTACAGTTAATATGCGTACCACAGTTAGTCATTAGAATTATTAGCCATGCAATTAGCATTTAGTCCCCGTGTATCTTGTGTTTATCAAGGTGTAAAGTTGATTAGTAGTAACACTCCAAGCAATTAATACAGGTTAGTATTTAGAATGATTATGTACGCAAGGCAAACCCGTTATTGTATTGTTGTTTTTGAGATGCTCTGGGGGGGACAAATGATGGCTTCGTTATGTGATGGGGGGTAGGGATTTGACTTTGTTGTCCTGGAATGTTAACGGACTGGGTGATAGGATCAAGCGGGGTGTGATCCTGCAGTATCTGAAACGGATTTCGCCTGATGTGGTCTTTCTGCAGGAGACACACCTTATTGGTAACTCCTTTTGTGCCATGAATCGCCGTGGCTTTCGCTTGGTGGCCCACTCGGGCTTCACATCGGGCTCGCGGGGGGTGGGCATCATGGTCAAGACCTCGCTCCCGCTAGAAATAGACGAGGTGCGCCATGATGAGAGGGGACGCTACACTGTCTTGGTGGGGAGGATGGAGGGCAAGGTAGTTGTCTTTGTCTCTGTGTACGTCCCACCGGGGCTACAGTCCACCACCTTTGCAGATCTGGGACGCCTCCTCCTTGACCTCCCGGGGGGGCTTCTGGTGGTTGGGGGGGATTTCAATGCGGTGGCTTCTGGGACTATGGATCGTCATCCCCCTAGGGACCTCCCCCGGGCACAGGCGTGGTTAGCGGGCCTTTTGGACACACTGGGATTGGTGGACTGCTGGCGTTTAAAGCATCCCACCCAGCTGCAGTACACCTTCCATCCGGGTGCCCATGGTAGCCTCTCGCGGCTTGATTATGTCCTTGTCCCTGCGGCCTATGCTGGGAGGGTGGGAGAGGTGCGCCATCTGGCGCGGGGTATTTCAGATCATTCCCCGCTCCTGTTGCACTTGGGTGTCTTCCCGAGGGGAGAGGGCAGGGTAGCCCCAATCAATGCTTGGTACCTGCGTGACCCCACTATTCGTGCTGACCTGATTAAATCATTGCAACGGTATTTTGAGGAGAATGTGGGGTCCGTTCCGTCGGCTATCTCCCTGTGGGAAGCCTTCAAAACAGTTCTCAGAGGGGAGGCCCTCTCCTTTATCTCCCATGCCCGCAGACGCGCACAGGAGGAGGTGACCCGGGTGGAGGCCGAAATTACTGAATTGGAGGGTGGTCTGGGGAGTGGGGTGACTGATGCGGCGCTGCATGTTCTACACCTTAAACAGGCGGCCTATAGGGCCCTCGTCACGGAGGCGGCCAGGGGCCTTAGCAGAGAGCAACAGGGGCGACTGTACGATGTGGGTGATAAGGCTGGCAAACTGATTGCGTGGTTGGATAAGAAGGAGAGAGCTAGTCGTGTGGTCCCGCTGATTGAGAGGATGGATGGTGTACGAATTACTGAGCCGGACGGCATTGTTTCTTGCTTCGCGGATTATTTCCGCGAGGTATATTCTCCGGTCTCTCCCTGCTCGGAGGAGGATTCCCATGCCCTGCTGCGGGACATCGCGCTGCCCTCGCTTTCAGTGGAGGACAGGGATTCGTTGGATGCCGCTCCCACCTCGGATGAAATCGCCCTCGCCATACGCTCGGTCGCCTCGGGCAAGGCCATGGGCCCGAATGGCCTTCCTATCGAATTGTATACGCTGCGACCGGATGTACTGGCACCTCACCTCCGCGCGATGTTCCTTGCGGCCCACTCGCGGGGCTCCCTCCCGCCGGACCAGCGTCTAGCTACCATCGTGGTTATCCACAAGGAGGGGAGACCGCGAGACCGGGTTACGTCCTATCGGCCGATCTCGCTCTTAAATGTGGAGCCTAAAATCCTCGCCAAGGTGCTTGCCAACCGGCTGGTCGGCGTGGTGGGCGATCTGGTCCACCAAGACCAGTCCGGCTTTATTCCCCATCGCAACACGGCCCTTAACCTGTGGCGCTTGCACGGGGTGCTCGCGCGTGTTCCGTTCGTGCGGGAGCCGGCCATCTTGGCGTCCTTGGACGCCACCATGGCGTTTGACACGCTCGAGTGGCCGTACATCTGGGCGATGTTGGCGAAATTTGGATTTGGCCCGGGATTCATCAGCTGGGTCAAATTGTTGTACTCTGACCCATTGGCGCAGGTGGTGGTGAATGGTCGAGTCTCGGCCCCATTCGTGCTGGGACGGGGCACGCGACAGGGTTGCCCCCTGTCGCCGCTCCTGTTTGCACTGGCCTTGGAACCCCTGGCGGAGTGGCTGCGGTGGCACCCTTCTATCCGTGGTCTCCGTTGGACCCCTGAGTATGAGGACCGCGTGTCCCTCTACGCCAACGACATCCTGTTGTACTTAGCCTCCCCGCGTAAATCACTGATTGTCCTGGTCGATGTTCTGCGCTCCTTCGGCCGTAACTCAGGTCTTGTCATCAACTGGGCTAAATCCTGTGTCTATGTGCTTTCCGGGGAGGCTCCTGTTCTCCCGCGGGGCTGCTCGATCCAGATTGCCTCGCAGGGGTTTCGTTACCTGGGCGTCTATATTACGCTGGACCCGGTGGCCCGCTACGAGCGGAATTTGCTTCCCCCCCTACAGCGCTTGAAGGAGGACGTCGCGCGCTGGCGGCGCTTGCCGCTTTTGCCGCTCGGCCGGGCGGCATTGTTCAAGATGATGTCATTACCGCGCTTTCTGTACGCTCTCCAGAACTCGATGGACCTGGTCCCGGCGCGTTACTTCCGTGAGGTGGAGAGTTTGCAGCGCCGCCTGTTCTGGGACGGGAGGCCGCGTATAGCCCTGGCAAAGTTGACGCTCCCGTGGTATGACGGAGGGATTGCCCTCCCGGATATTAAGCGGTATTACTGGGCCTCCCAATTAGCTGCAATTAATCACGGCCTTTACGGGCCCGCCTTAAACCCGGCATTTGAAATGGACAAGATGCTCCTGCCCGGTGGCGATTACAATCGAGCGCTCTACACTAGCGTGCCCGATTCCCGCCTGACGGGACCCACGCGTGTCATGGTGCGAGTATGGCACGCGGCCAATGCAGCTATGGGATGGAAGGACCGTTTGACCCGGGCGTCACCGTTGTATGCGTCTGAGAGGTTGGGCTCCCTATGGACCTCGAAGGGCTTCGATAGGTGGGACACGATAGGCATTAGTACAGTGGGGGACCTCTGGACGAGGGGAGGATTCAAAACATTCGAGACACTGCAGGCGGAGTTTCAGCTGCAGGGCAGTGAATACTTTCGATACCTGCAGGTCCGTCACGCACTGGGTTCTGTCTTCCCAGACGTGGCCGCCATCCCGGAGTCCTCCCCACTGGAGGATAGAGTGCTAGATGGCCACGTTCCAGACAGCACGATCTCCCTCATCTACAAGAAGTTGATTAATGACCGCTCGGGCTTACTGACTGGGCTCCGCGAGGCTTGGGTTGCCGATGGGTTGGAGCTGGACGACGAGGACTGGATTTCCGCGGTGGCCTCCCCGAAGGAGGTGGCCATCCCGGCTCGCCTTCGCTTCGTCCAGCTTAAGATACTTCACCGGGTGTACATGACGGGGCCAGGGCTTCTGCGTATGGGCTATGCCGAGGATGGACTGTGTAAGCGTGGGTGCGGTGCATTGGCGACTTTTTTACATATTCTGTGGGAATGTCCGAGGGTGGAGCGATTCTGGCGTGGTGTGCATGAGGTCCTGCGAGCGGTTACGCATGTCGTGCTGGTGCCTGAAGCGAGGAGATGCCTGCTGAATGTGTGGGAACCGACCGACTACTCGGTTCCGCAGACGCGATGGGTGACGCTGGGTTATATGATTGCTAAACGTGACATCGCTCAACTGTGGGGATCCCAGAGGCCCCCGGTAGTGTCGGCCTGGAAAGAACACATGGATTGGTGCATGTTCCGAGAGAAGGTGGTGTATGTGGCGCGGGGTAAGCCTGGGGCATGGCTGAAGGTGTGGGGCCCCTGGAACGCCTACCGCGGGGGTATTTGCGAGCCGCCATTGTTGCCTCCCGCTTCACCAGCTCCGTCCCCCTAGATGACCCCCTCCCTCAATCCCGGGCACAGTGTTTTCCCAGTCCCGGACCTACTCCCCTTCCCCTCCTTCGATTTTAGTGTATGGTTGGGGTCCCCCCATTTGAGGAGCATATGTTGTCACTTTCGCTCTCGGGTTGCCTTGCGGGTGAGGTTTTATGTTGTTGTGTTGTATAAAACGAAACCGTATTGTGGGCTCAGAGTCATGTGGCCCACGTTGTTGATACCTCCTGCTTTAGCGTCTCTGTAACGCCAAGTGCCTTATTGTATATATGTCATTTATTTCTGTCACTTTAGCGGCCGGCCGGAAGGTTGTAGGCCCATACCTGTATATATTTGAGATTGTAATAAACGGTTTCAAAAAAAAAAAAAAAATGAATGATTATGTAATTAGTATTTTCATGCAAAATAGAGAAGGTATACAAAATTTCGTTTTACCTGCTTCACCAATTCCCCCTTTGGTGATTTTTAATATCACCACAAATCCCACTAAATTTCAGTTAAAATTTATGGAAATGAATTCTCAGTTCTCTTACACTTTGTTACGTCACATAATTGTTTCCCCCATCTCATCCTCTCTTGTTTTCTTATACATATTTTCTTTCCATTCTTCCAATTCTATATCTCCCATTTCTCTTTCCCTTGTCTCTTACTCTCTTTTCTTGGCAACTTCTCTTTTAATTTTATTTTGTAACTTTCTTCTTTTTATACATACACATCCTAGTCTCAAAATTAATATTAGTATTACCACACAAGTCACTGGCATTAGAAGACTACCTAGGCAGAGTTTTGTCCGACCATGATGCACACTCCGTGATCCTTAGATGGAGGCCACCGCATCCCCCGGTGCCCGCGTGGAAATTGCCCCGGGAATGCCTCACAGACCAGGCGTTCTGTCATACACACAGCGAACACATCCAGGAATATTTTTAACTAAACACGAACACAGCCTCATCCAGATCAGTAGAATGGGATGCTTACAAAGTCGAGGCAAGGGGACACGGTATTCAGCACATAGTAGGGGTTCAGCAGGTGCTAGAGCAGTCACTACGAACCGCGGAACTGCGAGTAGTGGACCTCACGAAAACACTATATATGGGGGAGGCTACCCCTGCACAGGTGGCGACTGCAAAAACAACATATGCGGAAACCATGAATGACCTTCGCAAATACAATTTTAGAGCGTATGCTGCCCGGGTACATAGAGAGGGAAATAGGGCAGGTACACTTCTCGCCTGGCTCGCAAAACAAGACAAGGACATGCAACCCATCACAGTATTACAGGACGAGTCTGGTACCATTAAACAATCACAAGTAGATATACTACGCATCTTTCACGACTATTACACAGGCATCTATCACGCCCCGCCACAGGTATCACACCTGACAACCCAATTCCTCCAATCCACTCCTATACCCGGCATTCCACCGGCGGACGGAAAGGCACTAGACACAAAGATAACCTCTCCGGATGTCACTCATGCGATCAGGGCGTTGGCACGCCGTAAAGCACCGGGAATGGATGGCTTTCCCCTTGAGTACTATACCGCTTATTTGGGGCAGTTGTCGCCACGCCTCGTGACCATGTACGACGATGCATTGAAGAGAGGCGAACTTCCCAGCTCACTCAGGGAATCTACCCTGGTAACATTTCTCAAACCAAACAGAGATCCCACACTCCCGTCCTCATACAGGTCCATATCTTTACTTAATGTGGATTGTAAAATCTAGGGAAAATACTAGTGGACGGCTACATCCAGGTCCTCCCGCAATTGATCCACCCAAACCAAAATAGCTTTCTTCCCAGGCGCAACGTATTACAGAACATACGTAGACTCTTCCATATACAGGATGGAGTACGGGATCGCTTCCCACAAGCCGCATGCCTCATTTTAGACCTTGAAAAGGCCTTTGATACACTCACGTGGCCCTATTTATTCGCAACCCTCCGAAAAATAGGTGTTGGCCCGACCCTAAAGGCATACACGCAACTGCTCTATAAGGGCCTTACCACTAGGGTGAAGATAGGAAAGGACATTTCGGCCCCACTAGCGGTGGAACGGGGAAAGAGACAGAGGTGCCCCTTGTCCCCCCTACTTTTTGCCTTGGCAGTGGAGCCTTTGGCCATTCGCCTGCGACAGGAGGGTGACACCTGGGGTATCCCAATTGCGGGCACGGTTCACTGCGTATCGTTATACGCCGATGACCTTTTGATCTATGTGCGGAATATCACAAGTGATCTCACGCCAATATGGACAATACTACACACCTTCGCAGAGGTCTCCGGACTTAAAGTCAATTGGGGAAGATCGACGATTTTTCCTCTCAGCCCCCACCTTGCTCCCTCGAAGATACCGATAGGTCCCCAGACACTCAGTTGGAGTGCTACGGCACCCCGATACCTAGGAGTGAGACTATATCACTCGCCCGAAGACCTCTACGAGGGGAACCACCGCAAAACATTAGCAGGACTTCGAGCAGCAGTGGCCTTCTGGAAGACCCTTCCCTTGGCTCCCATAGGGCGTGTAGCCTTAGCAAAGATGATAATGGTGCCCAGACTGCTCTACGCCTTTACCAATCTCCCGGTGATACCGCCTCGCTCCTTTTTTCAAGAACTAGACACATTACTTACGACGTTGATATGGGGGGACGGTAGACATAGAGTAGCCTTACGAACCCTCTACTTGCCTATAAGGCAGGGGGGTCTGGGGGCCCCCTCCTTTGAGGCCTATTTTCTGGCGGCTCAGATTCAGTGGCTGTCCCATTGGATGGCAGAGCGCCAAATAGAGGAGACATTTACTAACGACGGTAGGATACCTCTCCCGGCCATCCGGAGACTGCTGATGCCAGGAACCATGCCATAGAGAACACATCCCTTACAAGTGGCGATTGCCCGCAAATGCATGATGCGCATACACCGAATGTCAAGGGGTATACCCCTATACTCCCCATTGCTCCCATTAGTGGGATTCCCACAGAAGGAGAACTATTACACGCCTGGAACCCTCCGGATATGGACGGGGCACGAGTTGACGGAGATAGAGGCTCTGTTTGAGGACGGGCAACTGAAAACTTATGCCCAAATGCGGGATAGCTTTGATCTTCCCCCGGGGCAATTTCTGGTGCACAGACGGCTAGTAGACAGCGCACGGCAATATTGGGATCTTACTGAGGGGGAACCACCGATGCACCCAGTGCTACATACAATCCTCTGTATGGGCAGAGGCAGACACTTAGTTACCTGGCACTATAAAGCAATAAGGGAACTGATCACGGTCCCTCTACAGACCTTATGCCAGAAATGGGAGGACGAGATAGGGCGAGTGCTCAATGACCAAGAATGGGAAAAAGCCTTAGAGTACCCAAAGAAAGTCTCGCGGAATGCACGATTCAAAAACATACAATTCAATATTCTACACCGCGCATACTTAACACCGCGTAAGCTCCAGCGATTTTACCCGGACACGCAGTTTGCGTGCCCAAGATGCCAAACACCCGAAGCAAACTTCAAACATATGTTCTGGGACTGTCCCGTGCTTCAGCCATATTGGGGCAGAATACATCGGGTTCTAGCGGCGACGATCCACCTCATGCACATTACCTCATGGGAGGCATGTGCCCTAGGGGTCTAGCGCAGGCAGAAGACAAAAAGGTGCAGTGTAGATTTATGTCCCTAGCCCTACTCCTGGCAAAACGGGGGATAGCCATGTACTGGAGGGCACCGGCAGGGCCTCCAGAGTCAGCCTGGATCAAGGGGGTAAAAAAATGGGGGGCAGCGGAAGAATCCATGTTGAGAGACCAGGAGGTGAAGGGGATTCGAAAACATCCCATCTCCATGGAATGGGCAGAACTACTGTTTCAGTTCACGCAAGAGACACCACAAGACGATTCACCCGGGGACACACCAGCCCAGTCCCAAACTCCACCCCTGTCCCCGATAGCGTCAGCACATACCACGGCGCAATAGCTGCACCACATGACAGACCGATCACACATTGGGAACCTACTAGACTAGCACCCTGACTACTGCTGGGAAATACAACCCCCCTGTAGATCTCCCTCTCCTCCAGACTCTGACTCCGTAAGCACCTCGCGGATGTACTGGTACCCACCACATAGCACATACCTATCACATCAAACCTTTCTCTGTAAACTCCCCAGGTTCCTCCTAACCCCCTCCCACCCCTACCAACAGTTTCATGTTTACCCTTTGGCACCGGAGAGTAGGTGCTTACACATTGGGAACACACGCATGGGCAGTAAGCAAAGAGGGACACCAGAATGGAGGGGAGTCTCCACATCAACCAGCACCATTGTGGAAACCCACTGATGCAGGCACCCGGCATTAGCCAGCCCACTACATCCCACACTAGATTACTGGAAGAGTAATACCTAGGTACAATGTGATGTTTCTTGCTTGTCATGTGTGATGTATAATGGGATGGATGTTACATAATGTGTTAATATCATCTGACTGCCTGTGGACACCTGACGTAACGTCTAACTTGTCAATGCATAATGCTGTACCATGGAAAATAAAACTCTCAATAAAAAAATTCTAAACAAAAAAAAGTCACTGGCATTAGAATCTTACCTACAAAGGAACTACCTATTTTGATTAAGAAGCTTTTTATAGTAGAAAACCCTTTACCAATCTTTTCCCAAACACTTTCAACCTCCAGTGAAACAATTTCCTCATGCAAGTCTGTTATATTCTTAATATATTTCTTCAAATCTTGACTCTCGTCAGGAATGTAAGTACAACAATGTTGCACCTTCAGCATTCCACAGACTCCTCCCTCTTTTGCCCAAATAATATCAAGTGAAGTACTTAAACAAAAATCCCAAGGGCCACACTTACCAGTGACCCGCAATATCTTTCCAAATAATAGTCAGTTGGCAACGTAGAAGGTTCAAGCTTTTATTGGCCAAAGCAAAACTCTACATAGAGGAGCCTCATCGATCCTCACCCATCAGGTGCGCCGAGGAGGACTGCTGGCTCCTTGACAAAACCACACTTATATACATAACGGTTTCAGCATACAAAGCCTTACAAGTGGAAAAATACCTGTTAGTCCATGGACTCCTGAATGAGCTCATACAGTGTTCGGTTTCAGTCTTCCACAAAGGGGTTGCTATCTATACAGAGGAGGTCAGCAGGGTGACTCCCTTTTCGTCCCAGGGCCTGAAGGAATTCTGCTTGATACTCCCTACAGCAGATGTGACCTTGGGCCTCGGCCGTGAATACAACTAACCTGTCTCTGGGCTGGTATGAACTAAATCATGGAGACGGTGGGCACAGGAAACCACGTGATCAGAGACGCGGCATATCCTAAACCAAGGTGGCCGCGGTATGGTTTTCGGCCCTTTTGTCGTGCAATACGGAAAGGAAAGAAATAACGCTTCTTTCAAAGCATATCTCGTGTTTATATGATCAGAACACCATCATAGATACATTGTGCTAACATTACATGGTGCAAATAAACAGAACAAATTATTTTTATCCTTCACAAGGGCAAGTCGATTTTGCATCACCATGGCTCTCATGGCAACCATTTCGGTATTTACCAGTAAGAATCCTCCAGCAGTGCTTGTCGATAAGCGATCCACTACTGTAGACAATTTTCTAATTTTGTGCGCATTCAGAGATATTCCAACTGCTGGTATCAGTGCTCCAAAAATATCCCCCACAATTTCTGACCAACTTTCTCTCCTTCTACGTGTTAGTTGCCTACCCATCTTGTGCACACCACCTTTTCTCCTTCCCATGTGAAATATCTTTGGGAAGACCAGGCCTAGGTAACATGTGCCATACCAATGGTCCGGCAACCGATAATAAGCTTTGTTCCCACAGATGAAATATAATCCAGGGAATACCGGATCGTTTGCTCCTTTAAATCCCCATCCTCCCATGATTCTATATCTATCACGGCATTCACTCACAACTATAAAATAATTATCATACACAGTTTCATTTCTTCTGATACACAATTTCCCTCTCTGAGGCCAATCTAAAGCCATAGCCGGACTGGTTTCTCCCTTCAAATGTTTTTCCCTTTCAACGTCCCAGACTGTCGTCTCTCCTTTTCCCTCAGGTATCTTTCTTTGCATCTTAATTCTCCTCTCTTCAACCATGTCCAAGAAGGTCTTCTCTTCTTTTCTCAGACTACAAGTAAGATTATTCTTAAACACTTCCTCTAAAGTTAATTCTCTAGTTTCTAAGAAATATTCACCTAAAACTTTACCAGGTTTTATCTTATTTAGTTCAGGAACTACAGGTACTTGTGAAAAAATATTATCTACATCGGAATAATAATAGTCTAATTTCCCTGTTTTATAAAACAAACTCGCTAATACACTACATGTTATTCCATATGTCACAGGAAGGTGGTGATAGGTAACACCTTCTGACACTGATGCAGGTAACTGCATGCAAACATAACAATCTCTAACATCCATAGTCTTTACATATTCATACAATAATTTTGAAAAACGTTATTAGAAAAATCTGTTATAGATCTATCCTTATGTAAGTCAGTTCTATCTATCAATCTAGTTGTATCAGTATCATGACCCTTCTCTACATTAGTCTTATTCTCAATATGACTCTCTATCCTTTCGAACATTATCCTAAATGAAATTATTATAGCTAATATACTCCATAGAAGCATTAGTAATCCTGTACAACAACAACACACCTTGCACCATCTTCGAAGGAACACCCATGTAGGTTTTCTACCTTCTGTGTTTGCCATTTCGGAAATGATCAGTGTCTTTTGACTTAGCCTCTTTTATTCACAACTAGCTTTTTGTCTAAACCCAAGGCTCTAAGTGCCTACTTGGTTCCTTTTCGGTTATATGTCTTATCCGGTAATTCAATCTCTTTGCAACTTCTTCTTGTCGCTTCAGTCTGGCATTTGATCATCTTTTACCTTGTTTTCACAATCTTGATTCAGAACTTCCTGAACATCCGTCTCTTCTCCGATATCAGACAAGATATATCTCAGGATTTCCGAATCTTCTTCCTCTTCAACCACTTCCGGTACAGTCACACCTAGAGTGCCACACACGTCCATTCCGTTGAATTATACTTCTGGTTGGGTTTCTTAATTTGCTTCTCTTTCTTCAAGTGTGCCGGATCAAGGTCTTCTGATTTTTCTTGACCAGACACCTCATTCACTTGTTCTGCTTTAGATCACTTCACTCTTGTCAATCGATACCTCAGTCTTTTTATTTTGTTTGGCCAAATTTCCTCTTTTGCTGGCCTTTTCAACCTAGTTCCCTTCTCACCTCACTCGGTTTTCCAAGCTCTCTTCCTCAAGACTCATCCTTCTTGTGCTTCTTCTTCACTTTCTTCAGATTCGGTCTCGATTCGACCTTTACCTTCTTTGGATTTTTCTTTCCGGACTTCCTGTTCCCGATCTACAATCGTCCCTCCTCGTGTTTCTTCCACGCAATCTTCCTGCAGACTTACTGTCCCTTTTTCTACCTGGATGTGTGCAGTCCCTACACCTCCTCGGGGGTCTTCCGCAACAATCTTACCCTCACTCTCTGTATCTAATTCCTCATCTTCTAGTTCTATGACCTCAGGTGGAATTTCTCTCGTACTTGCATGTGGGGCTTCTTTATCAAGGATTTCCTTGTCAGTTTCCTCAATGTTCTCCTTTACTTTTTCCTGTACTCTCACCTGTTCAGTATCTGATTCGGAGCTAGTATTCGAAATTTCCGGTCGTCTCCTTAATGGCAAATTCTCTTGTTCTGGAACTTGACTTGGTTCCAACTCTACTCTTCTCGGAGCTTGTCTTGTTCTGGTTTCTTCTGATTCTGACTCAGAATTGGTATCTGACTCTCCCAAATATTCTTCCTCAGGTTTATTTACAGGACTAGGGATCCAGAGAGTATGACTCCGATGAATCCAATTCTTTACTCTGGCACATTTCACAGCCGTTGTCGTGGTCAAAATCACTTGACGTGGTTTTCCCCAACGTGGGACCAGACAATTTCTCCTTCTATGCACTTTGATCCTCACCCAGTCTCCTGGACTCAAATCATGAGCTGGCTTCTTTTCAAGGGTGGTTGCATCCGATACAACCTGATGAAACACAGAATGAACGGAATCAGCCAACCCCTTGCAGTAATCCAACACAAAGTCATCAGATATAGGCAGTAGTTTGTTGACAGGAATGAAAACTTGTCTCATCGCTCTACCCATAACAATCTCATGGGGACTCAGTCCAGTATTCCTATCAGGAATCAATTTAATAGTCATGAGCACTAGAGGCAAGACATCAGGCCATTTTAAACCTGTGGCCAAACACATTTTTCCCAATCGGTTTTTAATGGTGCCATTCATCTGTTCCACTACTCCAGAAGCCTCTGGACGGTAGGCACAATGCAGTGTCTGTTGTACATTCAATGCTTCACAAATCAATTTTATGATTTCATTCTCAAAATGCTCAGTAGGAGTTTCGCTACTGTAACGCCATCACTCCTTCTGGTCGGGTACGCTTCCACCCAGCGTGAAAACAGACAAACAACTGCTAGAACATATCTAAGCCGATTACATGGGGGCATTTCAATAAAATCAATCTGCATTCTGGTGAAAGGACCTCCCTCCCGTCCTATCGTTCCCAGACTCACCACTGGTTTCTTTCCTGGATTGTATTGCTGACATATTAGACATCTTTGACAAAGGCTCTCACCTACGAGCCGAAACTTGGCATTATACCATGTCTGCTTGAAAAGTCTAATCATAGCATCTCTAACCACATGTGCTTGTCCAGGGTACATCCGTGCCATGGTAGAGATGATGCTATCAGGCATTACTGGTCTTCCATCCCGGTAAACCCAAACTCTGTCTGCCTCTCGTGGTGCACATCCTGATTTAATCCACTGTTCCTTTTCTTCTTCTCTTGCCTCTTCCTGTAACTGCCTCACTTCCTCCCAAGTACTCATAGTGTTAGTAAAAAGTAAGGGACATGAGTTCATTTCCTTTTCCCGATTCCTGTTGACTGAATTTTGGCTGCGCGCACAATATTGCGCTATGTCATTTGCGAATCCGTTACCCGCCGATACGTAATCAGCACCCTTCGAGTGGGCTGCGCATTTTACTACCGCCAATTGCTTAGGCAGCTGTATCGCCTCAAGCAACTTGCCAACCACTTCCGCATTCCTTATAGGAGTTCCACTCGATGTCAAGAACCCTCTTTGGGACCAAATCTGCCCAAATTCATGCACAACTCCAAATCCATACTGACTATCCGTAATCACAGTGACTCTCAGATGCTTTCCCAATTTACATGCTCTTGTCAACGCAAACAATTCAGCAACCTTTGACGATCTCACTCCTTTCAGACACGACGCTTCCAATACAGCCGCTACAGTACATACTGCGTACGCTGCACTCAAAATTCCTTCTTCAGTTCTCAGGCATGACCCATCCACAAACATCACATAGTCACTTTCTTTCAAAGGTACATCTTTTATGTCTGGACGCGGCTTGGTGCAAAAGTCAAGCACCTCCAGGCAATCATGATCTGCGTCATCCTTCACTTCCACATTTACAGCATCAGGCAGCAATGTTGAGGCGTTCACATTGAGACACCTCACAAGGCTAACATTCGTAGCATCCAAAATGACTTTCTCATATTTAGTGAGACGACTATGCGTCATAAACTGAGTGCGGCTCCTTGTTAAAAGGATCGCAACGTCATGGGGTACAAACACTCTCACAGGGTATCCCATCACAATTCCTTCACTCTGTTCCAAACTCTTACAGGTAGCAGCCACTGCTTTCAAACAACCAGGCAACGCTATGGCTACAGGATCGAACACAGCTGAGAAATATGCAATTGGTCGTCTTAATTTCCCATGCTTCTGTACTAACACAGAAAGTGCACATCCATCTCTCTCACTGCAATAGAGCTCAAACTCTTTTTCATAGTTAGGCATTCCAAGAGCCTCACACAATCTGTCTTTCAATTGTTTAAAAGCCTTCAATTCTTCTTTGTTCAATTCAAGGGGGTCTTTCACATCACTCTTCGTCAAGCGTACCAGAGGTTTTGCAATCAGTGAAAAGTTGCTGATCCAATGACGACAGTATCCAACCATTCCAAGAAACATTCTCACTTCTCTTTAAGTCATTGGTGCTCTCATTCCCTTTATTATTCTGATCCTGTCTGCAGTCACTTTACTCAGACCTTTCTCAATTTTATGGCCTAAATATTGTACTTCCTTTTTGCAAAATTGTAATTTCGATGGGGATACTTTAAGTCCTCCTTCCGCCAAATGATTCAGTAATGCAACTGTATCTACCACACAGGCTTCTCGGGTTCTCGATGCCACCAGTACGTCATCGATGTATTGCACTAGTACTGAACTTTTGGGCATTTTTAAATCTTCCAGGGATTTTTTTAGGATCTGATTAAATATCAATGGACTTTCTGTATACCCCTGTGGGATTCGGCACCATGCCAAAGTACGTTCGCCGAGCTGGAACGCAAAAATCTGTTGGCTGTCAGGGTGCAATGGGATGGAGAAGAAAGCGTGACACAGGTCAATGACCGTGTACCATTCTGCATCATAGGGAATCTGATATAGGATCACTGAAGGATTTGGTACAATGGGACAACACGGTACAACAATTTTATTTATTTTTCTCAAGTCTTGTACTATCCTGAAGGTTCCGTTAGGTTTTTTCAAACTCATTATTGGTGAATTACATGGACTACTCATCTTTCAAAATTCCCTGTTCAATCATTTTGTCTATTATAGGAGTCACTCCGGCAATTATTTCTGGTGTCAACTTATATTGGGGAATATTCAGGTAACTTATTCCTTCCTTTACAGTTATCTTCACAGGGTCTACCTTTTTCATCAATCCCATATCTTCTCCAGTGAAATCCCATACCTCGGGTTTCACTGTTTTCTTCAATTCCAGAGGCAATTCTTCTGGGTTAAATACAACGAATGCCTCAGTAACTGCGGGTTCTATATTGGCCATGGTAATTTTATACAGTACATCCTCATCAGGAGTTTCAAAAGCTATGCCATCTGGAGTACAGAAAATCGTGCAGTTCATCTTACACAACAAATCCCTCCCTAACAAATTTACAGGGCTGGTATCGCAAACAACAAAGCGATGCATATCGGTGAATTTCCCTATTTTAATTTTAACAGGCTCAGAAAGATACGTTTTTATCTGTCGATTGGAGACTCCAACTACTTGGATTGTGTCATCCGAGAGAGGAAGATTTTTGATGTCAGCTGATCTAACAGTTGATCGAGTAGCATCAGTATCTACTAGGAAAGTAATATTTTCATCATTTACCTTTCCATCCACAAAATGGCCTGTCTGGTCTACCTCTAGAGTTGCGCCAAGTACGCACTCCTCTTCCTCTCCTCGGCACCGTCAATAACTCTCTTCTGACTCACTCTCATCGCGTTGCAGCCAATACTGTGAAACAGCACTAGCGCGCGGTAGCTTGGTTACCTGTTCCTCGGTGTAGAATCCTGTCTCATTACTAACCCTGGGCGTAGCACTACGCTTCGCCCACGTAGTGTACGTAGCTCTGCCTGCTTCGCAGTTTTTGAAGTAGGCGAAGCAGGCAGCGCTACGCACACGCCAGGGCGAAGCGTAGCTGCCTGCCGCCCGCCGCCCGCCGCCCGCCTCCCGCCCACCCTCCTTTTAAATTAATACCCTGCATGTTAAATAAATAAAAGTAAAGAGACTTACCTGAAGCGCAGCGTCTCCGGGGCTCCCTCTTCCTCATTTTCAACTTCTTGTGACAAATGCGCATGCGTGGACGCCCGCGCATGCGCATTTCTTGCGAGAAATGCGCATGCGCGGGCATCCGTGCATGCGCATTTGTCACAAGAAGTTGAAAACGAGGAAGAGGGAGCCCCGGAGACGCCGCGCTTCAGGTAAGTCTCTTTACTTTTATTTATTTAACATGCAGGGTATTAATTTAAAAGGAGGGCGGGAGGCGGGCGGCGCGTAGTGGGGCTACGCGGAGCGCACGAGTGTGCGTAGATTTGGGCACACTACGCGCTTTTTCACGTAGCCCCACTATGCCCACCCCTGCTCATTACTGTATCTCTGAGGATTTACGCTTTGTGGAAAAGGTGGCTTTGGCACCTGACACTGTTGGGCAATAACCTGCTGCCGTCGCGGCGGTTGACAACTCACCTCATTCTGCACCTGTGGATTCAATGATGCATTATCGCCATTAGCACTCGGTGGCAATTTACACTTTGATTTCCAATGCCCTAATTTTCCGCAATTATGACATGGCCACTTCTTTTTCGCTTCGTATAGACTAATCTGTCCCTTTCCTTTTCCAATATTAGGTTTTGGTCTCACATGACCCATGCCATTTGCTTGCTCGATCAGCTGGGCTTCTTGTCTTTCCGCTACCTTAACCTGAGCCCACATGGCTTTCTATTTCAGCTTGCGTTGCTTTGCTTCAATTTCGTCACTAAAATATTTTACATGTCTCAGTACTTCAGCTATCTTTTTTTTTTTGCCAATCTACTGTATGCTGTTTAATCATTTTGCTTACTTCAGGTCTCAACCCATACACAAATCGATATACAAAATGCCTTAAAATTTTGTCACTCAAGGGGGGCGTGGCCTGCTGAGCAGCGGAATGGCTGCTCCTTGAGTGTGCTCCGCCGGCCGGACAAACATCCTACATATTATCCTGCACTTCGGGGTGGAAAATGACTGCCCAGACCTTCTATGAGAACTGCTGACGACGTGGGGCATTGGCGGAGGTTCCTCTTACCCGGAATGCTGCATGAAGATCGCAACTGTGGCCAGTTGACGCATACGCCGTGGGACGCCTGAGGTTCGTGCTGGTGGGCCGTCGGGCGGTGATCTCAATCGAGGCCGGGGCTGCCTCGCTGCATACGGCCTTTGCTTGGGGGGAGAAGCTTCACCCATCACTGCCGGAGCTTGTTCGGTTCTGGCGACGGACGCCCCCCGGGCAGAACAAAGGCTGCGGCGTGTGCTTTGTCCGGTGCTTGAGGAGGCAGAAAGTGGACCATCGTGCCTGCGGACGTGCGGAGCATCGCGGGGAGCACCGGACACTATCGCTACCGGCGGGAGTGCTGTCGTGTGTCCCGCGGCGTGCCGCGGTCACAAGGTAGGCGTTGGCGCTCCCAAGCTGCTGTGATGGTGCCTGTTTGTGGAGGAGGCGAGGCGCTTTAGCTCTTTATGCCCGCCACGTGGAGGATCTGCTGAGTATAAATGAAATCGGGCAGCAAAGTGCGCGGCCGCCATTTTGTGTGCACTCTCAGGGCTGATTGCAGAGCACACTTCAGTGGTGAGGCGGTGGAGCTGAATAAATGCCTATGCGTGAAGCGCACCTCCGATGTGACTCCTCGGTGGATGTAAACAAAGAGAACACTCCCTGGTGCTGGAGAAACAGTCCCTAGCTGCCTGGAGGCCATCGGTGGTTGCATTTGGCGCCAGCACCTGGAAGCACCTTACTTGTTCTGGCTAGTGGCTGCCACTTGAGAATATGAGACCGCCTTGCTTATTGATTGATGGTCACCTTCGTCATGGGCCAGTTGGGAGCGCCTGCGACACGGACAGGTGTTTGTGCCTTTTGGAGAAGGAATTGTTGCGCAAAGATCTTGAGTGGACTGTTGTCAGGGCGGCTGCTGGGTCTAAGCTGCTGTGAGACGGTGGTGTGCACTACTTACCTGTGATGGAACTCTACCATTAGCTGATCCTGTCCTGTTCCTTGCCATATGTGGGTGGGTGCTGCATTGCCGAATCCGTACTGGATGGAGGGCCAAGATAGGTGATGAAAGAAGATCTCCCCGGGAGATACTCGTGTCGCTTTGTTGTGGGCTACACCACCTTGTGCCCCTGCCCTTGTCCATAGGTGATGCCCACCTGGGCAGCTGTACTGTACGTGGTGCACGCTGGCTTTAAACAACTGAACCCCCACATATACAGCAGACCTTTACAAGCGGAACATTACAGAACGTGTGTACCACTATCAACGACAACAATTTGATAACACTGACTTAAGTGTGCATTTACTGTTCCTCTCCACGTGATATTAATCCTCTAAAATCGCAATGGGCAAGCAGGATGCTAAGCAGCCGAAGCTGACCTTTCAGCATAAGCCCTCCACGCGACATGCTGACTCAGAGCCGGAGACTCAGACGGAGGGTCAACGAGATCCCAATGTAGAGGATCAGGGTGAGGATTTGCGGACACTTATGTTGGAGATGCGATCAAGTCTCCGCAACATTGACACTAAACTGGATACCCTGACCTCCCAATTAGATTCTGTTAAATCACAGGTGGCAACCCATAAGACACGTCTGGATACGCTGGAACATCGTCATACTGAGTTTCATGACTTCCAAGTAGAAACGAAGGAACAGTTGCTACATATGGACAAACTGCTCGGCGTTATCAGAGCTAAGAATGACGATTTGGAAGCCAGATCAAGACGCAATAATCTTCACGTTACCGGTATTCCGGAGACGACCGCCATATCTAAACTGGAAACCTATATCACCGAACTGTTACACGAGTTATTTGATCCACACCTATCTGCGGTGTTTGTGGTGGAAAGTGCTCATAGGTTGCTGGGGTAGAAACCTCCTGTTGCGGCACCGCCCTGGCCTATTATTGCGAAGCTTCTGAATGATCAAGATCGGGACCTCATCCTACGATTGGCTAGAGAAAAGGGCAGCATCACGCATAAAGGAAATAATATCTCATTCTACCCAGACTTCACTCCAGCAGTACAGGCAGCGAGACGAGAATTTCTCCCGGCAAAGCGTGCCTTACTCTCTCCTATACCCCGCTAAATTGAAAGTATCGTTTGAAGGCACTGCCCACATATTCACCTACGCCAAATCGGCTTTCAAGTTCGCTAAACATATCAGAGGCAAGAAAACAAAAGGGCATCGGAAGGGAGCGGGAGCGTCAGGAGGCCAGCTGAGTGACAATGACTGACATGGGTATCGTATTGTGCATACATGGGCCCTGCCAAATTGTTAAGATGGGTGCTGGACTATTGTTGATTTATATGTGCATTTGAATTTCTCAAGATTTTTCTTTACGTTGTCTCTCATTGTTTTAACCAAATGTGACTCTGGGCGGGCTAAGTCTCCCGCAGTTTTTCCGGCCACCCTGTCCAATACAGGGTAGGTGCCGGCATAGTTAGGCCCCCATGGGAAAGTTCCCTTGCTTGCTGCACATTGTTTTTGGTTTAATAGTTACGATGGGTATTTTACAACCTAGTTGGGGGGTTGGAGTTGGTGGGGGGTGGAGGGGAGGGACTGTTTTATTGTTCGATGCTGTTACTAATGCAATAAGATGTGTGTCTAGTGTCATTTGCGTATGGTATGGGTCATGTCGATCTGATTATTTCCGCCTCTGTGTCACAGCGAGATATGCATAGAGCTGATAAAACGTTCAATTGTTTGACTTGGAATGTTCGGGGGCTAAATGATGGTAGGAAGTCAAGACTGGTTCACGCCTACTTAGCACAACACAATGTGGATATCTGCCTGCTGCAGGAAACACACTTGAACACCACGCCATCCCAGTGATTGCGTCATAATAGATGGGGGCATAACTATTCGGCTATACATTCCAACTACGCCCTCGGTGTGACGATATTGATCAGGCGGGGATTGGACTGGAGGGAGGGGTCGGTCTAGGGGGATCCGGAGGGACGCTACATCTTGGTTCAGGGACTTTTATGTGGCATTTCTGTGGTTATTGTGGCTATCTATGGTCCCAACATCGACTCCCCTGCTTTCTTCCACAAGGTCTGGGCGCAGATTAGGGCTACTGGTTGCAATACGATTATATGGGGGGGAGACTTCAATGCTATCCTTAATGACGCGATGGATAGGAGGGGAGTTGCTCGAACACTGAATCCGATGGCTAGCACTGCCCTAAAGGAAATAATAGCTGATGACGGACTAATTGACATTTGGCAAGGCAGACATGAGGCGCTGATGGAAGGTACCTGCATCTCGGCCCACCGCAATGCATGGTCCCGCCTAGATTATTGGTTAGTGACACAAGATATAGCCCTGTGGACTGTCGATGTGGAGCACATGCCCCGCTCTCTATCTGACCACGCTCCCTGTTTGTTGAAACTGTTGATCCCAGCCCTCCCACGTCCGGCCTTCGCGTGGCGCCTCCCGCCACATGCCCTACTTGATGATGCTTTTAAGGAAGAGATTAGGAAGGATATCACTGACTATTTTGAACTCAACACTGTGTCGGTTGACACCGAGACATCCCTATGGGAGGCGTTTAAAGTTGTAATTAGGGGCCAATGTATAGCCCGCCAGGCTGGAGTGCTAAGGGCGATAAGAAACACGCTCGCATCCCTGGAGACCAGTATAAAAGAACTTGAACATCAATTCTATGATATGGGCAAGCAAGACATAGCTGGACTGATGAAAACCAAGCTATTGGACTATGCTGAGAAGGCGCAGCGTGAGGTAAAATTCTTGGGAAAATATGCGGAGGCTAGAAGGTACGGGGAGGGGGGCAGACCGGGGAAGGCGTTGGCAGGTATGTTGAGAACACCAAGATCTATGACATATATACATGAACTACGCACAACATCTGACGTCCCGGTTAGAGGGCAAGGAGATATCCTGGATGCCTTTTCTGATTTCTACTCTAAACTATATACAGCTACTCAGGGCACGTGCCCGGAATGGTTGAAATCTTTTCTGGACTCGATTGCGCTGGTATGGTTTAATGACACGCACAGGGAATACATGGATCTCCCGATCGGTCCGGAAGATGTGGCACAGGTTATAAGGAGCTTGCCCCCCGACAGGGCCCCGGATGACCTAACCACGGCCTTTTATAAGGCATACACGAAGGAGTTAGCCCCAAGACTGTTAGCCGTATGTGAAGAGGCTTTGGGAATGGGTGTACTACCTGCGTCCATGCGTGAGGCTCTAATCATCACACTGCTAAAACCAGATAAACCGGCAGAGGAGTTAGACTCCTATAGGCCCCTTTCCTTGATAAATGTAGATCCTTGCCAAGTTAATTGCAAACCGGGTGCAGCGGATATTGCCTATGATAGCGCTCCCTGATCAGTCGAGATTTATCCCAGGGAGATCAACCTCACACAATACAAGTACAATCTTCTCAACCCTGCTTTATCTGCACCCAGATGTTCAGGCGGCAGTAGTGTTTTTGGATGCCACCAAGGCCTTCGATACTCTTGAGTGGCCCTATTTATTTGCCATATTGGGCAGGATGGGCTTTAGCCCACTCCTCATTAAAAAAATGTGCTTGTTATATACCATGCCCAGCGCCCAGGTAAGGGTAAATGGCCTGGTTGCGGAACCCTTCCCCATTTCACGAGGTACGAGGCAGGGATGCCCCCTTTCATGACTACTGTTTGCCATAGCTATGGAACCTCTGGCTGCCAGAGTCAGGCAACATCACACGGCGCGGGGTATAGGGCTCAGTTCCAGGAACCTTCTAATATCACTGTATGCAGACGACGTGACCCTCTATCTTATAAACCCGAAAGAAAATCTAGACCCTGTACTACGTGAATTCATTCTGTTGCAGGGATTCTGCTTTTGCTCAGAACTATGCGCAGGAGACCAGGACCTCAGAGAATTGTGGTGTACCAGAAAACTCCCCTCAGAACCCAGAACCCCTTATCCGACTAGCTTTGGGTAAAAAAGAAGCATTGACCAACACTTATAACAAATTCAACGAAACCATTGGGACACCCCAGATGCCCTTATTAGGCACACAGGGTGTCCTTGAATTACATTATAAGTTGGTCGACGCTTTATCCCCCCTTTTGAGTAAAGTTTATAAAAAAGAAGGGAATAAAAAAAAGGAATATTTAGAGCTAGAAAACCAGTGGCATAATCAAGACTGTAGGGATGCAAAATCAAGGCTGATCCTTGCAGTAAAAAGTGGGAGACAAAGTGATATAAAAAATACAAGGCTGGCCTATAAAAATACTATGAACCAAGCAAAAAAAGCATGGGATGCTGACTTATGGGAGGACTTACTAAGTGCAGCTAAGTTACATGATCAAAGGATGTTTTGGAACCTAATTGCCAAGGAAATAAGAAAGGTAGATCACCCAAGGATATTTTTCTAGATGAATCGACTTGGTGTGACCACTTCTCCAAACTCTATTCTAATAGTAAGGATGATTTGTCCCCTGACAATGTAGATATTAATTTTGACAATAGTACCATACCATTACATTTTAGCCTAGAAGAAACAAACCAGGCATTATTAGCTGTTAAAATAGGTAAAGCCCCCGGTCCTGATAAAATCCCTGGTGATTTATTGAAACACGATGTGGAAGTGTGGGGACCATACATTAATTTTTTAAGCAATTCAATTGTGGCTGGTACACCAATCCCAGAATCGTGGAAAGGGGCAGAAATCATAACAATTTTTTAAAAAGGTGACCGCCATGATCCTAGTAATTACCGCCCTATTAGTTTAATAGATATTTTACAAAAATTTTTTGCCAGATATATTTTAAACAGGATTTTAGATTGGATTGAGGAGACAAAGATACTGACCAAATACCAAGCAGGTTTTAGATCAAAAATCAGTACAGTTGATCAGGTGTTTAGATTTATGTGCATTTGCTGGAAATATATAAATATCAGGAGGGGTAGCCTCTACGTGGCGTTTATGGATTTAAGGGCCGCCTTCGACCTCGTTCCCCGCAAGTTGCTGTGGTCCACATTAAAGAAGTTAGCTGTCCCAGGTGAACTACTTAATGAACTTATTAGACTACATACAGGGAATTATGCTAAAATTAGATGGGGAAAGGCTGGTGAATTATCCAAAGCGATCCCTGTAGATCGAGGAGTGCGCCAAGGTTGCGTATTAGCACCTACATTGTTCTCATTGTATGTTAATGATATTCCAACATACTTAAGGAATTGCGTCCATGACTCCCCGAAATTAGACGGCGAAATAATCACATCCCTACTATTTGCTGACGATACTATCCTTATTTCCCAGACTCCGAGAGGTCTGCAAAATTTGGTTAATTCCTTTCAAAACTATTGTGTGGAAAAGGGGTTAGAAATAAATCCAACGAAAACCAAATATATGGCCATAAACCCCCAAAAAAACCCTAGGAAAAACTTGTTCTTAGAGAATCGTATACTGGAACAGGTAGAAAGGTTTAACTATCTGGGTTTGATGTTGGATAATAAATTGACCTGGGGAGGTCAGCAGAATAAAAGTTTATTATCCCTCAAACAAAACTTACTCTCTATCCTAAAGGTGCACGGAGCAAGTTATTCCAAAGCTATTTCTCCAGCACTGGAGGTTTTCAAAGCTAAGGCACAATCAGCAGCTCTTTATGGTGCTGAGATATGGGGATATCGTAGTACCAACAAATTCGGGAAGATTGAAAACAATTTTGTGCGTTGTCTACTCAAAATACCGACTCGTACCCCCGTCGTCCCCATATTTTTGGATATCAATCTTAAAAGAACAGAGCACTTAGCATCATTAAGACCACTGTTGTATTGGGTCAGGGTATGGTCAACCCCTGAGCTGAAGGATTATAAGTCTGGTCTGATTGAACTAATTAAGTTGGATGAGTATCAGAAAACCCCATGGCTGAAGTATATATGTACGTGGTTTAAGAGACTAGGACTTTCACATTTTTGGGAGGAGCCTCACAATATGACCCAGTTTTCTAAAAAAGTTCTTAAGGATACTTTTTGGTCTTACGTCAATGGTGAACTAATCCTTGGGTCTATGATTGGTACACTGACTCAGAATTTCTTAGATATAAAAGATTCACCTAACTTCGAAGAATTTATGGATGAGATTGCTCCTCCTTTAGCAAAATCACTGTATCTACAATTCAGATATGGGGTATTACTGATCAACACCTACACTTGTAGGTGGGTTGGGGAAAATGGTTCGGATGTGTGTACTATGTGCTCTCTTGGGGCAAGGGAAGACCTCGCCCACATACTTTTCTTTTGTCCGGCTTATATGAAACCGAGGCTCTGCTGGATCAAACCCCTTTGCAAAAACATGGGGGTCGAGTCATACAAAGTAGCGGAGCGCATACTAAAATCTAACACCTCTCAATTGATGGTGTTTGGTATAAGTAGATTTCTATTTAATGTATATATTATTAGAAAACGCTTTGGTCATAGACTGTAACAGCGGAGGGAGTTAATTATGGACTACCCTTGCTCTACAGTATTATTCTATCTTGTCTACCTCAGTTTTATAGTATTATTCATTTTAAAAAAAATCTGGTTTTTAATTAAATTAATATTCTTATTTATATCTTAACTGGTATTGCTTAATCATGGAGTTTAAATCACCTTTTGTCTATTGTATGTAATTGTATATTATGGCTTGTATGTATGTAAATGTTTTGTTTATTGTATATTGGCTTTTATGGCTATATAGCCGAAATAAAGTATTGACTGACTGACTGACTAGCTTAGTGTCTCATTCGTTAACCTAGATATAGCTAGGTGGTCCCAATGTATAGACAAACCAGAACAAGCGACTTAGATATTTCTCAGGAGTGGTGGGAATCCGAAATACCTGTTCGTACTTATTTGTTAGTCCACAACATAATAATACAGACACAGTAAAGTTCAAAGAGTTTATTTTATAAACCTCGCGTCCTAAGATGCAGTACTTTGGCTAACACTAGCAGACTAACAATACAGATCAGAATCATTAGCATTATTATAATACCATATAGAATGAAAGGAGCAATCATACTATTAATGACAGTGGTATACGGCCACACTCCTTTCACTATAATCTAATACATTATTATTATTAGACTATTAGAAGGTCTCTTAGGCTAACAGGGGGGACCCCATACCGTATAGATAAGCTTAGTAGAATCACATCAAAGGATCAGCTCTCACAGCATGCATCAGCTCTACTTGTTCGAATGAATGTAAAACCAAACTGTTCTGCAATATTAAAGACGCTTGTCCTTCAAACATTGGCAGCTGTATGCATGATATGTCTAACAAGTGTCTACGATCAATCTAAACACAACACTCTGTACCTTCTAGTGACCCAGACGCGTTCTTTGCATGATGTACAGACCAAGGGCACATTTCACGGTTAAGAATGTATAATAACCGTTTGTTATCCTGTAAGGTAAAGTCGAGTCAGCATTTTACAAAATGAATAACACATAACAACAGTGTCGTGTGCAGCGCAGCAGAAGCGACAAGCTTGCTTGTTAACTATGATCCCGGTTGTGCTAACTTAGTGTTGTAAATAGGGCGTGGCTTAGTCCATCTCACAATTCGCTTTGGAGGCCTGGCTGGTATCTCTGTAAATTGGTCCAAGTCGGTAATTTGTCCCCTGACAGATAACACCTTAAAGGTGTCCTCTGAATACCCCCTGAAATGGGAGGCAGACAAGGTCAAGTATCTGGGGATATGGATAAGTCGAGATCTTCAAGAAATCTGGAACCTAAACTATGGGAAAGCAATAAAGTGGCTGGGAGAGAAGGTAAAGATATGGGCGAGGCTACCCTTGTCACTCACAGGGAGGATAGCGGTGGCTAAAATTATCATATACCTAAATTCCTTTACCAGTTCGCAAACATACCGATTCCGCTTACATCGCATTTTTTCACCACCTTGAGATCGCATTTGGTTGAACTGGCGTGGGCAAGCGGGCAGACAAGGGTGTCCTGGGACATGCCGACGCTACCCTTTAAACAAAGAGGCTTGGGCTCCCCAGACATGCGGCTATATGCGCTTTGCGCTCAAGCTCAATTTTAGCATTTTTGGACCTACCCAACTCCCTTTCAACCACGTGGCAGTGGAACGGGATGCTGTTGCGCCAGTTCCGCTAAAAGTAGCAATATGTGTAAAAGCGAAACGCCCTAGAGGGGATGTAGATACTGCTGGAACATTACGATGGGCATGGGAGGAATTGCGCAAGAGGGCGGGAATGCCACTGCTCTATGCCCCCTCGCTTTCCTTGGCGCACAACCCAATGTTGCTGTGTATTGAAGATGGTGTTGGCAAACCCCTAGTGAAGAAAATGCACCTTCATACATTTGCTGATCTCTTTCCCGACAACACATTCATGTCCCCCCCGGTGGCAGAGGAGGGCTGCACTGTGCCCTTTTCTGAATTGTTTCTGTATCACAAATTTCGGGCAGCATGCCGCGCACTTAGCGGGGACTTCCCGGCGGCCCCTCTGACGTTCACTGCTTTGGAGGGCGTGGTGGGCTCCCCATCTCCATGCAAGTTGGTCACCCGTATATAAAGGCAAATGCAGAACACAGCACCCGTAGTCACACCTAAATCTCTCCAATATTGGAATGAGGACCTCCAATCCCCTCTGACTGAGGACCAATGGAACTTCTGCTGCGGGCAACTCACTGAGCTATCTCCCAACTATAGGTTACGGTTAATACATTTTAAATACTTGCACAGATTTTACAGGACACCTATTAGTCTGAAAAGAATGGGGCTCCGGGAGACCGATGAATGCTGGTGATGTAGATATTCCCCTGCCTCTTTTTTACACATAGCATGGTCCTGCCCGATGATCGAGAGTTATTGGTCTCAGATTTTTACTTTGGTGAATCAGATTGTTGGGCGATCAGATATTCCATCCCCTGCACTTGGTATATTGGGGTATGGTAGAGATACGCCACCAAAATCGCGCAAATTGCATGCTTTACTTGCTAAAAGGCAGCTAGCGGTGTGCTGGGGCAAAAGGAGGGTGCCTTCGATAAAGGGCTGGCTGGCTGATGTAACATATGGTCATTCACAGTTGAACACATTCTGGGAGCTGATGCCGTCAGCATCCCGGCCTTGCGATATATGGGAGCCGTTCGTGCGGTGGGCTCAAGAACGGAAGGACACAGAAGCACAGTGACACCTTGGATGGGTAGTTTCTGTAGTAGATGGAGTTAGTACTCAGGGATTCTCCGCAAAAGGTTGGACCACGTTTTCCTTTTTTAAGATCTAGAATAGAGACCAAGGTCAATTGTACGGGATTGTGTATGACTGTACGGCTTTTATGATAACTGCATGTGGATTCTATCTGTTCACGTCTCCATGAAACTATGTTGAATGTGCGTAGCCCCTGAAGCTTAAGGACATATTCCAAAATATGTATTGTCCACTATCAGGTTGACGGACCAACTTTGGAATATGCACATCACTGCATGACACATGACAACACTATGTATATTGATATGCTGCGACAACGACTGGCTGGTGTTACCGGTTGTATTGTTTTGTAATTATTGCAGATATGACTAATAAAAAAAATTCTCACTCAATTTCTCATCACCACTGTATTGCTTAAAGGCCAACAGCAATCTTTCTAATAGGCATGGACAGATTCTTTGACTTCCTGGTGAGTTCTATCAATTTTTACCCAATCAGTTTCTTTTGGTGGCACTTTATTTTTCAAAAAGGTAATTACCTGTTCATACTTCCTCATTACTTCTGGATCAGGGGCACCTGTTTTGGGATCCCTAGGATACTCTTGAGTAGGCCAACCTACTGTAATTTTACATTCCACCCATAGATCTGCTGGCACAATTATATCGAACAGACCATTCAAATCTATCCACAATACTTTTGATAATTTAACAAACCTTTACACTTGTCGATACCACTCCACAGGCTTCTCCCGGAGCCTGGGGAAATCATTTGTAAATGATAAAATGTCCTGTCTAGTCCAGGGAACATGCACGTAACCTCCTCCTGGGATCTCCCTCATGGGACAATTTGTTACCACTGTCTCCTTTTCTCTTACCGGGAATGCTGAAAAGGTCTTTATCTGTTGCATCATCTCTTTCAAAACCACCTGCTTTTCCATCTATCTACATCACCCATTTTCTTAACAAGGCAATCAGCTCTTTAATTTGAGTTAACCTTCCTGCAGTATTCAAATTTTCAATATCTTTTTCAGAGAAATCTACTATGTGGCCTCTGTACCGATCTTATTTTCCCAAAGTCAATGCCCATTTCGCTTGCTGTCTCTTCTAGTTTCTCATGCAAATTCCTCGCTCTCCAAGTTATACTTTTACACAGAAACATTAGCTCTTCATCCTGATATGCTTTTAATTTTTCAGTTGGAATAGTCCCTACTATTAATTCCTCCAACGTTATTTTTAATTGTTCTACATTTAAAGGTTGAGGTTCTGTATCTTTTCGCTGTAAACTTCTTAACCAATCGCTTAATTCATCAGAAGTGGGACCTACAGGAATTGTTTAATTTCTTATTCGTTCCATACTTCTTTCTGGGGTCTTTGATGCTGTTTTCATCAGCGTCTTACTTGCTGGACTTTGATTCATTGTCAAATTTTTAGGAGTACTTAACCCTGAGGTACCTACTAATTTTCCCCATGGATTTTCTCCAGAATCTTTTTTTTCCATCTCGATTTGTTTATTACTATTGTAAGGAACTGTTAAACAATGCTCATTATTTTTCTGTTTATCAAGGACAGGCATCACTGGTCCTATAGTTACAGGAACAGTTACTGCTTCCATATTTTTAGTTAATTCCCTAATTTTCTCCGTTAATTCCAGGGTAGTTCTAGCCAGTTCAGCTGAATTTTCATTTACCATCCTGACAGGTTGTGCTATTTCAGAGTCTCTAAATTGATTAATTTTCCCCAAATCAGGTGGAGTTTGTTCAAAAGTTTTATTTCGCGGTGTTTCTTTTACTGGCGCACTCGGCATCAGCAATGTGGGGTTTGGTTGATACGGGGGAGGATTTTTATAAGACATGTCCTCTAGCACATCATACTCCGACTCATTCACACCATACTGGTAACCTTCCGACCCGGTATGGTTTCTCTTTTCTGTACACTTTCTACCACTAGTTTCTTCAACATTTCTCAATGGAAACATCCCATCGGTCATGTTTGCACTCCGCCATCTCCTCATACTGTCATCATGACTTTCCTGTCCACACGGTCTACCAAACATGTCATTATACCTTCCGCCACTTCGCTGCTGTTCTCTTTCATACATCTCGTCTTCCCATTCCGTTAAAGCTTCAAATTGAGTAGGTCTAGGTCTCGGTTCTAATCTCATCATTCTCTCTCTTAGGTTCCTTAATACAGCTAAACTGAACGAACCACTTTCTGGAAATGCTAGAACTCCATCTTCTTTGGTATACTTTGCCCAATTATCTAGCCAAATACATGTATGGTATCCATATTTTGCTACCATAAAAGATGCGGGCGGTGGAGGAAGTAGCTGTCCTTTCCTAGTCACAATTGGCTTATCCTTTTGAATAGGTTCTTGATTTTTCCAACCCATGACTTTTTCTCTCTCTCTGGTGGATCGTAATACATCATTTCTCTTATTCTTTAATTCTGAATCGCTAGATTTCCTTAATCGCTTCTCTACAACTATTCGGTTTGCTGTCCAATCCCAGCGCGACTCACACTAACGCACCAATCCGGAGCGTCTACGTCACTCTGTAATTCTCCAGTTCCTGCACGACTTACACTAACGCACCAGTCCTGAGCGTCTACGTCACACTGGAAATTTTCCACTCCTAGCGCAGCGTACACCAGCGCACCAATGCGTGAACACTTCGTCTCTCTATGGCTGGCCAATCCCAGCGCAGTCTTTCTGACGTCAGCTTGTCTTGCTACTCCTGCTTCTGCTGACCCCTCCTTTACAAAATTTATCGGCAAAATTTTCCTTACGTTCTCTTCCATCAAACATCTGTTAGTAACGACATAAAAACACCACCATTGCTTGTTTCGCTAAACCAAAGACATAGTTTTGTTCATTTACACAAGAATTCTGTATTTCCAGTAGGCAGCGATTACCTCTACCCTACCACAGAATTATTCAGTTTCGCCGATAAAGTAGCACTTCCCTCTACCTTACCCTTCTAACAAGCAAAAAGGCTTACCGTTTCTCTGGGGATAAAACACATGTGGAGACTACAATGCTCCTGAGAATTAAGGCCAGAGTTTCACGAGAGAACCTGTTGCTATTGCACTCACGCACTTTCACACAGAAATGTCCCTAACGATAACACACGACGATGTTACCAATTCGAAACCAAACAATGCATCGTGCGACTTCACTTGCCACACGTTTTCCCCGTGTACCTACAGGGCATCCAACTTCCTACATCCCGGAAGCCTTCAAAAACAACATAAAACGCGACACAACTCAACATAGAATGTTAGTACATAAATCAATAATCAATCAATAATCACCAAACCAATACAATAAAACCATCAATCTGCTACCAGAAAACTGTTCCAGTGGAAAAGGATACATTTACATATCCTCCCTGCGTCACAGACCCGTCATCACACTAAATCATTCACAAACGCATCCATTGGTGGGGCCCATAACACCAACACTCATACGTCTCACTCTGAATCTGCGCACAGGAGGAAAGAAGCGCTGGACATGTGGGGGTACCTTATTACCTATAGGAAGAAAATTCTTTACATTATATACACCATATACATCTGCACCTATAGAATCCTAACTTTAAACATCAAGGCACTCCACCACTTGGTCGATGAACCAATTAGTTGGACTGGTTGATGGTGATTTAGAACCAGCTAAAACACATTAAAGCTTCGGAACCTTTGATTAATCAATTACCTTATCAAAAGAATCACAAACTCATTTTTGTTAATCACTGTTTAGTTTATCTAATTAATTCTCTTTCGTTGACATAATCAGCATTTAATCAAATCAGGGTTCAATGAATATTTTGTCACAAATTTGCATAGCAAATATATTTACCTAAATTCAGATACCGGTGACCATTTCCCGAAACATGTCAGCCCTGCATGAATCAAATCCCTTCTGGTGAAATCGTCCAATCAAAGTGCAGGCTAAGACCCAATAAGTTGGGGAACAGTTATTTCGCTCGGCACGACACAGTCCCAAAGGTATCACAAGTACCAGGCAATCGTGCAAGCAAATCGACTCTCCTCACCAGCAATCACCAACAGAAACTCGGAACGCACTTCTACACTTCTCTACACCTTCTTCTAAAGTTCCCCTTATATAAGAAATTCTAATATAATCTGCAACATCTCCAGGAGTAGAAGACTCCTGATTGGCTAAACCCCTAAAAATTGAAATATTGGACTTGGCTCCCAGGTTTTTTCTTGGTTCTCAGGGAATTAAATATGTCATCCTTTCGTTTGTCCAGTTCTCATGAGAAAAGTTCCAAAGTAACAACATGTAGCACTCTGGATACAGGTCTTCATTGTCCTTTTCTGTCATTCACATTAGCTGAGTTCTGGCAATCCTACACATTCCTATCCTTGACAAGGAACACGGTGGCCACTTTGGAGGTCGCCTGGAGATCTTCAGAGCCATCCGAGTCTGCGCAGTAGGCATCGCGCTTACACGACGGTGGCCACTTCCGAACTCCATTTTGAATATTGCGGCCGAGTAGGCCTGAATGCCAACTTAAGCAAAACAAACATGAAAAATAATTAATATACGGAAATGAAGATTCTAATGTTTAAACCCACACTACTCCCAATATATATTAGTATTTTCCTAGCTTATAGCAACATTTAAGGCAATAATACTCACCATTCCGCAACACCAGGAGCTCAAACCATCACAAAAGCAACATAGATCGTGCAATTTTCTATACCAACAAAATCTACAGTTAATATGCGTACCATAGTTAGTCATTAGAACTATTAGCCATGCAATTAGCATTTAGTCCCTGTGTATCTTGTGTTTATCAAGGTGTAAAGTTGATTAGTAGTAACACTCCAAACAATTAATACAGGTTAGTATTTAGAATGATTATGTAATTAGTATTTTCATGCAAAATAGAGAAGGTATACAAAATTTTTTTTTACCTGCTCCACCACTATTTCTTCCTCCATGCAATTGTTTCTGTTTTAGTTCTGCCATTTGTGTGACAAAGCTGAAGAAGGACCCTTAAATAACATTTCTTTCAATGAAAATGTGCATGTGCGGAAGTATCAGGTAAGCTGACTAGTTTCTCAGGTCCTACTTGACAGTGAAGCTGTCTGGAAGACCTATTGTTGCTATTTCTTTAACATAGAGAGTGCGCTATTTCTCACATTATACTATTGGCTAATTAGAATATTATTCATTCCACTCCCTCCATGGGGGACTATTTCACATCACAAAAGTACCTAAAATCATCATGCATTTACAATTCTTCACTCATAGATGCATCATATAAAGAAAGCAATTGTGTTTTTATTTTTGTTTTTCACTGCAGCAGACTTTTTTACATTATTTAATCCCGACTCAAAATGCAAGCCAGATGCACTGCCCTTGCCAAGGCTTGTTTAACATGGCAAAACTTGCGAAGTTTCAATAGAGGTGGGAGAAATTATACTTCTAGTTGGCTCATATGTTTTGTGGAAAGGTCAAAGCTTGTGGCACTATTCAATGTCTTTGGTGCACATTGCCTGTTTCATATGTTAGTGAAGCTGAACTCCTTTCTTTATGTCTGATGTTAGTCCTGAGCCTCTCTATCCAGACTCGTACTCTGGTTCTAGGAGTCTTGCTGAAAAAATGTACAGTCTCACATCATGGTTATAGCCAGTAGGAACTTGAACCGCATCGTAAACCCTCTCCCTCTTTACCCTTCCTATTACCATTTTCTGTTTTAATAAATAGATGCTTCTCAACCAGCTAAGTGTGGCTTTTGGATGGGCATATTGGTGAGGGTCACAAGTGGCCCGCTTGGTGTGTAACTCATTTTGCTGTGAGCCCTACCAAACCAGCAGAAACTCACCTGAGATGGTCCTGACTACACCCAGCTACACCCTATACTTCCAGAAGCAGCCTTGACATTAGACTGCACTACCAATCTTTCAGAGGCAGAACTGACACCTGGATGCCTCTTACCTGATCCTAACATCCGTACATAGTGCCCCAGATATTCAGCTAACTTTGTTCCAGCCTAGGGCCCTTTTACCAACATGTGGCTGACTTAGCTGTACCCACTGGTGCCTTTGAGAGGCAAGACTGACATGTCATTTGCTCTTTACCAAACACCAAATGCCAAAGGTAAGACTGAGTTGAGGCCACACAGGCCTTCAGAAGAATCAGTATGGTAAGTGAATAATTCTGGAAAATGAATAACACTGATATTGCCCTCAGCGGCAGATCCTCTGCTATGGTGGCGGAGCGTCGCACCCACTGCTAGCAGCCTAAAAAAAAGAAAAAAGAAAAATATAATAAACCTGGGTTTATTATCGTTTTCTTTTGTTTCATGGCCGAGTCTTTGGGGGCAGGGCCAGGGGAGATGACAGGCATTGAGGGGAGTGGTTGCACACACTGCCTACAGTGTGCATATGGGTTGGACCGCCCGTCTTAGGACGGCCAAACCAACATGCTCACTAAAGCGGTCTCCAACCCGAGCTGTATTGCTGGGCTGGAGGCAGCAGGCACAGGCTCCCAGTCTCACTGGGAGCACACATTGAGGGCACTCAGGCCCATCCTGACGCTGCTCTCATGCTGTCAGCAACATGAGAACAGCGTCAGGATTGGCCGCATGGGAGTCTGGGAACCTGTGCTTGCACTGGACAGGAGCCAGAGAGGAGCGGAAGACTGGCGATGTGGAAGGTACGTTTACATTTTTTGTTTGTTTGCCAGTGGTCGCCCAGTTCTCCCACTTCCCTTACCCTGCCACTTTGCACGGACATTGGACGCTACTGCTTGCCCCTTAAGCCATTCAGAGGTGAATGACTTGTGACTGACTTTGTGGTATGTCTGATTGGGTTACAGAGGCACTAGCTTCACCAAGTATACCCCAGCTATCCGTTCAATTTGTGGACATTTAACTGCGGGACAAACATTGACACACTCTGGAGGCCGGTGACTGGCCCATAGTATTGCCATTTTTTTCCTTATATCTATGGAGGTGGGAGCTCCCCCTGTGCAACCACTGCCCTTCGCACTGTACCCACAGGCATTTCCCACCTTCAACTGCAGCTTGGTTTAATTAAGCGCTGCAGTGCAGGCGGCATAATGTCACTCTGTGTAATTAACGTGGGCCATAGTCCACACACCCTTCCATTCAAAACCAAGCCTCACATCTGCACGATTATGTCTGACAGACTCTTTCCCATCCCTACGAGCTTTTTGTTCCGGCCGCTCCTGGATGTGTGGCGCACAAGATGGCAGCTGAGAGGTCGGCCGGCCCTGCGTGACGTGCCGAATCCTGCTACGATTATTGCGGAGCTGGCGGGGGCGAGTTTGGAGCGACCGGAGATCGCCTGCCAGCGGGAGCCGAACTGCACTGCTGTGGGGGCATAACTGGAGAGGCCTCGGAGGACTGCGGTTGCGGAAGTTGCGAGCCTGCCGTGTGAAGGAGGCGGAGAGTGAAGGAGGCTGCGAGGTTCCCCCGGAGGTACTTTCGGGTGGGCGCTGTGTATCGCTCTGTAGTAGGCCCCGGAACGGAGTGGAGCATGATTTGACTGGTGCTGTGAGACAGCGGAGGCGGGAGGTGGTGCTTGCTGGCCCCGGGGTTCCCTGCTGTGAGTACGGGGATCAACGTGGGAACACTGACCTGGCTGGCACACTGATCGAGTGGCTGGGGGCAGAAGACTCGCGGCCGTCCCGGCTGTGCTGCGGCGGGAGCGACAGCGGGGGAGAAAATTGGCGACTGTGGGTGCCCACTGATGCGGCTGCTGCCCGAGGGTGCTGAGGGCCCCGAGGCTGAGCTGCATGTGGTCTGGGCCGCGCTGCGACGAAGGAGGCGAGGTGTGCCATGTGAAGCAGTGCCATCTACCACTGCACTGGTCAAGAGGTGCGGGGCACCCTCACTCTGCCTGGGGAGCTGGAGGACCTCGGAAGTGTGCAATAAGCGGGTTGGGGGGAGCTGACCACCCTGCTCCCCTCCCGAGCTGGTGTACTGGACTCCCTAATGTGTGTCCCCGGGGGAACGGCCTGCTGTGGCGGGGTGCACATCCTGAGCCTCCCTGAGCGTGCTGACAAGTCTATAATCTCCTGAACTTCCCTGTACTCCCTGTTTGGGTGACCTGCATCTCCCATCACGGTCAGCCGGGATGGGCCGCTCATCCCGCCGGAGGGGCTTCGCAGCCTTGCATGTGGAAGCGACGGGGCCACAAACGGATGATGAAGAGGAGGTCTCAGAGCGCCAGAGGGATGAATCAGCAGGGGGCCCCACGCTGCTGGACATAATGCAGGCCATCACCTCCTCGAGAGAGGCCTTGGAGACCAAGATGGACGACATAGGGGTGGACCTCAACCTCCTGAAGGACAACCATCGCAAGCTAAAAGAGCGGGTGAAAGCTACTGAGACCGTCTTGGAGGAGGTTCCGGACGCAATCTCCACCTTGCAGCGCTCTCTCAAATTGGTAGAGGACAAGGTCCGGATCTTGGAGGTGAGAGCGGAGGACAGTGAAGGGCGCTCCAGCAGGACCAACCTGCGCATAGTGGGGTCCCGGAACGTGAAGAAGGAGATGAGGATGTGCAGTACATAGAAAACTGGCTTCAGACCAGGGTGGCCCCAGAGGAGCTTTCTCCCTTCTTCATCCTTGAATGTGCGCACAGGGTCCCAACCAGACCTCCGAAGACCACATCTTGCAACAAGCACGAGGGAAGCAGAACCTCCAAATTGCGAACGTCAGGGTGATTATTTCCCCGGATTTCACCAGGGAGGTGCAGAGACAGCGTGCTTCCTTTCTTGCATTGAAACAGAAACTCCGACAGCTGCAGCTACCGTACGTCATGTTGTTCCCAGCACACCTACGGGTAGTTGATGGGTCCGCTACACATGTCTTCACTACTCCGCTGGATGCATGGCAGTGGCTGGAGGCACGAAAACTGAGCTCGGGGAGTGCTTCTCCATCGAGCGTTGTGGAACGACGACCATCTGAGCACTCGGGGTCCCAGACGTCCATAACCCCGCCTGGACTCCCGCTTGAAAGGGACAGGGCTGTGAGAGCAGTTACAGAGATCAGTCAAGGTGCGCCCAGTCCGGGCTCCGCTGCCGGTAGCTGTGCCATGGGCGGACTTGCGACTTCTCCTACTGCCAGCATGAGTGGCGACGCCGAGTCTGAACTTCCCGTGGTCACACCCCAGACAGCGGACTTACTCATGTAAGATAGGCGCATGAAGTAGGGTGAGGACAGTCCAAGCTGGTACCAGGGTTTAACTCCTGATTTTGCTGCACTTCGACGGAGGGGGGACAGTGGCACCAGACACGAACGATAGATGGTTGCCTCCCTGTTTGTTGCGGGTGAGGGGAGTGGCTGGGGGGGCTCTGGGTCCTATTGGGTGTGCGTGCTACAGTGGGTGGCACGTGTTGTCTAGAGTGTGCCTGAACTTGAACCTACATACCGTGAGTCACGTGGACTCAAAACCTCTGTGCACTATTGCTATGGTGGGATTACCATCCCAAAAATATTTTCAGAAAGTTTTTAATGAACTCAATCATTGATTAATCAAAAGAAACATTCATTTTGATGAGTGTGTACATCATTTCCGTGTTTTACTGTTATACATTGTAAGTAAATTACTATACAAAGTAAGAAAGCATCATATCATACATGGAAAGACAAATAACTCATTATCAGAACTCTTTTATGACCAATGATGAAAATTATAAAATTGTGGAAAAGAAAGAACCCTCCACCTTCGTGCAATGATATGATGCTTTCTTACTTTGTATAGTAATTTACTAAAATCCAAACTTTGTTTACCTTTCTAGAATTAAGGCCCCTGAGGAAGGGCCAATTCAGGCCCGAAATGCATTGGGCACACTGAAATTGATAGGACTGAGTCCCCGGATTGTCTAAATTTTGTTTATGCTGTTGGAATGCATTGAATTTCTGTTATGTATTTTTATTACAATGTATAACAGTAAAACACTGAAATGATGTAAACACCCACTGTAGCACGCTGTGTTTGTAAATAGGAAAAGTTTATCAAGTTAAACATAAATAAGAAAAAAGTGGAGTGCTTCTCTGTTAGTTTGATTCAGTTACGCAGTTGTCTTTGTCAAGAACGCACCCAAACATGTCATTTGACGCCATCACTAGTTTGACCATAAATAGGGCAAGTACCCTTGCTTATACTTCTGAACAAGCTTCCGAAATGTATGCATTAATACAGGATGTAAAAGCATCAGACATACAAGAATGATTCAACAATTAAAACATGAATTTTTGGTTAGGAGAGAGCTCAACCAACGTTTGCATGCATCAACACTTGTACAATACCATCGCGTCAAACGTATACCACGAGGTTTAAGGCTTTCTATAAAACCAATGTTATTTAGATTTCACCTCAACAAAGAGTTCATGGAAAGATGGTACTCAATACTTAATAAATGTTCGCTTGATCTAATTTTATTATTAGTGGAAGAACTATCAAAGGCCATTAATGATAGCAGCAATGAGATTGAAGAAATCAAACAAAATGTGGAATCTCACATGGAAGATGAGGATTGGAACAAATCGCTTGAAGAAATCAATATCAGACTCGATAAATATACGAAAGAACTCCAAGAAGGTAAACTTCGTAAATATAAAAGAGATACTCTGGACTATAAACTAAACTAAGTGTACACATGGGCAGAAGTTTATGCCCAACAACGTGTCTACACAAAAAAGAATGCGACCACCTCTTCTGAGGAAAGTTTAGCCACGGAAACGGACACCAGCACGACCAGACCACCGGCTCATACATTGATAAGAGGAGGCGAGGCTTCAACTGAAGTTTCTGGTAAAAATGGCATACAATCATCCAGTTCCACACATTTTTTAGCCAAAGCTGTAGACTCAAGTCAACCACCGGGAACGTTGAAACCCGGAAAACTAGGCGAAGTAACCGGAAAACCAGGACGCACAAGGAGTCAGAAACAAACTTAGTAGTAAACATCTTCTCTACAGTACTCACCTCACATCAAGTTAAAGTACTTAACAAAGGACTGGGTTTTGTTCCAACTTACAACACCAACTTCTTGGAATGCGAATTATCACTTTTTATGTTTATGAGAGTATTAAGATTAAGAAATTTTTTACGAATGTTTTACCCAGCAGGCCTGACTGAGTTTTGGGAATTTCGACCTAAATCCAAATATCAAGCACCCATATCCCATAAAGTTCTGGATTCATTTGAACATCTGGTGCGCAAAGATTTCTCGAACATGAGAAGATCGAAAAAGAAAAACCTATCTAATTATGACCTAAATATCTTACATTTGTTACAGAATAATCAAGATATCCTCATTCATCATCATCAAAAGTATCTTTATTCGGATATTAAAACATCCAGAAAAGAACAATATATTTACATATTTCAAATACAGTAATATGAGCAATTCATCGTAAAACATTAAAATAAAACATATCTGATGGGCCATTCCAAGATCTCAATAGCAGAGTTGGGCCTAAGATTTATACTAAATTGCAAATTCATAGTTTTTATAAAGTGCAGTGTGATGACAGCTGTACAGATAGGGAATACCAACCCTTTAACAATAATTAAAATGCAAGATCGTAGTTTACATAAGATCAATCAAATTTAAAATAAGCCGTAGCCTAATTAAAACAAACTTCTTATAACATCCCAAGTACTGTAAACATTGCGAGTCAACAATTGTGAAAACTCCACGAATTATCTCCTGTTCTGTGTACAATGTAAAACTATCATACGGGGGGCCTTTAATCCGGATGCCTCAGCTACAGCATCCGGCAATCAAACTAACTTACGCCTCCCTTCTAGATTTCCTCAGTTTCACAGCTAATCTTAGAAAATTTACAGTACAGAACAATGTAAAGGGTTCCACAGACAGTTTTAAGTATAAAAGAGCTACTCTAACCTGGGTAAATTTATTCGCTCTTAGGATGGTTTTTAAAAAGAGCCCGCGGATATTCATATAATGGACAAAAGAATACAAAATGTAGGGTGTCCTGTGGAGATCCCAGATCGCAGCCACAGGGACCCTTTGATCTCACTGACCCTTTCAGAATTTCGCTATCTTCCCGGGCACAGGCTATCCGCCTCATATATTCTGCTTTTAACGTGACCTTTAGCTGCGGTGTTAGGGCCGTTGGTTCCTTAAAATATTTTGCAAAACCCAGCCACTCCAGTTTATCCTGAACATATTTAAGCCATGGTATCTTATGACCTTTATCCCTGTTAATACAGTCTATTAATATTTCTCTGCTTAGACTTGCTTCAGGGTTGGTCCAGATTTTAATCCAACACAGTAATGGCTTAAAACTTAATCTGTCAGAGATATCCTCATTCAAAAAGCTGACAAAGGAGGAGCAATTGTTGTTATGGATAGATCATTTTATATGCTCAAAGTTCAAGAACATGTTGAGGACCTTCAAACTTATTTACCTCTAGAGACTGACCCCACTAATTGGATAAGAGCAACTTTAAAATGCATTTCAGACATGGGCTGGATCTCAGCCTCAACTAAACAATTTCTGACTGTTGATGATCCTAGGAGACCCTCACTTTCATGCTCCCAAAAATCCATAAAGATCTATACAACCCTCCAATGTGGCAGATTGGGACAGGTTGCGGTACCATCTTTGAACCGTTAGAGCAATATATTGACTATTTCATGCAACCATTTGTCCAGCAATGGACATCATACATGAAAGATAACAAAGATTTTTTGCTGAAATTGGATTCAGTCATCCCTACTAGTGAAACCTTATTATGTACAGTTGACGTCAAGTTCCTGCACACTTCTATACCACATTCAGCAGGCATAGAAGCAGTGGAGTGGTCACTGCTGCGCCAAACCTCAATCAGAGCAGAAAAAAATCTTTATTTTGGAGATCTAACATTTTTGTTTGTACCATAGCTACTTCCAATGGAATGATCAATTCTTTTTACAACAACAAGGCACTTCTATGGGGTTTGCGGGGGCACCCGCTTATGCCAATACATTTATGGCAACATTTGAACATGATTACATTTGCAGTGACCCTGAATGGACTGACAATCTCCTGCTGTATTGCAGGTATATAGACAAAATTTTTATGCTTTGGACAAACACTAATAAGCTTCTTGAACGAAAGATCGAACAGTTGAATAGGTATGATGACCATATTCAATTTACATATACTATTGATGACAGAAAAATCTCATTCTTGGATGTGTCCATTTTGATTGAAGGTGGCAAAATCAACACTGAAGTTTACAGAAAGGAAACTGCCATTAACAATGCACTTCATTTTCAGAGCTTTCATCCCAAAGATTTGAAACACAACTTACCTTCTTCCCCAGTTTCTTCGTCTTACAAGGATATGTTCAGAACCCAGTAGACTAGAAGAGCATTTAACCTTTCAACATTAAAGATATTGAAATAGAGGCTATCCAGAAGAAATCACAGAGCATGCAAAAGAACGTCTCTCTACTTATGAACGAAGCAAATTGTTGACAGTCAACCCGAAAAAGAGTACAGCAAGACAAGTGTTCATTTCCAAATGTTCAACAAGTTCACTTAAGATCAAAAAAATCATCATAAATCGCTGGGAAATTCTTCAAAATGAACCAGATTTCCATGGGATTTTCAAAGAGCGACCTTTGTTCGCCTTTACTCGATCGAAAAACTTGAAAGAGATTCTGAAGGCCCATCCAAAAAAGTCAAATCTGATTACAAAGGCATGAAAAAGTGCTACAACTGTATACACTAATAATGTCATCACTGCTAACATTTTATATCACCCACAAACAGGAGAATACATTCAACTATTTCACGACTCAGACTGCAATTCCAATAAATTGATCTATTACATTACGTGCCCCTGTGGCATGTTATATGTAGGAAAAACAGCGCAAAATAAATACTCGTATCTCAGAACATAAAAGTACAATCAGGACCCAGAACAAAAGTAGCACCTTAGCTACTCACTAGATTGAGGCAAGGCACAGTATCGCCCAGATGAAGTTTGCAGTGATAGAAAGAGTTGTTCACTATGTTGACATGGATCTCACTAGATCCCTGTTGCAAAGGGAAACATATTGGATCAGACGCCTTGACACCTTATATTCTAAAGGAATGAATGATAAAATTGACTATTCGTGCCTGCTCTGATGTCCAATACCCATGGTAATGTACATATCGCTGTTTGCATGTATCATGACTACTGTGGCCATTGATCTTATGGTTTTTCTTTTAAGTTGTGCACTTTTGTCTATCGGTGGTGTTTTGCACACGCGATTTCGGTCAGATTATCGTTCTGTTTTTAGTCAGACTATCGGTCCGTTTTTATTTATTTATTATTAATTTTTTTTCCCCGTTAACAGATAGTTTGTGACCTTTCCAAGAAGGTGGCCACCTGATCTGAATGCTAGTAGTCCTTTGTTTATCTTGGTCATTTCCAGCGCGGGATCCATTTCCGGCGCGTTTATTAAGTTTAGCGTTTATAAGTCGGTTGTAGGACAAGCGCGTTTATCACCGCTGCAGCTGCTCTCTGAAGTTTGTTCGTGGAGTGAAGTTTTGTTGTAAATCAGGTGAGGTGAAGATTCTAGGGATTTGTGTCTCGTGATGTTGGGATCATTTAAGGATCACTGATAGAAGTTTCTGTTCTGTAGCCGGCTCGCACTTCAGTCCAGAACGGCATTTGTGTGACATTGGAATACTTGAAGGTACGGGACTATCATTTTTCTCGTTTACTGGTACTTTTAGTTTGTTTTCTGCATAGTGGCTCATTCAGCTGGCTTTAGAAATGCGTTCACCAATTTTTACTGTCACTTGATTGTAGAATAGAGCACTAGGACGAAACCATTGTGAGTACCAGCTGCAGCTTTTTTTGCACGAAGGTGGAGGGTTCTTTCTTTTCCACAATTTTATAAATTTCATCATTGGTCATAAAAGAGTTCTGATAATGAGTTATTTGTCTTTCCATGTTTGATATGATGCTTTCTTTGTTTACCTTTCTAGAATCAAAGCCCCTGAGGAAGGGCCAATTCAGGCCCGAAATGCATTGGGCACACTGAAATTGATTGGACTCAGTCCCCAGATTGTCTAAATTTTGTTTATGCTGTTGGAATGCATTGAATTTGTTATGTATTTTTATTACAATGTATTACAGTAAAACACTGAAATGATGTAAACACTCATCAAGTCTTTTGAGCAAAAATGAATGTTTCTTTTGATTAATCAATGATTGGGTTCATTAAAAACTTTCTGAAAATATTTTTTGGGATGGTAATCCCACCATAGCAATAGTGCGCAGAGGTTTTGAGTCCTATTGGGTCAGCACACGCCTCACCACGTTTAGAGATCAGTTGATCGTTGCACTAGTTTGGATGGGAGCTAGTTAAGATTGTACCTGTCCTGGGGAGCGGGAGTTAGGGAGTTCTATGGGGTTAGGCATGTGACTGAGGAGGGGCAGGAAGGGAGATCATTGTGGTTCAAGATATGGGTTCCACCGTAGGACTTAAATGTGTGTCATGGAACGTCAGGGGAATGCACAATGACACGCTGACACAAGATTCATGCGTATCTGGTGAGGAGGGGAGTATAGATTGCTCTGCTGCAGGAAACGCACTTAACACAGAAGGAGGGGGCGGCACTGCAGTGTAGATGGATGGGGCAGTTGTTCTACACTTCACACTCGGCCTTTGCCAGGGGCACATTGATCTGCTAACGAGCGGGAGTCCCATTTCAGAGCACTAGGCAATTGATTGACCCGGATGGTAGATATGTGGTGGTGGGACGATTGGACGGTACGGATATAGTGCTAGGGAGACTTTATGCCCCCAACGTAGACCAAGCGGGTATTTTTGCACGCCTTTCCAGGAAGCTAGCACCCCTGTTGACAGGTTCAGTGCTGATGGGGGGGGGGGGGGGGACTTTAACTACATTGCTGACGTGGACCTGGACCGCTCCCATCCACAGACTTGCAGCGACTAGTCGGGCGTGGCAGTGCCAGTGGGGATTGACAGATACCTGGAGGGCTCCTCACCCGGGAGATAGGGATTACTCCTACTTCTTTGGGTTGCACAAGTTGCATGTTCGCCTGGACTCGATCCTTTGCTCTCCGGATGTCCACGGAGGAATTACTTATAGCGAATATTTGACCAGGACGATTTCTGATCATAACCTGCTCCTAGTGTCGCTGGATTGGCAACGTGTAAGACCTGCCATCCCTACTTGGCGCTTGCGCCGGGAGGCATTAGACGATCCAGTGTTCAAGAACACGATTGGATCTGCGATTGACGACGACTTCCTAGATAACACTGGGTCAGCATCGAACCTACTTATCGAATGGGACGCGTTCAAAACTGTAATTAGAGGGCGTTGCTTTGGGGAGGTGGTGGGAGTTCGAAAGGTGTTGACACGGGGTGTGCTGGAAGCGGAGAATAGACTCCAGGATCTGGAAAAGGAAAGGCCGGAAAGGCCCGATAGGCAGGAGGATCTACTCGCAGCACGTGAGGAGTTGGCGACACAAGTGGAAAGGCTTTGATTATAAGGCCTACACCAATCGGGCCCAAGCAGAACGGGACAAGTCGGGGGCACTGCCGGCGTGGTTGGCGAACCCAGCGCAGAGGTACGCCGATCTTAGAGATTGGGGGGGGGGGATCAGGAGGGGGTGGCGTATTATACTCAACAAGCCATCAACACACATTTTCTGGACTATATTACCACGCTTTATCAGAGTAGGCTTGATTCTGGGGCTGCCCACGGAATGGGGCTCTTAGAGGGGCTGTAGCTCCCCCAGATCGATAACGAGGCGGCGGAGGAGCTTGGTAAAGACATGGAGGTGAGGGAAGTGCGCAGTGCTATCCAACATATGGCTAGGAACAAGACGCCGGGAACGGACAGCCTTCCGGTATAATTCTATTCCGAATTTGGAGATGCTTTGGCCCCGAAGCTCACCGTATTATATAATGCGGCACGACGGGAGGGGTGTCTTCCAGCTTCTACGAGAGAAGCAATTATAGTGCCTCTCCTCAAACTGGGTAAGCCGGCCTGGGACCGATTTGCATACAGATCGCTGACCATGCTCAACCTGGACTATAAGATATTAGGTAGAATCCTCGCAAGTCGGCTAATAGCCCACATGACGACGTTAGTCCAAGTGGACCAAGCGGGATTTATTCCAACTAGGAACACGGCGATGAATGTACGGAGGCTAATGCGTATTTTGAGGGCGGACACCTATTGCAGGGAGGCGGCTTGTATTTTTGCGGTTGACATTGAGAAGGCCTTCGATAGCCTAGATTGGCCATATCTTCCACAGTCCTGAGAGCGTTTGGCCTGGGAGACCGCTTCGTGGAATGGATGGCGATCTTGTATAACAACTCCACTGCCAGGGTCAGAACGGGAAGGTTGATTTCAGCTGCATGGAAGGTAGGTAGGGGCATGAGCCAGGGCTGCCCGCTGTCGCCCCTGCTCTTCGCGCTGGCAGTGGAGCCACTGGCTGTTCAGGCCAGATCGGGCCGTTACTACCAGGGGCTGGTGGTGGAGGGGCACACCACATATAGCGCTGTATGCCGATGATCTCCTTTTGTTTCTGGCTGACTCAGGGGGGGGCCTCCGGCGGGCTGAGAAACTGCTACATTCTCTGGGGGAGGTTGCGGGGCTTCAGGAGAACTGGTCTGTAGACCTGTCAGCCCTAGGGTGGTCTTTCCCTGTTTTTTCGCTCTTGCCTCATTTTTTCCACCCTCTTTTAGTTGGCCTTAGGTCTCCGAGCGCCTTCCCATTGCTAATCAATGCGAAGGTGCAGGTGCTCTCTTCTCCCAACATGGCTGCCACAGGCCCCTGCTACTGCAGAGTGGTCTTTTAGTAGCACCCTACTCGCCAGGAGCTGGCTGGGACCCTAAAACATTGTTGCCACACCAGCCGCCTTTTTCTCCCATAGTTAGAGTAGGGAAGCTCCTGGAACCTTCCATGTTGACGGCCCTCGGTAAGGAGAGGGCCGCCGGAATCAAGAGTGGGCCGCGCTAGGCCCTGAGGCCGTCGTCCCGCATCACGTGACGGGGGCGTCCTCCTGGACTCCGCCCCCACCGCTCTCCCATTGGATCTTGGGGCCGCCGCGCTGCCGTTGGCGGCTGCGGGTGCGCCCTTCCTGAGGCCTCCTCCGACCGGTCCCCAGGAGACATCGGAGGGCCCGGGACCGACCCCTCAACACTCACCGGCCGCCCCCAGGCCCGCCGGAGGCCCCACGAAGCCCCCCTCTCATCCCGGGAAGCGAGAGGGGCTCCAAGGAGAGCGAGCCCCCCGCCCTGCCAGAAACCCGCTGCAAGGGCCCTCACGAGGCCGAAGGACCAGGTAACCCCTGAGCACGGCTAGACCATTGCAATGCGCTTTTTTATATGCATTGATAAAGCCCCGAGGTTAAAATTACAATCAATACAAAACGCTGCTGCTCGGCTATTGTTAAACATCCCTAGAGGGCACTCCACCTCTGCTGCCATAAGGTCGTTACATTGGCTCCCGATCCAGCAAAGGACAGAGTTCAAAGCCCTATGCTTGGTCCATAAGGCACTATTCGGCGGAGGGGCTGCCGATTTCCGCAATCTCTTTTCCTGGTTAACCCCCACAGAAACATTAGATCCACTGACGCAGGTTTCATTTGTATTTCTAAATTTCGTAAAGCCAGATGGGGAGGCAGGTGCTTGTCACATTGCACAGCCAAATGGTGGAATCAGCTGCCTATCTCCATGAGATCAATCTCTAATAGGCTTCTTTTTAGGAAAGCGCTAAAAACATGGCTGTTTCCACTTCTCTAAAAATCAGTTACAGCTGTTGTGATCTCCCTATCTCACTTCTTAGCGCCAAGACACATCGGCATTCGAGCGCTCTATAAAACTATATCCTATCCTAAATGCCTCTATTGTTTAAGAGGAGCCCCACGTAAGAACATGCACATATGGCCAGGTATGGCCTAAGTCCCCCTCTAATCGTGTACCTCTCCCTGGGTGATGGGGCCCAAACCCTGGTGTCCTCAAATGCTCACCTCCCATCTTCCCCCAGGTGATCAATCCAATAAAAGCACAATTTTGGGAAAATAGGGGTGGTAAACCCCAGCCGTATTTATTAACAAAAATTAATATTCAATCAATAAAGTATATTTACAGTATATATACACACACAATACGCAGAAAGTCCACATTGATAGGTACATACGTCTTTTCCTAACCTTAACAAACATCTAATACATAGACATTCCTATCCTAGACTACACATTCAAAACAAATATTATCTTTCTGCATATCCATTTGAGGCCACGGCAAGGTCATAACTGGCCCCTAGATCACAATCAATCTATGCCCGCACCTCAACCATAGGGCTCTGTTCCCCGGGAAGGTGCTTGCCTCCCCCCCCTCCCGAACACCCCCTACGCCCAAAAATTATCTCCATAAGGGGCCCATGCAGTCATGCGCAGCGTACTTGCACCCTTGTGCACGTGTGGGGTGGCCAACCAGCCTACTTGAAAGCATAACACCACCTCCCCCACACCCTTCCAGCTGTAACTGCCCCAGGAGTTTGATGAGACCACTTGTCTCCCTCCCCCTCCACCCCCACAGGCGTCCCCATAAAAAAATGGTGGTGCACCCAAAGACCTTAAATTTAAGCTCACCAATCATGACCTTACCGCCCAACCAAAATACGACAATAACTTTAAAATTGACAATAAGCGATGAACCTGTAAAAGAACATTTATAAACGCATTCTTGTGTTAGGAGAAAAACATCACAAAACATAACATGATCATCCTGTTGAGAAAGAAAAACACCCAACAGCAAACATATTACCCAAAACTTCAGCTCTAGGGGATGGTGGGTGGGAGAAAAAAGGATTAGGACCTCCTTGCGAGGTCCATGGTGATGTCGGCTGAGGGAGCGGTGGGCACAGAGGGCGCTTTCGCCGTTCCCCAGCCTTTTATGCTGATTTACGCCGGGGGCCAGCTCCCCGGCGTTTTGTTGCTTCGACGCGTGACCCGGAAATGATACAATCACTTCCAGCGTGGTTGGCGAACCCAGCGCAGAGGTACGCCGATCTTAGAGATTGGGGGGGGGGGGGATCAGGAGGGGGTGGCGTATTATACTCAACAAGCCATCAACACACATTTTCTGGACTATATTACCACGCTTTATCAGAGTAGGCTTGATTCTGGGGCTGCCCACGGAATGGGGCTCTTAGAGGGGCTGTAGCTCCCCCAGATCGATAACGAGGCGGCGGAGGAGCTTGGTAAAGACATGGAGGTGAGGGAAGTGCGCAGTGCTATCCAACATATGGCTAGGAACAAGACGCCGGGAACGGACAGCCTTCCGGTATAATTCTATTCCGAATTTGGAGATGCTTTGGCCCCGAAGCTCACCGTATTATATAATGCGGCACGACGGGAGGGGTGTCTTCCAGCTTCTACGAGAGAAGCAATTATAGTGCCTCTCCTCAAACTGGGTAAGCCGGCCTGGGACCGATTTGCATACAGATCGCTGACCATGCTCAACCTGGACTATAAGATATTAGGTAGAATCCTCGCAAGTCGGCTAATAGCCCACATGACGACGTTAGTCCAAGTGGACCAAGCGGGATTTATTCCAACTAGGAACACGGCGATGAATGTACGGAGGCTAATGCGTATTTTGAGGGCGGACACCTATTGCAGGGAGGCGGCTTGTATTTTTGCGGTTGACATTGAGAAGGCCTTCGATAGCCTAGATTGGCCATATCTTCCACAGTCCTGAGAGCGTTTGGCCTGGGAGACCGCTTCGTGGAATGGATGGCGATCTTGTATAACAACTCCACTGCCAGGGTCAGAACGGGAAGGTTGATTTCAGCTGCATGGAAGGTAGGTAGGGGCATGAGCCAGGGCTGCCCGCTGTCGCCCCTGCTCTTCGCGCTGGCAGTGGAGCCACTGGCTGTTCAGGCCAGATCGGGCCGTTACTACCAGGGGCTGGTGGTGGAGGGGCACACCACATATAGCGCTGTATGCCGATGATCTCCTTTTGTTTCTGGCTGACTCAGGGGGGGGGCCTCCGGCGGGCTAAGAAACTGCTACATTCTCTGGGGGAGGTTGCGGGGCTTCAGGAGAACTGGTCTGTAGACCTGTCAGCCCTAGGGTGGTCTTTCCCTGTTTTTTCGCTCTTGCCTCATTTTTTCCACCCTCTTTTAGTTGGCCTTAGGTCTCCGAGCGCCTTCCCATTGCTAATCAATGCGAAGGTGCAGGTGCTCTCTTCTCCCAACATGGCTGCCACAGGCCCCTGCTACTGCAGAGTGGTCTTTTAGTAGCACCCTACTCGCCAGGAGCTGGCTGGGACCCTAAAACATTGTTGCCACACCAGCCGCCTTTTTCTCCCATAGTTAGAGTAGGGAAGCTCCTGGAACCTTCCATGTTGACGGCCCTCGGTAAGGAGAGGGCCGCCGGAATCAAGAGTGGGCCGCGCTAGGCCCTGAGGCCGTCGTCCCGCATCACGTGACGGGGGCGTCCTCCTGGACTCCGCCCCCACCGCTCTCCCATTGGATCTTGGGGCCGCCGCGCTGCCGTTGGCGGCTGCGGGTGCGCCCTTCCTGAGGCCTCCTCCGACCGGTCCCCAGGAGACATCGGAGGGCCCGGGACCGACCCCTCAACACTCACCGGCCGCCCCCAGGCACGCCGGAGGCCCCACGAAGCCCCCCTCTCATCCCGGGAAGCGAGAGGGGCTCCAAGGAGAGCGAGCCCCCCGCCCTGCCAGAAACCCGCTGCAAGGGCCCTCAGGAGGCCGAAGGACCAGGTAACCCCTGAGCACGGCTAGACCATTGCAATGCGCTTTTTTATATGCATTGATAAAGCCCCGAGGTTAAAATTACAATCAATACAAAACGCTGCTGCTCGGCTATTGTTAAACATCCCTAGAGGGCACTCCACCTCTGCTGCCATAAGGTCGTTACATTGGCTCCCGATCCAGCAAAGGACAGAGTTCAAAGCCCTATGCTTGGTCCATAAGGCACTATTCGGCGGAGGGGCTGCCGATTTCCGCAATCTCTTTTCCTGGTTAACCCCCACAGAAACATTAGATCCACTGACGCAGGTTTCATTTGTATTTCTAAATTTCGTAAAGCCAGATGGGGAGGCAGGTGCTTGTCACATTGCACAGCCAAATGGTGGAATCAGCTGCCTATCTCCATGAGATCAATCTCTAATAGGCTTCTTTTTAGGAAAGCGCTAAAAACATGGCTGTTTCCACTTCTCTAAAAATCAGTTACAGCTGTTGTGATCTCCCTATCTCACTTCTTAGCGCCAAGACACATCGGCATTCGAGCGCTCTATAAAACTATATCCTATCCTAAATGCCTCTATTGTTTAAGAGGAGCCCCACGTAAGAACATGCACATATGGCCAGGTATGGCCTAAGTCCCCCTCTAATCGTGTACCTCTCCCTGGGTGATGGGGCCCAAACCCTGGTGTCCTCAAATGCTCACCTCCCATCTTCCCCCAGGTGATCAATCCAATAAAAGCACAATTTTGGGAAAATAGGGGTGGTAAACCCCAGCCGTATTTATTAACAAAAATTAATATTCAATCAATAAAGTATATTTACAGTATATATACACACACAATACGCAGAAAGTCCACATTGATAGGTACATACGTCTTTTCCTAACCTTAACAAACATCTAATACATAGACATTCCTATCCTAGACTACACATTCAAAACAAATATTATCTTTCTGCATATCCATTTGAGGCCACGGCAAGGTCATAACTGGCCCCTAGATCACAATCAATCTATGCCCGCACCTCAACCATAGGGCGCTGTTCCCTGGGAAGGTGCTTGCCTCCCCCCCCTCCCGAACACCCCCTACGCCCAAAAATTATCTCCATAAGGGGCCCATGCAGTCATGCGCAGCGTACTTGCACCCTTGTGCACGTGTGGGGTGGCCAACCAGCCTACTTGAAAGCATAACACCACCTCCCCCACACCCTTCCAGCTGTAACTGCCCCAGGAGTTTGATGAGACCACTTGTCTCCCTCCCCCTCCACCCCCACAGGCGTCCCCATAAAAAAATGGTGGTGCACCCAAAGACCTTAAATTTAAGCTCACCAATCATGACCTTACCGCCCAACCAAAATACGACAATAACTTTAAAATTGACAATAAGCGATGAACCTGTAAAAGAACATTTATAAACGCATTCTTGTGTTAGGAGAAAAACATCACAAAACATAACATGATCATCCTGTTGAGAAAGAAAAACACCCAACAGCAAACATATTACCCAAAACTTCAGCTCTAGGGGATGGTGGGTGGGAGAAAAAAGGATTAGGACCTCCTTGCGAGGTCCATGGTGATGTCGGCTGAGGGAGCGGTGGGCACAGAGGGCGCTTTCGCCGTTCCCCAGCCTTTTATGCTGATTTACGCCGGGGGCCAGCTCCCCGGCGTTTTGTTGCTTCGACGCGTGACCCGGAAATGATACAATCACTTCCAGGTGACGTGCTGATAGCCAACAAGGAGGGGGGTGGGGGGGGGGGGTGCACTGAGCCCCCGTCTCCCTGCATGTCGTTGTGGGACCGGCACGACCGCCATAATGGCGGCGGGGCCAATGCCTTTCTCTATGGCCAGGTACGGTCTAAGTCCCCCTCTAACCATTTACCCCTCCCTGGGTGATGGGGCCCCAACCCGGGTGTCCTCAAATGCTCACCTCCCATCTACCCCCAGGTGATCAATCCGATGAAAGCACAATTTTGGGGATTTAGGGGTCGTAAACCCCAGCCGTACTTATTAACAAAAACTAGAAAATTAATAGTAAAAAAATAAAGTATATTTACAATATATACACATAATACGCAGAAAGTCCACATTGTTACATTGATAGGTACAAGTTGTTTCCTAACCTTAACAAACTTCTAATACATAGACATTCCTATCCTAGACTACACATTCAAAACAAATATTATTACCTTTCTGCGTATCCCTGTTTGAGCCCACGGCAAGGTCATAACTGGCCCCCAGATCCCGATCAATCTATGCCCACACCCCAACCGGAGTGCGCATGGGGCCCGGTTCCCCGGGAGGGTACTCCCCCACCCCCTCCCCCCGAACACCACCTATTCGCAAAATGTATCTCCATAAGGGGCCCATGCAGTCATGCGCAGCTTACTTGCACCCTTGTACGCGTGCGGGGTGCCCAACCAGCCTACTGGAAAGAATAACTCCACTCCCCCCGCACCCTTTCAGCCAACCAGCTGTTACTGCCCCAGGAGTTTGATGAGACCACTTGTCCCTCATTCCCACTAAAAATGGCGGCGCCCCCAATGACCTTAAGTTTAAGCTCACCAATCATGCCCTTACTGCCACAGGCCTGCATAGTTGCCAGACTATCAGGCCTCCCCCTTTCAGCCCTCACAAAGGTCATGTCCTGATCTGTGACTCTGCCAGCCAGGCTAGAAGATTTCCCATTAACAGCTCATTTCCCAACCTGGACAAGTGAACCCCTTCCTGTAAGTAACAGGGGTCACCCCAGATAAACCAATGTGCTATGGTCTGCAGCTGTGAGGACCTAAAGTGTCTATCCATTTTGTTAATAAATTCTCTGCACCGAGTGATTCAGGGCCTTCATGGACTGACGCCACTGCAACCTTGGAATCAAACGAGACCATACCAAGATAGACCCAGGGCAGCCTCTAGCTAACCACCCAATTTCTGTGATCAGAGTTTCCACTTGATCCCTTGTACCCAGCTGTACCAAATTGTTACCACCCAGATGTAGAATGAAGACTTTAGGGGGGGGGGGGTCCCTACCCGATCGAGTAACTCTCCCACTAGAGCCCTGAACTGTTCAAAACGCAGACCCCCCCCATCCATGAAAGGAGACCCTAAAACAAGCCTGCCTGGCTTGTGATTCACCAGTACCTGCAAGAAAATATTTGCTTAAGCATGACACCTAGGAATGACTAATAATCCAAGCGTTGTGTTGGACGTTCTTTCAGGCGTCAACCTGTCGCCTCGTGTTTCCTGACTGTTGATGGACTGCCACTAGTTCCCTCCCTGCGTGACAGGACCGAGAAACTGCAACTTGAACAGAAAGAAAGCACCGTCAGTGAAACCTTCCATGTGATAGCAAAGCATATGCAGCGGGGTACCCTCCGCATGCATTAACAGAGCCCCCCCCCCTCCCTCTTGGGACTGTGTGGCAAAAAGGCCTCTAAATTGGTGAAGGAGCAGCACGGATTGCCCTGTGCCCGTTGCAACACCACTCCTTTCCCTCGTGCATCCTGATCGGTCTTGGATCTTTGCACCGATATGAGCAATGAGTCCCCCTGAATTTGTACATGACTGAACTGCAGTCCCCCTTTCTCATCCTGCTTGTTTTTTGCCACCAATTCACCTAAAAGCGCCGTAGAATGCCAACGTAAAAGCAGCCCTAAACAAGAAGGTTTCTGCCAAACTGGCCCAGCCCTCCCAAAATTGCGGCCAAGGTGTTAAGACCAATTGGACGCCTCGTATCTGGTAGTGATCCCTGCTGGCCCTGCCATCCTTTTAATGCTTTCCACACTATGAGTTTATTAGTGGAGTCGATCCCATTTTTTGATTGTGCTAAGAAAGATAGCTGCCATGTGCCTCCTAGCTGCTGCCACTGAGCGCCCCTCATCTTTCTTCAATGCTTTACAGTATGAAAAAATGGCCCCGGAATCTTGCCAATGCTCCTCCCATTCACCCCCCTAAGAAAGTACAGTTAGCCCAGAACGCCCCTCCATATGCCTTCCTGGTGCTAGGCTAGCTGCCACGAGGTCCGGTAGTTGGGGGCACCAACTTGCCAAAGCTGTTCTGGGAAAGACTTGGGTTCTCTGCTGCTCCCGGGAGAAGTGACCCGAATACCTGTATCTTAAAACGAAATAGCGCATCAGCTGCATGGGTTAACACACCCGGGACATGGTTAGCCCTAAATTGCATATTCAATTTCCTGCACATTAAAATTATCTCCTTCAGCAGACGTAGGATCATTTTACACTTCGATGACTGACTGTTAATGCATTCCACCACCGTCATGAAATCTGACCAGAAAACAACTGCTTTGTTCTTTAGTTGCTCTGGCCAGACAGTGCAACAAAAATGGGAAAAAGCTCGAGGAACCCGGTGTTGCTCATCAACCCGATCTCACTCCACCAAGTCGGCCAACGTCACGCCACTCACTCAGTACCAAGTATAGCACCAAACCCCTCGCTACCTGCCGAGTCTGTCATCAAACCCAACTCCGAAAAGGATGTGAGCGGGCCGGGCCACAGCACTGTACTCTTAAATCTGCATATCCTGCTTGACCTCGCTGGGTAACCTCGTGTGATGGTGCTTTTCTTTAAGTCCTGACATGGCTTGTGAAATGGATTGGGAGAATGGCCTCACCATTGGGATAACTTGCAGTGCAAAATTTAACTGACCGACTGTCTGCTGCAACTGGTGTAGTGTAACTTTATCCTTGACTAAGCATTGTTGTAGTGCTAACTTGAATTTAGAAACCTTCTCCCTGGGCAGCTGGGAGCAACCCTGAGCAGAGTCTAATTTGATCCCCAGAAATTCAATCACTGTGGACGGCCCTACGGTCTTACCCTGTGCCAATGGTACACCAAAAGTCTGCATGAGTGAGCAAAATTGTTGGAGCGCCCGCCCACAATCCGAAGAACCCAGTGTTCCAAGGAAGAGAAAGTCATCAAGGTGATGCAGCACATATTGATGCCCAGTCACCTGCATGAAAGCCCACTCCAGGAAACAACTGAAATTCTCAAATTACGCGCAGGAAACTGGAGCAACCCATAGGCATGCATTTGTCCATGTAAAACTTGCTCCTAAATTGGAAACTTAGAAGGTGGGAATCTAAAGGGTGGACTGGCAACAAACTGAATGTAGCGACATAAGCGCGCCAGGACCCAGACCCACTAAGCATCTCGACAGCCTGGTCAAAGGAGGAATACCTGACTGAACACAAACCCTCATCAATGGCATCATTTAGAGATTGACCCTTGGGCGCTGACAGATTATGGATCAACCTGAATTTCCCTGGCTCTTTTTTGGGCACCACCCCAAGCGGAGAACAAACAAAATGTCCTACTAGGATACCATCAAATGGGCCCGCTACCCTGCCCAAGCGCAACTCCTTCTCAATTTTTGCAGCCACCACCCCAGGGTTAGCCCTCACGGATAACTGATTTTTGCATTCAGGTGTCCCGACATAATCAGATGCTGGAATCCTGAAACCATCTCTAAATCCTTCTAGTAGTAATTTTGCAGATGAACGGCAAGTACATCCATTCAGCCATGGAGTCAGGGCACTTATTATAGGGGACCGGGCTTTGGTGAGGCCACCAGCATCAATATTGTTTTTTTCCACCCCCATCCTTTGATTTCTTGAAACACTTTGACTCTGGGTGAGAGGTGTTACCACAGAAAGAGCACATGTGCTTGAATTTGCACGTACCTGCTGCCCTATTGCATGCACGTCTGTTAAAGTCCCAGCATGCCCCTTCCTTTCCTCCTCCCCCACCCAAACTAGGTGAGGGGAATGACCGAAAGGACTGCTCTTTTGGAATTTCTTTGGGATGATCTGGTGTCCCATTCCATACATGATCTAACCATGAGATCATATCAATTTGATCCCATCTGAGGGTGGGGTCCGAAGCCTTTGCTCTCCTGAAGCTCTTGTCATACTCCAACCACCCTACACCACCCATCTTATCATGCGCAATGGTGATCCTATTTTGGTAGCACGCCATTTCCCCAGCTAAATGTGGGAACCGGTCAGTCATGACAGCCAAATAGACAGAGAAACCCCTAACCCAATTAATCAGAGACTCCTCTATCCTATATTTAAGCAGTTTACTTGCCCATTCCCTTGGGACCATCCAATACTTATTTTCCTCAGCTTCTTCCCTTTCTGTCTCATCTATTAACAATGAAAACATGTTGACATAGCTCCCCTTCCAAATCTTCTCCTTCGTGTCCTGCGTGACATGCCTATATAGCATCTCCCTTTGCGTGCGTGCTTCCCCCACCAGTAGTGTCTGTGGCTTACCTGTCGAAGCCACCTCAGCTGGATTCAGTTTCACTACATCCATCACTGGGTTTACTGCTGGCACTTCCCTACTGACTGTGGTGGGCACCTCCTGACCTGACGCCCCATCTAACTGAGCCACTATCTTTTTGGCCTTCTCCAGCGCGTCCACACCAGAAATACCAGTGGCCGGGGACCAGTTACCCACACTCTCTAGCCAGGGAAGAACCGCTGCTAAATTAGCCACTAAATCCGGCTGGCCTGGATGAACTCCGGTAGGAGCCCCTGCCCTAGGGATGCGCGGAGCCTCTGCACCAGTACCTGCTGGCCCAGGTTGCCCCCCTGACCCCGGCGGGTTATTCCCCCCCTCCATACCTGGTGAGGAGCCCACCCCAGTAGGACCAGGTTGCCCTTTGCTTTCTACTGGCCTCGGGACTGGAATGTGGGCCACTGACTCTGTGGCACCACTCGCTCCCTCCCCTTCCCCTTCCCCCTCCCTGGGAGGTGGAGCTCCCCCTTCCTTAGCTCTGTTACTCTTGGGTACGGGAGGGAATGCTGCCCTAGGGGCTACCCCTTCCCTCCTAGGTCGTTTAACAGTGTACTCCTGCCCATCCACTTTCTCTTTTAAAGTCACAATGGCTGCTTCAATGTCCCCCATTTTTTGCATCATGGCCTCCATAAAACTGTCCGTGCGTGAGCGCTGGTCGCTCCGCTTTGCCTTAGGGGCCATTGTTCTAAAAACCACAAAATGCTTTACCCGTGGATTATAAAAACACGCCTCCCCACAATGCTAATACCACGGCTGGGAAATTGCGCAACCACATGAACTACACTAACCACACACCCCACAATCTGGCCTGGGAACACAGCCCAAACCCTTACCTCAATCGTAGGGAGACCACGACCGGCCACACGCACCCAGAGCCACGCCCACTGGCTAGTCCAATAGGTCGGGTGAGTGATCTCCAACCCGCGTGGCTCCCGGAAGCGCTGGAATGCAGGCCTGTCAGTGACTCCTTGGGAACTCTGCTTTAACTGCCATGAACTGCTCCAGGTGTGTTACCACTCTCTGCTGATTGCCCCACCAGCTGTTCAAGAGACTTCCAGAATCCTCCTGAAGCTCCTCCTTGTGCGAGGCCTGTAAGATAAATGCAAGAGATACTTATGACCTCCTAATGAGGTCTGTTGTCTGTCCCAGCTTATCCGTTTACACTTGTTGAAGAATAAAGGAGTGCCACCTTCCCAAAACGCTGTGCAATGCCCTGCTTGGCGGAATTCACCGTCCGAAAAATAAAGCACAACTTGATCAATTGTGGCGCGAGGCTAATTAGCCTTCGCGCTCCACTCACTGCTCCGTGAAATTGATCCGAAATCTGTCCCCTGCTGCCGGCGTCCTGAAATTGACCCGACCGGCACCCGTGCCCGGATGCCTTTTGCAGTTGACCGGAGATGGTGCCAGGTGCTGCAGCACTCCTCGCCTGAGGAGAAACAAGGGGAAAATGGTCAAAGCCGCCCCTCCCGCACAGCCGCTCTTCGCTACGCCGGACACGCACTCCACTCGGCTGACGGAATTGACTCGCTCGACTCCTGCGAAGCTGACGAGGACTCGACTCAGCTGACGAAGTTGACCTGAAAAATAAAAGAACAAAAAAAGGATTAGGCCCTCCTTGCGAGGTCCGAGGTGATCTCGGCTGAGGGAGAGGCGAGCACAGAGGGCGCTTTGCCCGCTGCCCAGCCTTTTATGCTGATTTACGCCGGGGGCCGGTCAGAACCGGTTCCCCGGCGTTTCGTTGCCCCAACGCGCGACCCTCACTTCCGGGTGACGCGCTGATTACCAACAAGGAGGTGGGGGCGTGCACTGCGCCCCCGTCTCCCTGCATGTCGTTGTGGGACCGACATGAGTGCCATATTGGCGGATGGACCGATGCCGGCCCCTGCTTTTCTCTTCCTTCTGTTATGGGGATAGCGTGTGGGCCAGGCACCTCAAATCCAGGCACCTCAAATCTCACTCCCGTGCGCTCTAGGGCCTGTATTTATCTAAGCGCACTTGCATGTGACATCTGCAGGCTCTATGCCGGCTCCCCAGGCCTTGTATCGGTGATACCCGATTGTCACCACTAGAGGGAGGCATTGTGTAGAACATCCGCATCCCTGACGACATACAGTGAAAACTGACAACCGACCAACATTTTCAATGTCAGAACGATACATTTCAAGTTCAGAACAAGCACTGGCAAAGCTAATAGTAAATAGGTTTGCCTTTGATCTCCAGACTTCTGGCTTTGTCAATGCTTTTTCTGTCACTGATTTGTATAACGTTGCCCCTGGGAAAGCTGCCGGGCCTTCGTCAATCCAAAATAAATACATAACGCTGGCTGAAAGTAATAATATGTTGTGGTCTCAAAAATCACACATGACAATGCCATGGCAGTTCCTGGCACTGTGCGTGGAAGTGCTCCTTGTGAAAGGGCATTATGCGGTAAACTACAATCAAGGTAACCAATGGCTGAAGGGAGCTGATCCACTGCTGTAGGTGGAGGTAAGACAAATGTGAATGGCATAATAACACAAATGAATAAAGAGGGCTGACTGAAAGCCACTGTAAGTAAGTAGATTATACAAAGTATATTATACATCTGACTTTCGTAGAAGTAGAAGTAAAAGGTTTTGGCTGACACCAGACCTAACAAAACAAAGAACCATTATGCAGCAGAACAGATGTATGTCCTTTCAGTTCTGTGAGCATCTACACACAACATAACACCCTTGCACGCTTTGCGAAGTCATTTCCCCTCTAAAATACGCACGTTCTGTAGGGTGCACATTTTTATTGGGGGTCGGTTTACTATTACATTGACACTTGGGCAAGCCCACCAGGTCAGGCCTTCTAGCAATGGCCTATACCGCATGGTCATGTTCAATGGTGTTAAGTGCTTTTTTTATAGCAATTCCCACCATTACTATGGCCTCAGCGCCTCTTGTGAATCTGGCCGTCTTCGATGTTCTCTGTTGATATGGTATTTAGTGGAGTTTCTTGTTCTCTTGAGGAGAGTCTTACTGGATAGTGGTTGGCATGATTGACCCGATTAACGTATTGCCTAGTGATTGACTATGTTGGAGGTGGTGGCTAAATCCTCTTACTGGTGTCTGTGTTCACCACCCACCCTCCCTGTCTGGCTTTGCTATTCCTTGCTCTATGCAATTGTTTCTGAATGTGTTCTGCCATTTGTGTGACAAAGGTGAAGAAGGACCCTTAAATAACATTTCTTTAGATGAAAATGTGCATGTGCGGAAGTATCAGGTAAGCTGACTAGTTTCTCAGGTCCTACTTGACAGTGAGGCTGTCTGGAAGATCTATTGTTGCTATTTCTTTAACATAGAGAGTGCGCTATTTCTCACATTATACTATTGGCTAATTAGAGTATCATTCCACTCCCTCCATGGGGGAATATTTCACATCACAAAAGTACACAGAATCATCATGCATTTACATTTCTTCACTCATAGATGCATCATATAAAGAAAGCAATTGTGTTTTTATTTTTGTTTTTCACTGCAGCAGACTTTTTTTACATTTTTAAATCCTGACTCAAAATGCAAGCCAGATGTACTGCCTTTGCGAAGGCCCACTTGAAAAAGCGCGAAGGCCCACTTGAAACACCAGAGTACTAAGGCCAATATGGTGATACATCTACTCAAGCAATTAAACCACCACCTGATCAGCCAGACTGCCGGGCCAATACTGAAAGTTCTAAAAGTGAAACTTCTACCAGCAATCAGTTATGGCCACCTTGCTTTCCCCGGGTCACAGCACGCTAGCTTAAATTCAATACAATCTAAAGCTTATAAAACGGTGCTCCAAATTCCTAGCTCAGCAAGGAATGCAAGGCTAAGGCTGGAATTAGGCTTGGCAAGGCCCGATTTGATGTGCCAGGGGGACTTTATAAAACTTTATCTCAGGATTTTAAGGGCCCCAGCAAATTCATTAAAACACCAACTGAGATCCATCTTTGAAGAGCCACGAACGCTCTGGCACATTGCCCTGCACAAAGCAATCAAGGCATTGAACATAGTGGAAGAGGGCATATCGAGGCCAGAAATTCCAATGATCACCTGGAAAAGAGCTATAACTAAACAAGTGGGTGAAATTTCATTCGATCTCGATTGCAAATCCCTCCGCTCAAGTCCACACCTAGACCCGCTGAATAGCTCCTACATGGTAGGCAAAGCCCAGGTTTACCTAAGTGACGCTCTCACTCCATCAACCCGAAGTAAAATACTGTCCATGAGATTAATCACTTTAGGAATTGCGGACTTCAATCCGGCATGGGCCCGAAGGGGAGATGCCACAAATTGCAGACTTTGCCCATATAAGAAGGAATCGTGGCTGCACCTTTTATGCTGCTGCCCGAATCTCAAGGACGATCGAAGAAGACTACTGCGCCCAATCTGTAACATATATGGAATAAAATCCTGCAGCGAAGCGTCAGCAATGTGCTTTTCCAAGTCTAGCACAATAATCCTAGCAAGACTGGGGAAATTGATTTACAGCATCAGGCTCGCCTTAAAAAAGGCAAATGAACGAAACAAAACTCTGGAGCAAAGTATTACAAACCCAAGGAACGACGTCGAGGTGGCCTCGTAACTGCATTGACGCTTCTCTGTACTTCTAGCATCCCCCCCAGGACAGAGCCATACAGGAATACGTACCCTTGGTCGATGGACATCTGCCACAGTTGCACAATGTCATCCATCCCCATAGAACAATGTGGGCTTTCGGATTGCCATAAAGCCCTACCTCCACATCCACAAACCCTGGGGAAGGCTGATTGTGGCAAAACTGGGGAGGGGTGGCAAACTTCTTTTATAAAAAAAAAAAATGTTTTAAATGGTTTTTTTTTACTCACTGTTTTAGCTGTAACATGATGACTGCTTTTACTGTAATGATTTTAATTAATTGTCCAGTTAACAATAAATACAAACACTGCCTTTGCCAAGGCTTGTTTAACATGGCAAAACTTGCGAAGTTTCAATAGAGGTGGGAGAAATTATACTTCGAGTTGGCTGATATGTTTTGTGGAAAGGTCAAAGCTTGTGGCACTATTCAATGTCTTTGGTGAACGTTGCCTGTTGGGTGTTTCATATGTTAGTGTTAGTGAAGTTGAACACCTTTCTTTATGCCTGATGTTAGTCCTGAGCCTCTCTATCCAGACTCGTACTCTGGTTCTAGGAGTCTTGCTGAAAAAATGTACAGCCTCACATCATGGTTATCCCCAGTAGGAACTTTAACCGCATCATAACCCCTCTCCCTCTTTACCCTTCCTGTTACCATTTTCTGTTTTGATAAATAGATGCTTCTCAACCAGCAATGAGCTAAGTGTGGCTTTTGGAAGGGCATATTGGTGAGGGTCACAAGTGGCCCGCTTGGTGTGTAACTAATTTTGCTGTGAGCCCTACCAAACCAGCAGAAACTCACCTGAGATGGTCCTGGCTCTACACCCAGCCCCACTGTTCTTCCAGAAGCAGCCTTGACACGAGACTGCACTACTAGTCTTTCAGAGGCAGAACTGACACGCGGATGCCTCTTACCTGATCCTAACATCCGTCTATAGGGCCCCAGACATTCAGCTAACTTTGTTCCAGCCTAGGGCTCTTTTACCAACATCAGCTTGACATGTGGCTGACTCAGCTCTACCCTTTGGTGCCTTTGAGAGGCAAGACTGACTTGTCATTTGTTCTTTCCCAAACACCAAATGCCAAAGGTAAGACTGATATGAGGCCACACAGGCCTTCAGAAGAATCAGTATGGTAAGTGAATAATTCTGGAAAGTGAATAATGCTGGTATTACCCTCAGCGGTGGATCCTCCGCTATGGTGGAGGAGCGTCGCCCCCCCTGCTAACAGCCTAAAAAAAAAGAAAAATATAATAAACCTGGGTTTATTATCGTTTTCTTTTGTTTCATGGCCGAGTCTTTGGGGGCAGGGCCAGGGGAGATGACAGGCATTGAGGGAGTGGTTGCACACACTGCCTACAGTGTGCATATGTGTTGGACCGGTCGTCTTAGGACGGCCAAACCAACATGCGTACTAAAGCTGTCTCCAACTCGAGCTGTCTTGCTGGGCTGGAGGCAGCAGGCACAGGCTCCCAGTCTCACTGGGAGCACACATTGAGGGCACTCAGGCCAATCCCGACGCTGCTCTCATTCTGTCAGCAACATGAGAACAGTGTCCGGATTGGCCGCATGAGAGTCTGAGAAGCCAGAGAGGAGCGGAAGACCGGCGACGTGGAAGGTACATTTACATTTTTTGTTTGTTTGTCAGTGGTCGCCTGGTTCCCCCACTTCCCCTACCCTGCCACTTTGCCCGGACATCGGACGCTACTGCTTGCCCCTTAAGCCATTCAGAGGTGAATGACTTGTGATTGACTTTGTGGTATGTCTAATTGGGTTACAGAGACACTAGCTTCACCGAGTATACCCCAGCTGTCCGTTCAATTTGTGGACATTTAACTGCGGGACAAACATTGACACACTCTGGAGGCCGGTGACTGGCCCATGGTATTGCCATATTTTTCCTTATTTTTATGGGGGTGGGAGTTCCCCCTGTGCAACCACTGCCCTTCGCACTGTGCCCACAGGCATGTCCCACCTTCAACTGCAGCTCTGTTTAATTAAGCGCTGCAGTGCAGGCGGCATAATGCCACTCTGTGTAATTAACGTGGACCATAGTCCACACACCCTTCCATTCAAAACCAAGCCTCACATCTGCACGATTGTGTCTGACAGACTCTTTCCAATCCCTACGAGCTTTCAGAGGCGAATCTGAGGCTCTGCCCCAGCCTGCTAACTTTCTGATGAACAATTATGACATATGCAGGGCCGGACTGGTCGTAGCGGGCTCTGGGCGTCTTACTGATGGGCAGGATGGGTGGGGCCATTTTTTGAGTGATGGCGGCCAGTTTTGCGGCAGTTCTGCAATATCTGCTGCCTGTAACAAGAGAGCAGCAGCATTGCTTCTGACCAGCAATCTCCCCCCTAACCCCCCAGGCGGGGAAATTGCCAGGGCTGGTTGGTGTACACAGTCCGGCCCTGGACATATGCCCAGCTCTACCACCTTTCATCGGCCTGTCATGTGATTCACCCTCCAGTATCCATAAGAGCCAGTTCATCAGTAATTCACTACGGAGGCGAGATGATGAGTGTGCCCCACAGGATGCCTTTATTCAGAAATATGTTGGTCCATGGAAACGTCACTAGAATGAAATAACTCTTCCAAACAAAAGACCAATAAATAAGCAACAGATTTATTAGCTTTGTGTGGTGCCAGCCGTCCAGTGATGGACGCCCATGTTTGCTATCTCTTGAACCCCAAAAGCAGAGACCAAGTTCTTATAAATAAAGGAGAGGGAAAAATTATCATTGATAATGTGTATCAGTGTCACTTCATCATAAGGACTGTCACATCCTTACCGGGCCCTCAAATACATTCATGGGTGAAGAAAAACAGAGCAATGTGTATTATATATGCATGTAATTGCAGTTGTAAACTATTTATATAGCGCTTGCTACACCCGATGAGGCGTTGAATCGCTTTTCAGCGAGACGCACTCTACTCCGGATCTCAAGGGGGATTAGTGGTAGATTAATAAAGGGAAAATAGCAAATGTTATTGTGAGTGGTGGGCATGTGTGCCTGCTAGATGGATGAATAGGATAAAGGAGGCAAAGTTCTGAAAAGGGTTATTTAGGAGTCCATAGTAGTGTGAGAGGTTTGGGGTGAGTGGAAGGGTGGAAGGGTGGAGGTAGGGGAGGGTCTGAAAGAGGTTTAGGATGAGTCATACAGTAGTGGTTGGAGAGAGTTGTAACCTTTTTTTTCCCTTGCAGTAGGTGGAAAATATAAAAATATATTACATACATACCCACACAAGAAGGTATACATACTTAGAGATGTTCACATATTACACATACGCAAAATATTCTAGAAGTGGAAAAATGTACTATATAAAGACCCATATGCGCATGCATGGATAAATATTTACAAACCCAGGTATTCCATGTTTTTGCTGTTGATAAATAAAGTTTACATGTTTTCCCCCAATATTTTAAGAGTGAAGCACTTATAGATACATTTACTATAATCATATTTAATGAAAACAGCACAGCACAATGTGCAATATGGGGCATGCAAGGCGATGTGCAACATGGGGCACGCAAGGCTGTGTGCAATGCGGGGCACGTAAGTGATATGCAGCACGGGTCATGTAAGGTGATGTGCAACACGGGAATATAAAGTGATAAGCATCATGGAGCACGCAAGATGAAGTGCAACACGGGCCATGCAAGGCAATGTACAGCACGGTGCACGCAAGGCGATGTGCAACATGGGGCATGCAAGACAATGTGCAACACGGAAATAGCAAGGTAATATGCAGCGCAAGGCATCTAAGGCGATGTGCAACATGAGGCACGCAAGGTGAAGTTCAACACGGGGGCCTGTAAGGTGGTGTGCTACACGAGGCATGCAAGGTGATGTGCAACACGGGGCATGCAAGATGGAGTGTAACATGGCGCTTGCAAGACTATGTGTAACATGGGGCGTGCAAGTCGATGTGCAACACAGGAAACACAAGGCACTATGCAACGCATGGCATGTAAGGTGATGTGCAGCATGGGGCAAGTAAAGTGATCTGCAACATGGAGCACGCAAAGTGAAGTGCAACATGGGGCATGTAAGGTGACGTGCAACACAGGCATGCAAGTTAATGTGAAACATGGGGCATGCAATGAGATGTGCAACACGGGGCATGTAAGGTGATGTGCAGCATGGGGCACGCAAGGTCAAGTGAACTAGGGGGCTTGTAAGGCGATGTGCAACAGGGGGCATGCAAGTCGGTGTGTAACATTGGGCATGCAAGACGATGTGCAACATGGGGCATGCAAGAGGATGTGCAACATGGGGCATGCAAGACGATGTGCAACACAAGTAACACAAGGCAATATGCAACACAGGGGCCTGTAAGGCGGTGTGCAACGCGGGACATGCAAGGCGGTGTGCAGGAGATGAGCACAGAATCATCTCAAAGGCCTCGAGTTGTCCCATGTTAGATATGGCAAAAAACTTTTTTCTCTTGTTTTTTTAAAAACGTTCTGTGGGGGTATTTTAAACATTTTATTTATTTTACAGTGAAAAGGAAGACATGCTAGCTGCAAAGCCCTTTGGCATCAGCTGTACTCCTCGCACACCCCCTAAATGTTACCTGTATGAAGGCGGCACCTCCTGCAGCACCCTGCAGCACCCGGGCCCACCCGCCCTGATCTGTGTGGACTCCATCTCACCGGAAGCTCCTTCACAAGGCCCTTCAGACTGTCAAATAAACAATCTAGGGCGCGCATTGTGTTTCATATATATATCTCATAGGTTTAGCATCATGTTTTGTTACATTATTTTACTAATGTAAATCACATGGCATATTTAACACATATTGAGGAGATGACCTTATGAAGGAATCAAAATGACATTTTGAAACTAGGTATATACTTGTTTGGTGCAAATAAAAGGGGCAGTTTTTCAACAAGTGAAATAAATATTCCTCCTTGGATATATAGTGCTTGGGTGCTAAAGCTGTGAGACGTGAGAGATGGCTTTGAAATGCAGCGCTATATGCCTCTGACAGCACCTCGTTCCCCTGAGGAGTGCTGAGCGCTCTTTCTGAGAGCAGGCGCCTTGCTATGCACGAGCCAGTAAACAATTGACGTAAATTATGTATTAGTGGTGCCCAAGCCTCGGAAGCCCTGTAAACTGGCGTAGAAGGCACTACATTCATTTCAGAGACCCGAAGCGTGACGTGCGGCGCTGATGGTGACTTCAGCCCAGCACTACCAGCTTTCAGAGCACCGACGGTGGAGTTCGCCTGGTTTGCCTGTAAGCGATTCCTCTCCTACACGCAGTCTTTCCTGAGATGCGTTCCTCACCTTGGCCCTCTGCCCCGGATGTTCTTCTCAGACTCTCGTATTGTTTTGCATGCTCTGGTTGCCCCTGGCACGGGCCTGCCTCAACTCGGCCCTGTGCAGACTTGTTCCCGTGGAGTAGACGGGATGTGCCGATGTGCGCACCTGCACCAGCTCGAGGCCGGAATCTCCATATATGCCCATCCGAGGCGGCACGGGCTACGTGGGAGCTCTGGGGGTTTGTTGGCATGAAGAGAAATCTCAAGATACCGCTCAGCCTGGTGATGCACTTGCATGCCAGGCTGCCCTGGCTCGGAAGGCCAGTAGAATGAATGTGCGTTAGAATCAGGGCTGGTGGAATTATGCGACAGAAGAGGACCAAATGATGCGGCTGAGTTGCCCTAAATGTGCGGCAATATAAAACACAAACTATGCGGTCGATTGCAGCACATTTTGTGGGAGTACTGCTTCCTTATTTTGTCATTTTTAGACAAGTTAACACTGTCTGCGCCAATGTTTCACCCCATCAGTACCAGTTTAATATGAAAATACAGCAATACGTGACAGAAAGGGGACCAGTTAGCCTCTACCACTGAGCCGCAACAGGAGTCGCCTCATTTTCCCTAACGTTTGATCTGTTAGCTAGAAACGTTTTTTTTTGTTAAAGTCCGCAGATTATACAGCAGATGATTGAATGTATTCCAAACGAGGCAAATCCATAATTAAGTGAAAAACTCTGAGGCTGTGAAATCACATCATTGTAACCCTGCTTGTAATGCAATCTCTCAATGTACTCGGGAGGGGGAACAACACGGATCAGATTGTGCAAGTGTTTCAGAAAGACTAATGTGTGAAGTGGAGAATGCACGCCCTGCTGCATGCCGGGACCGAACAACTAACAGGCGAAATGCGGCATGTGGGGTCCTGTGATGTATAGCTAGCATTACTGCATGTGGTTACAGGATAGGAAGTGGGGAATGTGCACTGCTGTTCATGGTACCTATAAAGGCTGCACGCGGTTAAAGAATACAAAATGTACCAAGTGTAGCACGTGTGTGACACTTTAACTGCATGCTCAAAAACAGTAACAAGCAAGCGAAGAGGGGAATGAGTGTTAATGCAGCATGTTCTTCGCTGGAGAATAAGTGAAACTTGGAGGGTATGCGTCTGTGCATTATACTGCTTTTAGTGCATGCTGAGAGCTGTATGCCTGTGCATTATACTGCTATTAGTGTATGCTGAGAGCTGTATGCCTGTGCATTATACTGCTATTAGTGCATGCTGAGAGCCATATGCCTGTGCATTATACTGCTATTAGTGAATGCTGACAGCTGTATGTCGGTGCATTATACTCCTGTGCATTATGCTGCTATTAGGGCACGCTGACAGCTTTATGCCTGTGTATCACACTGCTATTTGTGCATGCTGACATCAGTGTGCCTGTGCATTACTCTGCTATTAGTGCATCATGACAGCTGTATGCCTGTGCATTACACTGCTATTAGAGCATGCTGACAGCTGTATGCCTGTGAATTACACTGCTATTAGTGCATGCTGACAGCTGCATGTCTGTGCATTATACTGCTATTAGTGCATGATGACAGCTGTATGTCTGTGCATTATACTGCCATTAGTGCATGCTGGCAGCTGTGTGGCTGTGCATTACACTGCTATTAGTGCATGCTGACAGCTGTATGCCTGTGCAATATACTGCTATGAAATCATACTGACAGCTGTATGCCTGAGCATTACACTGCTATTAGTGCAAGCTCACAGCTGTATGCCTGAGCATTACACTGCTATTAGTGCAAGCTGACAGCTGTTTGCCTGTGAATTACACTGCTATTAGTGCATGCTGACAGCTGTATCCCTGTGCATTACAATGCTATTAGTGCATGCTGACAGCGGTATCCCTGTGCATTATACTGCTATTAGTGCATGCTGACAGCTGTATGCCTGTGCATTTTACTGCTATTAGTGCATGCTGACAGTGGTATGCCGGTGCATTACACTATTAGTGCATGCTGGCAGCTTTATGCCTGTGCATTACACTGTTAGTGCATGCTGGCAGCTGTATGCCTGTGCATTATACTGCCTTTAGTGCACATTAACTGCTGTACGCCTGTGCATTATACTCCTCTGCATTATGCTGCTTTTACTGCATGCTGACAGCTGTATGCCTGTGCTTCACACTATTAGTGCATGCTGGCAGCTGTATGCCTGTGCAATATACTGCTCAAGATAGCATGTTGACAGCTGTATGCTTGTGAATTACACTGCTATTAGTGCATGATGACAGCTGTATGTCTGTGCATTATACTGCTATTAGATCATGCTGACAGCTGTATGCCTGTGCATTACACTGCTATTAGTGCATGCTGACAGCTGTATGCCTGTGCATTATACTGCTATTAGTGCATACTGACAGAGGTATGCCTGTGCATTACACTGCTATTAGTGCATGCTAACGGCTGTGCGCCTGTGCATTACACTTATATTAGTGCAAGCTGACAGCTGTATGGCTGTGCATTATACTGCTATTAGTGCATGCTGACAGCAGTATGCCTGTGCATTACACTATTAGTGCATGCTGGCAGCTGTATTCCTGTGCATTACACTGATATTAGTGCATGCTGACAGCTGTATGCCTGTGCATTATATTGCTATTAGTGCATGCTGACAGCTGTATGTCTGTGCATTATACTGCCATTAGTGCATGCTGGCAGCCGTGTGCCTGTGCATTACACTGCTATTAGTGCATGCTGACAGCTGTATGCCTGTGCATCACACTATTAGTGCATGCTGGCAGCTGTATGCCTGTGCATCACACTATTAGTGCATGCTGGCAGCTGTATGCCTGTGCACTATACTGCTATTAGATCATGCTGACAGCTGTATGCCTGTGCATTACTCTGCTATTAGTGCATGCTGACAGCTGTATGCCTGTGCATTATACTGCCATTAGTGCATGCTGACAGAGGTATGCCTGTGCATTACACTGCTATTATTGCATGCTAACAGCTGTGTGCCTGTGCATTACACTTATATTAGTGCATGCTGACAGCTGTATGGCTGTGCATTATACTGCTATTAGTGCATGCTGACAGTGGTATGCCTGTGCATTACACTATTAGTGCATGCTGGCAGCTGTATGCCTGTGAATTACACTGATATTAGTGCATGCTCACAGCTGTATGCCTGTGCATTACATTGCTATTAGTGCATGCTGACAGCTGTATGTCGGTGCATTATACACCTGTACATTACACTCCTGTGCATTGTACTCCTATTAGTGCATGCTGACAGCTGTGTGCCTGTGCATTACACTGCTATTAGTGCACGCTGAGAGCTGTATGCCTGTGCATTACACTACTAGTAGTGCACGCTGAGAGCTGTATGCGTGTACATTAAACTGCTATTAGTGCATGCTGACAGCTGTATGTCTGTGCATTATACTCCTGTGCATTATGAAGCTATTAGGGCATGCTGACAGCTGTATTCCTGTGTATCACACTGCTATTTGTGCATGCTGACATCAGCGTGCCTGTGCATTACTCTGCTATTAGTGCATCATGACACCTGTATGCCTGTACATTACACTGATATTAGAGCATGTTGACAGCTGTATGCCTGTGAATTACACTGCTATTAGTTCATGCTGACAGCTGCATGCCTGTGCATTATACTGCTATTAGTGCATGATGACAGCTGTATGTCTGTGCATTATACTGCCATTAGTGCATGCTGGCAGCCGTGTGGCTCTGCATCACACTGCTATGAGTGCATGCTGACAGCTGTATGCCTGTGCATCACACTATTAGTGCATGCTGGCAGCTGTATGCCTGTGCAATATACTGCTATAAGATCATGCAAACAGCTGTATGCCTGTGCATTACACTGCTATTAGTGCAAGCTGACAGCTGTATGCCTGTGAATTATACTGCTATTAGTGCATGCTAACAGCTGTATCCCTATGCATTACACTGCTATTAGTGCATGCTGACAGCTGTATGTCTGTGCATTATACTGCCATTAGTGCACATTGAATGTTGTAGGCCTGTGCATTATAGTCCTGTGCATTATGCTGCTTTTACTGCATGCTAACAACCGCGTGCCTGTGCATCACACTGCTATTTGTGCATGCTGACAGCCGTGTGACTGTGCATCACACAGCTATTAGTGCATGCTGACAGCAGTGTGCGTGTGCATCTCACACTGCTATAAGTGCATGCTGACAGCTGTGTGCCTGTGCATTACACTGCTATTAGAGCATGCTGACAGCTGTATGCCTGTGCATTATACTGCCATTAGTGCATGCTGGCAGCCGTGTGCCTGTGCATTACACTGCTAATAGAGCATGCTGACAGCTGTATGCCTGTGCATCACACTATTAGTGCATGCTGGCAGCTGTATGCCTGTGCAATATACTGCTATAAGATCATGCAGACAGCTGTATGCCTGTGCATTACACTGCTATTAGTGCAAGCTGACAGCTGTATGCCTGTGAATTATACTGCTATTAGTGCATGCTGACAGCTGTATCCCTATGCATTACACTGCTATTAGTGCATGCTGACAGCGGTATCCCTGTGCATTATACTGCTATTAGTGCATGCTGACAGCTGTATGCCTGTGCATTACACTGATATTAGTGCATGCAGACAGCTGTATGTCTGTGCATTATACTGCCATTAGTGCACATTGACTGTTGTAGGCCTGTGCATTATACTCCTGTGCATTATGCTGCTTTTACTGTATGCTAACAGCCGTGTGCCTGTGGATTACACTGCTATTAGTGCATGCTAACAACCGCGTGCCTGTGCATCACACTGCTATTAGTGCATGCTGACAGCCGTGTGACTGTGCATCACACTGCTATTAGTGCATGCTGACAGCAGTGTGCGTGTGCATCTCACACTGCTATAAGTGCATGCTGACAGCTGTATGCCTGTGCATTACACTGCTATTAGAGCATGCTGACAGCTGTATGCTTGTGCATTATACTGCCATTAGTGCATGCTGGCAGCCGTGTGCCTGTGCATTACACTGCTATTAGTGCATGCTGACAGCTGTATGCCTGTGCATCACACTATTAGTGCATGTTGGCAGCTGTGTGCCTGTGCACTATACTATTATTAGATCATGCTGACCGCTGTATACCAGTGCATCACACTTTTATTAGTGCATGCTGACAGCTGTATGCCTGTGCATTATACTGCTATTAGTGCATGCTGACAGAGGTATGTCTGTGCATTACACTGCTATTAGTGCATGCTAACGGCTGTGCGCCTGTGCATTACACTTATATTAGTGCATTCTGACAGCTGCATGGTTGTGCATTATACTGCTGTTAGTGCATGCTGACAGCGGTATGCCTGTGCTATTAGTGCATGCTGACAGCTGTATGCCTGTGCATTATACTGCTATTAGTGCATGCTGACAGTGGTATGCCTGTGCATTACACTATTAGTGCATGCTGGCAGCTGTATGCCTCTGCATTACACTGATATTAGTGCATGCTGACAGCTGAATGTCTGTGCATTATACTGCCATTAGTGCACATTGACTGCTGTATGCCTGTGTATCACACTGCTATTTGTGCAGGCTGACATCAGCATGCCTGTGCATTACTCTGCTATTAGTGCATCATGACAGCAGTATCCCTGTGCATTACACTGATATTAGTGCATGCTGACAGCTGTATGCCTGTGCATTACATTGCTATTAGTGCATGCTGACAGCTGTATGTGGGTGCATTATACTCCTATACATTACACTCCTGTGCATTGCACTGCTATTAGTGCATGCTGACAGCTGTATGCCTGTGCGTTACACTGCTATTAGTGCACGCTGAGAGCTGTATGCCTGTGCATTATACTGCTATTAGTGCATGCTGACAGCTGTATGTCGGTGCATTATACTCCTGCGCATTATGCTGCTATTAGGGCATGCTGGCAGCTGTTTGCCTGTGTATCACACTGCTATTTGTGCATGCTGACATCAGCGTGCCTGTGCATTACTCTGCTATTAGTGAATCATGACAGCTGTATGCCTGTGCATTACACTGCTATTAGAGCATGCTGACAGCTGTATGCCTGTGCATAACACTGCTATTAGTGCATGCTGACAACTGCATGCCTGTGCATTACACTGCTATTAGTGCATGATGACAGCTGTATGTCTGTGCATTATACTGCCATTAGTGCCTGCTGGCAGCCATGTGGCTGTGCATTACACTGCTATTAGTGCATGCTGACAGCTGTATGCCTGTGCAATATACTGCTATGAAATCATACTGACAGCTGTATGCCTGAGCATTACACTGCTATTAGTGCAAGCTGACAGCTGTATGCCTGAGCATTACACTGCTATTAGTGCAAGCTGACAGCTGTATGCCTGTGAGTTACACTGCTATTAGTGCATGCTGACAGCTGTATCCCTGTGCATTACAATGCTATTAGTGCATGCTGACAGCGGTATCCCTGTGCATTATACTGCTATTAGTATATACTGCTCAAGATAGCATGTTGACAGCTGTATGCTTGTGAATTACACTGCTATTAGTGCATGATGACAGCTGTATGTCTGTGCATTATACTGCTATTAGATCATGCTGACAGCTGTATGCCTGTGCATTACACTGCTATTAGTGCATGCTGACAGCTGTATGCCTGTGCATTATACTGCTATTAGTGCATGCCGACAGAGGTATGCCTGTGCATTACACTGCTATTAGTGCATGCTAACGGTTGTGCGCCTGTGCATTACACTTATATTAGTGCATGCTGACAGCTGTATGGCTGTGCATTATACTGCTATTAGTGCATGCTGACAGCAGTATGCCTGTGCATTACACTATTAGTGCATGCTGGCAGCTGTATTCCTGTGCATTACACTGATATTAGTGCATGCTGACAGCTGTATGCCTGTGCATTATACTGCCATTAGTGCATGCTGGCAGCCGTGTGGCTCTGCATCACACTGCTATGAGTGCATGCTGACAGCTGTATGCCTGTGCATCACACTATTAGTGCATGCTGGCAGCTGTATGCCTGTGCAACATACTGCTATAAGATCATGCAAACAGCTGAATGCCTGTGCATTACACTGCTATTAGTGCAAGCTGACAGCTGTATGCCTGTGAATTATACTGCTATTAGTGCATGCTGACAGCTGTATCCCTATGCATTACACTGCTATTAGTGCATGCTGACAGCTGTATGTCTGTGCATTATACTGCCATTAGTGCACATTGACTGTTGTAGGCCTGTGCATTATACTCCTGTGCATTATGCTGCTTTTACTGCATGCTAACAACCGCGTGCCTGTGCATCACACTGCTATTAGTGCATGCTGACAGCCGTGTGACTGTGCATCACACTGCTATTAGTGCATGCTGACAGCTGTATCCCTATGCATTACACTGCTATTAGTGCATGCTGACAGCTGTATGTCTGTGCATTATACTGCCATTAGTGCACATTGACTGTTGTGGGCCTGTGCATTATACTCCTGTGCATTATGCTGCTTTTACTGCATGCTAACAACCGCGTGCCTGTGCATCACACTGCTATTAGTGCATGCTGACAGCCGTGTGACTGTGCATCACACTGCTATTAGTGCATGCTGACAGCAGTGTGCGTGTGCATCTCACACTGCTATTAGAGCATGCTGACAGCTGTATGCCTGTGCATTATACTGCCATTAGTGCATGCTGGCAGCCATGTGCCTGTGCATTACACTGCTAATAGTGCATGCTGACAGCTGTATGCCTGTGCATCACACTATTAGTGCATGCTGGCAGCTGTATGCCTGTGCAATATACTGCTATAAGATCATGCAGACAGCTGTATGCCTGTGCATTACACTGCTATTAGTGCAAGCTGACAGCTGTATGCCTGTGAATTATACTGCTATTAGTGCATGCTGACAGCTGTATCCCTATGCATTACACTGCTATTAGTGCATGCTGACAGCGGTATCCCTGTGCATTATACTGCTATTAGTGCATGCTGACAGCTGTATGCCTGTGCATTACACTGATATTAGTGCATGCAGACAGCTGTATGTCTGTGCATTATACTCCTGTGCATTATGCTGCTTTTACTGTATGCTAACAGCCGTGTGCCTGTGGATTACACTGCTATTAGTGCATGCTAACAACCGCGTGCCTGTGCATCACACTGCTATTAGTGCATGCTGACAGCCGTGTGACTGTGCATCACACTGCTATTAGTGCATGCTGACAGCAGTGTGCGTGTGCATCTCACACTGCTATAAGTGCATGCTGACAGCTGTATGCCTGTGCATTACACTGCTATTAGAGCATGCTGACAGCTGTATGCCTGTGCATTATACTGCCATTAGTGCATGCTGGCAGCCGTGTGCCTGTGCATTACACTGCTATTAGTGCATGCTGACAGCTGTATGCCTGTGCATCACACTATTAGTGCATGTTGGCAGCTGTGTGCCTGTGCACTATACTATTATTAGATCATGCTGACCGCTGTATACCAGTGCATCACACTTTTATTAGTGCATGCTGACAGCTGTATGCCTGTGCATTATACTGCTATTAGTGCATGCTGACAGAGGTATGTCTGTGCATTACACTGCTATTAGTGCATGCTAACGGCTGTGCGCCTGTGCATTACACTTATATTAGTGCATTCTGACAGCTGCATGGTTGTGCATTATACTGCTGTTAGTGCATGCTGACAGCGGTATGCCTGTGCTATTAGTGCATGCTGACAGCTGTATGCCTGTGCATTATACTGCTATTAGTGCATGCTGACAGTGGTATGCCTGTGCATTACACTATTAGTGCATGCTGGCAGCTGTATGCCTCTGCATTACACTGATATTAGTGCATGCTGACAGCTGAATGTCTGTGCATTATACTGCCATTAGTGCACATTGACTGCTGTATGCCTGTGTATCACACTGCTATTTGTGCAGGCTGACATCAGCATGCCTGTGCATTACTCTGCTATTAGTGCATCATGACAGCAGTATCCCTGTGCATTACACTGATATTAGTGCATGCTGACAGCTGTATGCCTGTGCATTACATTGCTATTAGTGCATGCTGACAGCTGTATGTGGGTGCATTATACTCCTATACATTACACTCCTGTGCATTGCACTGCTATTAGTGCATGCTGACAGCTGTATGCCTGTGCGTTACACTGCTATTAGTGCACGCTGAGAGCTGTATGCCTGTGCATTATACTGCTATTAGTGCATGCTGACAGCTGTATGTCGGTGCATTATACTCCTGCGCATTATGCTGCTATTAGGGCATGCTGGCAGCTGTTTGCCTGTGTATCACACTGCTATTTGTGCATGCTGACATCAGCGTGCCTGTGCATTACTCTGCTATTAGTGAATCATGACAGCTGTATGCCTGTGCATTACACTGCTATTAGAGCATGCTGACAGCTGTATGCCTGTGCATAACACTGCTATTAGTGCATGCTGACAACTGCATGCCTGTGCATTACACTGCTATTAGTGCATGATGACAGCTGTATGTCTGTGCATTATACTGCCATTAGTGCCTGCTGGCAGCCATGTGGCTGTGCATTACACTGCTATTAGTGCATGCTGACAGCTGTATGCCTGTGCAATATACTGCTATGAAATCATACTGACAGCTGTATGCCTGAGCATTACACTGCTATTAGTGCAAGCTGACAGCTGTATGCCTGAGCATTACACTGCTATTAGTGCAAGCTGACAGCTGTATGCCTGTGAGTTACACTGCTATTAGTGCATGCTGACAGCTGTATCCCTGTGCATTACAATGCTATTAGTGCATGCTGACAGCGGTATCCCTGTGCATTATACTGCTATTAGTATATACTGCTCAAGATAGCATGTTGACAGCTGTATGCTTGTGAATTACACTGCTATTAGTGCATGATGACAGCTGTATGTCTGTGCATTATACTGCTATTAGATCATGCTGACAGCTGTATGCCTGTGCATTACACTGCTATTAGTGCATGCTGACAGCTGTATGCCTGTGCATTATACTGCTATTAGTGCATGCCGACAGAGGTATGCCTGTGCATTACACTGCTATTAGTGCATGCTAACGGTTGTGCGCCTGTGCATTACACTTATATTAGTGCATGCTGACAGCTGTATGGCTGTGCATTATACTGCTATTAGTGCATGCTGACAGCAGTATGCCTGTGCATTACACTATTAGTGCATGCTGGCAGCTGTATTCCTGTGCATTACACTGATATTAGTGCATGCTGACAGCTGTATGCCTGTGCATTATACTGCCATTAGTGCATGCTGGCAGCCGTGTGGCTCTGCATCACACTGCTATGAGTGCATGCTGACAGCTGTATGCCTGTGCATCACACTATTAGTGCATGCTGGCAGCTGTATGCCTGTGCAACATACTGCTATAAGATCATGCAAACAGCTGAATGCCTGTGCATTACACTGCTATTAGTGCAAGCTGACAGCTGTATGCCTGTGAATTATACTGCTATTAGTGCATGCTGACAGCTGTATCCCTATGCATTACACTGCTATTAGTGCATGCTGATAGCTGTATGTCTGTGCATTATACTGCCATTAGTGCACATTGACTGTTGTAGGCCTGTGCATTATACTCCTGTGCATTATGCTGCTTTTACTGCATGCTAACAACCGCGTGCCTGTGCATCACACTGCTATTAGTGCATGCTGACAGCCGTGTGACTGTGCATCACACTGCTATTAGTGCATGCTGACAGCTGTATCCCTATGCATTACACTGCTATTAGTGCATGCTGACAGCTGTATGTCTGTGCATTATACTGCCATTAGTGCACATTGACTGTTGTGGGCCTGTGCATTATACTCCTGTGCATTATGCTGCTTTTACTGCATGCTAACAACCGCGTGCCTGTGCATCACACTGCTATTAGTGCATGCTGACAGCCGTGTGACTGTGCATCACACTGCTATTAGTGCATGCTGACAGCAGTGTGCGTGTGCATCTCACACTGCTATTAGAGCATGCTGACAGCTGTATGCCTGTGCATTATACTGCCATTAGTGCATGCTGGCAGCCATGTGCCTGTGCATTACACTGCTAATAGTGCATGCTGACAGCTGTATGCCTGTGCATCACACTATTAGTGCATGCTGGCAGCTGTATGCCTGTGCAATATACTGCTATAAGATCATGCAGACAGCTGTATGCCTGTGCATTACACTGCTATTAGTGCAAGCTGACAGCTGTATGCCTGTGAATTATACTGCTATTAGTGCATGCTGACAGCTGTATCCCTATGCATTACACTGCTATTAGTGCATGCTGACAGCGGTATCCCTGTGCATTATACTGCTATTAGTGCATGCTGACAGCTGTATGCCTGTGCATTACACTGATATTAGTGCATGCAGACAGCTGTATGTCTGTGCATTATACTCCTGTGCATTATGCTGCTTTTACTGTATGCTAACAGCCGTGTGCCTGTGGATTACACTGCTATTAGTGCATGCTAACAACCGCGTGCCTGTGCATCACACTGCTATTAGTGCATGCTGACAGCCGTGTGACTGTGCATCACACTGCTATTAGTGCATGCTGACAGCAGTGTGCGTGTGCATCTCACACTGCTATAAGTGCATGCTGACAGCTGTATGCCTGTGCATTACACTGCTATTAGAGCATGCTGACAGCTGTATGCCTGTGCATTATACTGCCATTAGTGCATGCTGGCAGCCGTGTGCCTGTGCATTACACTGCTATTAGTGCATGCTGACAGCTGTATGCCTGTGCATCACACTATTAGTGCATGTTGGCAGCTGTGTGCCTGTGCACTATACTACTATTAGATCATGCTGACCGCTGTATACCAGTGCATCACACTTTTATTAGTGCATGCTGACAGCTGTATGCCTGTGCATTATACTGCTATTAGTGCATGCTGACAGAGGTATGTCTGTGCATTACACTTCTATTAGTGCATGCTAACGGCTGTGCGCCTGTGCATTACACTTATATTAGTATATTCTGACAGCTGCATGGTTGTGCATTATACTGCTGTTAGTGCATGCTTACAGCGGTATGCCTGTGCTATTAGTGCATGCTGACAGCTGTATGCCTGTGCATTATACTGCTATTAGTGCATGCTGACAGTGGTATGCCGGTGCATTACACTATTAGTGCATGCTGGCAGCTGTATGCCTGTGCATTACACTGATATTAGTGCATGCTGACAGCTGAATGTCTGTGCATTATACTGCCATTAGTGCACATTGACTGCTGTATGCCTGTGCATTATACTCCTGTGCATTATGCTTCTTTTACTGCATGCTAACAGCCGTCTGCCTGTGGATTACACTGCTATTAGTGCATGCTAACAACCGCGTGCCTTTGCATCACACTGCTATTAGTGCATGCTGACAGCCGTGTGACTGTGCATCACACTGCTATTAGTGCATGCTGGCAGCAGTGTGATGTGTGCATCTCACACTGCTATTAGTGCATTCTGACAGCTGTATGCCTGTGCATTACACTGCTATTAGAGCATGCTGGCAGCTGTATGCCTGTGCATTATACTGCCATTAGTGCATGCTGGCAGCCGTTTGCCTGTGCATTACACTGCTATTAGTGCATGCTGACAGCTGTATGTCTGTGCATTATACTGCTCTTAGTGCCTGCTGGCAGCGGTGTGGCTGTGCATTACACTGCTATTAGTGCATGCTGACAACTGTATGCCTGTGCATCACACTATTAGTGCATGCTGGCAGCTGTATGCCTGTGTATTACACTGCTATTAGTGCGCGCTGAGAGCTGTATGCCTGTGAATTATACTGCTATTAGTGCATGCTGACAGCTGTATGTCGGTGCATTATACTCTTGTGCATTATGCTGCTATTAGGGCACGCTGACAGCTGTATGCCTGTGTATCACACTGCTATTTGTGCAGGCTGACATCAGCATGCCTGTGCATTACTCTGCTATTAGTGCATCATGACAGCAGTATCCCTGTGCATTACACTGATATTAGTGCATGCTGACAGCTGTATGCCTGTGCATTACATTGCTATTAGTGCATGCTGACAGCTGTATGTGGGTGCATTATACTCCTATACATTACACTCCTGTGCATTGCACTGCTATTAGTGCATGCTGACAGCTGTATGCCTGTGCATTACACTGCTATTAGTGCACGCTGAGAGCTGTATGCCTGTGCATTACACTGCTATTAGTGCACGCTGAGAGCTGTATGCCTGTGCATTATACTGCTATTAGTGCATGCTGACAGCTGTATGTCGGTGCATTATACTCCTGCGCATTATGCTGCTATTAGGGCATGCTGGCAGCTGTTTGCCTGTGTATCACACTGCTATTTGTGCATGCTGACAGCTGCATGCCTGTGTATTATACTGCTATTAGTGCATGATGACAGCTGTATGTCTGTGCATTACACTGCTATTAGTGCATGATGACAGCTGTATGTCTGTGCATTATACTGCCATTAGTGCCTGCTGGCAGCCGTGTGGCTGTGCATTACACTGCTATTAGTGCATGCTGACAACTGTATGCCTGTGCATCACACTATTAGTGCATGCTGGCAGCTGTATGCCTGTGCAATATACTGCTATTAGATCATGCTGACAGCTGTATGCCTGTGCATTACACTGCTATTAGTACATGCTGACAGCGGTATCCCTGTGCATTATACTGCTATTAGTGCATGCTGACAGCTGTATGCCTGTGCATTACACTGATATTAGTGCATGCTGACAGCTGTATGCCTGTGCATTATACTGCTATTAGTGCATGCTGACAGTGGTATGCCGGTGCATTACACTATTAGTGCATGCTGGCAGTTGTATGCCTGTGCATTACACTGATATTAGTGCATGCTGACAGCTGTATGTGTGTGTGCAGCACACTGCTATTAGTGCATGCTGAGAGCTGTATGCCTGTGCATCACACTGCTATTAGTGCATGCTGACATCCACATGCCTGTGCATCACCCTGCTATTAGTTTATGCTGACATCCGCGTGCCTGGGCATCACACTGCTATTAGTGCATGCTAACAGCTGTATGCCTGTGCATTACCCTGCTGTTAGTACATGCTGACAGCTGTATCCCTGTGCTTTATACTGCTATTAGTGCATGCTGACAGCTGTATCCCTGTGCATTATACTGCTATTAGTGCATGCTGACAGCTGTATGCCTGTGCATTACACTGATATTAGTGCGAGCTGGACAGCTGTATGCCTGTGCATTATACTGCTATTAGTGCATGCTGACAGCGGTATGCCTGTACATTACACTTTTAGTGCATGCTGGCAGCTGTATGCCTGTGCATTACACTGATATTAGTGCATGCTGACAGCTGTATGTCGGTGCGTTATACTCTTGTGCATTATGCTGCTATTAGGGCACGCTGACAGCTGTATGCCTGTGTATCACACTGCTATTTGTGCATGCTGACATCAGCGTGCCTGTGCATTACTCTGCTATTAGTGCGTCATGACAGCTGTATGCCTGTGCATTACACTGCTATTAGAGCATGCTGACAGCTGTATGCCTGTGAATGACACTGCTATTAGTGCATGCTGACAGCTGCATGCCTGTGCATTATACTGCTATTAGTGCATGATGTCAGCTGTATGTCTGTGCATTATACTGCCATTAGTGCATGCTGGCAGCCGTGTGGCTGTGCATTACACTGCTATTAGTGCATGCTGACAGCTGTATGCCTGTGCATCACACTATTAGTGCATGTTGGCAGCTGTATGCCTGTGCAATATGCTGCTATGAGATCATGCTGACAGCTGTATGTCTGTGCATTACACTGCTATTAGTGCAAGCTGACAGCTGTATGCCTGTGAATTATACTGCTATTAGTGCATGCTGACAGCTGTATCCCTGTGCATTACACTGCTATTAGTGCATGCTGACAGCAGTATCCCTGTGCATTATACTGCTATTAGTGTATGCTGACAGCTGTATGCCTGTGCATTACACTGATATTAGTGCATGCTGACAGCTGTATGTCTTTGAATTATACTGCTATTAGTGCATGCTGACAGCTGCATGCCTGTGCATTACACTGCTATTAGTGCATGATGACAGCTGTATGTCTGTGCATTATACTGCCACTAGTGCCTGCTGGCAGCCGTGTGGCTGTGCATTACACTGCTATTAGTGCATGCTGACAACTGTATGCCTGTGCATCACACTATTAGTGCATGCTGGCAGCTGTATGCCTGTGCATTACACTGCTATTAGTGCGCGCTGAGAGCTGTATGCCTGTGCATTATACTGCTATTAGTGCATGCTGACAGCTGTATGTCGGTGCATTATACTCTTGTGCATTATGCTGCTATTAGGGCACGCTGACAGCTGTATGCCTGTGTATCACACTGCTATTTGTGCATGCTGACATCAGCGTGCCTGTTATATATGTTATATGCGGATTTATAACGCGCTCCAATAGTCAAGACTGTCCTGGCGCGGGAGCGAAACTGAATCAAGATGGTAAAAGGAGTCGACTATTCATGGATTTGAAAATGTGCGTTTTAAGCAGTTTTTTAAAATTGAACAAATTGGAAGAGTGTATGAGAGCGTCTGGCAGGGCGTTCCACAATTGGGCTCCCTTTACCGTCAAAGATTGTCCACCCAGACGAACTCTTTTAAATCTGGGGACGACCACCTGCTTTCGGGAGGTAGATCGCAGCTGACGGGTCGGGAGGTAGAGAGTGAATCTTTTGGCTAGATAGGCAGGGCACGGTCCATTAAGGGCCTTATAAACGAGGACCAAAGTTTTAAAGCGCACTCTTTGGGCCACAGGAAGCCAGTGAAGATCCTTCAACTGTTTGCGAACGCTGAGTCTCCTTGAGATGTTAAAAATGAGTCTCACCGTTGCATTCTGGACTACCTGTAGCTTTCTGATCAGGTAGTCTGGAGCCCCTATATAAAGGGCATTAGAGTAGTCCAGACGGGAGAGCACCAGAGCTCTGGCTACCGTTTCTTTAGCCATTTGAGGAAGAAGGGGAAAGAATTTGCGAAGAGTGGTCAGGGTTCCAAAACACGTCCCCGCCAATCGCGAGATCTGGTCTCGAAAACATAAATCTGCTCCAAACCAGATACCCAGGTTCTTGGCCATCCCACTCTCTCCCGTTGGGCATGTTGATTCAGTGGGCCAAATAGACTCCTTAAAGTCAGTGGGAAATTGGCCGTAGAGCAGAATTTCTGTTTTTTCCTCGTTGCATTTGAGGCAGGCTCTAGCTAGCCAGGCAAATACAGAGGATAGGCATTGGCGTACTCCAGAGGTGTACAAGTTCTCCTTTTTCCAGGTGAAGAGAAGCTGGGTGTCAACGGCGTAAGCCATAATCTTAGCACCCCAGTTCTCTGCCAGCCGGATCAAAGGAGTTAAATAAATGTTAAATAAGAGGGGACTTAAGGTTGACCCTTGGGGAACTCCAGTTTCTACCCTACGATTAGAGGAGTAATAGGGAGGTAGCCAAATCTGTTGAGTCCGGTCGGAAAGGAAAGACCTGATCCATTCCAGTGCCGTGCCCGAGATGCCAATGTTCTCCAGCCTAGATAGAAGTTGGAGGTGGGGCACCGTGTCGAAGGCGGCAGAGAGGTCCAAAAGAATAAGGGCCGCTCTGCCGCCTCCGTCAAGGCATTCCCTGATGGCCTCTGCCACCTCCACAAATGCCGTTTCCGTACTGAAAGCGGTACGGAAGCCCGATTGGGCCGGATGAAGAGCCTCAGAAGATTCCACAAATCTCTCAAGTTGCCGAAATGCAGCTTTCTCGCAAACTTTAGCAAGGGCTGGTAGGAGGGATATAGGCCTGTAGTTGGAGGTGATCGATGGATCTGCAGAAGGTTTTTTTATCAGAGGGAAAAGTTTAGCTTGTTTCCACTTGGAGCATTACTCTGCTATTAGTGCATCATGACAGCAGTATCCCTGTGCATTACACTGATATTAGTGCATGCTGACAGCTGTATGCCTGTGCATTACATTGCTATTAGTGCATGCTGACAGCTGTATGTGGGTGCATTATACTCCTATACATTACACTCCTGTGCATTGCACTGCTATTAGTGCATGCTGACAGCTGTATGCCTGTGCATTACACTGCTATTAGTGCACGCTGAGAGCTGTATGCCTGTGCATTACACTGCTATTAGTGCACGCTGAGAGCTGTATGCCTGTGCATTATACTGCTATTAGTGCATGCTGACAGCTGTATGTCGGTGCATTATACTCCTGGGCATTATGCTGCTATTAGGGCATGCTGGCAGCTGTTTGCCTGTGTATCACACTGCTATTTGTGCATGCTGACATCAGCGTGCCTGTGCATTACTCTGCTATTAGATAAATCATGACAGCTGTATGCCTGTGCATTACACTGCTATTAGAGCATGCTGACAGCTGTATGCCTGTGCATTACACTGCTATTAGTGCATGATGACAGCTGTATGTCTGTGCATTATACTGCCATTAGTGCCTGCTGGCAGCCGTGTGGCTGTGCATTACACTGCTATTAGTGCATGCTGACAACTGTATGCCTGTGCATCACACTATTAGTGCATGCTGGCAGCTGTATGCCTGTGCAATATACTGCTATTAGATCATGCTGACAGCTGTATGCCTGTGCATTACACTGCTATTACTGCATGCTGACAGCTGTATGCCTGTGAATTATACTGCTATTAGTGCATGCTGACAGCTGTATCCCGGTGCATTACACTGCTATTAGTGCATGCTGACAGCGGTATGCCTGTGCATTATACTGCTTTTAGTGCATGCTGACAGCTGTATCCCTGCGCATTACATTGCTATTAGTGCATGCTGACAGCTGTATGTGGGTGCATTATACTCCTATACATTACACTCCTGTGCATTGCACTGCTATTAGTGCATGCTGACAGCTGTATGCCTGTGCATTACACTGCTATTAGTGCACGCTGAGAGCTGTATGCCTGTGCATTACACTGCTATTAGTGCACGCTGAGAGCTGTATGCTTGTGCATTATACTGCTATTAGTGCATGCTGACAGCTGTATGTCGGTGCATTATACTCCTGCGCATTATGCTGTTATTAGGGCATGCTGGCAGCTGTTTGCCTGTGTATCACACTGCTATTTGTGCATGCTGACATCAGCGTGCCTGTGCATTACTCTGCTATTAGTGAATCATGACAGCTGTATGCCTGTGCATTACACTGCTATTAGAGCATGCTGACAGCTGTATGCCTGTGCATTACACTGCTATTAGTGCATGCTGACAGCTGCATGCCTGTGCATTACACTGCTATTAGTGCATGATGACAGCTGTATGTCTGTGCATTATACTGCCATTAGTGCCTGCTGGCAGCCGTGTGGCTGTGCATTACACTGCTATTAGTGCATGCTGACAACTGTATGCCTGTGCATCACACTATTAGTGCATGCTGGCAGCTGTATGCCTGTGCAATTACTGCTATTAGATCATGCTGACAGCTGTATGCCTGTGCATTACACTGCTATTACTGCATGCTGACAGCTGTATGCCTGTGAATTATACTGCTGTTAGTGCATGCTGACAGCTGTATCCCTGTGCATTACACTGCTATTAGTGCATGCTGAGAGCGGTATGCCTGTGCATTATACTGCTTTTAGTGCATGCTGACAGCTGTATCCCTGTGCATTACACTGCTATTAGTACATGCTGACAGCGGTATCCCTGTGCATTATACTGCTATTAGTGCATGCTGACAGCTGTATGCCTGTGCATTACACTGATATTAGTGCATGCTGACAGCTGTATGCCTGTGCATTATACTGCTATTAGTGCATGCTGACAGTGGTATGCCGGTGCATTACACTATTAGTGCATGCTGGCAGCTGTATGCCTGTGCATTACACTGATATTAGTGCATGCTGACAGCTGTATGCCTGTGCATTACATTGCTATTAGTGCATGCTGACAGCTGTATGTCGGTGCATTATACTCCTGTGCATTACACTCCTGCGCATTATACTGCTATTAGTGCATGCTGACAGCTGTATGCCTCTGCATTACACTGCTATTAGTGCATGCTGAGAGCTGTATGCCTGTGCATTACACTGCTATTAGTGCACACTGAGAGCTGTATGCATGTGCATTATACTGCTATTAGTGCATGCTGACAGCTGTATGTCGGTGCATTATATTGCTATTAGTGCATGCTGACAGCTGTATGTCGGTGCATTATACTGCTATTAGGGCATGCTGACAGCTATATGCCTGTGCATCACACAGCTATTTGTGCATGCTGACATCAGCGTGCCTGTGCATTACACTGCTATTAGTGCATGCCTACAGCTGTGTACCCGTACATTGTACTCCTGTGCATTATACTGCTATTAGTGCATGCTGACTGCTGTGTGCCTGTGCATTATACTCCTGTGCATTATACTGCTATTAGTGCATACTGACAGCAGTATGTGTGTGTGCAGCACACTGCTATTAGTGCATGCTGAGAGCTGTATGCCTGTGCATCACACTGCTATTAGTGCATGCTGACATCCACATGCCTGTGCATCACACTGCTATTAGTTTATGCTGACATCCGTGTGCCTGTGCATCACACTGCTATTAGTGCATGCTAACAGCTGTATGCCTGTGCATTACCCTGCTGTTAGTACATGCTGACAGCTGTATCCCTGTGCTTTATACTGCTATTAGTGCATGCTGACAGCTGTATCCCTGTGCATTATACTGCTATTAGTGCATGCTGACAGCTGTATGCCTGTGCATTACACTGATATTAGTGCGAGCTGGACAGCTGTATGCCTGTGCATTATACTGCTATTAGTGCATGCTGACAGCGGTATGCCTGTACATTACACTTTTAGTGCATGCTGGCAGCTGTATGCCTGTGCATTACACTGATATTAGTGCATGCTGACAGCTGTATGTCGGTGCATTATACTCCTGTGCATTACACTCCTGTGCATTACACTGCTATTAGTGCATGCTGACAGCTGTATGCCTCTGCATTACACTGCTTTTAGTGCACGCTGAGAGCTGTATGCCTGTGCATTACACTGCTATTAGTGCACACTGAGAGCTGTATGCCTGTGCATTATACTGCTATTAGTGCATGCTGACAGCTGTATGTCGGTGCATTATACTCCTGTGCATTATGCTGCTATTAGGTCATGGTTATGCCTATGCATCACACTGCTATTTGTGCATGCTGACATCAGTGTGCCTGTGCATTACACTGCCATTAGTGCAAGCTGATACCTGTCTACCTGTGCATTACACTGCTATTAGTGCATGCTGACAGCTGTATACCTGTACATTGTACTCCTGTGCATTATACTGCTATTAGTGCATGCTGACAGCCACGTCCCTGTGCATCACACTGCTATTAGTGCATGCTGACAGCCACGTCCCTGTGCATCTCACACTGCCATTAGTGCATGCTGACAGCCGCGTGCCTGTGCATCACACTGCTATTAGTGCATGCTGACAGCAGTGTGCGTGTGCATCTCACACTGCTATTAGTGCATGAGGACAGCCGCGTGCCTGTGCATCACACTGCTATTAGTGCATGCTGACAGCCGCGTGCCTGTGCATCTCACACTGCTATTAGTGCATGCTGCCAGCCGAGTGCCTGTGCATTATACTGTGACTCACACAGGCTGTTACGGAATAACGGATACCGGAAGTGTAGCACACCTCTCCATGGAGGCAGACGCTGCCTCCCCTAGGACCCGCTGCCTCTGTTCCTGACTCTTGGATTGTAGATCTCTAGTTTTAAAGTTTGCAGCACACCACAGACCCAGTGGAATCCGTGGTACTAATCAACCCCACACACATGACCTGGCAGCCATCACAGGAGGATGTATTGGCAGATGGGGTTCAATAAGAGCCTGTTAAAGTATCCACCCCTCATTCACCAAGCCTTTCTCAATGTCAGAAAGCATGTGCCATGCTTTTAACACTTTCAGTAAACTTTGGAAGCAACTTCATGCCATACATAGGGGTCAGTGTCTGAATTGTGGAGGCTGCTGATCAATCAGGGGTCCCCTCACGGCTCAGGATGGTTTGGGCTGGCACAGCACAGCTGACACCAGCATTCCTCCTTGGTTCACCCCAGGCTCCACTCGGGAAACGCAGCAGGACTTTATAGTCATGTTCAGAATGGGGATGTTTTGAGGGACTGTATGATCATTGCAGGGAACTCTGAGGACAGACAGGTTTCTGCTGGGGATTCAATGAGGTTCCCTCCTGGCCAGGGAGCCCCAGGCCTGCTCCCCGCCGCGGCCTCCGTGACGCGGTCCATGGTGCGCCCACTGTGGGGATCACCCTACAGCCACGCGCCGCGGGGGACCTTGGGCAGCTCATGCTGGTACATAATACTAATAACAATAACAACAATAATAACACTAATAAGAATAATAATGCTAATACTAATAATATGAATAATAACAATAATTATAAAGATTATTATTATTATAATTATGAGAATAATAATGATGAGAATAATAATAATAGTGTAATAACAGTTTCCCAAGTAACAGCAGTCACAGTCAAGCATCACTATGTTTAGTCCAGAATCTCCGGCAGCGCAGGGGTGCATCTGGAAATTAAAAATAGATACTTGTATCTTGTACATTAGTAATAATAATAATAATTTCTGTTATTATTCTTGGTATTGTTATCATTAGTGTTGTTAATAATAATACATGAGTAAAATAATGTTGATGATGATGATGATGTGATTGTGCTTCTTGTTATCATTATTATTAGTACAGTAATTACACATCCTCACCTCAGCCTGTGGCAGCTGCATCCATCACACATCCTCACCTCAGCCGGTGGCGGCTGGATCCATCACACATCCTCACCTCAGCCTATGGCAGCTGCATCCATCACACATCTTCACCTCAGCCGGTGGCGGCTGGATCCATCACACATCCTCACCTCAGCCGGTGGCGGCTGGATCCATCACGCGTCCTCACCTCAGCCGGTGGCGGCTGCATCCATCACACATCCTCACCTCAGCCGGTGGCGGCTGGATCCATCACACATCCTCACCTCAGCCGGTGGCGGCTGGATCCATCACGCGTCCTCACCTCAGCCGGTGGCAGCTGCATCCATCACACATCTTCACCTCAGCCGGTGGCGGCTGGATCCATCACACATCCTCACCTCAGCCGGTGGCGGCTGGATCCATCACGCGTCCTCACCTCAGCCGGTGGCGGCTGCATCCATCACACATCCTCACCTCAGCCGGTGGCGGCTGCATCCATCACACATCCTCACCTCAGCCGGTGGCGGCTGGATCCATCACACATCCTCACCTCAGCCGCTGGCGGCTGGATCCATCACACATCCTCACCTCAGCCGCTGGCGGCTGGATCCATCACGCGTCCTCACCTCAGCCAGTGGCGGCTGGATCCATCACACGTCTTCACCTCAGCCGGTGGCGGCTGGATCCATCACGCGTCTTCACCTCAGCCTATAGCGGCTGGATCCATCACACATCCTAACCTCAGCCGGTGGCGGCTGGATCCATCACGCGTCTTCACCTCAGCCGGTGGCGGCAGGATCCATCACACATCCTCACCTCAGCCGGTGGCGGCTGGATCCATCACACATCCTCACCTCAGCCGGTGGCGACTGCATCCATCACATATCCTCACCTCTGCCGGTGGCAGCTGCATCCATCACACATCCTAAACTCAGCCGATGGAGGTTGCATCCATTACGCATCCTCACCTCAGCCAGTGGCGGCTGGATCCATCACACATCCTCACCTCAGCCAGTGGCGGCTGCGTCCATCACACATCCTCACCTCAGCCGGTGGCGGCTGCATCCATCACACATCCTCACCTCAGCCAGTGGCGGCTGCATCCATCACACATCCTCACCTCAGCTGGTGGCGGCTGCATCCATCACACATCCTCACCTCAGCTGGTGGCGGCTGCATCCATCACACATTCTCACCTCAGCCAGTGGAGGCTGGATCCATCACACTTTCTTACCTTGCTAAAGAACTATTCTGTGTTGCTGTAAGCAAACTGCAGTACAGGTTGTACACATGAATCTAGCATTCACCAAAAGCGGTATGATTGTACTGTTGGTGAAGGATTACCATGTACATGGTGGCATTAGAGTCAAGATCTGTTCACAATTTCCTTTGCTGGTCTGCAGTTTGAGACTGGTATCTTCTGTCTGTCTCCTGGAATTGAGGTTTTGTGTCCTAGTAAGTTAAACAGGGCCAAAAATTTGTGGTGCTCAGGAGCTCAAGCTCAAGGTAGATAATACATTTTTCAGTGGTTGGAAATGTTGAGGCCTTGGATTGGCTGGTAAATCTAGTTGGTCATTGGCAAAGATGCCATGGGAGTGAGTGCAGGTGCGCTGGCGCAGTACTTAACCATTGCAAGCCCAGGACTGTCATCAGTAGGCAGCCTCTTCTAACGCGAGCAAGAGAAGGTGTCTATTGGCACAACTGGAAGAGCCCGGTGATCCATATGGATGGTGTTGGTGCTGGTGGACTCTGCGTAACTGGGCTAAATTCTTCAGCACTTTCTTTGGCACAGTACGTTTCTGACAGCCACTCAGTCCTACTTGTGTCTGAGCGAATGAGCTACAGCCACCACTTCTGTCCCTCACCCCTGTCGCTCCTCCGTTCTTTAGCTCTGTCCAATTGTTAGGGCCCACAATGTAGTGAGATCTGCGGCTACTCCCTCCACAATCCCTCTCTTACTCCTGCACGTGACACCATGAGCCTGGCCAGCTTGTTCTTTGGACGGAAGCTGGCACTGCTCCTGCCCAAGATGTGCCCGAGTCTAAAAAACTGTTGGGTTAATGTTCAACAACGTTGCAATGCTGTGAATGTGATAGAAAAGAGAGTCTTTCAAATCACACCTTCCCACTGGCACTATGAGTGATCTGAGGCATATGCCAGAAGTGACCTACAGAATTGGACTCAATAGCCTAGAGTTGGCATCCACAGCTGGAAACAGCATAAACGCAGAGACCCGTAGGACTGGACGCAAGTTTTAAAGTAAGGCCCCTAGATCACTGCACAAGAATCCACATGAGGGTCCAGGACTAGAAATAAGAAGTCAAATGCGTCCTTACCAATGACATCTTTATTGTATTTTTGTAACACATCTTCCCCTTTCTGCAAGGTATGTCTCTTTCTTTGCACCCCAACATTCCCTTTTCCCTCCCATCGTCCTTGTAATAATGTTTACACACTTTGAGGTTATTAACCCCTTGAGTGCCCATGACGAGATGGTCTCGTCATGAGCCGCGGTTGCGCTGTGCCCATGACGAGACTATCTCGTCATGAACCCCGCCCGCTAATTCAACGCCCTGCACAGGGCGGGGAAAGGGCGTGGCACACAAGGGGTTAAATATGAAAACTCCAAGCTGCTCTGGGCGAGCGGGGGCAAGGGGTGTGTGTGTGTATGTGGGCATGTATAACCCACACTGTGGGGACCGACGGTCCATATCAGAACATGATAAACCTTATCTTTGTGAGGACCGGTGCACTGTGAGGACCGGTCGCAGTAGTGTGTTTAGGTACTTTCGAGCGAGTGTATCAAAAAACGAAGGGGCTTATTTATGAGCCCCTTCGACACTTTTGTGCCACCGTTGCATCACTTTGTTAAAGCACTGGCAGCGTAAATAAGGTAAAAAATGTTTCAAATCTAAATTTGCCTGAAAACCTGAATGCACTGCGTGTGAAACATAACATTATTTCAACCTTGAAGAAAATTACTCGAAAATTGTTAACCTATTAACCAATAGAATTATCTACCACGATTAATTGAATTTTTTAAGTCTATACATTTTTTGAATAATATCAAAACATTTTAGAAAAACAATTTTGCACTGAAAACACCAATTTTACAATTATGACAACATTTCATTGATGATGATGAATGTACATTGCTTCATCCGTGAGTTCCTGATTTGAGATTTGATCGATGACCTATGCGTTTCGGGACCCACTGTCCCTTCCTCAGGGGCCACTATATTCAGGAAAAATAAAGATGAAATATAAAAATAAAATGAACATGAATAATTCTCCAAATCGTACTTCAACTAAAGTGTAAAACAAGAGGGTCAATGTCAAACACAACTCCCAAAACCAACCTGGGATTTACCACGCTGTCATTAATTACCCATCGATTGCCTTTCTGTTGCATGTGTGTGTGTGCCGATTTACCAAGTAACAACTACTAATTCACCAACATAGTGAAACACATCACCGCACTGTTCAGAAACGTCCCAACCAACTTCAGCCTACCAATACCCTTCAATAATGAAGTATACTCACAATGAATGCAGAACACAGCATATCCTGCAAAAATGTCAACGTCTCATTATTAAAAGACATCATATATTGTCCTCTTATATGCACCACGCTAAAGCGTGAATAATATGCCATGTCGTGCCATATTTACAAAGTTACTCATCGAGGCAGATGCGTCACTTTGTAAACTCCTGCGCCACAATGTACCTGTGTCAGGTATAATGTATGCAGGGTGGGTATTCCCCCGCAAGAAAGCCTTGTAGAAGTGGCCCAGTGAAACCTATCAGATTTCACTGCGCCACTTCTAGGACGCTACTGCCTCAAAGCCTTACGCCTGCCTCATAGCAGGCATAAAAGTGATGCAATGCAATAGCTATAGGGCTCCCCCATGATTTGCTGGAGTTGCATCATGCTTATGACAGAACTCCAGCAATGCGTGAGTTTTGTGCCGACAGACACGTCAGTATTCCTGACGCATCTGTCAATCCTTGCGATTGTACAGTAAATACGGCGCATCTATGGTGTCGCAAGGAGGGCGCAGTGAAAAGTGTTGCATAGCTGTTTTTTCGCAGTGATGCAACACTTCATAAATGAGGCCCTAAAAGTGCAGTTAGATTTTCCTCAGTCTGCTTGATAACCTTCCCTAGTTTCAAAGCGCGCATGGAGTTAGAATAGTAATTACATACTTCATTACGGTCGATGGCCAGTCCTCATAATAATAGGTATGTTATGGGTGTGTGTGTGTATGCGTATGTGTGTCTCTCTCTCCCCAGTTCTGCGTTAAAATCCACAAAGTCAGGGTGCGTAAACACCAGGGCCACCTGGTGCAGCGAAGGCCATGCTGAATGCAGTTCTATGTCTGTGAGGGAATGTTGAACTGCAGGCGCCTTTGCCTTAAGAGTTTTGTGTGTTTGGTGAAAACATGCAGGGTTTCTAAACATCCTGTACTTACTGTGTGAATCCTGCAGTGCTTCTGCCTGCTCTGTAAGCTCTTACAGCTATACAACACTATACAATGTGTTATGCTCATTTGTTCATTTAAATGTGTTGTAAAGAGTTGGCTAATGACAGGAGTAACTTCATGAACTCATTGGCGATGGTAGGGTAGTTCACGGGAAACCATATCCTCATATCAATTATTCAAAGCAGTAGAGTAAGAGCTGCGGAGAGAGACTGGGGTTTGGATCAGCCTTGTTTGGTCATCCCACTTCACATGTTCTTCATGGTCCGCCATTACTTGGATAGGCACTTCACAAAGACCATGGCATTTCGTGGATGTCTACATTTTCCCTTTTATGTTCCCATTAGGTTTTGGTGATGAGGCATCAGGAAGCCCTTTTCTTAGACAAGAGCCAGTGTGTGCTTATGCGCATGTCATTTACTTTGCTGGTATCTTATTTTAATTACAGTTTATTGCGTTTTTTTATTACTGTAGTGTGTGTTGTTGAAAAGCTTTAACTATCATAAAGATACAGTGCTATCCATTAATCACCCTAGCTTGATAATTTTTGCTGTCATGATTATATGTTGTTGGTTTACCAGCTTTATTGTTCACAAGGTAAAGACAGGTGCCCACATACACCTTCTCAAGATGGAACAAAAATACTGTTCTTTTGTCAAAAGTAAGTAATATGCAATATTTGCTGTGTGTGCCTTTTACGTTCACCACTTACAAGGCAGACACTATTAACTCTGCTAATATAGGGGCTCATTATGATGATCATAACGGTGACGGAACCGACCTCGAGACTTGCGGTGGTCCCACCGGCCCAATTAGGATGCACCCGCCATACTGGCGCGCGCATCCTGGCCTTTTACCATTGCGGACGGTGCTGCTGGCTGCACCACCGTCCGCAATTGTAAAAGGGCATGCACAGCATTTCCCTGAACCATGTGGCAGGCACCACGCAGTGCCTGTCACTTGGTGCAGGGAACAGCAGGGGGCGTACCATGGGTACCCCCCAAGTGCACACTCCCACACCCCCACAGGGGCCTGCAACAGGCCCCCAAAGCCAATCCCGACAGACTTTCCATGGCGGCACCCCCGCCATGAAAAGGCCTTTAAACCACCCACATCCTAATATGGTTGGCGGTGCCTGCTAGGCACCGCCAACATATTAGTGGCCCAGCTCCGCCCGGCCGGCAATCGTAACGATTGCCGACCGGTGGAAAAGCGGCAGACGGACTTTGCATCCGCCGCGATACCCACCGCCATCATAATATGGCAGGGGGTATTTCACAATAGGATAGCTTAATGATCGCCACCGCCAGCCCGCCGGTAGTGATCGTTACGCCATCCTATTGAGCCCCTTAGTCTCTTCAGCAAAGGGGCAATTCTACCACCTCTCATATTGTTGTAGTCACATATGTTGCTTCATTGTGAACTTTTATTTCTAGAACAGCTAGCAGCATCACATATGCGCACACACACACACACACAAAATCGCACAACTATTACAAAACACTTCCCTTAAGAAAAAGCTGAAGCTATTGACTTTCCTACTGCTTCTTTTAGTTTTAGTATTGAGCGCATCTCCCATTGGTAGGCCCTCATGATGCTGTTGGGTGCATCTCCCATTGGTATGGCCTCATGACGCTGTTGGTTTTATGGCTCAAGAACACAAACAGGAGTTTGGCTGAGCAATAAGAGCAACTGAGTCAATTTGAATAATCTCTGTCGTGGTGTAAAAGTTTGATTTTCCAATTTGCGTGGGTGGGTGTTAGGAAGAGTGGCAAACAAATTATGTAATGATGCTAGATTTCCCTGTTTCTGATGGTGGGTTTAGGATGTCATTATAGGACTTGGGTTCTTATAGCTTTTTAGGTGGCTAGTAAGGACAGGTTCATTATTAGGATGACTATAGGTTTGGAGTAAGGTTGGGGAAGGTTACAGTGATTCGAAAGTAGGTTTTGGAGATATGATCTGTATGACAGCGTGTGGACTGAGAAGGTTGGTGGGGTTTAAATTGTGTGCATTGAAGCGATGAGGTATTGTAGAATTTTGTGGCCTCAATATTGTTTTTCTAAATATTGCGTCCTAAGTATTATTTACAAAAAAATCAGCTTGTTGCAGTTAATAATCGAAAATCTACACCGACTGCAGGAATAATTTTCTAAATTATATTTAGGCCACAATATTAATGTCAAATTATTTTTTTGTTAAAAATATTCTGGCATACACCTGGGAGTGGGTTGAGAAGGAAGCATTAGGTATGGGAGCTGAGGTTTGCAGAGGGGCATGGGAGGCGAGGAGAGGTTTGATCCAGTGCGAGAGACTAGTTGGGTAAAAGACTGGTTGTTGGGAGGCTGGAGGTTGTCAAAAACAGGTGATTCCATTTGAAGTGTGATTATATAGTTCCATGGAAGGGTAGATAGAGGATTAAAGTGTTTGGTGGCAGTTGGATGCTGGTGTGGAAAATAGTTTCAACATTATTACAGAAAACTTGCTAGCATATGTTGTAGTTACACCTTCAGTGTAATGGTGTCTGTTTAGGTGTTAGATTGGAGGAAACCACATTATTTGATAATGTCCGGTTGCAGATTACATTCCAGAATGCCCCTTTGTTTGTTGATGTCTGTTTGGATGTCAGAGTATGGAATGCCCCTTTAATGTAGGATATCTGGTTGGGTTATAGGATTAAATAACGTTTCTTATTTTGATGATATCTGGTTGGGTTGGTTGGCAGACTGTTCCTTTGTTGCTAATGTGTGATTGGATTGCAGAATGTCCCTTTCTTTGCTGATGTCTGTTGGGTTTTGAATTTCAAAATACCTGTTTGGTTTGAGATATCTGATTTACAGAACCCCCCTTTGTTTGATGAAGCATATGTCACATTCAATAGGCATTCGAGTGAAGATTGTTATTACTCTATAGTACAGCCTACCGATGGGTATTTTGTTACAGGGCATCTCACTGATTACCGTAGTAGGCTGTGGTTTTGGTGTTGTTACCCTAAGTGCTTAATCTGTCAAATAATAAGTGCCGGTGCCCAAAGCTCTGCTCAGAAGCCTGCCGCTGGTGCTATTACATGTTGGTGTACCGAATACCAATGCGGCATAAGCTTGAATCCTTCTTGTGCTCTTTTAATCACCACCAGCCACTACCTGCACCTTTATCTCACTCTTGCAGGTTACTTCTTTTTTCCTGATTTTTTTTCAGGCTCTCTTCTCACTTCTTTCCTCTTTGTGCTTTTTCCCCTTTCTTGCTGTTGGTAAATGTTTGATGAGGAAAAATGAGTGCTGGTGGGCCCCCTCGGCAACCACCAGCTCAAAATAAACACAGGGTATCCCGTTTGACACACCATGGATATAGAAGGTTTGCTCTGTGAGAATCCTTGTTAGGCACCCTTAGGAGAGATTGTATATTCTTAGCCATCTGAAAATTTGTATACCTTAAACAGTTTTTAACTGTGTCTGATGGTTGCCTTGTAGATAGGTTTAGGCTTAAAACTGTAGGCCTGAGCTGGTTATGGTGATAAGCTATAGGCCTAATTTGTGCACTGGGAAATATTATGTCCGATGCTATAGGTCTAGTCTGCTTGTTATGACATGTTATGACAAAGACCTTTGGTCTAGCTTATTAAATATGTGCAGCCTGTGTAAGCTGGTGCTTGCACCACTTACGAGAGATATAGGTTCACTATATCTATATATATCACTACACTTAAAACGTTATCAGTCACCCCTATAGCAGGCCTTAACAATCGTGAAGGCAGGGTGCTGGGTTTTACGCGAGAGGGTGCTCCTGCATGAGCAGGGCTCCTATGCAGTCTTCGGAGACCATTCTTCCGGGCTGTACATGATACTGCCAGACATATAGGTAGAGGTGCAATATAACCTCGCTGTAAATGCTATCTCGAAAACGACTGCAACGAAGTATGTTGTGTTTGGTGTCAAACACCTTGGAATCATACCTCCATACCAGTAACTGGTGTGGAAGGTATGATTCCTCCCCTCAGAACCGAGGTTCTGGGGGTACCTAAGTCTACTGGTACCAACTTTCTCAAGCCTTACAGCACAGAATGGATGCTGCCAGCCACAGACACGAGTCTGCCCTCCTGCTGCTGAGCCAAGCTCGCGCAGAGGAAGGTCAGACAATAGGTATCTTGTCACAGGGAGGTGTGACCACCTCCCAGACAGGATTTAGTGTATTGGGGCTGGGTGGGTTCAAGGTTCCCGTGCTAGAAAGTCTGCACGAGGGGCACATTTGATGTCCCTGTGCATAGTCCAGCTCAAACCAGTTCTGGGAGCCATTTGCTCCTGCTCCAGCGCGAAACTGGACAAAGGTCATGGGTGTAGCCACCCCTCTGTCATGTCCCTCCCCTAGGATGGTCCGTCGAATCTGTCCAACCCTTTCCCGTCGGTATAAAATGGGTTACCTGGCTACAAGGCATGAGATTTTACGTCGACAAGATTCTGCCAGAAGATACCACTACACATCGACCGTCTGGACACGCTGGACTTCGCTAGACCTCCCTTGGGCTCGACTTCGTCTTCCCTTGCCGTCCCCAGTCTCGCCACTGTCCGTGATCCATACAGGCTCCGGGCTGGACCGTGTGGACCTTCAAGACAATGGAAGAATCTCCCTTGGGGTGAAGGAGTCACTCCCCTGCAAACGCAGGCACCATAACGCATCTGACCGGTTTGCTGATCCTGAGCTCCTGCGGACTCCGAAGGTTCCAGCAACACAGGAGGTGGGTTTCTGAAGGTCTCTGAGGTTGAGCTGCCCTCTCACTGAGTTTGAGGCGGATATCCCTCGTGGGGACCGTATACCTGTACCCCTGTGCACCGCATTTATTTGCAGCTGCACATGCTTGTTGTCATGCAACAATTCCGTGCATTGGGCCATGTATAGCCCTGACCCCAACAAATCTTTTCTAAGAAGGACTCCGGCATCCTCACAATTTGTGCCCTGCTAGCTGCTATCCTGTGAAACCCCCTGAGGTCCCTTTGCGACTCCTGTGCCTTCGGCCTGTGGGACCACTTGAGGGTCAACTCTGCTTTATTTGGGCTCCCCTGGTTGCTCCAGGCCTGCCCTGACTCTCCTTGCTGTGGTTAGTCTCCTGGTCCTTGCTGGGCCAGATCGACACCGACTTTGACCATCTACGTTGTTTGCCTCTGCCAAGGCTTGTTGGTGCTCCCGCCGGACACTGACACCTCAGAACTCGACATCCTTTGTGGGACAGCTCACCTCCAGCTCCTGGTCATCCTAGACATCCGGGTCCTTGCAGCTGAAGAGTCAAGATCACCGTCAACACACCTGAAGCACCCGACATCGGTGGGCATTCCTCTACCGAGCCCCTGGTCACTCCAAAGTGACCCAGACTCTGTCCCCTCTGATTTCAGATTCTTCTCATCTGGAATCCACCTTTGGATTCCACCTGACACTTTTCGTACTTCCAGCAGCAGTATTTCTTTGTCGACATCCATAGAGAATGACAAGGGTTTCCGACGCCACTTCATGCCTATGCACCCGGCTCCTCTGGGATAGGTAACTCTGGTACAAAGGTATTGACGGGTGGGGTGGCTCTCCAAACTCTTAAGTTCCAAGGGTTGTCTTCGTAATCTGCTGGGAAGGGTCCTTAATCTCCGATTTTCCAACTGTGACTTTCCAAATAAATTGTACAGAGCACGCGGTCGTGCTCTCACTCTGCGCCAGTCCTCCATGGGGTCCCTACTCACTCTCCTTGGGTGGTTCCTTGGGGTCCCAGCAATTCTACACCTCCTAGACTAAGTCTAGTCCTGAGTCGCGGTTCTTATACCACTTATTTAGTATATGGTTTGGTCTCGCCCTGGAGCCCACTGTGTAATGTGCTACTTACGTTTGAATCTTTGCAACTGTATTATTTCACTTGTGTTCTATCCTCATGTAGAGGATACTAGAGAGTGTTACAGATAATAAATACATATTTGTATAATTACTGTGTGGTTTCCCTTTCAATTAACCAATACTATAAGGTTGCATTCTGGTAAAACAAGGTGCTTAAAATTCCTTCAAGACTTAGCCTTAAGGCTGCTCTCCATAGTTACCACTAGGATAGCTTTCAATAAAGGTTATCTTTGACCTAATCACCATAAGGGTTGTTCGGACTGGTACAAGGTGCCCACTTTAACTAGTGGACAGCATATACCAGGCCAACTTCTCACATTGGTGTGCAGTGGTTGGGATTCAAGCCTGCATTGTTTTACCAGAAATATCTTTTGTATTGATTAACTGAAAAACCACTAGTATCTAGGAACATATAATACTAGCTTAAGATAGTAAGTTCTACTGAACTTGGGGTTGGGTAAGTCAAGGGTCTACCACACCCTTTCTCCAACCTAAGAGAGTTTAGTTCCCTCTCGGTTAGATAGGTGCCTACACCACACCTCACTTAGTATGTCTTCTACTGGTAATGCGACTGGTGGCATCCTGCCTACTAAATATGATAGCTTTGCATTCACTGAATTGAAAGCCATGTGTGTATCTAAGAAGCTGAAGACAGGGAGAAATGCCAACACTCAACGTCTCATAGAAGCATTACTGCTAGATGACATTGGGAAGACTCCTGGGTCAGATGAGCAGGATAGAGTAGGTGGTACAGGGGAAGAGGATAGGTCAGGTGGGGACACCTTCTATGACCGAGAATCCAACCCTGGACAGGAGGATCAAAATGATCCACCCCTGAATAACTCAGATCCCCAGGAGGAAGAAGAAGAGGAGGGTAAAGAGGATCATCCCTTTATTCCTCCAGGGAGAGTGCAGAGTTTACCAGGGAGATCTAGATCTCCCTCTGCTGAGTCAGATCATTCTAGACATTCTATAGGGACCTCTGTTTCTAGCAAGAGGGACAACTCTTATGACAGGGAGTGCCAATTACTAGAGCTTGAGAAAGCTAAATTTAGACTCAGGCATCAGCAATTGGCCCTGGATAAAGAGTCCCTAGAAGTCCAGATGACTAGAAAGAAATTAGGACTAGAGTCCCATGGTGGCAGCTATAGTGTCCCTAGGGTTAAGGAACACAACTTTGATCATAGGAACCTGAGCAAGATTGTCCCTCCCTTCCATATAGGGGATGACATCCAGAAATGGATAACTGCTTCGGAGAGGGCCTGTAAAGTACAGAGGGTTCCTCAAGAGCAGTGGGCAGCTAGCTTGTGGCTCTACTTTGCTGCCAAAGGTAGAGATAAGCTCCTCGTTGTTAGCGAAGAGGATGCTGACAATTATTCAGTCCTGAAGAGTGCTCTCATTGAAGGGGTTGGCTTAACCACTGAACAGTACAGGATTAAGTTCAGAGACACCCAGAAGGCACAGGCTCAGGACTGGGTAGACTTTGTTGATTGTGCCATTAAGGCTCTGGAAAGCTGGTTACTTGGTAGCAAGGAGAATGATTTTAAAGGATTGTACAACTTGATTATGAGGCAGCAGATCCTTAATAATTGCCAAAACCAGTTGTTGCATCAGTACCTGGTTGACTCAGATCTGACTTCTCTCCAAGAATTGGGAAAGAAGGCAGATAAGTGGGTAAGAACCAGGGTGAAGCAAAAAACTCAGACCAATGGTGGTGACCAAAAGAAACCAGACTCGAAGAACTCAGATAAGGGAGGGGACAAAAATAAAGATCAAAAGAGCAAGTATCACAATGGTGACCAAAGATCTTGCGCACCCTGACCAGATCATACTTGGTGAGATGTACCAAGTGACCAATGCTAGCAATGTCAGGACAGACCATTCCTTGGCAGTTGTTAATTTCACCTGGGGAGGGGTAACTAGCTTTAAGAAGGTTGTGGTAAGTTCAGACCTCCCTCTGTAATGCTTGTTGGGCAATGATTTGGAGACTTCAGCCTGGGCTGAAGTAGAACTCAGGACTCATGCAGCAATGTTGGGCATCACTGCAGATGTGTTTGCTATGACCAGGTCACTGGCCAAACAGAGAGCCACTGAACAGGCCCTGGATACTGGAATAATGGACCAGGTGCCTTCCAAGAAGAGGAGCAGGAGGGGTAAGGCTGTGTCTTCCCCCCTGGCTCAGGGTGAGGGTCAGTCTTTTGAGGAAGCTGTCTCCAGTCCAGTGGAAGGAACTGTCTCAAATGAACTTGAACCTGATCAGGTTGAGTTTTTGGGGACAGGGGGACCGTCCACGGCAGATCTGAGCCAGGAGCAGCAAACCTGCCCCTCTCTTGAACCCCTCAAACAGCAAGCTGCAGCTGAGGCTGCAGGGAATGTTAGTGGATCTCACAAGATCTATTGGGATTAGGGACTTCTATACTCAGAGGATAGAGACCACAAGCCTGGTGCCACCAGGAGGTTGGTTATACCTCTGAAGTTTAGGGGCTTCCTACTCAGCCTAGCACATGACATTCCCCTAGCAGGACACTTAGGCAAAACCAAGACTTTGGACAGGCTTGTTCCTCACTTTCACTGGCCTCATATGTCAGAGGACACAAAGGAGTTTTGTCGCTCCTCTATCACTTGCCAAGCCAGTGGTAAGGCAGGTGGTACTCCAAAGGCCCCCCTGATACCACTACCTGTGGTGGGGGTTCCCTTTGAGAGGGTTGGGCTTGACATAATTGGTCCCATGAACCATTCAACAGCATCTGGACATTCTTACATCCTGGTGGTGGTGGATCATGCTACCAGGTATCCAGAAGCTATTCCCCTTAGGACCCTCTTGGGGATTTTCTCTAGGGTGGGTTTTCCTACGGAGGTCTTCACTGACAGAGCTACAAACGTAATGTCTAGTTACATAACTGCAATGTGGAAAGTATGTGGAGTAAACTACAAGTTTACTACACCCTATCATCCTCAATGCAATGGGTTAGTTGAAAGGTTCAACAAAACCCTAAAGGGCATGATAATGGGGCTCCCAGAAAAGCTCAGTCGAAAATGGGATGTTCTGTTGCCCTGCCTTCTCTTTGCCTACAGAGAGGTGCCACAGAAGGGGGTTGGCTACAGCCCTTTTGAACTTTTGTTTGGTCACCCAGTTAGGGGTCCCCTATGTTTGGTGAAGGAGGGATGGGAGTTACCTCTCCAACCTCCTAAACAAGATATTGTGGACTATGTACTTGGTCTTCGCTCCAGGATGGCTGAGTACATAAAGAAGGCATCCAAAAACCTTGAGGCTAGCCAGGAAATGCAAAAGGCCTGGCATGACCAAAAAGCTGTCTTAACTGTTTACCAGCCAGGACAGAAGGTGTGAGTGTTGGAGCCTGTGGCCCCAGCAGCTCTCCAAGACAGATGGAAGTCAGATATGTCGGATGACAGACTTTGCACATTCAAATTTGTCTGATACTATTCATGATTGCACGGGTAGTAGTGTACTGTTACACCCTAGTAAGTAGAGACTTGTCGGATCCGGTCCTTTGTCAAATTACTTGTTCTTTTGAAAATCATATCACCGAGTTCAAGCATTTTTCAATGGGTTAGAATCCTGTGTCCTATTGGGACACTTTCACCTGACCTCGTTGGAGACACTATCCCGGTGCAAATACCATGTCTTTCTCTCTCGAATACTACATCGCAGTAGTTTACATACGTAGAGAACCTGATCGAGATATGATTAAATAGATTGCCAGCAACTTACTGGCCAGCCCAACTAGCTAGTCCCCCGTTGTGTTTTGTTATTTGAATGGGTATCTGAAAAGGTCCTGAAGAAGGTGGTCATTCCATCCCTTGTTTTCCACCGAAATGCGCGTCGACCCAATGTTCAGACCCGTGAACATATGATACACTTTTGGTCGTGGAGACGTTGTAACCTTGAGTCTCCTTTCTTTTCAGATGTGTTTTAATGTGAATGAAGTATGAGTCTGTATGAAACTGTTTGAGTTGTGGTGTGAATGGTTTGATATATGTAAAGATTTGGTTCCCCTGGGGGGGGGGGGGGGGTATCTGTCTAATAATCATTGGTGTGTACAATTGTTATACCTATGGTGATAAATCTGACATCATTGTGAAATATTTCAAACAAAAAATTGGAAAAAAGAGCAAAGCAATGAACTTATTTGATATAGAAAAAATGTTTACATAAGAAAATAAACAACAATGATTAAGTCAATGTTGTATGTGTTGTTCACTTGATTGCACTTCTGTTAAGCCCATCCTGTAGATAAAAGTACGTAGACAGAAAAGAAATATAGGTCCTGAGGGAGGTTTTCTCGTTACATGTGTGGACCCCACACCATCCTTGAGCAAAAGGGAGAGGTCACCTACTTGGTGGACCTTGGAACTCCCAGGAGCCCCCATAGGGTGCTCCATGTGAACAGGCTCAAGCCTTATGTTGACAGGGCAGACACAGGCTTGCTCACGGCTACTGATGAGGGACAGGAGGAAGAGAGTGACGCACTCCCTGACCTCCTCTTACAGAACCCTGATGATGGCTCAGTAGGTAGTGTAGCTTTGGCAAGCAGCCTCACTGAGCAGCAACAGTCTGATTGCAGGAAGAACCTCAATTAGTTTAGGCACATGTTCCCACTGACTCCAAGTCAGACCGCCTGGTGTACCCATGAAAAGACACTGATGAAAACCTACCAGTGAAAAATAAAATTTACAGGCAACCTGACCATGTCAGGGACTGCATCAGGACTAAGGTCCAAAAGATGTTGAGATTGGGAGTCATTGAGCCCTCAATTAGTCCTTGGGCTAGTCCAGTAGTCTTGATACCAAAACCTCACACCAAAGATGATAAGACAGAAATGAGGTTTTGTGTTGATTACAGAGGACTCAATGCAGTCACTAGGACTGATGATCATCCTATTCCAAAGGGCAGATGAACTCATAGATACTTTGGCTTCAGCCACGTTTCTGAGTACTTTTGACCTTACTGCTGGCTACTGGCAAATCAGACTAGCTGAGGATGCCAAGCCACAAACAGAATTTTAAACCACTAGTGGGCATTACCAATTTGTGGGGATGCCTTCTGGCCTGAAGAATGCACCTGCCACATATCAGAGGTTGGTGAACAAAGTTTTCACATGCCTGGAAGATTATAGTGCAGCTTATCTAGATGATATTGCTGTCTTTAGCTCCACCTGGGAGGATCACCTGGTCCACCTGAGAAATGTTTTGGTGGCCTTGCAAAAGGCAGGCCTCACTATCAAGGCTACTAGGTGCCAGATAGGGCAGAGTCAGGTTGTGTACCTGGGCCACCTTGTGGGTGGAGGCCAGGTTCAACCATTGCAGAGCAAAATCCAGACCATCATGTAATGGGTTGCTCCAACTACCCAGACTCTGGTCAGAGCTTTCTTGGGCCTGACTGGGTACTACAGAAGATTTGTAAAGGATTATGGGTCCATAGTGACTCCCTTGAATGATCTTACATCAAAGAGAATGCCCAAGAAAGTTCAGTGGACAGTTAGCTGTCAAAAGGCATTTGATGACCTCAAGCAGGCCATGTGCACTGCTCCCATTCTGAGTCCTGATTATTCCAAACAATTAATAGTTCAAACTGATGCATCTGAGTTGGGGGTAGGAGCTGTGTTTTCACAATTGAATGCAGAGGGTCCGGATCAGCCAGTAGCTTTTTATTAGCAGAAGGCTGACCCCCAGAGAGAAACGTTGATCAGCTATTGAGAGGGAAGCCTTTGCTGTGGTGTGGGCTCTGAAGAAGTTAAGGCCATACTTGCGTGGAACTCGCTTCATTGTTCAGACTGACCACAAGCACCTCTTGTGGCTAAAACAGATGATGGGTGAAAGGCTGCACACCCGCAGGCTGCACACCCGCTCAGCCCTCGAGGTGCCATTAACTCTGTGAACCGCGCGGCGACGCCACATGGCCCGCACTGCCCACTGACTCAGGCCTACACTGCGGTCCTGCAGGGCTCACAATAATGCCACCATTCCGGACCCCCTGGACTGCACATCAATGCAGGCTGCACACCCGCTCAGAACTTAAGGTGTCCCTACCTCAGTGCACCGAAAGACACCGTCCCGTAGCAGTGTTCCTGTGCCTGCCGCAGTGTATCCGATGCCACCAAGTCTGTGCCCCGCAAGACATGGACCATTTATGATTGAGTCCCGTGGCGCGGATGCCATCATGTCACCCACGACATCAGGCAATGTGCTGTGCCCGGGCCCTATGTGGTTCCGTGAATTCTGAACCCATTCAATGAAGGTTGTTGTATCGCGACTGACAAGTGCGGTATGCGTAAGCATTTTCGTCATGCTACACCGATGGATTCACTGTGTATTTGACGATCTAGTCTGCACCCATGGGTTCCATTTTGTGCATAACCGCCATTTTGTGGTTGCCCTCACATAGGCTAATGACTACAGGATGACTGTGGCCAAGCGAGCCTCTAGGGACGCATACACTTTAGTTTGAGCTCGTGTTGACTTCAGTTTGACCTGAATCAACTGACCCTGTTGCCCGAGGCTAAACTTGTTGAGCCAGTACCTTGTTAAGCAGCTTGTCAGATAGAGATCACGAGCAGGACATTATTGATTCTATGGCACACGCACACACCCCTCTATCTTTCTCCTCATCTGTTTCTGCTCCTTACTTTTATGGCCTTATGGCCTAATTATTGATTTGGGTTGAGGTCTTTTATGATGGGCCCGTCCGGCCTGTTCGAACAAGAATGCTGGATTCTTGCCTTGTCATTGGCGATGGGTTGGATAACTGAAAGTGGGTTTGTCGTTATGTGATGCCTCTGTAAATATCATCCTCTGATTGGTCAAATTTGGGAGTAATTGATGCTAGCCAGGATCTCGGTTTTTGGCATAAAAGACGATGCTCCGCTCTATTATGTTGAGCAGTCTCCTGAGAACATACACCGTGTTGTACTTCTAGGACCTCTGTTACTGGCTGCAGCTAAATAAATTGATCTTTGATGTCAACAGAAGAATCCTGTGTCTCTGTACTCTAAGACAGGTGAACCCGAAGACTTCGGGCGTGTCCCCAGCGCCGCTGGGTTTAAATCCTGGTTCTTCAGTTGGCGCCCAATGTGGGGCGACTTCAGCGGTACTGGTCCAAGCCTGAAGATCGTGAGGAGCTTCGTGTGAAAATTCTGGAGGGAGGCCTACCACTTCATCGACCCCTGTATGTCGTTGTGGTCCGAAAGTCTTTGCTGCGAAGTTCCCCGCATTCCGACGGCTACGAAGGACTGCTGCCCTGACTGTCGCCCTGTCTTGGAGCCCTTTGATGACTTGTAAAGCGAGACGATAGACGGGTCTTCTGGCGACGTCATCGATATTTCAGTTAAGTATGAGTGGAGCGTCTCCCAGTCCTTAGTTTGTTTTGGTATCCTTCGGGATTGCTTTGATTTGGTACCTGCAGGCCCCAAAGCCGAGGGACTCGTGTATTCACGAGGCTATCGTTGTGATATTCCCTTGAAGTTTGAAGCTAGACTAGTGAGCGAAGATGCCTGGTCTTAGCAGACTTGGAAAGATATTTTGTTATGGTTGTAATAGGGATTCCCGATTGGAGGACTCGTGTCCGGTGCCTCCGATTGGAACTCCGACCTATGAGCTCTATTTAAAACACGGCGTGGGCCCCATCACGTATAATGATGTATGGATTAGGTATACTAGGAAGGATGGTGTCCTAAAGTGGCCCCAATATGGTAGTTACGACTCGGAAATTTTAGATAATTTGGAAGTCAGACTCTTCAAAAAGTAAGCCCGGCCGGCAATGTTTGACTCTTTCCGCCTTTGGCGAAAGGAAGCCAACCAAAAGGAAATTAAGTTAGCGAAACGAAATAAGCGTGCACGAGGTATGACGATGGTGCAGGCTGCTATACAGTTTAAGGATAATGAGGAAGAGCAAGAAAGCGAACAAATGTTTAGGCAACGTAAATTAGTGGTAGACAAATGTTATCCAGCTTTGCCGCCTCAACAGCAAGAAGAAAAGAAAGATCTTGCGAAAGATCCTTTAATGTCGCATCTATTAAGTTCGCCACCCCCTTATGCTCAGAGTGCTACCGCACCTCCGCCACTGGTAGTTGCGCAACACCCGGTTGTTTTACCTCCAGTGGTTCCTCAACAGCCAGCTCTCCCTCTACTGGCTACTACTGCCTCGGCGCAGCCTTCTCAAGGGCCGCCGTCTTTGCTACCTCCTTCGTCTGCTACTCCTATACCTGTGTTGTCTGTTCCCTCTGTCACTGTTCCGACTTCGGTTCCTTCTCATTCTGCTTTGTCTCCTGTTCTTTTGTCACCTTCTCCTTCTGCTCGACGGAGAAATGACTGATGCGGTTGCTAGTCTTTTTTCTCCTCTAATGGGTTCATTGGGTATGTCTCCTGTTGTAGAGCGTAAGCAATTGCGTAGTCAATTGCCTGGTCCTGATGAACGGACAGTGTTAGATCACTTGGCGCGTAAATGGGTTACCTTTCCTTCGCACTATGATCTTGAGGGTGTTATGGATGTTTTCCATCAATGGGAAGCACCGAAACAGAGATACGTATTTGATATGATGTGTTCTTTCCTTCGTGAACAGTGGGAAGATAGTGAGGTAGTGCAGACTCCGCCTGAGTGTTCCGAGTTTGCGAAAGGAACTATAGTGGGTCTTGATGTTGAAAGAGCAGTCGCGACATTGTTGTCGTTTAGGAGTGAGTTTCCTTCTAGGTCATTGTTTGAGCCTGATTCTTCAGTTAGGAGAAAGGCACGTCAATACCCGATGCGTGAGGTTCCTCCCGTTTGGAGACCTGGTGATGCGAATGCTAATCCACCTGTTCTGGCACATTTCCAGCGCGTTTGGGTACATGTTCCATGGAAGCATGCCGAAGTCCTAGCTCTAAAGCAGACTCTGCCTGATCCACGTAAAAATCCTGCGGGGTTTTATAAGGAGCTATCTCAAACTGCGGGTTCATGTATTATGAATCTGGCTGATATAGATATGTTATTTGGGAATGTTGTTCCACAGCCTATATGGAGTAAGATTCGTCATACGGATCATGCGCAGGAATTAGGTGATACATGGAATAACCTTAGAACTGCAGATGAATGACAAATAGGTGGTGCTAAACCCGAGAATGTGATTGCTGACCTCCCTGGTAGAATTATTGATTATATGAAGACTTTGATGCCTGCTATGCCTGTCAATTGGGACAAGTTGTCTGCATGCAAGCAGAAGAAAGACGAAACTGTGTCCGACTTTTTCACTCGATTTGAAGAGACGTTTGCAGACCACAGTGGTCAAGACATGAGTACAGAAGGTGGTCAAAGGTTGTTCGTTGACAAGTTTGTGCATGATTTGCTTCCCGAGTTGTGCAATAGGTTGAAGGATTCTGAAAGTGCCTGGGCTGTTTCTTCGTCAGCACAGATATTGGCTACTGCCCAGTACTATGAGAATAGAAATAAGGATGAGATAGAGAAAGCGGATAAAAAGACTAAAGAACTGAAGACTAAGGTTCTTTTGCAGCAAGCATACCCGCCTCGCAACACCCAGCGTGATTATCAACAACCCCAACAATATCAGAGAAACTCGCAAGGTTCGAGTCTTCTCAACAGCGGTTTTCTGTAGGTCCTAATCAGTGTGCGTGTTGCAAAGAAGAGGGTCACTTCAAGAATAGTTGCCCGACTTTATTACAGCGCACGAATGGTGTCTCTGGTATGAGAGGTTGAGGTGTTCAACAAGCTCCGCGAGGTCGAGGACGTGGTATGTCTCAGATTGCGCGTTCCTTGCCTCCGCAGAATTCAATGAATTGTTTTGATCAACAGAATGGTGCGTCTGGAAGGACGGCTCAATACTATGCGGATGATTATTACGTTGAAGGTGAGAATATGGAAGGTAACGATTGCTAGGACAGCCACAGACAAAGAGAGGGAGTCGTTTCAGTTCCAGTAGATCAGAGTGGACCTTATGTTGAAGTGATTGCATCAGGTGTGTCAGAGCCTTTTCTGTTGGATACTGGTGCTGCGAAGAGTTCTATCATGCACTCTAAACTCCCTGGCGCACCTTTGTCTGGCTCAACGAATGTTTCAGTAGGTTATTCTGGCGCCCCGGTTAAAAATCCGATTTCTAGTCCTTTGTCTCTTTCTGTCGGACCTTGTGAATTCGAAGCACCCCTCATTCTGATGACAGGTTGTGGTGAGAACTTGTTGGGATTGGACTTGTTGAAGAGATTGTATGCAACGCTTTATTGTTCTCCTTCAGGAGTGCAGCTTACATTGGGAAAGAGAGTGATCTCTCCGATGTATTTGGCTAAAGACCAACTTCCAGCTGAATTGTCTTCTTTTCCTGATTCTCTTTGGGCTACTGGTCCTAATGATGTGGGTCTCTTGGAGATTCCGCCATATGTTGTGACATTGAAGGCGAATGCTAGATTGCCACGCATTCCACAGTATCGTATCTCAAGTGATGGTGAAAGAGCACTTTTGGCGATCATCTCTGATCTGATTGAGAAAGGTGTGATTGAGGAAACGAGAGGTAATGTGTGCAATAGTCCGGTGTTGCCTGTTCTGAAAAGAACCGATTCTTCACAACCTCCTGTATATAGGTTTGTGATCTATCTTCGCGAGGTGAATAAGATCGTTGTTCCACAATTCCCTGTGGTGCCTGATATCACCGCTTTACTGACTTTGATTCCGGCCACAGCCACGTGGTTTTCGGTGATTGATCTGAAGAATGCTTTCTTCAGCATCCCAATTGCCGTGGACAGTAGAGATATTTTTGGCTTCTCTTTAGGAGGCCGAAGTTTCCGTTTTAAACGCGCTCCTCAAGGCTATTGTGAGAGTCCATCAATCTATAGTCAAGCCTTGAAGACGCAACTTGATTTGTTGGTTTTACCTGATGGTGCTGCCCTTATTCAATATGTTGATGATCTTTTAGTCGCTGCTGACAATGAAGAGACTTGTAGAGAGGCTACTCTGTCGTTGTTACGTCACTTGTCTGATTTCCATCATAAGGTTTCTCTTTCAAAGTTGCAATATTGCCGACAAGAAGTTACCTACTTAGGTCACCTCTTATCGAAGGAGGGAAGAAGATTGACCCCAGAAAGAATTCAAGCGATTGCGAAAATGAGTGTGCCTACGACACAGAGAGAAGTGCGTGCGTTTCTAGGTATTACATCGTACTGTAGACAGTGGATTGCTAATTTTTCATTGCTTGCAAAACCTTTGATAGCTCTTACGGTTAAGGATACTCCAAATCCTATTCCTTGGACTGACGAATGTCAGAAGAGTTTTTCAGAATTGCGTGATGCGCTGTGTTCGGCTCCTGTGTTGGGTACTCCCGATTACAGTAAACCCTTCACATTGTATGTCCACGAGAGAGAGGGATGTGCATTGTCAGTTTTGACTCAACAGTTTGGCGATAAGCAACGTCCATGTGCTTATTTTTCGTCGACTTTGGATCCAGTAGCTAGAGCGTTGCCGAGTTGCTTGAGAGCTACAGCGGCAGCGGCTGTTTCAATCCGACAGTCTGCTGGTTTGGTGATGGACAATACACTGACTGTGATGGTTCCACATGCAGTGGATACCTTGCTGAACCGTACCAAGACTCAGCACTTAACTAGTGCTCGGTTGTCAGGTTACGAAGTGACCTTGTTAGCAAGTCATGTACATATAAAGAGATGCAACACGTTGAATCCAGCCACGTTGTTGCCGATCTCAACGGAGACAGATGATACCGAACAGCATGATTGTTTTCTTAGGACTGAGGAAGAAATGAAAGGGAGGATAGACCTTAGGGACACTCCTCTTGCGGAATGTGATGGTACTTTATGGGTTGATGGTTCCTGCTTTAAGCTTCCGAATGGTGATACGACTGCGGCATATGCGTTACGACTTTGCATATGATTTTTGAAGCTGCTCGTATCCCACATAATTCAGCACAAGCGGCAGAGTTGATTGCATTGACAAGAGCGTGTGTGTTGTCGAAAGGGAAAAGAGTGACTGTGTACACTGACAGCCAGTATGCGTTCAGTGTTGCTCTTAGCTTTGGATGATTGTGGAGAGAACGTGGGTTTCTGACTTCGCATGGGACCAAGATCCAACATGGTCAATTGGTGAATGAACTTCTTGAATCTCTTACTCTGCCGTTGCAAGTTGCGATCGTAAAATGCAGTGCGCATAAGAAAATCACGGATGATGTTGGTCGTGGTAATGCGTTTGCAGATGAAGTCGCGAAAGAGACAGCGAGAGATGTGATGAGTCGAATGTACGTTGTGGGTCCGGCGAGATGGATTCCAGATAGAAGTATGTGTGAAGATACGATTGAGAGTGTGAAATCCATCCAAGCTGAAGCTACAGAGAAAGAGTTGAATGAATGGAGAGAAAGCAAGGGTAAATTGGACTCGAATGGTTGTTGGGTTGAGTTGTCAGAGCATCAGCGATGGTTGTTGCCTGATGCTTATGTACTTCCAGTGGTTACGATGGCACATGGAATGGCCCATATCAGCGTGAAAGGAATTTGTAAGTTGTTGGCCCCAGTATGGCAAAATGCTGGAATTCCTAAGTGTGCAGAGAATTTGGTCAAGAACTGTATGGTCTGTTTGATGTACAATCCTGGTAAGGGAACTCCAACTCCAGCTGGTCATTTTGCTCCTCCCACGTATCCGTTTGAGGCTTTGCAGCTAGATTTCATCCACATGGAGAGGTGCAACAATCTGAAGTATGTCTTAGTGGTTGTTTGCTCTTTTTCTAGATGGGTGGAAGCCTACCCTTTGAAGGACAATACTGCCTTGTCCACAGCTAAAGCCCTTATTAAGGAATTTTTCCCTAGGTATGGGTTGCTGAGAATGGTCTGGAGTGACAATGGAAGTGAATTTGTGGGTCAAGTGATGAAGAGAGTGTGTGATGGGTTAGGAATCCGGCAGAAGTTCCACGCTGCCAATCATCCCCAGTCAGCTGGTCTAGTTGAGTGCTACAATGGCACGTTAAAATTGAAATTGGCCAAAATTCAAGCGAGCTCTGGTCTACAATGGCCTGATGCTTTGCCGTTAGCCCTTCTGTCCACAAGAATGACTGTGCATTCGCGAATGGGTCTGAGTCCTTATGAGGTTGTGTTTGGTCGCCCGGCAAATATTTGGGGAGTGCCGCGGCCGACAAAATTTAGTGAGATAGAACACCCTGTATTGCTTGACTACCTGTACGAATTGACGGCTAAATTGCGTGTTCTGCATCAACAGGTTCATGATACTTCGCCACAGGTTTCTGAAAATCCAGGGCACACCATTGAACCTGGTGCGTGGGTGCTCGTGAAAATTTTTCAGCGAACCAAGAACGAGCAGCCCCGCTGGATAGGACCGTATCTGGTGTTATTATCCACGCGTTCTGCGGTACGAGTGCACGGTAAAAAGAACTGGATTCACGGCGTACATTGTAAGAGGGCCCCTTTGCCTCTGCCGTACGACCGGTGGGTCCAAAAAGGACTTCCTGATTCTGAGACTGAGACCGTGCCTCGTTTTCTGCCTTTCAGCGATGCCCGTTTGATTGGAACAAACACTGAGCCAGAAAGCGATAATCTTCTTCAAGAAGCTGTGCCTCCATCGAACCGTTTGAACACTGTTAAACCTGAGCTACTTTTCCGAGAACAGACATTGCCTGGCAAAGAGCGTTATAATTTGCGACCAAGAGTCGCGGGACAAATAACAAATTAAGTTCCTTCTTTGCTATTTTTTTTAAGGTTAGCTCCCCTCCGAGAAACTATTTTGATTTTTGTTTTTCGAACCACCATCCGGGTTCAGCTGTAGGGTCGCGGTGCCAAGTCCTTGGAGTGCAAGCCGAAGACGTTAGGTCGACGGTTCTGGTTGGTCTAAGTGCGTTCCCTGGACCGATAGGCGCATTCCTTAGCACGGAACACCCATCCGCCGCGAGCAGCACGGTTAGAGGATGGAGTTTTTCGGGATGGAGAGACCTACTAAAAGAATGAGCTTCAAGAACGAAATGTGTATAATAATGAGTAGAAAACGTTTTTTAATATTATGTCTGTTTATACTGTTTAGTTTAATGATGTTTTTAATTGGATATGTGACATTCTCTATTCAAGTAACATTTATGCCCACTGCACAACCCATGCCTCCTCCTACTGTTTCTTCACATTCTTTTCACCCTCTGCCCGAACATGAGTCCATTAGGAGAATGGAATTCGCTAATAATTCCTTTGTTCAGCTTCTGCACCAACACCAGCTAGTAGTGAACACAACTAACTGTGTGGCCTTATGCCCCATACTACCGATAAAGGTATTCCTTACCTGGTCCTGCCATTTAGCTACAATGGTTCTGTGTGGGCATACAGAACAATGTTCATTTATGCCCGTGAAGTCAACCCCCTACGTTCTGTGAAGGATAATCCGAAGAATAGTGCTCTGGTCAAGGGAATAGTCGACATGATTAGAGGAATAGGTTCTTATGAGACTATCCCGAGAGATGAGACGCTAGCGTATATTGGATGGAACGTTACTGGATATGGAGCTAGTCTGAGTGGGAAACAGCGGGCGAAGAAATCCTCCCCGATTTGGATAGTACCCCATCAGGGTCATTACTGTCTGCAAGGTAATGGCAAAAATCCTAGAGCTCAGCTAGGGAAGAGTGTTTGCATTGAGACATATGTTTTTGCATCCAAGACTTCCCCACCGTTTCTAGCAGCTAAGGGTACCTACTTCATTTGCCATGACAGAGCGTATACATGGTTGCCCCCTGATTTCTCGGGCACATGTTTTGTCTCATTCTTGTTACCCCCTACATTTACAGCTGCGGCAGATTACCACAAGATGAGAGTCGTTAGAGGTGTCTTCAGAAAGGAAGATACCGCAGGACAAGAATTGGGAGATTTCTCGAAGGGTTTTCTGCCGTTCTGGGGACCTATGGTTAACAGCAGGAACATACGGCAATTGACGAGAGTAGTTGAGTCCACCATAGTCGAGACTGCCGGCGCCCTTAGTAACTTGACTGCTGAGCTCCAGTCGGATCGCCTTATGACTCTTCAGAACAGAGTTGCGTTAGATGTCATACTTGCAGATAGAGGAGGGGTCTGTAAATTGATCCAATCAAGCTGTTGTGTTTTCATTCCAGACAACGCTCCGACAGTTTTCCAAGCCATCTCCAAGCTACATAAGCTCTCCGAGTCCGTACATGTGGACGAAGGAGATTGGTCGTTAATGGGATGATTCTGGGGATTGTTATCCACCTGGGGATGGAAGATTCTGATGGTCATTGGGATGGTATTAGCAATCCTATTCCTGTTCTGTCTTTGTATACAGTGTGCTCCTGCTATATGTGGCCTTTTTGCTACCTCGTGTTCGAGGAGACCTGTCCAGAGAGAGTTACTAAGTACCAGGATGATGCTACAGCAACATCTCAATGATCTGATGAAAATAGACCTGGACTCAGATTGACGTGAGTTTAGGTTATTGCCTATGTAAGAGCAAAAGGAGGGTCTGTGGTTCCGTGAATTCTGAACCCATTCAATGAAGGTTGTCGTATCGTGATGATTTTGGTATCAGCGAACCGCGACTGACAAGTGCGGTATGCGTAAGCATTTTCGTCATGCTACACCGATGGATTCACTGTGTATTTGACGATCTAGTCTGCACCCGTGGGTTCCATTTTGTGCATAACCGCCATTTTGTGGTTGCCCTCACATAGGCTAATGACTACAGGATGACTGTGGCCAAGCGAGCCTCTAGGGACGCATACACTTTAGTTTGAGCTCGTGTTGACTTCAGTTTGACCTGAATCAACTGACCCTGTTGCCCAAGGCTAAACTTGTTGAGCCAGTACCTTGTTAAGCAGTTGGTCAGATAGAGATCAAAGAGCAGGACATTATTGATTCTATGGCACACGCACACACCCCTCTATCTTTCTCCTCATCTGTTTCTGCTCCTTACTTTTATGGCCTTATGGCCTATTTATTGATTTGGGTTGAGGTCTTTTATGATGGGCCCGTCCGGCCTGTTCGAACAAGAATGCTGGATTCTTGCCTTGTCATTGGCGATGGGTTGGATAACTGAAAGTGGGTTTGTCGTTATGTGATGCCTCTGTAAATATCATCCTCTGATTGGTCAAATTTGTGAGTAATTGATGCTAGCCAGGAACTCGGTTTTTGGCATAAAAGACGATGCTCCGCTCTATTATGTTGAGCAGTCTCCTGAGAACATACACTGTGTTGTACTTCTAGGACCTCTGTTACTGGCTGCAGCTAAATAAATTGATCTTTGATGTCAACAGAAGAATCCCGTGTCTCTGTACTCTAAGACAGGTGAACCCGAAGACTTCGGGCGTGTCCCCTGCGCCGCTGGGTTTAAATCCTGGTTCTTCACCTAGGCCCTCAGGCAGAAATGATAACCACACGGAGACACCCAGTTGCAGAGTGGAAATGGCATCCAGCAGGTGTGCCAAGCCCTTTTTATTGGCAGGGTCACATGTCCTGTGACGGCTGTGCTGGATGGGTGTGGTGTGGGTATAAACCAGCCGTGAGGGAGTGGCTGTGGCCTGCTGACAACTAGACCTATGAGCAGCAGATCCCTACAGGGAAGACCTGGGATACGTAGCGTTGTCCTACCCCCCACTGAACGTAAGCGGAGTGGGCTGGGCTGGCGTATGTAAGTCCAGCGTAAGAATGTGAACAATGACCCCTGGGCTCTGGGCGTGGTTCCATTCTGGGCTGGACAAGGTAGTAACTAGTGCGTGTGTCTCAGTTCCAGTGTCTGCGCCACCCAGCACGCATTTGGCAATGTGCCACCCTGTGACCCAAGTCCTACAACATGAGCAACATGGACGTAAGGGGAAATCATTGATCCTACATGCATCCATACCTACATATTTGCAAGATCAAAGACATGACACATTGGTGTGAAAATTAATGTACAGGGGCCTGCAAACCCCACTTTACATTGTTAGCCCTTGGCGGGTTAGCCAGAGTCCTTCAGGGAATAACGTGTACATCGGAAGAGTTCAGTCTGCAGTCTGATAGCTGTGTCATTGATGACCATAGAGAATACGGCAGTCCATGTCGAGGTCTAAGGTGAGTGTTGCAGACTGCATCGGGGGACAGTGGAAGGTGATGATGCAGAGGGCAGAACCAAGCAGAAACAGGCCATATGGCGGAGATGGATGCTACCACTTCCTTCTGACCACGTGGGCAGAATCATCCGCATCTTCGTCCTCTGCTGTTTCAGGTGCCTCACATGTGGGTGGTGGTGTTCTGTCTCCAGCACTGTGTGGCATTGACACCTCAGGGGCCGGAGGTGGAATGCCCGCCACACTGTGTGGCACTGACACATCAGGGGCCGGGGATGTGGATGGAGTGGTAGCAGCAGCATGCATCAGCCCCAGGCCTTTTAGCAGCAATGTCATGAGGAGGGTCTTTATGGCATTGAGGGACCCAGCTACCTCTCGCTCGTGTGTAGTAGTGGCAGCCGATCATTCCGCCCGCGTCCGCTCCATGTTCTCCATGAGCCTCCGCATGAGTCCCGACTCCCGGGCGAGCTCGCTGGAGCCACTCTGACTAGACAGTCATTCTTGTCGCAGAGTCAGGACTCTGGCAATGTCAGCCATGGTTCATTGGAGGGCATGGAGCGGACTGTCGGTGTCCGTTAGGGACTGTGAGTGGTCCCTAATGAGACTTAGACACCCACGTTATGGCGTTTAGTTTGTCTGCCATGCGGTCGAACCCCACCTGCACCTGTTCAGCCAGCTTCTCCTGGCACCCCAACACACGGCATTGGAAGGCCATGTGTTCATCGTGGGGGTCTTGGGAGGCAGCCGTGGTGGTGGGTGCTGCCTGCTGTGTGGTCTGTGGAGGGGGTGGGTTCTCCTCATAGCAGCTGGGCTGCCCTGCTCCTGGAAGTGGGCTGCGGAGGCTGTCCACGAGCTGTTGCAGGGCGTCAGAGTCAAAGGTGTTGTGGTCCTCTTCGTCATCAGAGACGAGAGGGTCAGGCTGCTCTGCAGGAGGTGTTGAATTTCCCTCTGTAATGTGAAGGGGAGATGCAGTTTAACATTGTGTTCACATGTATGTTGTCACATTGTACATGTTTACATTCAGACTGCATGACAGTGCACATTGTGACTGTTTGTGGGGAGCTGCCTATATGATGCGGAACAGTGGACATTCTGACAATATCACAGATGTGTGTTTGTACTTGTACATTGTCAACTCACATTTCCCTGCTTGGCCACATGTGATTTGCCGGTTTCTGCACACAAGCGGCAGCAGTTGTGTCCTCTGTTCTGTTGTGGACGTGTTGTGGATTGTGCCACATCGTTGTCAATGTTGATGTGCTCTGCATGTGATTTGTGTGTGCCGCATTTTGGGGAAGTCGCCCCTGCAGCTCTGATTTGGCTGCCCTTTATCCCTTACATGCGTTATGCCTCTGACTTCTGTGCTTATACAGTGATGAGATGTTGCGTACTTGGATGCATTGGTCTCTTGGTGGGAGTTGGGGGTCTGGGGCATTGTTTGTCCGCAGATGTGCTATGCTTACTTGCGCATGTGTGCCATTGTGGCCATCTCCCCCGTCTGCCCAGTCTGCCCAGTCCCTGGTCATTACTCACCCTGTTGCTGTTGTGTCTGGTCATGTTGAGCAGTGTCCGGGCCCCCAACTCCTACCACCGTCTCCCCACTAATGACTGTGGACACCATTTCCTCCATCTCGTCCAGCTCCCCCTGTGGCGCTGGGCTCCCACCTCCAGTCTGCATTGCTGCCTTGCGGTTGTTTGTGAGTTTCTGCTTGGTTTTGAGCTTGACATCATTCCAGCGCCTCTTGACCTCTTCCATTGTCCTCTTCAGCACTCCGACTGCATTCACCTTGTCCACGACGGTCTGCCATATTCCGTTTTTAGATGCCAGTGACATAGTGGAGGTGACGAACAGTAGTTGATGGTGTTCTATCACCTCCGTTATCAGGATCCTGTTCTCCTGTGGACTGAACCTTTTCTTCCTACTCTACTTCTCCTTGCCCTTCCTTGACCCCGAGGTTTGAGGCTTGTCCTCCGGGGGGCTTGCGAGGTTCTGGTTGTCCTCTGCACTTGCTCCGGCTGCCTCCATTGTGCTTCGCTGTTGTTTGGCTTTTGTATGTGTTTTTTTTCTCCAAATTTTATAGTGCATTTTCCCGCATGTCGCGTGGGGGTTGCAGGCCTGTGGCTGGTTTTCGCTGATTTTTGTATCGCGATTTGCGTCATCGCCGCTTTTTTCGCATTGGTGTTTCGCATTTTTGCGGCGTTGCATTGATTTTAATGTGTTCATTTGTCGCGCTGTGGTGGGACTATCGCATGGTGCCACAGTGTTGTGAATACCACGTTAACATGGTGTCATTTTCCCGTGATAGACTGCGATGTGAAGAGTTGCGTTAAGCTACTTTTGCGTTAGTCATCACACGTTCTTGAGAATATCCCCCTTATTGTATTGGGGCTGGGTGGGTGCACGGATCCCGTGCCAGAAAGACTGCATGAGGGGCACATTTGGTGTCCCTGTGCATAGTCTAGCTCAAACCAGTTCTGGGAGACATTTTCTCCTGCTCTGGCACGAAACTGGTCTAAGGACATGGGTGTAGCCACCCCTCTGTCCTCTCCCTCCCCTAGGAGGATCCCTAGAATCTGTCCAACCCTTTCCCATGGGTATAAAATGGGTTACCTGGCTACAGGACATTAGGTTTTACGTGGACAAGATTCTGCCAGAACATACCACTACACTACGACTGTCTGGACACGCTGGACTTCGCTGGACCTCCCTTTTATTTTATTTACTCATTTGTATTGCGCAGGCGAATCATCCCCAGGGGGATCTCTCGGCGCATGGGAAAGGGGCACTCGATATTGAAAAGACGGACAGTTTAGAATAGCCAAGTTTTGAGAAGCTTCTTAAAGCTACAGTGATTCATACAGGCACGAAGCTCATCTGGCAGGGAGTTCCAGTGGGTGGGAGCAAGATAGGAAAAAGCTCTCCCTCCCATCATAACATTTCTAACTCTCGAGACACAAAGCAGATTTTTGTTGCTTGATCTCAGCAATCGAGTAGGATGGTACCACTTGAGCTTCCTGGCCAAGTAGGAGGGACCCAATAAGACCAGTATCACCGGGACGTCCCTGTCCAGGGACATCCGTATGGTGTCTGTTACCTCCAACAATGCAGCCTCAGTGCTGTGCGAGACACGAAAACCCCTTGGGCTCGTCTTCGTCTTCCCTTGCCGTCCCCAGTCTCGCCACTGTCCGTGATCCATGCAGGCTCCGTGCTGGACACTGAGGACCTCCAAGACAACAGAAGAATCTCCCTTGGGGTGAAGGAGTCACTCCCCAGAAAACGCAGGCACTGTAATGCATCTGACCGGTCTGCTGATCCTGAGCTCCTGCAGACTCAAAAGGCTCCAGCAACACAGGAGGTAGGTTTCTGAAGGTCTCCGAGGTTGAGCTGCCCTCTCAATAAGTTTGAGCTGGATATCCTCTGTGCACCACGTTTATTTGCAGCTGCACATGCTTGTTGTCGTGCAACAATTCTGTGCATTGGGCCATTTGTAGCCCTGACCCCATGGCATCTTTTCTGAGAAGCACTCCAGCATCCTCGCACTCTGTGCCCTGCTAACCGGTATCCTGTTAAACCGCCTGAGGTCCCCTTGCGACTCCTGTGCCTTCAGCCTGTGGGTTCATTTGAGGGTCAACTCTGCTTTATTTGGGCTCCCCTGGTTGCTCCAGTCCTGCCCTGACTCCCTTTGCTGTGATGAGTCTCCTGGTCCTTGCTGGGCCAGATCGACACCAAATTTGACCATCTACATTGTTTGCCGCTGCCAAGGCTTGTTGGTGCTCCCACCGGACACTGACCCCCTTCGTGGGACAGCTCAGCAAAAAAAGAAAAATTGGTTAAATAGCATTTGAAAAAAAGGGCAAAGATGTATACACGTTCATGCATAATCTCATATGTAACATATGCATCATCATGGTACGGAGGTCCCGAGTCTGGTGATACAAGTTTGTACACGCATCATGAAGTGGTGGCAATTATGTTTGTGTTTTAATTTACTAGCCCAGGAAGGCGGACACCTATGTTGAAGTGGTAATCAAAAAATATAAAAGGTGCACCAAAGTGCTGTTTATTTAAAGAAGGAAGCATTCTGACGGCAAAATGCAGTTGTCAGGCATTCCTAAAAGTAAATAACCAACTGTGGAGCAGGAAGGGGGACTAAAGGCTGATGAGCAATGGCGCAGTGGAGCAGTGGGGAGAGCAACGGAAATGCTGGCGAGAGGTCCTGAATAATTTTAAAAGTTGACCAGGACAAGAAGGGGCAGGGTGAGCTACGGATGACCTTGGGTTTAGGGCAACACAGAGAGCATGGGAATATGAGGTGGGGAAGAACTCCATAGAGGAAAAGACATGCACTACAATGGAGTGCTGAAAGAAAAATGAAAAAGTAGTTCCCTGATGTGGAGCTGTGCAAATATATACATTATCCAATCAAAAGTATGGTCAGAATCTATGCTCCAGGGGAGGGGCAAATGCAAGTAGGGGAAGGAAAGCCACTGAATAAGATGAAAGCAATGAAATGGAAAATAAAGCCATCAGTTTATAAGAAATGGGCAGATCCAAAGCCCACTGTAAGTACTGGTATTATCCTTAACAGGTTTTCAACGAGCTTTCTGTAGGTGAGACCTAAAAACAGTACTGGAGAAAAATGAGTGCGTATTTGTCATAGGATAAACCTTGGAGATTTCACTAGTGGTGAGAGTGAGAACTCGTCAGCTTCGAGATTGTAAATCAGTGACAGGTCAAATTTGTGTTCAGTGATATTGAGCAGTAACTCGGTTGTTTTGTGAATGGGCATCAATAGATTTGCAGATATCAAAGAATGTAGTTTGAAGAACGGGTGCTCAGAGTGTGGGAGCAATTACATTTTTAAGTGGAGTTATGTATCATCTACATGAAGGGCTGTGACCTTAGAGGCTCTCAATACGAATTGAAAAATATGAGAGTTAAAATTGAACTATGCGGGATCATGCAGGACCTACTCACCTGCACTGAGTTGACCAACACTACCTTCACCAAGTGGTGATGAAGAGGCAGGAAACAGGTGAACCATCTCAGGACCTCATATCTGTACCTCTTGCGGTGCTCCAGGGTTTTAATACACCATTGGTGATCAACCTTATCAAAAGCCACAAGAGGTCAAAGTGTATAAGGCAGGAGTCCACTTAACAAAAAATCAGAACCACATTATTATATACCTTTAATGTGGCAGTGTTAATGCTGCATCGTTGGTGGAAAGCCAAATTGGAAGTAGGTCATCAGGTAGTTTTTGTTGATAAATTTGGGAAATTAGATGAATACGTGTCTCTTCATCATAGTCCACAATACAATTTCCTGCTTTTTTTTAAAACATATTTTTATTGAATTTTAAACATAAAAAATATCATGGTACAGCAATGTATTAGTGGTAAGGACATACATCGTAGCAATTATAGATCAGTAATACTATTACAGAGTACATTGTAATCTTGCGAAACAACATGTCTTACATGAAACAATTTGGTCCTCCAATGTGTGCTCATGAATGATCTATTGTGATTCTTGTCATCGTCTTACACATTATTGATTAACCGTCTATTCCCAGCGATGCTATTCCATCCATTATACTGAAACAAGAACAACTAACAAAGAAAAACCCCTCCCACCCCACCCATCGACTCAGCTGTATGACCAATACTATGTAATAGCATAAGCGCGATCCTAAAGACAGGAGCGCCCACATTCGCGATCATGTTTCACCTAACCCGACAGTAAATGTTGTGATATTGAATGCACACATAATGTCCCCTGCCACAACCATAAAGCATTGCCCAAAGACGTTAAATAAAATCAGTATTATTAGTATTATCATCCGGTGTGGAGGTCTACGGCTGCGAATTCTTCCATCATTGCATTCCAGTCCAGTGCTATCAATTTTTTACACAGCCCTCTTTGTTCTTCTAGCTTGATTTCAGCGCCCTCCGCTCTACCCCATCGGACCATTTCTGTGTGCCAGTCAACTAAACTAGGCGGTTTCGCAGCCTTCCACCTCATTGTGATATTTAGTTTGGCCAATATAAGGGCAAGATTCAGAAATGTGCACGCAGGTCCAGACTTTTACCATTTAGGTCCCAACACTATTTTACAATATTCTGGAGAGTCGTCATTTCGTATTGGGGAAATTTCATGCAGTATTTTATGCACTTCTGACCAATAGTGTATTATTTTAGGGCAGCTCCACAACATATGAAACAGTTTCGCTTGTGGTGCATGGCATCTTGAGCAGCTATCCAACACCTCAGGGTACATCGCATGTAGTCTATGGGGCGTTAGATAGGCTCTTTGTACAATCATTAGCTGACTGAACTTGAATTTCGGAACAATCCAATTTTCTACAATTAGCTACAAGTACATTGCTCCTAGCAAGATTTCAGAGGAGCGTTATAAGTACTGCCACTGAGCCTCCAATGAAAAGGGGTGAATCCAAAATGTTTTTCTGACTTTCATTTCTGTACAGATAGATGGCAGATTGGGCTAGTTAGGATTGAAGTTGTAGAACTATTTCAGTGGATTGTCTCCTGATCAGTAGCATGAGTTGTTACATGCATCTGCAGGTATTTGGGATAGTTTCAAAGAGCGTAGGCCTTGGACATTGGCTCTACAAAGAGAGGACAAACAACATCTGCATCCTTCCAATGCTGACTCCGATACAGAGACCTCAGAAGCTTCAACCCTATCAGCAGCAAGCCTTAAGATGATGCCAGAGGTATCAATATCTAAGCTTGCTGTAAAACCTCTCCCAGCATCTGTGCCCCATCCCCTCCTACTCCCCCTTTATTCAATTGGTAAATATGTATGTTTTTGCTTTCTTCATCTTATAAAGGATGGCCGTACTTTCCTTTGACAGTTAACCCATTGTTCTGTATGATAGTTTTTGATTTTTCTATAAAGACGTACTAAAATTTATTTTTGTCATGTGTTGCAGTTTACATTTATGAAACTTGAAAACAATTTTGGGGGTGTAAATGTTGACAAATGTGCTGTCTTAAAAGTGTTTTGCATGTGCAAATAAAAATATTTCTTTATTATTTCGTATGTTTTAAATTTGCTTCTTCAAAGACGGCCACTCTTCTTCTCTAAATGTTTTGATGAAGAAAATGGTTCTGTTCTGTGCATAGCAGTTTGCTGAAATGAACACTGGGCTGTTATTTGCTAGTTTGATTCATCTTGCTGTATGACAATGTTGTAGCCTTTTTCTTCATAGTTTGTAGGATGTCCTATTGTCTTACCATTCAGCGGTTAAAGGCACCTGAGGTAAGAAGTGATGCCCAGAAGTGATTTTTCCTGTTTGGGTTTGGTAGGGCATCAAGGAGTCTTGACAAGGAACACTAGTCTTGCAACAAGTCACACCACTCCCAGTAAGAACCAAAAAGAGCCATTGTCTTCAATTTCTTCAAGAAATAGTCATCATCTGCCCCCATAAAAGCACAACAGCATTTCTAACAATCTTGATTCCGTCTTGAAACCTTATGGAGGAGAATTGGGTGCTCTTATACAAAAAGGGTGCACTAGGAGTGTGCACCTGAGTTCCTAGGGTGCATTTCTTGAGAAGACAAAACAAAGTTTTGTGATGCCAATTGTAAACCATCTTTTTGTTTGTCGTGTTTGAATTTTCTTAAAAGAAATGTATGAGCCGTAAAGAAGTGACTTCATATCATGAAACACGTGTCCATTGATTTGTGTGTCAATTTGGAGTTAAAATAAAGACAAAGATTTTTTTACAATTGGATCTTCGGAACTTTGTTTTGTTTTTTAACAACATACATACCTGTGCATCATCTTTTTACAACCAATAGTTCTGTTGCTCCTAGGTGACCATCTGTACACTTATCTACAGCTTGTAATAGTGCATGTCATACGTGACTCCTCTGTCATTGCTGAATGGACCATAGCAAGCAAAGTCTGAAATCTGCCTAGCACTACCCACTCTGGATAATAAAGGGGGGAATGCAATTTACAAGCTGGGCATTAGGTTGTGGCCTCAACTGCTCTTTGCCCTCACTCCTGTTCTTTCAAATCTTATTCTCTCACTATTTCTTCACCTAACCTAACAAAATATTCCTACAGACATTCTTAAATGTCACATCAGCGGTCCTGTATTCACATTACAATTAGCCTAACGGCTAGAGCGGTCAACCTCGAAGCTGGGGAACTGGGTCGAGTCTCGGCAGGGACGATCAAAATCCTATGATTCAGGACAAATCACTTAACCTCCCCATGCCTAACAAAATGAATGTGTATATATGTAAAGCGCTCTGATACCTTTGGATCAAGTTTGCTCTATATTAACTCACTCCAAAAAATACTTCTTGGGTTAAACCACACATTATCTACCAGGGTGCCTCACTCTCACTTGATTAGATCACACAGTGCCTTAGGTCTGCCCCAGGTCTAGCATTCTGTCACCCATGTATTGATTCCATTTTCTATTTCTCCTGTATTAGCACTGCTCTCAGGAGTTGGGATCCTGTCTCTCCCGGGGGAAACTCCATAGCACTATCATCAGGAACAGGTATTATGTCACTTTTGGAATGACTACTGACTACATATAGTATTTTGCTGGTGCCACTGTTGCCAGATGGTAGGTGTACGCTAGCATGGCTGCTCACTGTTCGCATGACCACTACATGACTGCAGGCACAAGTGACTGAATGACTGCCTACAAGGCATATTCCATAGCCACTTAAGGACATATGGTATGATAGCTGCATGACATTTTGTAACAGCTTTATATGAGAGATTGCAGGACAAATTGCATGGCAAACTACTCGTAAAGAGTGTGCCATGAAAAACTGTAGCGCAAAAAGTCTTGCAAATGTCTCTAACCTTGGAAGTTTTGCAAGAAGTAGCATGCTACCTTTCCACAACACTACAGTACTCTATCTGGGGAACAAAGTGCTATATAAATGGCATTACTATACAATTAAAAAGATTTCCAAGGATTTTGCTAGTGGAATACCCTTTTTGTGAGTGACTTGATTTTCTGAGTGAGGTACGAGTGTAACTGAATGCATGTGTAGACTGAGGGACGACGCATGCTGCAGTGGTGGTGTTATAGTTCATGCATTGGAAAAGCCTTTTGACGGGATTGTCAAATTAAATAATTTGCTTTTTATGTACTTGTGTCTGGCAGTGTGAACTACAGATGTGTAGTCTCTTCCATCTGTTTTTAGTTGTATTAGTAAGGTGGGTTTTTTAGAGGAAATATAAGCACCTTCTAAGTGTTAGAGTTCCTTTTTTTCTTTGACTGAACGTCAGGGAGCGAGGTCTGGCTAAAATGGTTACGTTATTGTTGGTGTTGCCAGTGCAATGAAAACCATCACTTTATAGATTATGTTATTATAGATTTTTAGTGAAGAGCTATTATCTGTACACAAAAGTGGGTGACTGATTTTGACAGAATGAGAGGCAGAACATCATTTGGTGTTAACGTTTAGTGGATCTTTACAAACCTTAAATAACTTTGACAACTTTAAGGGGCTTGGCTGTGGAATATGAAGAGGAAGGAACAGTTTCAAATTTTGGTTGCACTGATGGGTGCTGAGCATTCAATGGGAGAAGCTTCTGCAATGATGAAATCTATAATTCTTTCCTTGTGAGTAAGAGGTGTGTAGTGCTAGAAGATGTTTTGGGAGAGTAACACACTGCCCAGGGAGCTAAACGGTTTGCAACAATCATAACCTCAGTCAACAATGAAATCCTCTGAAAGATGTTATCAGTGGGCAGTGCTTGACTCAAGGCCATGTATTCTGTTCTGTTCTGTGATGTTAGATTTGACTTTAGGCAAATGATAAACAACGTGTGCTACGTGCTTCATCAGCGTGAAAGGACAGCAACCTCGAGATATTAAAAAATGATGAAGGCAGTAATGGAGTTTGTGCCCCAGGGCCAGACTGGGAACCCAAAGCAGCCCTGGTAATTTTGATGAACCAGACCCTGGAGCGGGGGGCTGTTGTTTGAGGAGGTGCAAGTGTGAAGCACTGCTGCTTTTGTTATTGGGAGCCGAAATTGCAGTACAAATGCTAAACTGGCCCCCAGTGGCAACAAAACGGCACCCACTGCTGAAAACCAACCCCAACCCTTCCATTCTCCTGGGAAAACACCTGATGCCCACTACGGCCAGTCCGGCTGTGGTGTGCCCTTCTGAGGAATCACAATACCACATCCCTTCTGGGGCTGCTGCCTTGAGGAACCGATAAATTAATGATGGTCCTGGAATGAATATTGAGCCAAGATATTTGGAGGTAGAAAAGGGCCAGCTGATGACCATGAATGATATTATGCAATGGGCACTAGAGGATCTCGCAATGCAAAGCGTGCATTTTAAGGATGTCGCCGTGGATCAGTGGTTGGGCGTGAGGTTTGTGGTACTTTGGATGTGAATTAGACCTGCTTAATGTGATGGGAAGAGAGGCAAGAGGAAGGGAAGTGATGGATAGTTATGCTGAACTGAGAAGGGCTGAACCCAGAGGATGTGCACTAAGAGGGGGTGGGCACTGCTGGAGCATTCCTGGTGGGTGAGGTTGTGGAAATGTGCCTTTTTAGGGGCACACCGGTGCAGAGGTCACCCTTATCTTGTCCAATGGTCCTTAGACTAACACAGAAGAGATTGGCACTGAAGCTGGAATTCGAAATAACAAGTTTATTAATCACTCATGAGTGGGACTACATCAATACAACACCCTCAGGTTCTGTAGGAGGTAGTACATGGAATATAGAAACCATGGGCCTTTTATACACAGTTTGTTGCAGAGTAAGCATGTAGTTACAAATAGAAGGTACAGGCCTACCCAGGAATAGCTATTAACTAACATGGCCAGATGAATATCACTTAGTCAGCAAAGTGGGAGGGGAAACAGAGCTGCTTACATCAGTAGGATATGACAGACAGTTACATTCTCAAACAGGTGCAATCTAGCAGCTACAGGCCTTTCTGAGCTCATACATTGCTCTGGCTCAGTACAGAAGGAGTTAACAAAGGATGATGACTCAAGCAGAATAGAAAAGAGGACAACAGTAAAGACGGCAGAATAACAAGGCTAACAAAATGAATGCTGCAAAGAAGATGGCTTCAGCTCATGCTAAGAGCAATTATTTTCGATTTCCACAGACGGCCCTTTTAGCATTAGCTGAAGACATCTCTATGATTTCGAAGGAGCATGGAAGATATCATGGACATCAATCATCATTAACTCACAAATTTCTTGGTCTGTTACTAGTCGGGTATTTACATTCTTGACAGTTTTTTTAGCTGGTATACATGAGGTACAGGTAGAAGCACAAAAGGAACAGAGCATTGGGCCACATTGGATACATAGGCAATAGATAAAAAGGATCGCAACAAATATACATAGAGCTGACAATAGTTTCCAGCCTCATACAGTAAACATAGTCCATAGCCATCCAGTCAAAGTCCATGTTCCTGAATCCTGATGGATTTCAGTGGCTATCTTGTGCAGCTTAGAAATTGCTTCAAAAACTGAAGGGGCGTGGTCAGGGCTGTAGACACAGCAGCTGCTCCCAATAATGCGGCATGCTCCACTGGGGAATGGGCCCAAGAGGCAAGCTGGAGATCCCAGAGGGAAGTAGACACTTCCACCACCTACTGCTGAATGGAATCCCAGCCACTGCCCTGAGAGATACCTGTGCCAGTCACACTGTGGTACATGACAGGTTGGTATTCCCACACCAGTTTGTCCCAGGGAAAGCAAGAAGAGTAAGGACGGTCCCAAGAGGAGTCACTGCTAGGCCTGTGGCTATAGTGCCCCTAGTCATAGCTGGGTCCCTTAGATGGAGAAAGGTGGTAGTCAGTAAAGACCTCCCCCTTTGATTGTCTCCTGGGGAATGACTACTTAGAGGTGGATCTGAGCCAAAGAGAGGCACTGGGCCAATGCCAGGCCTCACCCAAGAAACCTAGGGGGGCTCAACCTGCAGTCAGTGCAGCTGAACCCCAAAAGAGAAAGAAGGAACAGGTTAGGAAAGGTGGGCAACTGTTAGCCACAGTTCCAGAAGGCCAGGGAAATTCCATCCCAGTGAGGGAAAACTCCGAAAGTGGTCCTGGTAAAGCCCCCCCCAAGCCAACAAAAAGACCTGGCTAGTCAGGCAACTGTCCAGCCTGAGTTGGTGGCTCCTCAGCTGGCAGAACAAAGGGTGGAGGAAGGGTGTTCACTACCAAGTGTGGTGACCCCCCCACCCTAAAACAACAGTCAGACAGCCAGGTCCCAAAGAGACCTGTAAGATAGCCCCTTCACTTGCCAGTCAGGAGGTAAAGGTGTGGTTCTGGGCACTGACAGCTGTCAGCAGCCTCTGCTGGGTGTTAGCCTTCATGGCAGCCCTTTCCTTGGCATGGTGGCGTAACCCCCTGCCAAACAGTAAGCTATGCCCCCTGACCCTATTGGTCATGGTGGGGTTGCTCAAACTGTGGGTAACCTCCGTGGGTAAGCTGGGCCTTGCACTGGCTAAGTTAGACTTTACAGAGGCAGGCACCTCTGGAACCAAAATAAAAAGATGGGATGAAGACACTAAAGAGCAAGGAGAGTAGCTTTGGGAATTAGGTCCTGAGACTGATAAGGTAGGCCAGCTCCCCAAAGGTACTTACCTGGACAGAGAGATATAAGGCAGAGTAGGCCCTGCAACTTTCAAACCACTTCCCCAACTCTTCCTCGCCTGAAAGACTAGAGAGACTCTCCCAGCGTTGGCTGAGTCTCCTGGCCTTTGGGCTGGGGGAGCTTGTGTAAGGAAGTGGGTTTCTGTTGCAGTACCCCCCCCCACACTTTTTGCCTGATACCTGATGCACTTTTCCTTGGTGTGCCCTGGGTCCCTGCCAATCAGGTACCCAGGGCCTGTGTTCCTTCCCTAAAAACTGTACTAAAGCCTAAACCCAATTGGCATCTCTGGCCACATGTCAGCCCCTGGTAAATGGTACCCTAGATACCCAGGGCATTGTGTCCAGAGAAGACCCCTAAGGGCTGCAGCACTTATTGTGCCACCCTTAGGGGCCCTGTACCCTGACACACACACACTGCCCTTGCAGGCTGAGTGTCCTGGTGCAGAACTAAACACAGAGTCGACATGGCACACATCCCTGTGTGCCATGCTCACAAACCCACTGCTCTGGCATACATCAGCCCCCCCCCCTCTAGCTGGGTGCCCTATGCCAGTGGTGAGGACACAGGTGCATGAGCCCTGTGCCCCTACAGTACCCAGGGCCATTCCTGGGCACTTTAAGTGCAGTGATGCCATTAAGAGTATATGGTGCAGGGAGGTTGTCATTACAAACTCCACAGCACCATAATGGCTACACTGAAGACTGACAAGTTTGATATTAAACTTCTCAGCACATTAAGCCCACACTGATGCCAGTGTGGGATTTAATGTAAAAAGCACTACAGAGGGCATCTTAAAGATGCCCCCTGAAACCTAACCTACAATCCACGTCTTGTTTGAGAGGCTGCCTAGGCTGCCACACAGCAGATATGTTGCTGGACCCCTGGGTGAAGAGCCCCTGCTCTCCTGGGCCTGCAACAATGCACATCCTGGGCGACGTGTTAGGTCTCCTCCCCCAGGATGGGCAGGGGGAAGCTTCAAAGGCATGCCGCCTTTGTGAGCTTCTCCAGGCCACTTGCTGTACTCAGCAACTGGCCCCCACCGGTTCTGACCCCCACTCTGGTGGGAAACCCTACGTGAGGAAAGGGGGTGTGCCAGCCTGTGCCAACTCCACCCCTCAGGTGGGAGAGGCGAGGTGAAGCACAACTCCGGGCACCGGCCATCTTGAGGATGGGGAGCCCAGCCCAATCACAGCTAGGCTCCTGCCCCCCCTCCCACCGGAGAGGAGCAGGATAGGGGGTGTACTCACCCCATGACAGGGACCCATTGGTCCCTGCCCTCACCCTACCTGTAACGCCCCTAAATGTAGTATTTAGGGGCACTATGAACCTTCCTTCCTCAGACCCCGATTCGAAAACAAGCAAGAGGTTCAGGAAACCAGAAGACCCGCCGCGCAGCTGCTAACAAAAGGACGACACCAAATGACTTGGCCCCAGCCCTACCGGCCTGTTGATCCTTGAACCTGCTCCTGTGGAACTCCGGCACCTTCAGTGGTCAGCAACCTCAAAAACCCCGGAGGACCTGACCACCTTGAGACTCTACCAAGACTGGGCCTCCCACGAGCATTGGTTCTGCTCAAACAGCAATACCCCTGGTGCCAGCCAGGAACCGCAAAACCAGCACACTCTGCACTCGCCGAGCCCGGCCTGTGCCCGAGTGGGCAAAGACCCTGAGGACGTCCCCCCGGTGATTCTGACCTGGAATCCAGTGCCCAAGGACCCTCTTCGACGACCCAGATGACGCCTGCAGCCTCAGAACCAGGGACCCCTCCAACCGCGACCAGCACGGGGTAAGATTTTCAGACGTCAAAAGACACCCCAGCACCTGGCGCCCCACAGCCCCCTGTGCCCAACTCCTGGGTGCCTACCTATCCTCCAAGATCCCAACTTACCCCTCGAAGTCTTGGTCGCTACTGAAGATCCTCCGTCCCCGAGCCTGCAGCCTTTGTTCACTTCCCAAGATCTCCATTGAATAACATTGAGCGCCCGACGGCTCAAAATCACCCTGCACCCAGCCGCCCGAGTGCCCCTGGCAGTGCAACCTATGTCCTAATCTACTTCCCCATTTGCCCTGAGCAAGTGACCAGGAGCCCAGCTCCCACAGCCGTGTGGCATGCTCGCCAGCAGCCACCAACCGAAGGCCCCCTGCCTCTCATTGGATAACATTGGGCCTAACTACCTCTGCACCCGGCTGCCCCTGTGCCGCTGAGGGTGTACCAACTGTACCTACCTGACCCTGGGAGACCGCTGAGTCTATGCCCAGAACCTTAACTCTGCCAGTCAAGAACTTACCTAAAAGCCGATAACTCACTTTCCTTCCATAGGATAACATTGACTGGTTTCACTTGGAAATTCTTCTAAGTGTGGAGTTTTGGAACTTTAAAATATTCATCTAAAATCAGCCGAACAACGAATTCCAATTTACTCACCTGTTATCAGGAGAGACCTCAGTGCTGCATCTTGTAGCTCAGTACTGACCCTGAAAAGTAATTTTAACTGTACTTACCAGTAACTTGAATTTTCTTCCATAGGAAACCATTGACTGTTTTTCTGTGAAATTTCTTGTGTCGATTTTTGCAAACTACAAATATTCTTTAAAAATCATACCAACTATGAAAATGTAATTACTTACCTGTTTTAGATAGATGTCCCAGTACTGAGCCTAGGAGCCCAGCACTGGATTACAAAAGTAGCGTGAACATACTTTACCCGTAACTTGAATTTTCTTCCATAGGAAACCATTGACTGTTTTTCTGTGAAATTTCTTCTGTCGATTTTGCAAACTTATAAATATTCCTTAAAAATCACCTGTGTGAATTAAACGCAGTTTCTCAACTGCTTACAGGTGGTACACTAGTGCTGGATCCAGGATCCAACACTGACCTAGAAAAAGTAACCATAACCCCAGTTACCTGCTAAGTGAATTTCCTTCCATAGGATAACATTGGTAATTTGATCAGAAAAAGTTTCTAAGTGTCAACTTTTAAAATAGCAAAATATTGCTTAAAACTCACAACAGTAACTAAAACGTATTTACTCACTTGTTTCCAAGAACTGTCCCAGGACTGAATCTAGGATCCAGTCCTGGGGTTAGAAAAGTAATCCTGAAAGTAATCAATTGCATATAACTTAAAATTCCCATTGAGCTCAATGTATTATTGTATTTGAAATTGTGTTGCCTATTGCAACAAACTGTAACTATTACCTACAAAAGTCAATTGCATATTGCAAAGTATTTAACTAAAGCATCTCATTCTGAGAAAGTATATTTTAATACCTATTGTCGGTTCTAAAATAAAACAACTCTATATTTTTATGCAAACTATTGGCTTAGAGTTCAGTTCTTGAGTGTGTGAGACCATTTGCTGACTAAGTGTGTACAACAAATGCTTTACACTGTCCTCTGATACTGCCTTACTGCTCGACCAAGCTACCACTTTAGAGAGTAAGGTTATATCTAACTTTAGCCTCTGCCAAACCTCTGGGGACTGTGGACTCTATACACACTGTACCTATTTGGGAACAGTATATATAGAGCCACTTTCTCACACGTAGTCCATGAACTCTCGCTGGCCTTTAGGCGACTATCTATTTCTGGCAACATGTTAGCGACAAATTTGTCGACAAACAGATGCTTACCCGTGTCATCTGTCAATGACTACCCACTAAAATCATGGAATGTCTCTTCAAATCGTGTAAAGAAATCAGAAACGGACTCATCCGCTTTCTGTTTACAAGACGCTAATGTAGTCCAATCTATTTTCTTAGGGGGTATAAGAGTTTTCAATGTAATCACATTTGCTTTGGGAAGATCTAATATCTCCTGTTGTCGTTTCTGCGCAGGCTCTCTAGCAGCATCTATTTGCTCTAAATGCACCTAAGTATCACCATAGGCTACATTTTCATCTACCTTCCGAATTGATCTCCATATATCAGGCGGCAAAATAAGTCCAAAAAACATGTCAATATCTGGCAGAGTCATAGTACAGGCGCTAATAGCTCCTTCCACTTCTTCATAAAAAGCGGCCGGGTTTTTCCGTGGGTCGGGAAAAGCAGCTTTAAGAGCCATAACGTATGTTCTACTCCAAGGAGTGTATAAATTAAAAAAATATCCCTTTGCATCATCTGAATCTTTATCATCATTCGTTCCCGCTCCCTTTGGAGGAATATACAGAGGTGCTGCTTCACGCATTGGGTTTCATAGTAACTTCAATATCACTAGGATCTTTATCTGTCCCCGTAGCTCCCTCTTGTCGCTCCGGGGTCTGAACTGTTTGTCCAGTTGTAGTTTTACCAGCTGCTTTTTTCTCCTCTCGCAGACAGAACATCTCAGTGCGCAATTTAACCACTCGCCTAATTAGATCAGGCACCTGTGAAGGAAGAAAGGTGCCATCACTTCATTGTTTATAATTAGAATTTATATCAGAGGGCTCTAGATCATCAGAATGTTTTCTAAAACTGAGTATTACTTCCCAAGTAAACGTCTCTACAAAATAGAACTGCTCTAAATCTTTCCACTGTTGAACCATTGCAATGAGTTCTGGGGCGGAGGCCCTCCCACGAGCTGCTTTACGAGCAGTGGATCTAAGAGTGGCCTTGCATTCACTAGAGGGGGTCTTCCGCCCGTCCTGCTTATCTTCATCTTTTTCTTCTGAAGAAAAATGCTCTTCATCAGAACCTTCATTCTCAGGGGCACTAGGGAATTTACACGGGGTGGAGGTCGATCTAACAAAATAGAATCATCTTGAGGTCTATTAAGTATGGGATAAATAGGGCGCCTAATAGGGTACTGGCCAGTTACCTCTAAACGACGCTCCCTATCTTCTTTTTCTTTTATTTCCTTCATCTCCTTATTTTTCAATTCCAATGCTTTTTTATATATTGTTTTTCGCTGTTCTTTTTCTGCTATAGCTTCTTCTTTCTTCACTCTCTCATGCACTTCTTTCTCCCACATTCATACACAATCAAACATATCTTGTTGACTCTTTCGTTTAAACAGACACTGCTCAACATACTGAATCTTTTTAGAATCAAATGACCCATTTACTTGCCATCGTAGATCAGGATCGTTTTTCGTATATTTGTTCCACAGTGTACTATACATTATGGAAGAAACACCGTATTTAATATACATGTACCTATTAGGTGTCCCCTCTAGGGGAGCCAGCTGACTACTTTCTAAATCCATTTTGGTTCCACCAAGACAGCAACACAACCTACAAAGTGTGCTAGGAGCAGGCATGCTACCAAATTGTAGTAAAATATTACTTACCCCAGATAAATCACAGTAGAGAAAAATCTCCACATTACCTGCCTTTATTTACTGTAATAAACAAACAAACAAAACCAGAATCTTGGCCAAGCAAATCCAAAATCAAGAATGTCGTTTCAGCGACCTTACCAAACAAAATTCTCCAACCTCCAACTGCCAATCTCTTGGTCGATCTAATTGTCACTGCAAAACTTGCGCCAAAGGAGATCTCAGTCGGGACCGGCCACCACCTGGAGGGTCAAATCGGGAAAACCACTTCGGTCTGCAAAAACAAAAGGTCTCCTCGTGCAGGACGTCTCATCAGTAAGATTCCATTCCTCTGTCAAGACCACTCCTTCGGACGGCCGCGTCTCCGATGACCCCACGAGTCTGGCGCCAAACTGTGGAAATGTGCCTTTTTAGGGGCACACTGGTGCAGGGGTCACCCTTACCTTGTCCACAGGTCCTTAGACTAACAAAGAAGAGGTTGCCACTGAAGCTGGAATTCAAAATAACAAGTTTATTAATCACTCATGAGTGGGACTACATCAATACAACACCCTCAGGCACTGTAGGAGGTAGTATATGGAATACTGAAACAATGGGCCTTTTGTTGCAGAGTAAGCATGTAGTTACAAATCGAAGGTACAGGCCTACACAGGAATAGCTATCGACTAACATGGGCAGATGAATATCACTTAGTCAGCAAAGTGGGAGGGGAAACAGAACTGCTTACATCAGTAGGATATGATAGACAGTTACATTCTCAAACAGGTGCATTCTAGCAGCTACAGGCCTTTCTGAGCTCACACATTGCTCTGGCTCAGTACAGAAGAAGTTAACTAAGGTTGACGAATCAAGCAGAATAGAAAAGCAGGTAACAGTAAAGACGGCAGAATCACAAGGCTAACACAATGGATGCTGCAAACAAGATGGCTTCAGCTCATGCTAACAGCAATTATTTTCGATTTCAACAAGGTAGGAAGGAGAAGGGCTTAATTAGCAGTACCTGGAAATTGCACTGAGTGGCAATCTACAATAGTGCTGTAGAGGAGAAGTGACTAGGCAAATGAGACATTATTCAGAACAGTGGTCCCTAGAGAAACAAAAATAGGAACAAGGGAATGAATATAGACCCAATCAGTACTATATTTGTTAGACTTGTCCAGCCAGACAGAGGTCTAATATTTAATATATTGAATCCAATGAAAACTATATAAACAAAAAATTGCAAGTGGGACACAAGCCTGCATCCTACTGAAACAAAACAGGACAAACAATAGGACACACAAAAACGACTTATGCACTGCTCTGAATTGCCATTTAATGTGTAAAGGTGTTCTTTTGAGATTTGTTTGTCACATTGACAATTTTGTGTGTAACAAACCTACAGCTTTGCCTGAGCCTTTTTGTGTGTCCTATTGTTTGTCCTGGTTTGTTTCTCTTGGGACCACTGTTCTCAATAATAAAGCTCAATTACCAAGGTCCCTGGTTGACTTTAATTGGGTTCCCTTGTTTCCTCACAATAGGCAAATGAGTCAGCAAAAAGGGCCAAAGTAGTGAATGGAATAAGGAGGGAAGCCTTCCTCAGGAGTGATAATTGGCTAAAGGTCGGGTAGGTGCCTACAGTCCAATCGAGGCTCTTGTTATGTAGAAGTGCAGACTAAACTGAGTGCTGGAATACGATCACTGGTCGGGTGGAGAAGAGGTGCTCTTTTTAACTTCTTAGCTGTAACACACCATGGCCAAAAACAAATCCTCGCTTTCACATCAGGGTTTCTAGATATCAATAGTACAGCAGGTGTAGGTACACCGAGAAACAGAGATGTGAGAGGCCCACTACAACCCAATTATGAATGTTTTACTACCAAACCAAGGCACAGGGGCTCATTTACCATGCTTGCATTAGGGCCCCTGGCACACTTGCTGAGCCACAGTTCCCCATTTGAAAAAAAAAAAGTTTGAAGATAGGCAGATTGCATTATCCGCCAGTGGTTGCATTTGTGTATTTCCCAGAATTGGGAGTACTTAGAAACTGCCTGCCTTGATAAGAAACACTGAGCAGAAACCTCAGCCGGACTGCAAAATAACCATTTAAATAAATTCTGGCACTGGTGGGTACATGTGGAAACCACCCTACGGGTCAGATGTACGAAGCTTTTTTCAGCTTGCAAACGCATTCATAGAATCAGACTGTTTGCGACCTGAAAAAAGCATTTTAAAATGTACAAAGCCTTATTTGTGATTCGGTAAGCTGTTACTGAATCGCAAATTAGGTGTGCGAGTTGCTATTAGGAAGGGGTGTGTCAAGGGCGGCCCTTCCAAATAACAAGTCACAGCATGTATGAATGTTTTGCGAAAGGAATGCGGTCGCAAAACCTTCATACTTTACCGACTCTTTGATGGAAGTGGTAACCTATTCACAAGGGTCCCCTTCCCTTTTGCGAATGTGGGCGCCAACGTCTTTTAGGAGCAGGCAGTGGTCCTGCCTACTCTTAAAAAACTTAAAAGGAAACTTTTCATTTTTCTTTTTTAAATGCATCCTGATTTCCTTTAAAAAAAAGGCTTCATTTTAAAATTAAAAAAACTGGTTCATTTAAAAAGCACTCACAGACATGTGAGTGCTAGCTATTACCATAGGCCGCAAATTGAGACCTGCCTCATGAATATTATTACGGCAGGTCCCTTGCGACCCACTGGGAATCACAAACAGTGTAAAATACACTGTTGCACATAGCTGTTTGTGATTTCCTAATAGCGAATCAAAAATGGAAGTCTATGTACATCTGGCCCTCTGCCTCTACATCAACGACGCACCAATGGTGAGGAGACAATCACACAACTGAGGTTCTCAGCATGAACCCTCTCCCTAGAACCCAGTGTATGACCATGAAGGGTACGGATATAACAAACTGCACGGTGCCTTCTCTGCGGTCTCACTCACTCATAGCCTGTACAGAAGGCTACATAAAGGGGAGAGGAGTTGGCCTAACGGCTAGGGCAGTCGACCTCGAATCTGGGGAACTGGAATAGAGTCTCCTGGGATAGAGTCTCCTTGGATAGAGTCTCGGCAATGACGCTGAACATCCTGTGATTCTGGGCAAATCACTTAATCTCTCCGTGCCTAACAAAAATGTATTTGTCCTCATGTAATGCAACTGGTGCTATGTAAAGCGCTCTGATACCCGATTTGGGTCAAGTTCGCGCTATATAAAACTCTGTAAAATAAAATAAAGCACTCCCCCTTACAGGAGCGTTGCATCCATTGGTGCATCAGGTGCAGGGGCACCGGAGCCTAGAGACCCACTGAACCCTGATGGTTGCTGTATTTCACTGTGCAAACAGGGATCATAAGGCCCATTTCCTTCCTTGCACTAAGGCACGCGATGCACTGGCCACACCCCTGCCCCCCTAGACTCTTTCAAGAGTGTTGGGGGTGCGGGAGCACTCTTCTCACCCTCCCAGCGAGAGTCAGGTGAAAAAGAAAGTTCATCTACAGACCGACTTCCCTGCTCGTTTGCTCGCTTCAGGGCAGCCATGCTCGGGGCCTGAACAGATGTATTTGAATGTCTTGGAACAGTCAATATTGGACTTCACTTTAGCGGGGCGGCCTGACCCGTATGAAGCAGACGGGGGTGACACTGCGCCTGGGGCGCCCTCCGCCAGGATTCACTCCTCCGGCTCCCAGTGGAGACCAGTGGCTCGACACAAGGGTGCGCCGAACCACACTTCGAAAACGGCGGTAAGTTGCGTAAACTGTAGAGTAGAACACGGCTGACAACATGTTATTTTTTTTTAAAACATGTTTTTTATTGCAGCATTTTAAGCAAAACAACCATCGGGGCAACCGGCACCCACGTACACTCTCCGATCACACCCCACGGTTTAGCAATGCACACAGCCATTTAGCCCACATCCCGGGGGCCGGGCGGCATATTTAGACAGTTAAGCAAATTAACACAACTATCGCCTCATAGCGATGCCCGGTCCATGCCCCATGAGAGCCTCTGCTTTCTGTCCAATCAGATTCTTTCCCCACATCCAACTCGGTATAACGGCTGACAACATGTTATGGTAGTGCCCCATAATACCCCAAACCCCGACTTCTAGGCTAATGGGGAACTTTACATGGTGAAAAAAAACAACTCATACAGTGCCACGGACTGGGAAGAAGACCCAGGCCCGGAACAGCCAGCACGCCGAAAGCTCTAGAACCGGACCAGGGCATTGCCCAATCCAGAATGAGCTCGACGTCACACCCAGGAGAGAACCAATAGGATGCCGGACGAGAGCGGGAAGTGCACATTAGCCTATAACTGGCCCCTAACAGTGTCAGGTCTAGAAAAAAACAGCAGAGCCTGGGCCAGAACAGAACCGACACTGGGTCTTGGTGGAACACAGTAAACTGAGTGCACTACCTAGAACCAGCACAGCATCGCGCAAGGGCAAACTCAGACCCAAGCCAGTACACACGTCACAGTGCCAGCCACAGACAACTCAGGTCAACCTCAGCATAATACCAGTCCCAAAAGAGCAAGGCTCATAGCAAAACCACACCCACCAGGGGCAAAACAGAAGTACCTACCGCTTTGCCAAACCAGAAAATAAAACGGCTATAGGCATGCTCGGAACCACTTAATTTACAGGTCAAGGACAAAACCAGCAGGGCGACACCCAGAACAGAACCAGCAAATAACCGTGCTGCAGCAGTGCCAACCCTCCAACCAGTGCCATAGAGAACAGAACAAAGGGGAGAACTGGGCCCAGAACTACCACAGTGTCAGATCCAACACTGGGAGTTTATTAAAACCAGAGACAGCACAGAGGTAGGCTCAGAAGCAGCACAGTGACAGGTCCCGGACAAGCACAAAGCCAGGACCAGAACCACACCGTGCCTGCCCATAAGTTAGTACAGGAAGCCTGCACAGAGGCAGGCCAGAAAGGCAAGAGACAGCCCAGTACCGGTCTCGTAGCCGACACCCATGCGTGCAAGTTACAACAGCCAGGACTGAGGCAGAACAAGGTCAGCTCTAGATGTGCACAGAACCAATTTCCAGAATAAAACTGGTTGAGTGCCAAGCTCAGAACAAAACCACAGCAGCGGCAGTCCCTGAACAGTCGCAGTGCCAGGGTCGTAAGAAATTGAGGCCTATGGTAGATCTGCAACCGCACAGCACAGAACAAGCGCATAGAAGGTCCCCAAACCAAGCCAGCGCTTAGCAAGTACGAGGAGCACAGGGCAGGAACAGAAGAGACCCAGAACCAACGCGACAAAGTACCAAGCTCCGAATCAACAAGCACAGAGGCAGAATCGAACAAGCATAGAACCAGGTGAGGGGCAGAACCGGGGTGAGAATGGGCCAGTGAGAGTCGAGGGACAAAACCAACACGGAGCAGGCCCTGCGCCGACACTGCGGCAGGTTCTCGTTCAGTGTAGCGTCTACTCAAGTAGGCAAGCGCGTTAGCGCCCCACATAGGGGTAGGAAGCGCTATATAAATACTGCAATACAAAATGCAGAACTAGGCCTGCCGCCCTCTAAGTACCAGGTTATAGAGGCAATTGGCGACAGCGGGGTGCCAGGCTCGGAGCCTGCGCCCTTCTGAAGTGCAGTGCCAATCTCGGTATAGAATCTACACGGTGCTAGGTCCAGATCAGTAGAGAACGAGGCCTAGAACCGAGCCAGTAAATGGCCAAACAGAGGTGAGATAGCGCCAAGACGGGGACCAGCGAAAATACAGCTGAAATAGTAGCAGAACCGAAACAGGCCCCTTGCACTTCTGAGACAGAGTCCAGAAGGAGGCAGCGCCTGGACAGGACTCAAGCCGCTGCAGAATCCTGACGGACCCTGAGCACAGACAGATAAACCATGACAGAGCCAGGGGAATGCTTAAACCGAGCTGGAACAGCACCAGGCCACAGTGAGACAAAGAACAGAACCGACAAACACCGCCAGACCCGGAGCGGTTCTCACACGGTGCTGAACTGCGGACCCTCGGCGGGTCTGAAACAACAGACTCACTCTGGCCCGGAACTGTTCTTAAAGAATGTCAGAACCAGAAGAGACCCGACACGAATCAGACGTTTTTGCGGAACCGAACTAGAGTTAACACTTGACGAGAACCAACACCCAGAAACAAACGTAAAGCGGGTGTAATCTGTTAAATGGTAACTAGACCCAGGAGTCTCCCTCGACCCTTTCTCGGGGGAGATTAAATAATAGGTCAATTTATTTTCTTAGTTAATTTGACAAAAAGTGACCCTTTATGGACTTAACCCAACCCCTTGCACCCCGAAAGAAAATAGATGCCCCGCTGCCATCGTGGAATAAAAAATAATGCCGATGTGCTGGGAGCAGCTTTTGCTCTGAAGTTTCCAATCAAAGTCTGAAAGTTGAAAAACTTCTCCCACCTGTTTTTCTGAACTTTCTGGGAGGAAAAACCTCGTTAATGTAAAGTTGCTTCTAAATGACCCCGGGACACTGCGAGACAACAGCGGCGCCGGGCTCTTTCTGCGAGTTCTTTCCCCCTGTTGCAATCAGCTGTGATTAGCAGCGGGGGGGTGCCCGGGCTCACAGCCCCCTCCCACCTGGCCCTGCCATTGTATGGCTGGGAGCTGTGTGCAGGTGTCTGCCGGCGCCAGGCTGTCTGAGCTCTCTGCTCCCTGCTCAATGCCTCGGCTCGGCCCCCTCCCTCGGCATTTCCACATCCATTCACTGGCTGCCATTCACCCCCCAGCACACACAAAACACCCCCACCCCCCTCCTGCCCCGGGACCACTTCACAGCCTCCCACCAAAGCCGCGGCAGCTTCATCAGGGGCTTGTAATGCAATCTGTTGCACATTCCTACACTCCGCCGCCCACACAGACAATCCTTGCACATGGCACATGTGTGTGTGTGTCCGTCCTGGCGTCCACGCGCACCGTCGTGGTTCACTTTCTGAAACTTGTGAGCGTACCGTGGCGACAGGCGCCTGGGCCGTCATGGCTCTGGAGTGTTTGTACAAACATGTGTTTCTGTGGTGGAGCCTGCTACTCTCGGAGGTATATGGGTGGGCCACTAAGTGTACAGTAGGAGCCAGGCAGGCGGCAGCTGTCTCTTCAGAAATACAGTACGTGTTCAGTTCAGACAGCACTCTCCTCAGAGGCAGAGTGGGGCAGATGTACAAGAAACTGAGGTATCTGTAGAAATGCGTCAGTTTCCCTGTGCCTCCTTGCGAGACCCTTGCGCCACCATGGATGCCCCGTATTTACAATACGGCGCACCATGACGCAAGGATGTTGCATCAGAAATTCTGACGCATCGGTCAGCCCGAAAGTCGCGCTTTGCTGGAGTTTTGTCGCAAGGACGATGCAACTCCAGCAATGCTTGGGGTGGGGGCCTATACTTATTGTACTGTATCACTCCTGAGCAGGCGTAAGGTTTCAATGCATTGTCGTCCTAGAAGTAGCGCAGTGAAATCTTGTAGATTTCACTGCAGTGAAATCTTATAGATTTCACTGCATAGATTTCACTGCATCACTTCTACGAGGCTTTCCTGCGTGGGAACGCCCACCCTGCATACATTATGCCTATCTCAGGTATAATGTGACGCAGGGCTTTACAAATTGACGCATCTCCCTAGATGTGTCACGTTGTAAATTGGCTGCAATGCTTATGCCACCACTGCATCACAAAACTGACGCAACGGCAACGCAAATGTGTCGCAAGGGGATTGTAAATCTGCCCCAGTATGTGCATACACGGAAAGCTGTGGCGCTGACTCCGAAGCGCAGGGTTCACGGTTCAATCCCCAGTGTCGGAGGCAGATCAACTCAGCATCATGTGACTCTGAGCAATAGCTCACTTAATCTCTCTGACGGCCCCCAGTGCCTTGAGACCCTTACGGGTGATTAATTCGCACTTTACAAATACCGGGTTTAAGTTTAAGTATGGGCCCGCGCTGCAGTCTCAGAGGAGGTACACTTTGGGCTCAGGAAGCGGTCTCAGTAGAGATTCACTATGGCCTGGGTAATTGTCTCCTAGGCTGGTACGAGGCGAGCGAGTGCAGCTAGGGGTAATAGAGAGAGAAGGCCATATACCAAGAGAGAGAGAGAAAGATAGGTGCACACAGAGAGAGCTGGAGGCTAAACTGTAGACACACAACCAGAAGAGAGGTACATAATCACACCAGGGGCGTAACACAGACCCCCGCATCCCCCGCGGTGCGGGTGGACCCCCAAACTGCAGGGGGCCCCCTCTGCACAGTACTCAGGTCTGAGAGCTGCGGGTTAAATCCAGAGCAGGGGCCCCTGTTTGTACATTACAGGGGGGGCCCTTAATCTTTACTTCACTGGTTCACACCGTTACTGAAAAGATGCATGCAGATACACAGTGGTCAATACAAAACCGACACCGAGAGCTTTACAAAACCGGCACAGACAGAGATACACATTTGATACATGCCTAGATACATAATTGATACTAAGAAAGGTTACACAATTGAGGAATACAGAATCTACACAGAAACACGTATGATTGTTACAAAGAACAAAACATAAAAGACTACGATCTGCATAAAAATGACACAGATAAATATATCCACGTGTTGTGCTTCTAGTCTTCTGCTGAGGTGCCCTGAGCTCCTCCCAGGAGAGACCTTTGCTGAGGTGCAGTAGCCTCCAGTGAGAAGGCCTTTGTTTAGGTGCAGTGGACTTCCATGAAAAAGCCTATGCTGAGATTCAATGGGCTCCAGTGAGGAGGCCTCGGTGCAGTGTATTGAGCTCCAGCGAGAAGGCCTCTGTTAAGGTGCACTGGGCTCCTATGAGAAAGCCTCTGAAGAGGTGCAGTGGGCTCCAGTGAAAAGGTGGCCTCTGCTGAGGTGCAGCTGAAGTGTGAAGGTCAGGGCCAGACTGGGAAACCAAAACAGCCCTGGTCGTTTTGTCGGACCAGCCCCCTGGGGTGCTGGAGACGGTGTGCAAGTGTGAAGCACAGTTTTTTTTTTACTGGGGGCCAATATTGCAGCACTGCTGCAAAACTGGCCTCTACAGTTGCAAAACTGGCCCCCAGCCTTCCAGGAAAATGCCAGATGCCCGCTATGGCCAGCCCGGCCCTGGTGAAGGTCAGTCCAGTGCTCAGGCGAAACACGCACGAATGAGATGACATCACAGTAAGTGCCGTGGACTCTTGACGGCCTCTGTTGAGATGCAGTGTCTGGGCTCCAGTGAGATGGCCTCTGCTGAGATGCAGCGTCTGGGCTCCAGTGAGATGGCCTCTGTTGAGATGCAGTGCCTTCACTCCAGTGAGATGGCCTCTGTTGAGATACAGTGCCTGGCTACCCATGAGATGGCCCCTGCGTGCCTGGGCTCTAGTGAGATGGCCTCTGTTGAGATACAGTGCTGGGCTCCAGTGAGATGGCCTCTGCTGAGATGCAGTGCCTTGACTGCAGTGAGATGGCCTCTGTTGAGATGCAGTGCCTGGGCTCCAGTGAGATGGCCTGTGCGTGCCTGGGCTCCAGTGAGATGGCCTCTGTTGAAATGCAGTGCCTGAGGCTCCAGTGAGATGGCCTCTGCTGAGATGCAGTGCCTGGGCTCCAGTGAGATGGCCTCTGTTGAGATACAGTGCCTGGCCTCCGGTGAGATGGCCCCTGCGTGCCTGAGCTCCAGTGAGATGGCCTCTGAGATGCACTTCCTGGGCTCCAGTGAGATGGCCTCTGCTGAGATGCAGTGCCTGGGCTCTAGTGAGATGGCCTCTGTTGAGATGCAGTGCCTGGGCTCCAGTTAGTTGGCCTGTGCGTGCCTGGGCTCCAGTGAGATGGCCTCTGAGATGCAGTGCCTGGGCTCCAGTGAGATGGCCTCTGAGATGCACTTCCTGGGCTCCAGTGTGATGGCCTCTGCTGAGATGCAGTGCCTGTGCTGCAGTGTGATGGCCTCTGCTGAGATGCAGTGCCTGTGCTCCAGTGAGATGGCCTCTGCTGAGATGCAGTGCCTGCGCTCCAGAGAGATTGCCTCTTTTAGGTGTGCACTGCGCTGCTATGACAAGGATCGTCCTCTGCTGAGGTTCAGCAGTGGGCTCCTGTGGAAAGACGTCTGCTGGTGCTGGGGTGCAGTGAGCTCGTGCAGGGAGAGACTTATGTGGAGATGCAGTGAGATCCAGGACTCAGGCCTCTGGTGGGGGTTCCGGGAAGAACGTTTGGTGCTTTCTAGGTTGCTTATTGATATATATTGCATTCCGTTTGCAAACACTGTGCTAAGTTGGCGCGCGCCTGTTTCAATTTAGATGCACACTTAGTACAGCACAGCTTTGTTAGGACAAGTATCGCCAGTGAAGGCAGTGAGGCCTGGCTGCGCTGCGCGCGGGCCTGGGCGGGCTGCTGTCAGAGGGCTCCAGCTGTAGCCGGCCCGCCCTCCCCCTCCCCGGGAGCACCAGACATCCCGGCTCCAGCAGTATTTACCCTTCCTGTCTGAGCTCAGATCTCAGTCCCGATGTGTTGATCTAGCGCTGACCCAGGTGCTCAGCCCTCTCAGAGGTGCCCCCCCACCCCGACCCTCGGCCATTAGCCACGGTTCGCTGGACCCCGGGAGGAAATGTTATTTGGGGTGGGGGGCGCAGATCTATCATAAGGGCTCCCTGCTCATCACAGGTGAAAGGTGCACCCGGTGGGCAGGTGGAAGCCGCAAAAGACCGGCAGAGACGTGTGTGTGCGGTGTTCGGAAAAACAGATGAGTGGGGCTGGGGGGGGGGGGGGGACATTGTTGACATAACTCGGGGTAGAGGGAAAGCTGGAGATCCCCCAATTAATTTTGGGATAACCCATCCACATGTCCACCTCAGTCACCCCATTTCTCAAACGATAGCTGTGCGCCTCAGCACAGCCTCAGGGGCCCCATTCACTTTAATGGCCTCTCAGACCTGAAGCGACCACCAGTGACGTAATGCAACTTGAGGGGACCCCCCTTAAAAGTACATGTGGGGGCCCCCAACCTGAGTCAGCCAGGAGCTCTCAGGCGAGGGCACTGTGCTAAGGGGGCCCCCTGGAGCTCCGGGGCCCCACCCTCACCGCAGGGGGCCTATGTTACACCACTGGCCTCCACGTCAAAGGTAAAACATTAAATTAAATGTAAAGGTCTTAGAGCAAACTGCTGCGGACACCTGAGGTGGGGGGCGGGGGGGGCATTGAAAGCCACTATGTTCATGTGTGTTACAAACTGGGGGTGGGCAAAGGAGACAGCTTCCCCTGGGCATTGCTGAATGGGATTCTGGGGGGCGGCAGACTTATTACACTGTAGAGGTAAGGGGCAGAAATATCCCCTGGGTTTGGGGTAAAAACATTCCAGAGACCCGCTGTACGCACCAGGAGCACAGAATACCTGCACAGAAAATGTGATAGCATGTCAATGATAGCACACTACCAAAAATATTCATCTAATTATTTTATTAGAGTGTTACAAAGGAATTCATAGACGTTGTAGCTTTAGAGCGCTACCTATCTGTCCGTCTGTCTTTTAATACTATTCAAGCCACTGCAGCATGCGACCATGCTGTAAAGGCCCTGACTCGAGTTATAGGTCAGAGATTCTGCAGAGAGGGACTTTAACAACAGGTATAGCCCGAGGCAGAAGCGCTATAAGGCTATTTGAACATTCTAAACAGAAAGACAAACATTGATTGGAATGTTGGAGCACAAGGCCCATTGCTATTATTAGAACATTGGGAATGTTGAGAGCAGAGAGTTCTTCTCTCTTTAGATGCGTAAAAAGCCTTTGACAGAGTAGAACGGGGTTACTTATTCCGTACTATGTAGAGGATGAGGTTCGGCAGTGGCTTCCTTACCGTAACTAGTGGTATGTATTACCCACAGCGGCTGTTACATGCGGTGGGTTTACGTCTCCTTATTTTAACATTTATTGCGGTACTTGGCAGGGCTCCCAACTTTCCCCCTGGTTATTTCTCTTGGCTTAGGAGCCCTTGGCTATAGCTGTACGATCTAATATGGGTACCAAGGGCATTGACACCGCCGCTGGAGAAATCAAATCTTTTTATTATGCATACGATATTCTCACCCTCTCACATCTGCAATCCTCAGCAATTTCCCTAATCTCTCAATTAAACAATTTTTCTAGTTTTTTTCTGGTAACATAATTAATTGGGCTAAATGTGAAGTTCTACCTTTGACTCCCATTACTACTATCGCTACCCTCAATGGCCTACTATTTAAATGGCTGCATTCAAAATTAAAATATCTAGCGATTTATCTTAATAGTGGCCTGAAGGATATGATTGCTGATAATCTGAATCCCATTTTCAAACAAACCAAAAGAGTTTTTCAACATTGGGCGCTCCTTAACTTATCACTGTGGGGTACGGTCCAGATTATAAGAAGGAACACAATTCCTAAATTCAACAATATCTTCGGTATGATCCCTTCTTCATCTCAAAATCGTTTTTGAAAACATTGCAATCCACTATCTCTCGGTTTATATGGGGCGTTGACAGACCTCGGCTGAGTGGTTCAAAATTACACTCATCACTAACTAAAGGAGGCCTACGACTTTCTAATTTCGAATATTATTAAATGCACAACAATTGGCCCATTCTATTTACGTGTTACCTACTGATAGGAATACAGAACTATGGGTTATGCTTGAACAATCCACATTTTGATCATGCCCTTATGCCTCGGGCTATACAGGTTGTTAAAGGCCCTCTCCCCAGTTATGGGCCCTCACTTTGGGTTCAGGGTCTTTAACAACCGGTATAGCCCCCGGCAGCAGGTTAAAAGGCTATATTATTGGCCCTGAGCTGCTTCATTGTCTTGAGTGGAGCTCCGAATATTCCAATATTCTAACTGTACAGCAGGTCCCTCCATTGCTTCACTTCACACAGCCAAACCACTGATCAACCCACTATTGCTCAGTTAAATGAGTTATTGCAATATTTTACAAGTGGTTCTGTCCCAAAGCACTTTTCTTTCATTTGTCTAAGTTCTCCCCGTTACCACTAGAACCATATACAACCGTCCTAAACTTAAACCCACCTCAGCCTCTCATCATCAAGCGGACTGTCTCTCTGACACAAACAGTAACACTGATATTCAAGGGCATGCAGATCACCTCACCAACTTCCTGATGTGCAATGCTCCCATCCGCAACCAAGGTTGACTAATCGATACCTCCCAAGGGCTGCATATCAATTCCATTCATTACCACGTCTACTGGAACTCTCTTCTCCCAGACACCTGAGCAATCATCTCTTTTCTAGTTTGTAAATCAGCCATGAGAACCCATCTCCTGATTCCAGAAAGGTGATAATGCACCTCCAGTTTCTAAATATGTACATTTATGGATGGTACCACTGTAGGGTAAGATACGTTGATTCTGTTGTCTGTCTTCAGTACTCACTGGTATGTAACAGTACCTTCTTTACCCAATTAATTAATACCGCTCACATTTTTAGGTCTCGCCTGACCCAGCGCATGCGCTGGTCTGGCGAGACTTATTGAGAGGGCTCCAAAAAGTGCTACCAGGCCAGCCTAGAACCACAGTGCATGTGCGCGGGCGCGCGCATCGCCCTTTACCGCGATTACTTTCACTTTCACGCCCGCTTTGATGTTTGATCGCGATCACTTTCGCGGCCGCATGGCCGCTTGGCATAACCAATAGGTCTCGCTTTTGGGACCTTATAAGTATTTAGTTATGCAACTGTTGCATGGCTAAACACTTATAAGGTCCCAAAGGCGAGACCTATTGGCTATGCCAATGCTTGTTGGTTTATGTCATTGGTTTACATCTGTCCTATGTATGACAAGTGTTCTTATGTATAGCATTTCTGACTAAATTGCTACAACCTACATCTATCCATCTGTCTGTCAGTCTGTCTGTCCATCCGACGTTCATTCAACTATGCATACCCTTTGGGTCGATACGTCAATGCTTCTTTGATCTACTCACGTCCCTAGTCTCTTCACACTTCCATTAAGTAGCAAGCATTCCCAAGGGTAGAATAATAGACATTTTAAACTCTTCTTCCATAACACAACATGAATCATATCTTATCAACCCAGGACCTTATCCCTGCAACACCCCTTATCATGCTGACCCTCCAGTCAACTCCCCTTTAAGGGAAACCATTGACGTTGACCCCCACATTCCCCACAGGCACTGAATATGCTCCCCAAAACCACCCTCAGAGCCCAGGTTCTTCACCTTTCTCAACCTCCCCTGAGGGCCACTCCCGTAGGCATCTAAGGGGACCCCTACATAATAGGTCACATTCCACACTGGCAGCCATTAGTGCAGCCTATCATACAGTTGAGCCTCTAGTTTGATAACGTATGCATCCCATGCGGTAATGCCCTGCAGTGTCCCAGATCTTCGGCATGCTAAATGTATGGCTGCCTGTTCCGCTGTGGCCCGCTTCCGGAGGTCTGTGAGCCACAACAATGTTGGTGGGGGTTCAGAGAAATTCCATGCCATTGCAATATGAAATTAGTAAAGTGTTAATACTGGATCAATCAAAAAGCATTCTCATTTTTTGTTTTTGTTCCTCTTCATCCAACCTAAAAGCCAGAGGTTGAAATTTAGTTCCCTGCCCACCAGGTCCAACACCTGAAACAGCATGCTAGATCAGTCTTTTCAAACATCCTGGCATTCCCATACCGTATGATAAAAGGCTGCCTCAGCAGCATTACACCGAGGACATACTGAAAGTGGGCCTGGGTACATGCGGCCCACGCACTTCTTTGGAGAGAGGTAAGATTAGTGCAAATAATTAAATTGCAGCAACTTGAACCTTAGTTCTGCAAAACTAATTTGGTGTATCTTTTGGCATCAGTCCACTGCTTTTCTGTAATATTAGTCTGCAAACACTGGGCCTACCTGACTCTTACATCGTCACACAATTTCGCTAGCTGTACTTGCAATGAAACATACAAGCTAGCTACAGCCTGGCGCTCTCCTCCATGTGTTAGTAGGCAGCCTAATGGGAAAACAACCATTACTACACAGTCATTACAACGCACTACCTTTACAACGCGGCTGTCACAATGCAACTGCATTTACATCGCATGCCATTACAACGCAGACATTACAACGCATGTCATTACAACCATTCCATTACAACGCATTATAAGGTAAGTAATGGAGGTTTCTTTTGTTTTAGGGTGGGTATGGGTTTGGGGGTACTTGGGAATAGTAATTTTTACCCCTACACTATCCAACACTTACCCTACTGTTGCACTCACTGGAGTGGAAATAGCAATGTTTACCCCTACACTATCCAACACTTACCCCACTGTTACCCTAAAAGTATTATGCGTTGTAATGGTAGGCGTTGTAATGGTATGCATTGTAATGGGATACGTTGTAAAGGTAGTTTCTAAAAATGTGTTGTAATGGCATGCATTGTGAAATCATGCGTTGTAAAGGTAGCTGCGATGTAAAACCTGCATTGTAAAGGCATGTGTTGTAATTGTTTACATTGTAACGTCTTATATTCAGTGTAATGTCGCATTTGGCTGCGGCTCCACCGGGTCCCATGCGTCAGCCAGCGCATGTGCCAATGCTCCATGTGTCTGAAAAAGACTTGGGCTTATACAGCAGGTGTCCATCAGGTGTGCAAACATTCACATTTTGCCTTGTGAGAATAGGACCAATATCTTCAAAATGCCAGCTGTAGCCCAAGGGTGTTTATCATATCGGTGATGTCTCTTATGCCCAGTAGCTCCCACAGCGGGAGCAGTGAAGAGTACGGAATGGGACCCTCCCTGACATGCAAGAGTTTAATTCAACAGGCTTGTTTGACCACTTAAATTCTAGGCAAACGTGTCTCAGTGGGCCTACCTATAAGAGCCATTTCACTAACTTGCCACGCCCCAACTCTCGATTGAATGCGATACATTCTGGGCTGACAAGAACATGGAGCCAGTGGAGTGGCCACTGCAGGTGCGCTGCCGCATAATAGCATTCATAGTTGGGTGCCCCAACCCTCCCACCAGGAGCTACATTGAGTAGCTCCCTGTGCATCTCCTGTTGCACCCACCACTTGGTTGTTATACAATGGCCTCTTATGACTACTTTGAATGCGCCCCGTTTTGCAGACGTGTGTGCGGCCGTCCCGTCGTTATCAGTAAAGTATTGTGGTATGTGTGTGTTTGTATCTGATTATGGTTGGGAGCGTCCTCTAGTGCTTCAGCCCTAAGTTTCCAAGTGGGAACCCTTCCACAATGCCCCCCTAAAGTATCCCCAACTCCAGTGGATTGTGGCCAGATATGGGGCCCCTAAGAGATACAGTACCTAACACTTTTGAGCAGAGGTCCCCAGAGCATAGCCAAAAGTCCAGCCTGGAATGAAGGTGGTGCATCGAGGAGTAAAAGGAGAATTCCCTCTCTACAGGGTGATCATGTCTCTAGGCATCTGTGTAGGATGCGGGCTCTCAATATAATGTACTAAAATGAAATACACTGTGTAGACAGTCCAGTGGATCCCCAATAGGTGTGCAAGGGTAAAAGCAGATTATTCTAATGCTGTTTTTGTGGTAATGTTGGTGAACAGTTAGGCTTATCAGACGGTAGTGCTAAGCATTTGTTATCACACACAAAGACAATATATTAGACACACACTCAATTGTTAATAATTATTGAATACTGGCCCATTGTACTGCAATTCCCGACGCAAATAGATACATCGGGATCTGTCATATTGGCATCCTTATGGTAGCTTTCGAATGTCTATCGTATTAATGTGCAGCTTCTGCCCTCCCCTTTTTATTTTCCTTTTTTTTTCATTGGTTTATTGTTCGTCATTTGATGGTTATCTATAAAGTAGTTTGATCAACGACCCCGAATAAACGTCTAGGCTGCCTATAGTCATTGGGGGGAACTGTAAGTGTAATGTAATTGTCTACGGCATGAGATTTGAAATTCTGTTAGTTCATTAATAGGTGAATTGTATTGATGGAGCCGATTTAGTCTTCCTGTACTGGACTTTGTTTACTGTATGATACCTTTATGGCCAGTTTGGCCGATTTCTGTCTATATTGCAATTTATTGGTTGTAAACTATTTGATTGTTGTAAATCTACACTGATTACGAATACCTTGCATATGATTGATATATGTATCTTACAAATATGAAACTCAATAAACAGATCAAAAACAAAAAAAAATGAGACACACACTCAAGAATAAATCTGAGACAATTCATCTTTATATATATTTTTAGAAACCAAGAACTTTGTTCAACAGTTAATAAATGTTTTTGTATGTTGATTTTTACCAAAGCAGTTCAAGGCACAAATGCTTACAGGCATTTAAGCAAGAGTGGTCTATACCGCCAGGCAGACACCGTTGTGGTCAAAGGGAAGAAAAGCACAGGATTTGATAGCGGTAAACCACCACCACATTTACCAATGGAAGCAACACTCCACCGCAGGGCTTTGAGGGGACAACGTTCGCCCAGAGTTCTGGGCTCGGGCACAGCAGGCAGTTCTAGGTTACCCGGATCGAAGGTGCCCGAGGTCTTGGGATGCAGAATTGGTTCTTCACCGGCAGCGTTCAGCTACAGGTGGGGTGAGGGCTGTCCATTGCGGTCAAGCGGTTGTGCCCAAGTGGTTGCCTTCACGCAGTCGAAGCCACCCAGAAGCGGGTACATGCTCACAGAAGCAGGGCTGTTTCCAGCGTCGGTCACAGGTACTGTGAGAATCCCTCAGGCTGCTGCAACTTTTGTGTGACAAAGTGAATCGCGTTGTCACAGTCTGTTCCGGTCTTCACCGTGTGGCGGTCTTTTACCGGCAGTGTGCCGGGGACAACTACCACTACTCCAAAGGGAGGTCCCAGGTAATTGACGAAGGCTGTCAGGGCTCAGGGGTTCTTGGAGGTTCCACAGGTCTCAGATAGGAAGGGCAAAACCACAGTTGTCAAGTCCTTTCACAGTTGGCAGGGTTTGGCGACAATTTCTTCTGCAGCAGAGCTCAGTTCCTGGATTAGCAGCTCATCTTCTTTATCTTCTTTAGGTCCATGGAATCTGAAGTCACGGTCTCAGGGAGCCACCTAAATACTGAATTTATGGGGTGTTACAAGTGGAGACAGGTAGTAACCAATGGGTTCCTTACCTGTAGGGTGTCCACACCTAATAGTGACTACTTACTGTGGGAAGAGGCACTACTCTAACCCTTATTTGAGGTTTTCTCACCATCTCAAGATGGTGGAATTTCAGAAGATGGGTTTACCTCACCAGCCCCGCCCTAGGGGTTGGTGTAGGCTGAGGGGGGACCCAACTCATCATCTAACTAATGTTCCCACCTTTCCTCCAGCCAAGAGTGGAGCAGGGAAGGGGGCTTTGCATCACCCACTATCTGGGGGTTCCGGGGTTGAATTTAAAAGGCAACATTGCCTTTGAATCTTTCCGCCTGGGAAGACCACCGTGCACTGGAGGAGGTGTGAAACACCCTCACCCAGAGCAGGTATTGTTTCTGTTCTCTGAGAGCGCTGGTTCTTACCCTTTGAGGTCATACACATGTCTGGTGGCGGCAGGCTTGTTAAAACAGACTAGGAACTCCATTAGTGCGTGGTTAGGTTTTCAGGCGACCCTCTAATAGGGTCTCCTGTGTGAATGTATTAATAAATCTAAAGCTGGCATTAGTAAAGATTTATAAAGACACAATGATTTGTATGTACACCATAGAAATCAGTGAAGTCATGGAGCTAGGAAACTCGGATTAATGAGCATCCAGCCCATGCACTCTTAATGGCTTCTCTGTTCACTTTCAACATCACCCAATAGACTGGACATTGTAGGGGCATACGTGCTCATGCATATAGGATATAGTGCACCCTGCCTTAGGGCTGAAAGCCTGCAGTAATGGTGGCTTACCTATACCTTATACAGTGCATGGGAGGCACGGCACACAGGGCAGTGTGCCATGTTGACTCTTCGCATTTTCCTGCACCAAGACACGCAGCCTGCAGTGGCAGAGTGCATAGTTTCGGTGAAGGAGCCCTGAGGGGCACAATCAGTGCTGCAGCCCCAGAAGACCCCCTTCAGTGCCCATGCCCTCGTTATCAGGGGTACCATTTACTTGGGACTTATGGGGTGACTATTGTTGTGCCAATCGTGGTACAGTTTTGGGGAAAGCGATCTGGCACTTGAAACCTGGTTCCGGCATGCAACCCTATGCACAATCCTTCCTGACAGTGGAGGGTTGGAGCAATCAGCAATAACATCACATACGCAGTTGAAGTCTCCCCCCCAGACTTAATCCCCACCTGAACCCAGGAGTTTCTCAACTTTTGTGTTTTGGTGAAGCCATTATAAACCTATTTGCTGTCTTTTTGGAGGAAGAAACATACAGACATATGTGGAGAGAGAGAAAATATAGTAGCGCCATTGAGTGGTTTCTGAGGGCATCATAAACCACGAGGTTGCAAGATTGAAATCTAGGACTATGTTATAAGTTAAATTTTTTTTAATGTTATGTTTATTTTGAGGTAGTTTTAAAATGCTGTTTTGTTTGTGGTGGAGCTAATAGTGGGCACTGATTGTAATTAGAATGTTCAGGATCACCTTTCATGAATATCTTGCTGATAAAACAGAGGACATTTGTGAGGGCCGGTGTATTTATGTGATTTTGCGGGTGCAACATATATCACATAAATAAAGATTTACTATATTTTCCACATAATTAGCAGATTTGACCAAAATGTTTCTAGCTCAAATAGATGAACGCAATACTGCAGAGAATATGCCATATAATTTGGGCCATTTCCACATAATTTAAATAACTTTGCCACACAATTTAGGTAGCCTTGATATCCTGCTTAAGTGTATTTGTACCATAACATGCCAGAATTTTGCCATTTGCTTGGCATACGTCCTGAAAAGGTTGCACCACTGGATCATCTGAATCCCAGTTCTAAAAAAATAATCTTTTTTCACATTTTGCCATAAAGAATTCATAGTCTTACAAACAGGACAGATATGAATCAGATAAAGCGCAACAGAAGAAAGGATTATCCAACTATATTTGGGTATCACCTGTGATCATACCTAGTGTTATTCCTCTTCATTATAGTTGCTGAGAATAACTTTTAAACAATTGTAATTGATCAATGAAAAAAGTATTTCAGTCTCTTGTGTGGTATCTGTTGAACTTGTATTTAACCACTACACAATTTTTTAACACTACCGGTCGACGTATAGGGGAGTGTGACAGGTGTATAACCAGCATATTGTGAGGGACAGATAAACCCATTGAAAGTACTCTCCTACACAACAGGGAAGGGGGGGGGGGGTAGTTCATCGAAGACCAATTAATAGCAGAAAAATACAGACTTAGTCATTATCATTCAATGAACGTGGGATCAATTGTTGCCTCCTTACTGATACGCTGCAGTATAGTTCTCCTCGTTACCACAGTAGAACTTGCTAGGGTGTCTCGCCCATCTTAGCTTTTATTGCTAGTAATATTGAGTCCCATTGGGCCTCAATGACAGCGCCACGTCCAACCACCAGACACATACTTTAGGGCCATTCGTCCTACTCTCGTCCATTTGTGGACAACGGACAGACATTGCTTCATATCTGGTTTCTTGCTTAGCCTTTCAAGCCATAGTAATGGTCCATTAAGCCACAACCAGGCCAAGATCCAGAAACCTGGGAGTTTGCTTATCGGGTTTTGGTTTGTGAATCTGGCCTAAGAGACAAATCAATATGTCTATGGGGGGTATCGATTTGCCAAGTCCACGCCATAGGCATGACATCAGCACTCCTTGTTTTACCTCTGGGGCAAGTCTCAGCCCGAACCTGGATATATATCTGTGCTATTCTTTTCAGTGCCAAATATGGTCGGTGCAAGTAGTTCAGTTGAGTTTATTTAAATTGGAGATTCAGGGTGACTGGCTTGGTGTATAGCAGTATCTTGTCCCACTCTTTGTCGAAAAGCTCCCATGCCAATGTCCACTCCCAATGTGTGTTTATATATGTCAGCTCTACCGGCAGAACCAGAGAAGAGGTATTGTAGAGGTGAGATATGGCTCGTCTACATGTCCTGTGTGTTCACATCACCTTCAGGATGGGCTTCATAGGGGGCTCAAAATCTCCTTGTCCCTATGTGCTCTGAGCTGCCCTTGGCAGGGCACTACGTGTAAGAAACAGGCCAGTACCTATTTCCCACTGATCTGCAAGGATATGGTACATGTGCAAAATCCAATTTGAATACAAAACCCTACTGCCCTCACTCCAGCATCTGTCCAAGAGCAGTTGTGCTTTCTGGCCACTGCCTTAAATTCTGGGAGAAGACAGGCGGAATCTCTTTTACATAGCACTCACAGGACCCCAATTTCCTTCACAGTTGTTGCCAGCATTGTCAGGCTGTTCTTACAGCCCAAGGACAATGGTGGGAAGAGGGGCATTACTGAGGGCTCTCTCGTACAATGTTAAATGCTCCACTGCAGGTAAAAGTTCCGGACATTCAATATTGGCACCCATCGATAACCATCTCATTGGCCAAAGTAGTTGGGCAGCCCAAAAATAAGCCTCATAGTTCGTATCCTCTAGTCCGCCCTGTCCAATGGTCTCATGATTTTATGGAGGGCTATTTGTCATCATACTTACATTGTCTTTCACAAAGGTCTTATAGAGCATACACAACATGATCAGTTTTGCATGTTATGAATTTTGGGATACATACTTCTCATTTTGGGAATAGAACAGGATACTTTTTATCCACACTTCTATGGCAAACATTACAGTGTTTGTACGGTACAAAGTCCACTTTACTTTGAAGCCAATTCCCTGACAGGTGTTTGTTTTGGTGTTGTTTAGAGAAGGGTTTTAAAGTGTATAATAGAATTTCAATTTGGTTTTAATTGGGCCTTACCTGCAGTGTTGTACAGTAAGGGAAACATGTATATATTGGACGAGTCTTACAACCAAGGAGATGCCGAGCAGCAGTTCCTTGCCCCTTCAGCACACCAGTTGTAGGCTAAGCTATGGGTCTGAACCCAGAGTCACCTGAACAGGCCTGCCTCCCCTCCCAGCTTGCACAGCCCCTTAAGTTTGAGGTCATCTGCTTTATTTCTGTTATTACTTATGGACCTTTTAGCAGCTTCTGTCATACTATACCATGACATGTTGCTTCTTAGACTGAAAAAAGTCTGTATAGATGGCATCACTCTAAACTGGGTTTCCTCTTACTTAAACAACAGATCGTATCAGATTTACACACCACCTTTCTCTTCAAATCCTTCCACACAGCTTTATTTATCATCTCAACTCTTAACATACACATGAAACCACTACTAAATATTATAAACCGTTTCCAACTCACCTGCTGCAACTAAGCAGATGCCAAACAGATAATTCTCAAACTGAAAAACCCCGGAATAGAAACATCAACACTTAACATCTTCCTCATAGCTGTAGATCAATGGATGATGTTGAATCACCTGTGGTGAACCTTAAAAGTATGACCCAATATCTTTCTGGTCAGATTAACTATAACTCCACCGCCTCAACCCCTGATAAAGAAAAGCTACAAATGTGAAAAATCTCTGAATCCTCTTTGACTCAGTTGTCAAAGCAATTTTATAAAAAAAATATACAAACATACAAACACATCTTTCCACATATTGGAGATCCTCAAAAAGTACAATACCGTCACTCATTATTTCTAATCTGAACCACTTTAACGGACAATACCACAGCACTTAACCATTAACAATCAGAAAAATACATATTATACAAAATTCAGCTGCAAGACTACTTCTACAAGTAAATATACAAACCCACAACTCCCTACTTTAAGGGCCCACACTAGCTCCCAGTAGCAAGAAGAGGCACTTTCAAACTAATGCATTCGAGCAAAAATCACAAAATACTCCCAACCCAGCAATTTACGTTCGGACTAGCACTGCATGAAATTTAACCTGATTTATAGCTGGGAATTACTATCCCTCACCACACCTTTCCATCTGAATGATATTTTCCATCGTCTGTCTTTATACCTCTGAGTATCCCGTACTCGTTCACATGCCTGCCACCTTATTCTCTAACTATGCTAAGGCAAACTACTCACATCCCATTCTCTCAAATCATAGACTCTTTTTCTGAATAACTATGACTGCAGTGCCTAAATTGTCTCTACCCTATCTACTCATCCCACTTCTAGAAACACCAAATTTTCCTTAGGTGTAAACTCTCTTTGCATTCTCACAATTCTAACCTCCTCTAACCTTTTTATTTATTCCATTTTTCCCACCTGCATGAACTTGTTCTAATAATTACACCTAGATTCTGTTAACTTAATCCATCACTAGAAACTGTAAGAAATGCTTGTTTCCTCTGAGCACAAGATTAAGCCTATAACCAACAAATGTAACAACAATAATTAATTACCATTGGATTCACCACTCATCTTGGGTTACGGAGTGTGTAATACTGACCATAAAGTGTTTCAACAAGTCCGTGATATATAAAAACAATTATATATTTAAATGAAAACATCTATGGACTAACTGCCTTTTTTTGTGTAAAACTTTTTATTAACATACATCAGCTTATTAATTTCAAAACAGAGGAAGTAATAAATCTAGCATCATGGAGACAACAGGTAAAATCAATCGACTAACTCCTCCTTAATAAAGCATACTTGTTTCTATGTTATTTGTGGGTGTTGTCTCTTACCATAAAGTATAGGATCCGTTTTCAGTATCTTCCATGTTTTCACAGGATAACCCTTATTTTTGTAGAATTAATGCTTTTTTGTGGTTATTAATCAGAGATCATCTTAACTTTCTAGTCAGGAATTTTCTTATGTACTACCAAAAGTTAACTTCTTTGATTTGCATCTGTTCTCCTTTCTGAAATATCTGACGTGTGTTCTGAATGCACTTTCTTTTCTGAAATGTCCCAGCACTGCCAGTTTCTCTTGCTCATATTTTACCACTGTATTACAATTTCATTTTGCTCTAATTAGCTCCCCATATAGTAAACCCCATTGTGCATTTATAGGGTGTGAGCTGTAGTGTGTAACAAACTAGCACCTATAGTTTTCTCATAATAAAGAGATGTTTCTAAATGGTCACCTCTAACTTCAAACTTCAAATTTAAATCTAAAAATGTGATTGACTCTTAGCTCAATGAGGTGTTTAGACTCAAGGTATGATTTAATATTATAATTCGCCTTTTTTTAAAACACGTGACATGTTTTTTGACTCCCAGAAGACATTATTAAAAACAGATTATCAATATATCTGTATCATACAACTATCTGATTAATGTATATTTCCATAATGTTGTGTTCAAAGAATGTGTCCTTTCCACTGCTTTAGCAGGTGATTTGCTTAACTGAGCTCAAAACATGGGCCTGCTTCAGTTGTGATATGGTACTTTTGGACACATTTATGTTGTCAAAACACTAAATGAGCATTGTCATGATCAAATCATTTTATTTCAAATTATGGGGTGGAGTTTAATGAGGCCTCCAGCAAATATAGCCAACTCCATTTTATTTTATTTAAAATAGCATGTTTATCAGATATATTTTTCTATCAAATATTTAAATATTAAGTTCCAAAATAGGGCCAAATTGAACATTTATTATTGTATTAAGTGCAATGATGGCATAGCATACAAAACTGGAAGTCTGTGAAGCAACCTCAGTTAGTTCATCAAACTTTTGCAGCTCTGTGTCCACCATGTAAATTCCAAAACAGTGCAACAGTCAAAGTGGAATGAGTCACCTGTGAATGGCTTATGCCCCAGCATCAATCAGTTGTGGGGGGAGAGAGACTTCGGATTCTTGCTCTCAAAGTGTTATTTGATAGTTTTAAGATCTGGCCTTTGCGTCCTACAAACAGCAGAGGAATACACTAATGCTACTTGGGCAGCAGCCTTCTGATCATGTCCTCGATTCTTCTTTTGTACACAAGCCATATCTGAAAATGGTGACCACCAAACTCCAGGGCAGGAACAGTCTGGTACTGGGGAGCAGGTGCCTCGGCAGAGCAAGAAGTGAGGACTTAAGAGCACTACAACCACCCTTTGGGGGCTCCCAGCTATGCCTGCGGACACAAGCAGACAAGAGCGCTCAAGTTCCAAATGGTTTTAACAGACTTAGGGCCTGATTGATCTACCTTGAACCTCTCACCGAGGTTCTACGTGCTGCGAATATCTCCTACCTTAGGTACGCCGACGATACACAAATCTACATAAAAAACTCTTCCCCTGAAGACATTTTCTCCCTGAATGAGGCCTTGAAGCTGGCAGACCACTGGCTCACCACCAACCGGCTTAAACTCAACGCAAATAAAACTGATTTTCTTCTGATCTCTCCACCCAAACCCAATCCAGACATCCAGGAATGGATCAAGACCATCTCAGCACTAAACTGCCCTAATACCATTGTTGGCTCGGCGAAATCCCTTGGAATAACCCTGGATGGCAGCCTGAATATGCGTGAACATATAAACTCGATGGACCAAACGGCTAGATTCCACCTCAGTTACCTAAGAAACCTAAAACCCTTCCTCGATGTGTCCGGCCTTAAAACAGCAGTACAGGCACTGGTCATCTCCAGATTAGAATATGGATGCTATACTCTTGCAGGGCTACCTTCAGGGACCATTTTCATTGGGGGAACACGACTGGTAGGTGTAGCAGTGTGCGACCAATCTGATGTAACTTTATATTCAGGCTCCCTTGAGCCGGTGGAGTCGACGGACTCATGGTTACGCACCTGCGCGCTAAGAGAGGTACTAGACCTGATTATGTTTTTAGCAGCTTACACAGCAACCCCACTCTCATTTTCCTACTCCCTGCTGACGAGAGGCAACTACCTCGAAACACGTGTCCAGGGATGGCACACGCCACGCATACTTGCACGCACTCTTGAGCATAGGTGTATCCGCCGACGCTGACCTTCAGGGACCATTTTCATTGGGGGAACACGACTGGTAGGTGTAGCAGTGTGCGACCAATCTGATGTAACTTTATATTCAGGCTCCCTTGAGCCGGTGGAGTCGACGGACTCATGGTTACGCACCTGCGCGCTAAGAGAGGTACTAGACCTGATTATGTTTTTAGCAGCTTACACAGCAACCCCACTCTCATTTTCCTACTCCCTGCTGACGAGAGGCAACTACCTCGAAACACGTGTCCAGGGATGGCACACGCCACGCATACTTGCACGCACTCTTGAGCATAGGTGTATCCGCCGACGCTGACCTTCAGGGACCATTTTCATTGGGGGAACACGACTGGTAGGTGTAGCAGTGTGCGACCAATCTGATGTAACTTTATATTCAGGCTCCCTTGAGCCGGTGGAGTCGACGGACTCATGGTTACGCACCTGCGCGCTAAGAGAGGTACTAGACCTGATTATGTTTTTATCAGCTTACACAGCAACCCCACTCTCATTTTCCTACTCCCTGCTGACGAGAGGCAACTACCTCGAAACACGTGTCCAGGGATGGCACACGCCACGCATACTTGCACGCACTCTTGAGCATAGGTGTATCCGCCGACGCTGACCTTCAGGGACCATTTTCATTGGGGGAACACGACTGGTAGGTGTAGCAGTGTGCGACCAATCTGATGTAACTTTATATTCAGGCTCCCTTGAGCCGGTGGAGTCGACGGACTCATGGTTACGCACCTGCGCGCTAAGAGAGGTACTAGACCTGATTATGTTTTTAGCAGCTTACACAGCAACCCCACTCTCATTTTCCTACTCCCTGCTGACGAGAGGCAACTACCTCGAAACACGTGTCCAGGGATGGCACACGCCACGCATACTTGCACGCACTCTTGAGCATAGGTGTATCCGCCGACGCTGACCTTCAGAGACCATTTTCATTGGGGGAACACGACTGGTAGGTGTAGCAGTGTGCGACCAATCTGATGTAACTTTATATTCAGGCTCCCTTGAGCCGGTGGAGTCGACGGACTCATAGTTACGCACCTGCGCGCTAAGAGAGGTACTAGACCTGATTATGTTTTTAGCAGCTTACACAGCAACCCCACTCTCATTTTCCTACTCCCTGCTGACGAGAGGCAACTACCTCGAAACACGTGTCCAGGGATGGCACACGCCACGCATACTTGCACGCACTTTTGAGCATAGGTGTATCCGCCGACGCTGACCTTCAGGGACCATTTTCATTGGGGGAACACGACTGGTAGGTGTAGCAGTGTGCGACCAATCTGATGTAACTTTATATTCAGGCTCCCTTGAGCCGGTGGAGTCGACGGACTCATGGTTACGCACCTGCGCGCTAAGAGAGGTACTAGACCTGATTATGTTTTTAGCAGCTTACACAGCAACCCCACTCTCATTTTCCTACTCCCTGCTGACGAGAGGCAACTACCTCGAAACACGTGTCCAGGGATGGCACACGCCACGCATACTTGCACGCACTCTTGAGCATAGGTGTATCCGCCGGCGCTGACCTTCAGGGACCATTTTCATTGGGGGAACACGACTGGTAGGTGTAGCAGTGTGCGACCAATCTGATGTAACTTTATATTCAGGCTCCCTTGAGCCGGTGTAGTCGACGTACTCATGGTTACGCACCTGCGCGCTAAGAGAGGTACTAGACCTGATTATGTTTTTAGCAGCTTACACAGCAACCCCACTCTCATTTTCCTACTCCCTGCTGACGAGAGGCAACTACCTCGAAACACGTGTCCAGGGATGGCACACGCCACGCATACTTGCACGCACTCTTGAGCATAGGTGTATCCGCCGACGCTGACCTTCAGGGACCATTTTCATTGGGGGAACACGACTGGTAGGTGTAGCAGTGTGCGACCAATCTGATGTAACTTTATATTCAGGCTCCCTTGAGCCGGTGGAGTCGACGGACTCATGGTTACGCACCTGCGCGCTAAGAGAGGTACTAGACCTGATTATGTTTTTAGCAGCTTACACAGCAACCCCACTCTCATTTTCCTACTCCCTGCTGACGAGAGGCAACTACCTCGAAACACGTGTCCAGGGATGGCACACGCCACGCACTCTTGAGCATAGGTGTATCCGCCGACGCTGACCTTCAGGGACCATTTTCATTGGGGGAACACGACTGGTAGGTGTAGCAGTGTGCGACCAATCTGATGTAACTTTATATTCAGGCTCCCTTGAGCCGGTGGAGTCGACCGACTCATGGTTACGCACCTGCGCGCTAAGAGAGGTACTAGACCTGATTATGTTTTTAGCAGCTTACACAGCAACCCCACTCTCATTTTCCTACTCCCTGCTGACGAGAGGCAACTACCTCGAAACACGTGTCCAGGGATGGCACACGCCACGCATACTTGCACGCACTCTTGAGCATAGGTGTATCCGCCGACGCTGACCTTCAGAGACCATTTTCATTGGGGGAACACGACTGGTAGGTGTAGCAGTGTGCGACCAATCTGATGTAACTTTATATTCAGGCTCCCTTGAGCCGGTGGAGTCGACGGACTCATAGTTACGCACCTGCGCGCTAAGAGAGGTACTAGACCTGATTATGTTTTTAGCAGCTTACACAGCAACCCCACTCTCATTTTCCTACTCCCTGCTGACGAGAGGCAACTACCTCGAAACACGTGTCCAGGGATGGCACACGCCACGCATACTTGCACGCACTCTTGAGCATAGGTGTATCCGCCGACGCTGACCTTCAGGGACCATTTTCATTGGGGGAACACGACTGGTAGGTGTAGCAGTGTGCGACCAATCTGATGTAACTTTATATTCAGGCTCCCTTGAGCCGGTGGAGTCGACGGACTCATGGTTACGCACCTGCGCGCTAAGAGAGGTACTAGACCTGATTATGTTTTTAGCAGCTTACACAGCAACCCCACTCTCATTTTCCTACTCCCTGCTGACGAGAGGCAACTACCTCGAAACACGTGTCCAGGGATGGCACACGCCACGCATACTTGCACGCACTCTTGAGCATAGGTGTATCCGCCGACGCTGACCTTCAGGGACCATTTTCATTGGGGGAACACGACTGGTAGGTGTAGCAGTGTGCGACCAATCTGATGTAACTTTATATTCAGGCTCCCTTGAGCCGGTGGAGTCGACGGACTCATGGTTACGCACCTGCGCGCTAAGAGAGGTACTAGACCTGATTATGTTTTTAGCAGCTTACACAGCAACCCCACTCTCATTTTCCTACTCCCTGCTGACGAGAGGCAACTACCTCGAAACACGTGTCCAGGGATGGCACACGCCACGCATACTTGCACGCACTCTTGAGCATAGGTGTATCCGCCGACGCTGACCTTCAGGGACCATTTTCATTGGGGGAACACGACTGGTAGGTGTAGCAGTGTGCGACCAATCTGATGTAACTTTATATTCAGGCTCCCTTGAGCCGGTGGAGTCGACGGACTCATGGTTACGCACCTGCGCGCTAAGAGAGGTACTAGACCTGATTATGTTTTTATCAGCTTACACAGCAACCCCACTCTCATTTTCCTACTCCCTGCTGACGAGAGGCAACTACCTCGAAACACGTGTCCAGGGATGGCACACGCCACGCATACTTGCACGCACTCTTGAGCATAGGTGTATCCGCCGACGCTGACCTTCAGGGACCATTTTCATTGGGGGAACACGACTGGTAGGTGTAGCAGTGTGCGACCAATCTGATGTAACTTTATATTCAGGCTCCCTTGAGCCGGTGGAGTCGACGGACTCATGGTTACGCACCTGCGCGCTAAGAGAGGTACTAGACCTGATTATGTTTTTAGCAGCTTACACAGCAACCCCACTCTCATTTTCCTACTCCCTGCTGACGAGAGGCAACTACCTCGAAACACGTGTCCAGGGATGGCACACGCCACGCATACTTGCACGCACTCTTGAGCATAGGTGTATCCGCCGACGCTGACCTTCAGGGACCATTTTCATTGGGGGAACACGACTGGTAGGTGTAGCAGTGTGCGACCAATCTGATGTAACTTTATATTCAGGCTCCCTTGAGCCGGTGGAGTCGACGGACTCATGGTTACGCACCTGCGCGCTAAGAGAGGTACTAGACCTGATTATGTTTTTAGCAGCTTACACAGAAACCCCACTCTCATTTTCCTACTCCCTGCTGACGAGAGGCAACTACCTCGAAACACGTGTCCAGGGATGGCACACGCCACGCATACTTGCACGCACTCTTGAGCATAGGTGTATCCGCCGACGCTGACCTTCAGGGACCATTTTCATTGGGGGAACACGACTGGTAGGTGTAGCAGTGTGCGACCAATCTGATGTAACTTTATATTCAGGCTCCCTTGAGCCGGTGGAGTCGACGGACTCATGGTTACGCACCTGCGCGCTAAGAGAGGTACTAGACCTGATTATGTTTTTAGCAGCTTACACAGCAACCCCACTCTCATTTTCCTACTCCCTGCTGACGAGAGGCAACTACCTCGAAACACGTGTCCAGGGATGGCACACGCCACGCATACTTGCACGCACTCTTGAGCATAGGTGTATCCGCCGACGCTGACCTTCAGGGACCATTTTCATTGGGGGAACACGACTGGTAGGTGTAGCAGTGTGCGACCAATCTGATGTAACTTTATATTCAGGCTCCCTTGAGCCGGTGGAGTCGACGGACTCATGGTTACGCACCTGCGCGCTAAGAGAGGTACTAGACCTGATTATGTTTTTATCAGCTTACACAGCAACCCCACTCTCATTTTCCTACTCCCTGCTGACGAGAGGCAACTACCTCGAAACACGTGTCCAGGGATGGCACACGCCACGCATACTTGCACGCACTCTTGAGCATAGGTGTATCCGCCGACGCTGACCTTCAGGGACCATTTTCATTGGGGGAACACGACTGGTAGGTGTAGCAGTGTGCGACCAATCTGATGTAACTTTATATTCAGGCTCCCTTGAGCCGGTGGAGTCGACGGACTCATGGTTACGCACCTGCGCGCTAAGAGAGGTACTAGACCTGATTATGTTTTTAGCAGCTTACACAGCAACCCCACTCTCATTTTCCTACTCCCTGCTGACGAGAGGCAACTACCTCGAAACACGTGTCCAGGGATGGCACACGCCACGCATACTTGCACGCACTCTTGAGCATAGGTGTATCCGCCGACGCTGACCTTCAGGGACCATTTTCATTGGGGGAACACGACTGGTAGGTGTAGCAGTGTGCGACCAATCTGATGTAACTTTATATTCAGGCTACCTTGAGCCGGTGGAGTCGACGGACTCATGGTTACGCACCTGCGCGCTAAGAGAGGTACTAGACCTGATTATGTTTTTAGCAGCTTACACAGCAACCCCACTCTCATTTTCCTACTCCCTGCTGACGAGAGGCAACTACCTCGAAACACGTGTCCAGGGATGGCACACGCCACGCATACTTGCACGCACTCTTGAGCATAGGTGTATCCGCCGACGCTGACCTTCAGGGACCATTTTCATTGGGGGAACACGACTGGTAGGTGTAGCAGTGTGCGACCAATCTGATGTAACTTTATATTCAGGCTCCCTTGAGCCGGTGGAGTCGACGGACTCATGGTTACGCACCTGCGCGCTAAGAGAGGTACTAGACCTGATTATGTTTTTAGCAGCTTACACAGCAACCCCACTCTCATTTTCCTACTCCCTGCTGACGAGAGGCAACTACCTCGAAACACGTGTCCAGGGATGGCACACGCCACGCATACTTGCACGCACTCTTGAGCATAGGTGTATCCGCCGACGCTGACCTTCAGGGACCATTTTCATTGGGGGAACACGACTGGTAGGTGTAGCAGTGTGCGACCAATCTGATGTAACTTTATATTCAGGCTCCCTTGAGCCGGTGGAGTCGACGGACTCATGGTTACGCACCTGCGCGCTAAGAGAGGTACTAGACCTGATTATGTTTTTAGCAGCTTACACAGCAACCCCACTCTCATTTTCCTACTCCCTGCTGACGAGAGGCAACTACCTCGAAACACGTGTCCAGGGATGGCACACGCCACGCATACTTGCACGCACTCTTGAGCATAGGTGTATCCGCCGACGCTGACCTTCAGGGACCATTTTCATTGGGGGAACACGACTGGTAGGTGTAGCAGTGTGCGACCAATCTGATGTAACTTTATATTCAGGCTCCCTTGAGCCGGTGGAGTCGACGGACTCATGGTTACGCACCTGCGCGCTAAGAGAGGTACTAGACCTGATTATGTTTTTAGCAGCTTACACAGAAACCCCACTCTCATTTTCCTACTCCCTGCTGACGAGAGGCAACTACCTCGAAACACGTGTCCAGGGATGGCACACGCCACGCATACTTGCACGCACTCTTGAGCATAGGTGTATCCGCCGACGCTGACCTTCAGGGACCATTTTCATTGGGGGAACACGACTGGTAGGTGTAGCAGTGTGCGACCAATCTGATGTAACTTTATATTCAGGCTCCCTTGAGCCGGTGGAGTCGACGGACTCATGGTTACGCACCTGCGCGCTAAGAGAGGTACTAGACCTGATTATGTTTTTAGCAGCTTACACAGCAACCCCACTCTCATTTTCCTACTCCCTGCTGACGAGAGGCAACTACCTCGAAACACGTGTCCAGGGATGGCACACGCCACGCATACTTGCACGCACTCTTGAGCATAGGTGTATCCGCCGACGCTGACCTTCAGGGACCATTTTCATTGGGGGAACACGACTGGTAGGTGTAGCAGTGTGCGACCAATCTGATGTAACTTTATATTCAGGCTCCCTTGAGCCGGTGGAGTCGACGGACTCATGGTTACGCACCTGCGCGCTAAGAGAGGTACTAGACCTGATTATGTTTTTATCAGCTTACACAGCAACCCCACTCTCATTTTCCTACTCCCTGCTGACGAGAGGCAACTACCTCGAAACACGTGTCCAGGGATGGCACACGCCACGCATACTTGCACGCACTCTTGAGCATAGGTGTATCCGCCGACGCTGACCTTCAGGGACCATTTTCATTGGGGGAACACGACTGGTAGGTGTAGCAGTGTGCGACCAATCTGATGTAACTTTATATTCAGGCTCCCTTGAGCCGGTGGAGTCGACGGACTCATGGTTACGCACCTGCGCGCTAAGAGAGGTACTAGACCTGATTATGTTTTTAGCAGCTTACACAGCAACCCCACTCTCATTTTCCTACTCCCTGCTGACGAGAGGCAACTACCTCGAAACACGTGTCCAGGGATGGCACACGCCACGCATACTTGCACGCACTCTTGAGCATAGGTGTATCCGCCGACGCTGACCTTCAGGGACCATTTTCATTGGGGGAACACGACTGGTAGGTGTAGCAGTGTGCGACCAATCTGATGTAACTTTATATTCAGGCTCCCTTGAGCCGGTGGAGTCGACGGACTCATGGTTACGCACCTGCGCGCTAAGAGAGGTACTAGACCTGATTATGTTTTTAGCAGCTTACACAGAAACCCCACTCTCATTTTCCTACTCCCTGCTGACGAGAGGCAACTACCTCGAAACACGTGTCCAGGGATGGCACACGCCACGCATACTTGCACGCACTCTTGAGCATAGGTGTATCCGCCGACGCTGACCTTCAGGGACCATTTTCATTGGGGGAACACGACTGGTAGGTGTAGCAGTGTGCGACCAATCTGATGTAACTTTATATTCAGGCTCCCTTGAGCCGGTGGAGTCGACGGACTCATGGTTACGCACCTGCGCGCTAAGAGAGGTACTAGACCTGATTATGTTTTTAGCAGCTTACACAGCAACCCCACTCTCATTTTCCTACTCCCTGCTGACGAGAGGCAACTACCTCGAAACACGTGTCCAGGGATGGCACACGCCACGCATACTTGCACGCACTCTTGAGCATAGGTGTATCCGCCGACGCTGACCTTCAGGGACCATTTTCATTGGGGGAACACGACTGGTAGGTGTAGCAGTGTGCGACCAATCTGATGTAACTTTATATTCAGGCTCCCTTGAGCCGGTGGAGTCGACGGACTCATGGTTACGCACCTGCGCGCTAAGAGAGGTACTAGACCTGATTATGTTTTTATCAGCTTACACAGCAACCCCACTCTCATTTTCCTACTCCCTGCTGACGAGAGGCAACTACCTCGAAACACGTGTCCAGGGATGGCACACGCCACGCATACTTGCACGCACTCTTGAGCATAGGTGTATCCGCCGACGCTGACCTTCAGGGACCATTTTCATTGGGGGAACACGACTGGTAGGTGTAGCAGTGTGCGACCAATCTGATGTAACTTTATATTCAGGCTCCCTTGAGCCGGTGGAGTCGACGGACTCATGGTTACGCACCTGCGCGCTAAGAGAGGTACTAGACCTGATTATGTTTTTAGCAGCTTACACAGCAACCCCACTCTCATTTTCCTACTCCCTGCTGACGAGAGGCAACTACCTCGAAACACGTGTCCAGGGATGGCACACGCCACGCATACTTGCACGCACTCTTGAGCATAGGTGTATCCGCCGACGCTGACCTTCAGGGACCATTTTCATTGGGGGAACACGACTGGTAGGTGTAGCAGTGTGCGACCAATCTGATGTAACTTTATATTCAGGCTACCTTGAGCCGGTGGAGTCGACGGACTCATGGTTACGCACCTGCGCGCTAAGAGAGGTACTAGACCTGATTATGTTTTTAGCAGCTTACACAGCAACCCCACTCTCATTTTCCTACTCCCTGCTGACGAGAGGCAACTACCTCGAAACACGTGTCCAGGGATGGCACACGCCACGCATACTTGCACGCACTCTTGAGCATAGGTGTATCCGCCGACGCTGACCTTCAGGGACCATTTTCATTGGGGGAACACGACTGGTAGGTGTAGCAGTGTGCGACCAATCTGATGTAACTTTATATTCAGGCTCCCTTGAGCCGGTGGAGTCGACGGACTCATGGTTACGCACCTGCGCGCTAAGAGAGGTACTAGACCTGATTATGTTTTTAGCAGCTTACACAGCAACCCCACTCTCATTTTCCTACTCCCTGCTGACGAGAGGCAACTACCTCGAAACACGTGTCCAGGGATGGCACACGCCACGCATACTTGCACGCACTCTTGAGCATAGGTGTATCCGCCGACGCTGACCTTCAGGGACCATTTTCATTGGGGGAACACGACTGGTAGGTGTAGCAGTGTGCGACCAATCTGATGTAACTTTATATTCAGGCTCCCTTGAGCCGGTGGAGTCGACGGACTCATGGTTACGCACCTGCGCGCTAAGAGAGGTACTAGACCTGATTATGTTTTTAGCAGCTTACACAGCAACCCCACTCTCATTTTCCTACTCCCTGCTGACGAGAGGCAACTACCTCGAAACACGTGTCCAGGGATGGCACACGCCACGCATACTTGCACGCACTCTTGAGCATAGGTGTATCCGCCGACGCTGACCTTCAGGGACCATTTTCATTGGGGGAACACGACTGGTAGGTGTAGCAGTGTGCGACCAATCTGATGTAACTTTATATTCAGGCTCCCTTGAGCCGGTGGAGTCGACGGACTCATGGTTACGCACCTGCGCGCTAAGAGAGGTACTAGACCTGATTATGTTTTTAGCAGCTTACACAGCAACCCCACTCTCATTTTCCTACTCCCTGCTGACGAGAGGCAACTACCTCGAAACACGTGTCCAGGGATGGCACACGCCACGCATACTTGCACGCACTCTTGAGCATAGGTGTATCCGCCGACGCTGACCTTCAGGGACCATTTTCATTGGGGGAACACGACTGGTAGGTGTAGCAGTGTGCGACCAATCTGATGTAACTTTATATTCAGGCTCCCTTGAGCCGGTGGAGTCGACGGACTCATGGTTACGCACCTGCGCGCTAAGAGAGGTACTAGACCTGATTATGTTTTTATCAGCTTACACAGCAACCCCACTCTCATTTTCCTACTCCCTGCTGACGAGAGGCAACTACCTCGAAACACGTGTCCAGGGATGGCACACGCCACGCATACTTGCACGCACTCTTGAGCATAGGTGTATCCGCCGACGCTGACCTTCAGGGACCATTTTCATTGGGGGAACACGACTGGTAGGTGTAGCAGTGTGCGACCAATCTGATGTAACTTTATATTCAGGCTCCCTTGAGCCGGTGGAGTCGACGGACTCATGGTTACGCACCTGCGCGCTAAGAGAGGTACTAGACCTGATTATGTTTTTAGCAGCTTACACAGCAACCCCACTCTCATTTTCCTACTCCCTGCTGACGAGAGGCAACTACCTCGAAACACGTGTCCAGGGATGGCACACGCCACGCATACTTGCACGCACTCTTGAGCATAGGTGTATCCGCCGACGCTGACCTTCAGAGACCATTTTCATTGGGGGAACACGACTGGTAGGTGTAGCAGTGTGCGACCAATCTGATGTAACTTTATATTCAGGCTCCCTTGAGCCGGTGGAGTCGACGGACTCATAGTTACGCACCTGCGCGCTAAGAGAGGTACTAGACCTGATTATGTTTTTAGCAGCTTACACAGCAACCCCACTCTCATTTTCCTACTCCCTGCTGACGAGAGGCAACTACCTCGAAACACGTGTCCAGGGATGGCACACGCCACGCATACTTGCACGCACTCTTGAGCATAGGTGTATCCGCCGACGCTGACCTTCAGGGACCATTTTCATTGGGGGAACACGACTGGTAGGTGTAGCAGTGTGCGACCAATCTGATGTAACTTTATATTCAGGCTCCCTTGAGCCGGTGGAGTCGACGGACTCATGGTTACGCACCTGCGCGCTAAGAGAGGTACTAGACCTGATTATGTTTTTAGCAGCTTACACAGCAACCCCACTCTCATTTTCCTACTCCCTGCTGACGAGAGGCAACTACCTCGAAACACGTGTCCAGGGATGGCACACGCCACGCATACTTGCACGCACTCTTGAGCATAGGTGTATCCGCCGGCGCTGACCTTCAGGGACCATTTTCATTGGGGGAACACGACTGGTAGGTGTAGCAGTGTGCGACCAATCTGATGTAACTTTATATTCAGGCTCCCTTGAGCCGGTGTAGTCGACGGACTCATGGTTACGCACCTGCGCGCTAAGAGAGGTACTAGACCTGATTATGTTTTTAGCAGCTTACACAGCAACCCCACTCTCATTTTCCTACTCCCTGCTGACGAGAGGCAACTACCTCGAAACACGTGTCCAGGGATGGCACACGCCACGCATACTTGCACGCACTCTTGAGCATAGGTGTATCCGCCGACGCTGACCTTCAGGGACCATTTTCATTGGGGGAACACGACTGGTAGGTGTAGCAGTGTGCGACCAATCTGATGTAACTTTATATTCCGGCTCCCTTGAGCCGGTGGAGTCGACGGACTCATGGTTACGCACCTGCGCGCTAAGAGAGGTACTAGACCTGATTATGTTTTTAGCAGCTTACACAGCAACCCCACTCTCATTTTCCTACTCCCTGCTGACGAGAGGCAACTACCTCGAAACACGTGTCCAGGGATGGCACACGCCACGCACTCTTGAGCATAGGTGTATCCGCCGACGCTGACCTTCAGGGACCATTTTCATTGGGGGAACACGACTGGTAGGTGTAGCAGTGTGCGACCAATCTGATGTAACTTTATATTCAGGCTCCCTTGAGCCGGTGGAGTCGACGGACTCATGGTTACGCACCTGCGCGCTAAGAGAGGTACTAGACCTGATTATGTTTTTAGCAGCTTACACAGCAACCCCACTCTCATTTTCCTACTCCCTGCTGACGAGAGGCAACTACCTCGAAACACGTGTCCAGGGATGGCACACGCCACGCATACTTGCACGCACTCTTGAGCATAGGTGTATCCGCCGACGCTGACCTTCAGAGACCATTTTCATTGGGGGAACACGACTGGTAGGTGTAGCAGTGTGCGACCAATCTGATGTAACTTTATATTCAGGCTCCCTTGAGCCGGTGGAGTCGACGGACTCATAGTTACGCACCTGCGCGCTAAGAGAGGTACTAGACCTGATTATGTTTTTAGCAGCTTACACAGCAACCCCACTCTCATTTTCCTACTCCCTGCTGACGAGAGGCAACTACCTCGAAACACGTGTCCAGGGATGGCACACGCCACGCATACTTGCACGCACTCTTGAGCATAGGTGTATCCGCCGACGCTGACCTTCAGGGACCATTTTCATTGGGGGAACACGACTGGTAGGTGTAGCAGTGTGCGACCAATCTGATGTAACTTTATATTCAGGCTCCCTTGAGCCGGTGGAGTCGACGGACTCATGGTTACGCACCTGCGCGCTAAGAGAGGTACTAGACCTGATTATGTTTTTAGCAGCTTACACAGCAACCCCACTCTCATTTTCCTACTCCCTGCTGACGAGAGGCAACTACCTCGAAACACGTGTCCAGGGATGGCACACGCCACGCATACTTGCACGCACTCTTGAGCATAGGTGTATCCGCCGACGCTGACCTTCAGGGACCATTTTCATTGGGGGAACACGACTGGTAGGTGTAGCAGTGTGCGACCAATCTGATGTAACTTTATATTCAGGCTCCCTTGAGCCGGTGGAGTCGACGGACTCATGGTTACGCACCTGCGCGCTAAGAGAGGTACTAGACCTGATTATGTTTTTAGCAGCTTACACAGCAACCCCACTCTCATTTTCCTACTCCCTGCTGACGAGAGGCAACTACCTCGAAACACGTGTCCAGGGATGGCACACGCCACGCATACTTGCACGCACTCTTGAGCATAGGTGTATCCGCCGACGCTGACCTTCAGGGACCATTTTCATTGGGGGAACACGACTGGTAGGTGTAGCAGTGTGCGACCAATCTGATGTAACTTTATATTCAGGCTCCCTTGAGCCGGTGGAGTCGACGGACTCATGGTTACGCACCTGCGCGCTAAGAGAGGTACTAGACCTGATTATGTTTTTATCAGCTTACACAGCAACCCCACTCTCATTTTCCTACTCCCTGCTGACGAGAGGCAACTACCTCGAAACACGTGTCCAGGGATGGCACACGCCACGCATACTTGCACGCACTCTTGAGCATAGGTGTATCCGCCGACGCTGACCTTCAGGGACCATTTTCATTGGGGGAACACGACTGGTAGGTGTAGCAGTGTGCGACCAATCTGATGTAACTTTATATTCAGGCTCCCTTGAGCCGGTGGAGTCGACGGACTCATGGTTACGCACCTGCGCGCTAAGAGAGGTACTAGACCTGATTATGTTTTTAGCAGCTTACACAGCAACCCCACTCTCATTTTCCTACTCCCTGCTGACGAGAGGCAACTACCTCGAAACACGTGTCCAGGGATGGCACACGCCACGCATACTTGCACGCACTCTTGAGCATAGGTGTATCCGCCGACGCTGACCTTCAGAGACCATTTTCATTGGGGGAACACGACTGGTAGGTGTAGCAGTGTGCGACCAATCTGATGTAACTTTATATTCAGGCTCCCTTGAGCCGGTGGAGTCGACGGACTCATAGTTACGCACCTGCGCGCTAAGAGAGGTACTAGACCTGATTATGTTTTTAGCAGCTTACACAGCAACCCCACTCTCATTTTCCTACTCCCTGCTGACGAGAGGCAACTACCTCGAAACACGTGTCCAGGGATGGCACACGCCACGCATACTTGCACGCACTCTTGAGCATAGGTGTATCCGCCGACGCTGACCTTCAGGGACCATTTTCATTGGGGGAACACGACTGGTAGGTGTAGCAGTGTGCGACCAATCTGATGTAACTTTATATTCAGGCTCCCTTGAGCCGGTGGAGTCGACGGACTCATGGTTACGCACCTGCGCGCTAAGAGAGGTACTAGACCTGATTATGTTTTTAGCAGCTTACACAGCAACCCCACTCTCATTTTCCTACTCCCTGCTGACGAGAGGCAACTACCTCGAAACACGTGTCCAGGGATGGCACACGCCACGCATACTTGCACGCACTCTTGAGCATAGGTGTATCCGCCGGCGCTGACCTTCAGGGACCATTTTCATTGGGGGAACACGACTGGTAGGTGTAGCAGTGTGCGACCAATCTGATGTAACTTTATATTCAGGCTCCCTTGAGCCGGTGTAGTCGACGGACTCATGGTTACGCACCTGCGCGCTAAGAGAGGTACTAGACCTGATTATGTTTTTAGCAGCTTACACAGCAACCCCACTCTCATTTTCCTACTCCCTGCTGACGAGAGGCAACTACCTCGAAACACGTGTCCAGGGATGGCACACGCCACGCATACTTGCACGCACTCTTGAGCATAGGTGTATCCGCCGACGCTGACCTTCAGGGACCATTTTCATTGGGGGAACACGACTGGTAGGTGTAGCAGTGTGCGACCAATCTGATGTAACTTTATATTCAGGCTCCCTTGAGCCGGTGGAGTCGACGGACTCATGGTTACGCACCTGCGCGCTAAGAGAGGTACTAGACCTGATTATGTTTTTAGCAGCTTACACAGCAACCCCACTCTCATTTTCCTACTCCCTGCTGACGAGAGGCAACTACCTCGAAACACGTGTCCAGGGATGGCACACGCCACGCATACTTGCACGCACTCTTGAGCATAGGTGTATCCGCCGGCGCTGACCTTCAGGGACCATTTTCATTGGGGGAACACGACTGGTAGGTGTAGCAGTGTGCGACCAATCTGATGTAACTTTATATTCAGGCTCCCTTGAGCCGGTGTAGTCGACGGACTCATGGTTACGCACCTGCGCGCTAAGAGAGGTACTAGACCTGATTATGTTTTTAGCAGCTTACACAGCAACCCCACTCTCATTTTCCTACTCCCTGCTGACGAGAGGCAACTACCTCGAAACACGTGTCCAGGGATGGCACACGCCACGCATACTTGCACGCACTCTTGAGCATAGGTGTATCCGCCGACGCTGACCTTCAGGGACCATTTTCATTGGGGGAACACGACTGGTAGGTGTAGCAGTGTGCGACCAATCTGATGTAACTTTATATTCAGGCTCCCTTGAGCCGGTGGAGTCGACGGACTCATGGTTACGCACCTGCGCGCTAAGAGAGGTACTAGACCTGATTATGTTTTTAGCAGCTTACACAGCAACCCCACTCTCATTTTCCTACTCCCTGCTGACGAGAGGCAACTACCTCGAAACACGTGTCCAGGGATGGCACACGCCACGCATACTTGCACGCACTCTTGAGCATAGGTGTATCCGCCGGCGCTGACCTTCAGGGACCATTTTCATTGGGGGAACACGACTGGTAGGTGTAGCAGTGTGCGACCAATCTGATGTAACTTTATATTCAGGCTCCCTTGAGCCGGTGTAGTCGACGGACTCATGGTTACGCACCTGCGCGCTAAGAGAGGTACTAGACCTGATTATGTTTTTAGCAGCTTACACAGCAACCCCACTCTCATTTTCCTACTCCCTGCTGACGAGAGGCAACTACCTCGAAACACGTGTCCAGGGATGGCACACGCCACGCATACTTGCACGCACTCTTGAGCATAGGTGTATCCGCCGACGCTGACCTTCAGGGACCATTTTCATTGGGGGAACACGACTGGTAGGTGTAGCAGTGTGCGACCAATCTGATGAGACCACTGGCTCACCACCAACCGGCTTAAACTCAACGCAAATAAAACTGATTTTCTTCTGATCTCTCCACCCAAACCCAATCCAGACATCCAGGAATGGATCAAGACCATCTCAGCACTAAACTGCCCTAATACCATTGTTGGCTCGGCGAAATCCCTTGGAATAACCCTGGATGGCAGCCTGAACATGCGTGAACATATAAACTCGATGGACCAAACGGCTAGATTCCACCTCAGTTACCTAAGAATCCTAAAACCCTTCCTCGATGTGTCCGACCTTAAAACAGCAGTACAGGCACTGGTCATCTCCAGATTAGAATATGGATGCTATACTCTTGCAGGGCTACCCAAGAAATCTCTGGCCCCACTGAAAGCCTGCCTCAACACCGCCACCAGACTACTAACCAGCTCCAAAAAATTAGACCACATCTCTCCCCACCACAAAGCGCTGAACTGGCTTTCCCTAGAGGCCAGAATCCAATTTAAACTGGCCTGCATTACTCACAAAGCTCTTTATAACAACTCCCCTTCATTTCTCGCACAAAAACTCGTGATATCAGGAGGACACAGAAACTCCCGATCTGCCAAAGACCTACTGCTGCAACCTGCACGCTTCCGGAAGAAAAAAACCTACTATCGGGCCTTGAGGACATGGAACTCTCTCCCACCCGCCATCAGAAGACTTCCGTCCTTGGCACACTTTAAGAAGGAGACCAAAACCTTCTTAATGTGTAAATACCTCACCTAATGAACACGTTACATTATTACCTTTCCATGGACGATACCTATTCCTACGCTCCTGGGCATCCCCCCCCCCCCAAGAGTGAGACTATATGCCTTCCTGTACAATGTATCTACCTGTTTTGACTTCTTCCCACATGTAGCCGGGACTTCTGTTTTGACTTCTTCCCACATGTAGCCGGGACTTTAGACTACGTGTTTTTCTTGCATCATGTATCCCCTATTTTACCCAATTGTTCCCTCCCTTCCCGTCACTTTGTACATCACCAGTATTACTGTAAAGCTCTCTGATACCCTCACGGGCCTGGTTTGCGCTCTATAAAACTATAAAATAAAATAATAAATTAGATTACGTGTTTTGGCAGTGCGGGAGGGGCGACATGCCACCGCCACGATCCTGTACCGCCAAAACTCGCAGCTGCCTGCCCGCCAGATTACAAGTATGTTTGTGATCTGGTGGGCGGTGTGGCGGTCCTGCGGTGGTGCAGTTTAAAGGCTCATAGTGCACCTTAAGCTGCACAGCCGCTGGACCGCCAGGGCATGTTCCTGCACAGGAAGGAATGCACCCTGGCGTGAATTCCTTCCCGTGCAGAAACTGGGCATGCAAAACTACATGGGGTGCCCCCATGCACACGGGCAAGAGGGTTTCTTTTCTCTCTGCCAGCAGTGTCATGGAGGAAGAACATCTATGAGACTGCTGGCGGTGAGGAAAGTCGTAATATGCTTGGTGGTGCCTCAGGGCACCACCAAGCATATTGCGGCCCTCAGACTGCTGCGCAACTGCCAGGGATCTCTGGTGGTTGTGGTGGAGCAATGGCTGTCTGACTACCCTAGTCTGGCGGGGTGTGGACTGTCAGGCTCATAATCAGGCCCTTATTCCAGAGAAGATAAGAAATGTTCCCAGTCCCACTGACAACATCCAGAAATCACCTCACCATTAATACATCTATGGAAGAAGAGTGGGTGGAAGCACCATACCAGGTAGTGGATCGATATGTCTTTAGTTCAGGTATACGTGTTGGGTGCTGGTTTGTAGGGATGAAGCATCGGGTATCATCGGGGCCCCACAATAGGGAACACTCCCCTGACCTGCACCACAGCACACCTGGGAGTGCCGGGCACAGACAAGGTCAGTGCACCCCGTCACAATGAATGTGCTGCTACTGGCACAGCTGCGAACCCGCGCCTGCCCCGAGGGCAGTGCGTTAGTGAAAGACGAGACTGCCCATTTGACGCAGCTAGAACGCCTTGTATTGTGTGGGTGGCAACAAAACCTGCACATGAAATGGGAGCAGAGGGTGGGTTCGAGGAGTGACTGTGGGAACAATCAATGAGTGCACCTCTGTCGCCGCTTCCAAGTAGAGCCCTTGGGACGCACTGACTGACACCTTTATGGCACACTGCGTTAACTCCCGACAGCTTCTTTGCCGCTCCACCCTCATCTGGAATACAGCGGATGGGACAGAATGCGGTTAGGTTACTTGCATGTTTTAAAGGACGCCTCACTTGTTTACATCTGCACCTTAGCATCCTTAAGCGTAGACCGGGTGACTATTACTAGCACCTTTAGATCAGCACGCCTCTGAGGGACAGGCTGGGTGCCCATTACTACCACCTTTAGATCAGCACGCCTCTGAGGGACAGGCTGGGTGCCTATTACTAGCACCTTTAGATTAGCACGCCTCTGAGGGACAGGCTGGGTGCCTATTACTAGCACCTTTAGATTAGCACGCCTCTGAGGGACAGGCTGGGTGCCTCTACACCAGCACCTTTAGATCAACACGCATCCGAGGGACAGGCTGGGAGCCTGCCACTCCTTTTTGGTTTGTGTCTGGTAAGGTCGGTCTACCCGGGTCCCACATACACCAATGCTTTCGTGCCTGGAAGGGACAGTGAAACCCGTGTCTAATGTCCCGTGCCTGAGATGGTCAAGCTCGGGACCTGGGGTCCTCATATCTGTGAGACAGCATGCCGGGGGGGCACGAGACTGACCCGGTGATTGTATAGCCCAGGGCATGAGCCCCTGTGCTCAAGGACATGTCGCTTGGAGGGAGGCACGTGGCCCTGGAACCCGTGATTCCGCATGTCTTTTGAGCTCATGCATGCCAGGGACCGCGTTTGCCCGTCTTCTCATGCCTCTGGGGCCCTGGTGTCAGCACCTATGGGGTTCGATGCCCAGGCTAAGAGGGAGAAGGTGGGACAATGAAGCTTGGCCACGTGCAATAGTGACGCGCACTACCACCGCGGGGCAGGTGCACCCTGCTGTTTGGAGGGCATACTGACGAGGCCCTATGATTTGCTGGGTTAGGCTGGCGATGCCAGAGGGAGGGGGCAGCTAAAAGACCATAGTGAGGAGGTTAGCTCCGGTTATATAGGACAGCCCCATCTCTTCAACGGTGCTGGCGGTCCCTCTCGAGGGGATGGGTAAGAAGGCATGGTTGTCGCAGTACTCTCACCTGGCAGCGATAATGGCTAGTCGGGAAATACGTCGAATGAACCACCCTCTGATCCACGCATAGCTGTGCCACCCCAGGACACATGGGGCCCATTCATAGTTGTGCCACTCCAGGAACATGGGGGCCCATGCACAGATGTGCCAGCCCAGAACACATGAGGTCCATGCATAGCTGTGCCAAACCAGGACACAGGGGAGGGTGGGGGGGGGGGGGGGGGTGTCCGCCAGTCCTGCCATGCACAGATGTACCACCCCGGGACACATGGGGCAAATTCATAGCTGTGCCACTCCAGGACACATGGGGCCGATGCCACCCCAGGACACATGGGGCCCACGCACAATGTGCCAACCCAGAACACATGAGGTCCATGCATAGCTGTGCCAAACCATGACACACGGAAGGGGGGGGGGGGCAGTCCACCAGTGCTGCCATGCACAGATGTACCACCCCAGGACACATGGGGCCCATGCAGATGTACCACTCCAGGACAAAATGGGTCCATGCATAGCTGTTGCCACCCCAGGACACATGGGGCCGATGCACAGATGCCACCCGAGGACACATGGGGGGGGGGGGGGGTCATGATTAGCTGTGCCACCCCCAGGTCCATAGTTGTGCCACTCCAGGATACATGAGGCCCGTGCACAGACGTGCCACTCCAGTATACATGGGGCTCATGCACTATGTGCCAACCCAGGACACATAAGGTCCATGCATAGCTGTGCCTAACCAGGGGGGGGGGGGGGGGGGGGGGATACCAGTCCTGCCATGCACAGATGTGCCACCCCAGGACACGGCGGTCATTATTAGCTGTGCCACCCCAGGACACACGGGGTCTATAAACGCCCGTTCACAGGACGGGCTCCGCTCCAAGAGTTGCAAAAAAAATTGAACATTCGAGCCAAGTAGCTCACAGGCCCCCCACCGAGAGGACCATTAAGGGCGGTATCGTAAAATGGAGTGTAAATGAAGGAAAGAAATACGACGCCCTCCGCCCCGCACCTGGACACTCAATACACACTGGTGGAACACGACGTGTCTAAGAGTGCAGTCACTGGCGGGGTTACCATTTAATAGTTTTACCCCACTGGTCCAAATCAAATATAAAGGCTGCTCGATTTAAAAAGCAAGCACTTCCCAAGAGTTACTAATCTGTCAAAAGGTTCAGTTATCGAGCAACGGAGATTGTGAGGCGAGCACCGTTTATTTATTGCATTTTTGGTGACCAACATTCACGCAAGCGTTTGCCATGTTCAAATTGCATAGATTTGACTTCATACGTCAACTACCACACACATCAGCCAATTAGGTGTATTTAGGCACCATGCACGTGTGGACGCACCTCGTGCAGATCGGGGGTTTGTCACGTAGTACAAGTGGTCATGGCAGGATGGGTCTTATTAGTGTAAAAAGGATCGGCCTGCGATTGGCAAACACGACTCATTCTGACACTGTGGATCATGACGTCACTCCTTCTCAACAAGGCACGGGTATTACTAGGGCAATACGTGCGACTCGTGTTCCGGAGGCTTGGAAGGGACTGACGTCTTGGCGGTGAACCACTTCAGGGAGTAAACATGGATGTGGTTTAGCGGAGTAAACAGTCTTGCAGGACAGGCGTATCGCCAGGCTCGGCTCGTTGTTTGTATGCGGGCTATGATCTAGAAAAAAAGATTCTAAACCTGCGTTTTAGTAGCACACATTTCCCAAGTTTGCTCCCCCTGGAGGTTTTTACCATACGCCGTATAGACCCGCCATATAACATTCTGTTCCTTAAAAACCACCCCACCCCCTAAAATGGTTTTAGTCATTAAATCACCGACACAGTATTGTAGAAAATTCATTTTTTATTACATAGAACATTTTTCAACTTTTATAAAAAGTCTATAGAAGCAGTACACCGCAGAAGTTCACACCCCTGCTACAAAGGTACATTTCTAACAACTCGCAGAGTTCAATAAACACATGGGGGCAAAATGCCCCAAACTTTGATATTTTGTTCAAAAATCACCTCGACTTCCCTGGGAAGAAAATATCCCACGGGCAAACAAGGTATTCAGCTTAATATACAACAGTCTGCACTTCGGGTACAAAAATAAAGCTTAATTGTGTGCCCCCTTCACGGCGCCCCACGTGTGGTAGGAGGCAGGTTGAGGGGCATTGGTGGTCCCGTGTGCCGAGCGCAGCGTCCGTTTCGTTGTAGTCCGATGCCCGTCCCTGGGCAAATAAATGCAATATTCGAGGTCTGCTCTCGGAAGCCAAAGCAACTAACAACTGGCCACAGACTGGAGGCCAGCCAGTTATTGGGGAGGGGGCGTCAGGGAAGATTACACAAGGCACGATGCTGCCTGTAATAGGAACAGTGGTATCAGTGAGGGAGAATTAAGGCACGTTGATATGCAGCAGACGGTGAAGTGTACAAAGGTTGTTTTTCATTAAGTTGAGCAATTTATAGAATTGAGGAAAAAATGCTGGTCGTTGTGGACGAATAGAAGGCACAGTTCGAGGAGCAGTGGGCACTATGGTTAAAGTTTTGTCGGTAAGGCACGCTCGTGTACAGTCCGGTCCAGATGTTCGGGGGGGGGGGGGGGCTGGCCTTGTCCCCAGGTGGCTCCGTATCTTGTCACTCTGAACCCTCGAGGGGGGCGCGCTGTCCACGCTGCGTTCTGTTCCATTCAGGAATTGGAGGGGGCGTCTCCACGGCCCCCACCCTGCTCGGCGCCGCCAGCTCCACACCTGCAGACTGAAAGGAAGAGAGTTGTGAGGATGAGGGCAGATGACAGGAGGGCCGCAGACAGCCTGGCGCCAGTCAACCCCTCCCCGCCACCCTTTGATAAGCAGCAGGCCCGCCTCATTGGCGCAGCGCTAGGGCCGCCCTAACTCCTTACAGATGGGGTTACAGCCTCACTGGCGCCAGCCTGGCTGCGCCGAGAGGAAAAAAACACAACTCTCGGGGCCGGGCCAGCCAGCTGCACACAGCGCCCTGGCCACAATAACAGGGGCCGTTTGTGGGTGGGAGGGGAGGGGCAGGAGGCTTCTGACTGGAGGCGCTACAGCTGCGTTAGTGTATGCATGTGTCTTGTGACAACGGGCTGCCAGTATCTAACCCGTTTACAGCAACATGCAGTTTTCAAAACTACCATGATGGGTGAAAATTGCAGTTTATTACCACACAACTTTAATATATGTGTCTGCACCTTATTTAGTGAGGGCGGTTTTAGTGCGAACAGTAATCTACCAGAATAATTTCTACATGGTATCTAGAAATGTTAACGGGTAGGGGAGTATTACAACTCACACGTGTGTTTGCGCGCAACAAGTGTGCATCTGTTATGTCATTAAAGGGTCAAGAACTACATACATATGTTCAAACCTCACAGGACTTTCACAGCCGAGGAATTGGGGGGGGGGGGAAAGAGGCGGGTGAACTGGCATGGGTCTGGGCTCACCTTTATTTGCAATTGGACACGGCTGGTCCCAGTTAGTGGCACATACTGCGTTCCTCCTGCGTCGCCGTCAGACCAGGGGCGAAGTCACTAGTCTGTGAAGAGAAACATTGTACGTTAGGACTACACATGTACTTAACAACTTAAACACCGTATCTGAACACGTTACCACTACCCTGCCAGGCTGACACGACTCCCACGTGCCTTTACTATGCGCTGGTTGTATACAAGGCTGACCCACATAATAGGACAATTGTTAAAGTAAAACATTTTGTTTAAGTATTGGGTCACAGTTATAACATCTGGAATACCCTTACGAAGGACCTTATTGGAGTTTCGAAAAATAAACTTGACTATAGTGATTACAGGTAGCCTTCAATATAAACCTGGTAGTAACCTAGACATTACTACATTACCCCGAGTTTAAAGACATCGGTACAACAATCCGAGGCACACATTTAGAAACCGATACAGACCACCATATTCCTTTCACCACATTCACACCTGTAGGTATATTCACACCCGCGCGCGCCACACACTCGGTGATCGTACACATCCATTCAGAGAAGACCGACACCCACCTTAAGCGCGAGGAGGGCTTCCTCGGACCCCTGTTCGGGCTCGTCCTTGGCCTCTTCGTCCAGTACTATTTGGAGATCAAAGATGTAGTCGATGACATGTTGAAGGATTTCCACCTGGCTGAGTTGCGAGCCTTGGGGAATGCCGGGGACCAGTTCCCGCAGTTTGGAGTAGCAGTCGCTCATGGTGTAGAGAAGGCTCATGGGCTCCTCCAGTGGGCCCCCCTTGGCCCCACTGCCCCGGGCGATGGCCAGACTCTGCTCCGACAGGCAGCAGACCGCCTCGTAACAGGTGCGCATGGAACGCACTGGGCTGATGGCCTTCATGGCGAAGATTTCTCAAGGAGGGAGCCGGTAAAGTATAAACGTGGGCGACCCTGGACGGGCTGGCTCCAGAGACGACCTCGAACCCGGAAGGTGAGCGAAGAGTTTGAGAGCGCGAAAAAACCAACTGGTTAGTAGAGAAACCTGGACTTGGTCAAAACAGCGATGAACCCAAGATATTTGCAGTCGGCTGAAAAGTAACTCGCGGTAGCGGAGAGCTGTCAGTGGGAGCCAGGCTGCCTGTTATATAGCAGCAGCTAGAAGCATGGTCCCGCCCCCGGCCTCCCGCAGACCACGCCCCCTCTCCAGCTGACAGCCAACTGGGGCCAGGAAACTATTGTAAGCAACTGGTTCAATGGGGAAAACAGATTCTCAACTGGCGAGGGGTGACAGGCTCGTCAGCAGATCAAAGCACCCCTAGGGCACCCCCCAGTGCAGGCATCTTTTTACCCTGCCGGGGCAGAAAGAAGCCGCCAGCGATGAAACAATGTATGGCAATGTGTGTTTCTCGTGGGACTCTGTGCGCGGCACTTAACGTGTTACAGGACTGCGGCTACATTTTTACAAGTGGAGGTTGGGGACAGAAAACACCTTGCCACCCCCTCTCTTTTGCAAGTTTTACAGAAAACACCTTGCTCCCCCCCTCCCCGCGCACCACTCTCTTCCGAATTTTCATCTAAAGTAACTGGTAAATAAATGGGGGCACCCTTTTATTCCACTGACTACCTACATATGACCACTTGTCTTGCTGCCTTTAAAAAGCTCAAATCCCTCCAATTACCTGATCCGCAACTTGTAGTCACCTGTGACGCCCCTTGTCCCCTAGTCGAACCGCATAGCAGCATCACAGCACGCCGCTGCAGGCAGTAACAAGCAGCCAGCCTTTCGTTGCCACCACCACCCAAGTAGATGCACAGGTATGTAAGACCTTACAAGTGAGCAACATTCAGAGAGGTCCTTTACCAGACGCATGAAACCAGGGTGCAACCCTACACATGTTCCCGCTGACTATAACGAACACATGCCAGCGAGGCAATACTTTCCGTTAGAACCCTAATCTGCGATTTTAAACACACAGAATTCACACGCATACGAACCACAGAACTTCGCGCACTTGTTTCCCAGTCTGAATTTGTATATTGCACGTTTTTAGGAAATTCTTTGGACTGCAGCCCTTGCATTTTGTGGCCCCCACCCACCCGAAAGTACAAAAATAATCCACACACATATATCATGTAAAAGTGCACATTCCTGCAGCCTCGGTGCAGGTCTGCAGTCTTTCACATAGTTTCGCAGCCCAGCGAAGCGCCGCCCACGCCCCGCCCCCAAATACTGTAGGATTTTGAAAACTTCGACGGAGAGGAGGGGGAGAAGGGGGCTGTGCAGTTGGGATCTTGTAAGGAATTAGTGCCGCCTTGTTCCTCAATTTGCTGCCCGTATGACCCCCAGACTTTCTGGCGTCAGGAACTATCTTGTGACCAAGGAAAATGGGGGGTGGCGGAAATTAATTGCACTTTTCAGGCTGCGGTTTCAATGGACAAAACAGATTTGGGTCAGCGGCTGGGATTGTAAAAACTACCTTGTTTTATGTGTGGGGGGGGGCGCTCGGGATTTTTTTTTGGGGGGGGGCATGATTTTTTTTTCTTTATCTGGAGCAACATTTTAAAAAGAAAATGGAAGAAGTCAGGTTTCACAAATACCTCTAAAGATTTGCAGATCACGTTTTACCTCACCAGACCACATGTCGGTCTTTCACATTTAAGGTGGTTTCGCTTCAGTAATAGTATGAGTTGGATTTGACAAGAATTGGAATCTGTTAAACTACCAACTGCAAAAAAAACAACTGATGGACAGAATGCAGAACAATGTCATACATTCACCCCAGTACAGAGATATGGGCCTACATCCATCGTTTTTTTGCTCACCATGCCACTCCAGTTTGAACCCAGCCATATGCAAATCAGTCTTGACCCTGTGCAGAATCTTCCAACTGCACACTCGACAACATAGTGTCATCTTCCACAATGGTTAAATCCCTACCTTTTAATGCCAAATCCTGTTTCTGTTGACGTGAGGTAACACCGAGTTGATTGCTAAGCACACCAGGAAGTTCATGCGCCCACGCAAGGTTTGTTTTGTGGTCTGAGTGGGGCAATGTCCAAGCACTCATATGGCCTAAAATCTGCTCTAAGTATGTAAATTGTAATTAACTCGCCACACTGCCATCCACTTCATAAAATGTGGGGCACGCAAGTCTCCTGTTGCCTCGTTGAAGAGGGCACACCTATTGTGCCTTAATGTACAGACGCCGAAAGCAAGCCCGCGGCCTGCGCGAGAAATCTCATTAGCACCCGAAACATTGTTTTACTTTTCGATAAACTCAAAAAGTATTTACATTGTTATCGGTAGTTCTGACGGGTTCCCTCTTGACCAACCACGTTGGTTGTACTGAAGTTGCCAAAGCCTAATTAAAGATGTGCCCCCTTTATTACGCAACTACTACGTCAGTAATTGGAAAGAGAATAATCAGTTAGGGTAGCCTATTTCCGGCCCAGCGGAGTTCCAAATCATTGCCGTCAGGTGAGTCAGCCAATTGGTTTGCCGGAAATAACCCGTGAAGCAAATCCCACAACGCACAAGGTTGTTCAACGACTACCCAGTGGTGCACACCCCCTCAAAGATACAGTTGGGAGCATGCTTTGGATTTATTCAACCACCCATGTCTATAATTCTAGTCCGAAAAGGGCCAATTGGGTAGATTATTCCAGAGCACATGGGTGGGCAACTCCAGACATAAGCGTGCCAGGTACAGTGTGTATCAAGGGGGCAGTAACACTGAGGGGTTTAAAAGTATTTCTGCGCATTAAAAACCACTGTCCCTCTTATCAGGAAGCGCAAGGGCATCTCCCGCACGCAGGGTCGAAACATATGTATGGTATGCACAGGTGAACTGGTGGTGAAAGGTCGGGGGGGGGGGGGTGTCAGATACATCTCTATATCTCTATCCTGCAGTAGGATTCCAGACCCCAGCAAGCTCTGTACTTGTCATGCGCTATCCCAAGGCCTAGTCAGTTTTATCCCCAGCATGTCTCCCAAATTAAATTATGTAACCAGTGCTCGGTTTCCGTACTCTGCATTTACCCCCTACGATTTTACCCTACCCCGGGTGCCCCCAGCTCTGCCAAATATATGTACCCACCACCATTGGCTAAATTTCCTGGCTCTGCTACGAGACTGGTGACTCTGAGCTTAGTTTTCGTGTTCTATACCATTTATCCCATACACTGCCACCCATTCTCAGTTCTGCGCCCCACTTCCAAGTCTCCCCTTGCAGTTGTCACGCTCTTTCTGTTTCCATGCAGGTTTTCTCGGTTTCCAAACTGTTCCCACCAAAGTGTGTATGATCACCCAGCTTCCTGCCTGGAGCTCTACTTTTCTATTTACGTATACTCTCTGTAGCACTGTTCTTCTGCCAGGCCCCGCTACTTTAACACTCCCTGTATTTCCTTTCCAATTGTGTATTTCCTCAGAACCCCAGTTTCTTTGCTCTGTGTCCCCATTTTCATGCCTCATTCCTCCGCATGAACGCTCTTCCCCCCTGTCCCTGCCTCACCCCCCTCCTCGCCCTTCTCTCTCAGCCTCTCCCGCTCCCAGGCCCAGCTGCGCCTCCAGCTGTGTTGATCTAAGCGCGCGGCCCCAGACAGCCTGGCGCCAGCCTCGTGACGTCACCGCCCTCACGCGCGGGGGACGCGTGCCCATGGCAACCTTTGCCGGGACAGTGGGAGGACCAAGGCGCGCCCCCAGTCCATAGGGGGCGGGGCTTTCTGAAGAATCCTGAGGCGGTGCTCCAGAGTTGCGAAAGCAGAGGCTGGTGGCTGCATGCGGGGGAATTAGTGGAGTTCAGGGTTAAAATACGCGAGGGAATAAATGAAGTACGTTACCACGCTGACTAAAAGTTAGTTCCCACACGCTGACTGGCTATGTGTGCCCTAAAAGACATGTCAATGAACAAGTGCGGACTCTTTGGACTACAATAAAAATGTTCCCTTGGATTGGATCCGTTTCAAGGTCGATAGTTGTTGATTTATCATCCTGACCTGTTTTTTTTATGTTCGAGTTTATCATTTCCACTATTATATTACAGGGCTACAAATGTCAGAATACAAAGCAAAAACTTTGTGCCGTTCCAGAGAGGTCTGGGAATGTAATCTTTGCTCAATTTGCGGTCTGGTGCACTCAGCTCCCGCTAATAGGTTGTCCACTAAATCCTATTTTACCTGCCTGCTGGTATTTTAATGCAAAGTGAGTAAAAAAGGCAGTGGAAATTATCAGATTCTGTCATTCCCTGCCCCTTTGAAATAAAAACTGAAAACAGAAAATACTAGAGTGTGGACGTTAAGAATTCAGGGCTTCTGCAAGTTCAAGTAGGAGGTATGCGCCTGTTATTCATGTAAGGCCCTCACTGCTGTGGCTGTACCCGAGGAACCTAACTGCTGTAGCTGTAACCTAAGGCCTAATATGGAACAATGAACTTACCTCCTGCCTGTGGTGCAGTGAGACTCCTGTGAGAAACCCCTGCTCTCCAACAACAGCAAGTATGACATCTTTTAGAGTTGTCTAAACTATTCATAATTGATTTGTAAGGTAAATAGAGGCTGAGTCACCACGTTAAAAGAAGAATACAGAAGACTTTTCACAAACATTTCCTTAGGTGTCATCTCCTAGCCCTCCCAGAACCTCAAAATAGGTATTTGTCTCTGAGGATGGTGGTAACCCTACCCACCACCTACCTGCCAGTGAAACTTACCAGACAGACCACGGTATTTAGCATTCTTCTAGCCGAATTTGGAACGCGAAAGAGGTGCACAAGGTTTCAACCCTGCAAGGACGCGCACCTTCCTGCATGGACACTCGGGCAAAATCAGAAGCAGAATTAAGAAATATCTCCCCAGAGTTACACATTGCTAGAAAAGAAAAGGCTGGCTTTGAGTTTTGGTGGCAGAGTCAAAGTCTGAAAGTCTGGTGCATGTACCTCTGCCATGCTCGTGGTGGGAATTGTGTTGCTTCTTTAAGAAGGCCTCTCCCGTAAGAAAATGCTTGCAATGAGGGAACTCGTGGTGGAAAATCCACCAATGCACGTTTAAGATAGTGGATTTCTCAAACATTATGGGCTCTGTACCCCCAAAATGTGAATAGTGTCAAGTTCCACATATCATATCTTTATAATATTCTTGGGGATATTTCAACCCTTGTTAGGAACACACTGCTCAATTTTTGTGTGACAGAACGCCACATTTATGGGTCTAAATCCACCAAACATGGCGCCTGCTCTGACATGTACTTGGGGCACCAAATCCCACGGCCAATGGGATTATGTGGTAGTGGAAGTCCAAATTATGTCAGGAATGACACAATTATGTGTTAGAAAAGCCACATTATGTGATATAATGCAGTATACATTCGTTTTGTAATGTTAGCAACTTTAAACAATGTCTGGGAAAAAGGCACCAGGTTAGTACTACTTTAACTCCTGAATACAGCAATCAGCATCTGAAAGGCGGCCATTTATCCTCTGCAAAGGATCATCCACTGTGCAAAACTAAGGGTAGACCTTTTTGTTTGGTAACTCTTGATGTGTTTGCTCCTTCAGGAGTTTATCCGATTTGGCAGCATAGTGGGCATCACCATTGTGAGAAGTTGGCCTGGTATATGCTGTCCACTAATTAAAGTGGGCACCCTGTACCAGTCCAAACGATCCTTATGATGTATGAGGTCAAAGATAACCTTTTGAAAGCTATCCTAGTGGTAGCTGTGGAGAGCAGTCTTCAGGCTCACTCTTGAAGGAATGTAAAGCAGCTTGTTTTGCCAGAATATCACCTTCTGAATGACTAAATGAAGGGGAACCACACAGTAGTTATATAAAGATATGTATTTATTAATATAACACTCTTTACTATCTTCTACACGAGGCTAGAACACAAAGCACACAATACGAGATCAATAGCACAGTGGTAAGTAGCTCAATAACACATTGGGCTTAAGGGGGAGACCAAAACATATACCAATATAGTGGTATAACAATCACGACTTGACTAGAGACAGTGCCTAGTGCACGTAGAATCGCTGGGACCCCAAGGAACCACCCAAGGTGATGACACAGGGACCCCACGGAGGACGGATGCCGTGAGGAAACACGACTGTGTGCTCAGTACAACTCTATAGGAAAGTCGAGGTTGGAAAGTTAAAGTTTAAGGACCCTTCTAGGAGGACTTCAAGCAAACCCCTTGGAACTTACGAGGTTAGAGAGCCAGCCCACCCATGGATACCATAGTACCCGAGTTACCTATCACAGAGGAGCCAGGTGCATAGGTCTGAATTGGTGTCGGAAACCGCTGTCGTTCTCAATGGAGGGCTGTGAAGAAGTACTGCTGCCGTGAAGGTGAAAAGGGTCAGGTGGAATCCAAGCCTGGATTCTGGAAGGAAGGAACATGAAAGTAGAGGGGACAGAGTCTGGGTTACCTCAGAGTGACCAGGGGCTCGGTAGACGAATGCCCACCGATGTCGGGTGCTTCAGGTGCGAAGAAGGGATGCTTGACTCTGCAGCCACGAGGACCAGGAGATGTTAAGGATGACCAGGTGCCTGATGCGAGCTGTCCCACGAAGGATGTCGAGTGCTGAGGGTTCAGTGTCCAACAAGCCTTGGCAAAAGCAACCCTTGCAGGAAGGTCAAACAGGTTACAGTGTGGACCAGCAAGGTCCAGGGGACTCACCGAACAATGGGGAGTCAGGGCACGTCTGGAACAACAAGAGAAACCCAAGAGAAATCAAGATGACCCTCAGGAGCACCCACAGGCCGAAGGATCAGGAGTCGCGAGGGGACCTCGAGCAAGATTGCAAAGTACCAGCCCACGGAGTACTCGGTACGAGGAGGCCGGAGTTCTTTGGTGCAAATACTGCTCAGGGTCAGGAATACACGGAGTCCAATGCACAAGTTCGGGGAATCGCCAACAAGCATATGCAACTGCAAATGGACGCGGCTCACAGCGGTTCGGATTATGCAGTCCCCACGAGGGACACGGGCCTCAAGCTTGCTGAGAGGGCAGATCAACCTCAGGGACCTTCAGAAACCTACCTCCTGTGTTGCTGAAATCTTCGGAGTCTGCAGGAGAAGCAGACCGGTCAGTTGCGTGAAGGTGCCTGCTAGAGCAGGGGAGTGACTCCTTCATTCCAAGGGAGATTCTTCAGTTGTCTTTAGTGCACCACAGGTCCTGCATGGAGCCTGTATGGAGCAAGGGCACAAACTAAGCGTTGGACGGAAATGGGGACGGAGTCAAGCCCAGTCGAGGTCCAGCGAAGTCCAGAGTGTCCAGTCGGTCGAAGGTCAGTGGTTTCTTCTTGTAGAATCTTGTCCACGTAAAATCTAAAGTCTTACAGCCAGGTACGCCCTTTTGTACCCACTGGAGAAGGTTTACAGATTATCGGGACCCTCCTAGGGGAGGGGCAGGACAAAGGGGTGGTTACACCCATGTCCTTTGTCCAGTTTCGTGCCAGAGCAGGAGCCAATGGCTCCCAGAACTGGTTTGAGCTGGACTATGCACAGGGACACCAAATGTGCCCCAGAAGCAGACTTTCAGGCACTCTCAGAGTGCACCCACCCATCCCCAATACACTAAACCCTGTCTGGGAGGTGGTCACACCTCCCTGTGACAGGATTCCTATTGTGCTGCCTTCCTCTGCTCGAGCTTGGCTCAGCAGCAGGAGGGCAGGAATGTGTCTCTGGTCGGCAGCATCCATTTTGTGCTGTCCAGGTCGAGAAGGCTGGCACCGGATTTACCAGTGACCCCACGAAGCTTGCCTCTGAAGGGCGGAATCATACCTCCCACTCCGATTACTGGTGTGGAGGTATGATTCCAAGGTGTTTGATACCAAACACAATATGTTTTTATGCAGCCGTTTGAGATTGCATTTACCGCGAGGTTATAATGCACCTCTACCTATATGTATGGCTGAGTCACAGACAACCCGGGAGAATGGTCTCCGAAGGCTGCAGAGAGGCTCTGCTCATGCAGGGGCACCCTCTCACATAAAACCCAGCACCCTGCCTTCAGGGTTGATAAGGCCTGCTATAGGGGTGACATAAGTTTTAAGTGTAGAGACCAATAGATATAGTGAACCTATATCTATAGTAAGCGGTGCAAGCACCAGCTTACACAGGTTGCAGTAGCAGACCTGTAAGTCCATTTTGCATGGCCTCTCATGGGTGGCATAATACATGCTTCAGCCTATGGGAGGCCTCCGGGGTACCTATGCCCTGGGTACATGGGTACCATATACTAGGGACTGATAAGGGTACACCAGTTTCCAATCTGAAGTGTACCAAAGTACATGTATGTCAATTTAAAGGAGAAAGCAGATAGACTGGGGTCCTGATTAGCAGGATCCCAGTCAGACTAGTCAAAAACAGTGAGATGAGACATCAAGCAAAAAGTGGGGGTAACCATAAGAAGCAGATCCTACTTTACTACAACTATCAACTGGGTTTACAGTCCATATTATTCCCGATCACTGATCTTATGCACATTTTCGTTCCTAACTTTCCCCAAATGTGGGCCATCAACTCAGTTCGGTACTTGGGGATCTGGTTTACTAGAACACGGAGCAGCTGTGGTGAGATAATTATGGCAGACTGATGTTGTGGCTTGAAGATCGGGTGCCTATATGGTCGAAACTCCTGCTGTCGCTGACCGGCAGACAGGCAATAGCTGAAATGGCGGTCCTCCCCAAGTTCCTTTATCTTTTTATTAATTTGCCCCTTCCTCTTACGACCTGCTTTCGCCAGCAACTTCGGTCTCATTTAGTTCATTAGCCTGGGCTGATGGACAACCTCGTATGTCTTGGGAAATTCTCTCACCTCCTTTTGATCAGGGCAGCCTGGGTGCACCAGATATGGACCTCTATTTTCTCAGGGCGCACAGGGGCGTAACACAGGCCCCCGCATCCCCCGCGGTGCGGGGGGGCCCTGAGCTGCAGGGGGCCCCCTCAGCACAGTACTCAGGCCTGAGCCTCCGGATTAAATCCGGAGCAGGGGCCCCTCCGTGCACATTGCAGGGGGGCCCCTTAAACTTTCGTTACGCCACTGAGTACGCAGGCATACTTTGCGCTTTTCTGGTTGCACCCAATTCTGTTTCAGCCTCAAATGGCCCACGGCGGTCCATGTGGCTCGGTGCCCTCCACAGACCGTGCTTTATGGCCCTCCCTGCGGAGCATGACGACAGGTGAATACAGTGGCTTGCACAATTTGGGCATAGAATGTGCTGCGGAAAAGAGCATACCTACCCCATCTATATGCCTCATCCGTTCCAACCCCGGTACATCCATTGATCCCTACAGCCTTAGAGGCTGGAATGCAGGCACACCACCGCTGGCTAAAGCTTACCTCTTTAGGGATGATATATCCCTCCAACAATTTTATCACCTATCAACACATTTTCAAGGATGCTTCTGTACCCCTTATGGATGCCATGACTTTTCAGCAGCTCTGAGCAACTATGCGCAACCTTCACAACAACTTCCCGCTACCTCCCCCTGTGTTTATGGTACTTGAGTTAATGCTCACTAATCTCTCACCAAGAAGACTGATCATGCGCATTTACACTGGCATGCAGAAAACTGGGCCGCACAGGGTTGCCCTCGCTCAACAGCTTTTTCTGGTGACCTCAATATAGAAATCAGCGATGAACAGTGGTCATTCTCTGTACTCAATCTAGGGTCCAGTCTTCAACTTACAGGTTGAGATTGATTCACTTCAAGTTCCTACAAAGAATTTATCATACACCTGCACGACTACAGAGAATTGGGCTAGTGGAAGACCGTGCAGGCTTCCTGCATTTGGCATGGGAATGCCACAAAATCCATGACTTCTGGGTAATGGTGTTTAGGGACATTGCTAGCATCACTGGCAATGCACCGGATAGCATGCCCCTCGTTGCCCTATTGGACTACGTCAGAGAAATTCCCCTGGCTGGCTAACAGCAATGCTGCTACTTCTGGCCAAGCGTAGGGTGGCGATGCATTGGGGCAGGTGACGAGCTCCCACGAGGAATGCTTGCCTAGACGATGCATTCCACTGCCAAGAGCTGCTAGACGCGTACTGGGGTTGATGCCAGTCTGCTCCCATCCCAAGGACATTTGGGCCCCCCTGACAAGCTATCTTAGGCTGCTTGGTGACTCGATGAAGATACATTATGCCACAACAGCCCTCCACAGTCTGCATCCATGCTCACGTCTTCCTCACATAGGGACGTCTTGCCCATATGCCCCACTATGCCTGACAGATGCCATAACCAACTGTCCTAAATAGATGTGCTCAATCCAGACTAAGTCACCTAGCAAGAGGTGAATTTCTATGAGTGGCAATGTTATTGGTTACTCTTTTGGCTGCCTTCCCCTGCTTCTTATTCCCCTCCCTTATCACTCCCTCCCTCCATCCCTCCCTCCCCACCATACCCTTCCTCTCCTGTCTCATATTGCATTTTCTGTATAGAACCGCCAATAAAAAGATTATGTAATGCACCAGCTGAAATGCAATCTGTATTGATAATTTGTACGTTAAGGAAACTCAATAAATGAAAATTTAGAAAACCCCCAACGTTTGAAACAATTTTTGGTCGAGACCTGCAAATTATGTGGCAAGTGCAGTAAATCCTTGATTATGCTGTAATCTCCCCAACCATACAATTTCATAATTTCCAATGGCCATGGCAGAATCCCTCCACCATTTGGGGATTGGGCACTGCACAATGGTGGACCCGTTAGCTAAAATGAGGATATGTTACTCAGTTAGACAACCAAAAGTAACTTCGGTTTGTTTGCTGGAGGAACTACCACCATTTTATACCCAATACTCTGTTACTTCCCGGCTTTAAATATTTCCCAAAGCGCATCTTACTTCATTAGGCAAAGAGGACATCCTTCGGTTGTTTCACTAGGACACTTTATTTCCAGAGTCACTTTATTTCTGCTGGGCCAGCCATTTTATCATGCATGGCTTTGCTAGAAAAGCCTTGAGGAAGCTAATGTTTCTGGGTTTGATATACTTCGTAAAAAAGAAGACAAGAGGTGTTTGGCAAAACAGTAATAGTTTGTTTAATTGAACAATTCGGCCAGGAGAACAGTTGCAGGCACAAGGTCTGAGGACTGTCTCAATTTACATTGGGTTTTTGCTCTCTGTAGATACAAAATTACAACAAGCAATAAAAGTTTCCATCTTATCATATATGGTGAGGAATGTTGGTTGCTGCCTTAGCGTCATTAATTAATTAATGGTCAAGTGGCTACTATAGGTGGATCTCAACCTTGCATGGACACAGTGGGGACAGTGGTGAACGTGTCCAGATGTCCGGCATGGGGAGCATGTGATCACTATGTGTGTTAGGTCCTGATTGACTATGTGTTCCTAACTCATGTGGCATCTTACTTTATGTTTTTTCTCAGAAACATGTGTACCCCCTCTGGCCATGTGTGCTTTATTGGGGCAACATACCCTGGCCATTGTAATGTCACTGCGCCTAGCTGTGGTATGGGTCAAGAGTTTCCTGCCCGAGTGTTTGCCTGCCAGCTATGAACCCTCCCACCTGTGACCCATCAATCAGTAATTCCGGGCCTAGGTCGCCAGGCCTGCCTAACTACATACTTTCGTATCGAGGTAGATGTGGAGTTCTTCAACCGCACTATCTAACTCATGCATTTGTACCATTGCTTTACTTCGGGTCCTGCTGTTTTCATTCCTTGCTTTTGACTACAATGTCCTTTCTACTTCCTTGAATTCTACCCAATTTGCATTTTTACAGCAGGTGATCCCAAATTGCACAACCCGGCAAACCAATAGAAACACAATATTAACTGGCAATAGTGATTTACACAGACCGGATGTCCATTGTGGGAGTAAGGAGAACCAATTTAAAAACCATTCCTGCCCAGGGGCACCTCCTTCTTCCCACCTCCCGCCCTCCCACACAAGTGTGGTCAGGGAGGGCGGGAATCGAACCCTGAGTGGGCTGCATCTAACGCTGGAATGAAGAGCCGCCATCTTAGTGGAGTGAGCGGTCTAGTTGTTCAATCCTGGGCACTATAAGGCGGGGTGCTGCGTGAACACGGCTGGCCTCGAGACAGTGCTGTCATTAGCACTTCTGCTCGCCTCTTGGGTAGACATTTGCGACTTTGCACAGAAATAGTTTTTAACCTAAACTGCTATTTTATTTGTAGGAACTATTAGCTGTCCATAGTGGAAATTTTAATTAATAAAATTCGCACTGTTTGAATTTGAAGTGTGTTGTGGGAGGGCGGGAATCGAACCCTGAGTGGGCTGTATCCAACGCTGGAACGTAGAGCTGCCATCTTAGTGGAGTGCGCGGTCTAGTTGTTCAATCCTGGGAACTATAAGGCGGGGCGCTGCGCATACGAGCAGTGGGCGCGCTGGTGGTGCGCCGAAGGCTCGCCTAAGGCAAGCCCGTCTGCCCCCGTGAGCGTCCTGGAGGCGGCTGGCGCCGGCCATGCTACCATTTGCTTCTCAATCATGGGAAGCACTTGGGCTACAGTAGAGCAAGGTTACTTGACATCGGTAAATGCGTGAGCTGCCGCTCCCACTTAGCCTTAAACCCTGATGCCAATATCCTCGCTTGCATGCTTTGCAACTGGGTGGCTTTTACTCCCAACAGTGAGATCTATTCGGGGAGGGAGGTTAAGCGCACCCCGGGACCCCAATCAGGTCCGCAGCATCGGGAGGGCGGTCAGCTAAAGGCCCTGCTCTTCAAAATCCGGTCCTTAAAGAAAACATGATCTATATATTTATGATCTGCTGTTGGGGGCCAAACCCTGATATAATGTTTCTAACTGAAACATGGCTTAATGAAAGCTCTAACCCCACTATTGCAAGTGCCATTCCTCCCGGCTACCAGATCATAAGGAAGGATCGGGTAGTGGGTATAGGCGGAGGCGTTGCTATAATTCCTGCTCTATAGCACACAAAGATGAGGTGGTTGGGGCCAAAGGCCTCGGATTTCATTTCGTAGTGTCTGCACATCAATCTGTAGCTGGTGTACTAATCTATAGGCCCCCTGGCCCTGCCGGAAAGTTCATTGAGTCTATTAGTGACATAATTTCACCCCTTGTCGCTAAATACAAGCATTGCCTGGTGCTAGGAGATTTTAACATTCAAATGGGCAAGCCAGCCGAGCAGGAGTCCTTCAGGCTGCGGGAATCGTTAGACATTTTCAATATGTTCCCATATGTCAATCTCCCTACCCACGAGAAGGGACATACTCTGGATCACATTTTCTCAAATGTAAAGATAGAAACAGACGCACCTCTTCCTCTTGTGTGGTCAGACCACTATCTCCTAGGTTTTAGAGTCTGTAAGGAGCCAAATTGCCCTCAATTTTACGGGAAGTCCCGCCCCAGTAGTTTTAGACCTTTCCATCAGATTACCCCGGAAGCCCTGAGTGACGCACTAAGGGGCTGATTATGATGGTGGGTTAATTGCCACCGCCCGGCTGGTGGTGGAGATCCGCCCACCATCATAACCACATTTACCCCCCCGCCATATTACCATGGTGGGGGGTACTGCGGTGGACGGAAAGACCGTCTGCTGCTTTTCCACCGGTCGGCAGTCGTTACGATTGCCAGCCAGGTGGAACTCTGGCACAATATGGTGCGCCATCCATATGATGCCTGGCAGTTCAGGCCTTTCCATGGCGGCATCAAAGTGCTAGCGGGAATTGCTTTGGGGGCCCGTTGCGGGCCCCCGGGTGGGGGGCTTCACATGGAGGGTACCTATGGTGCCCCCCTACATTGCCATGCTCAAGGTGGCAGGCACCGCGCAATGCCTGCCATGTTCTGCATGGCAATGCACAACATGTATTTTTGGCATTGCGGCAGATGCTGCTAACAGCAGCACCCGCCGCAATGTTAACAATACAGAATGCGACCGCCAGGGTGGCGGTCGCATCCTAATTGGTGGTACGGGACCGCCGCACTGCTGGTGGACGGTCCCAACACCGCTAGGGTGGCGGGTGGACTGAAGTCCACCCGCAATCCTAATGGGGCCCTTAGTCATCATCCGATTCCCTTCAGTGGCAACCTCAAGGGCAACCTCAAGAGTGATGTATTCTGCCTGGAGAACTGACTACAGCTTCGCTCTAGGGAGCTAGCCCCCCCACACCTCTCGCTCAGCAAAATCCACCCGTGCCTCTGCCCCCTGGTTTACAGAAGCGCTCAAAAAGAGTAAAAGTGCCTGTAAACGTCTGGAGAGGGCTTGGCGGAAAAATTTCAATCCTGAGGATAAAATAATCTACAAACAGGCCCTTCAGGTCCATTATAATAAAATTCACGAGGAAAAAAAATATTTCTTCTCTTCCAAAATAGAGTCAGCGGGGAACAAAAGTAAAGAAATCTTTCAAATAGTAAGAGATTTTTCACCCCCCCCAGTGCTGTTGACAGTCCTTTGACCCCCACCGGTGAATGGATTAGCCACCTTGCTTCTTATTGTCACGATAAAATCGAAATCATTCAAGACTCCTTCGAGGATCAGTCTCTGGTTAAGGGAGTGATCATAGGGCCCCCCACCCCTGTCAACCTTGTGACGGGTCTGCCTGCTCGACAGATTGACACTGATGCGGTTGAAGCCCCCTGATCTACTTAATGTACAGTATTTTGTAAAGTATACAATGTCACTGGGAAATGATGAAGTTACCTGCTTGTAATCTTTGATCTGCTTTGGTCGACCTGTTTAATAAAAAGAAATATAAAAAAACAACCTTGTGACGGGTCCGCCTCTCATACAGTTTCCTCCAATTCCCATGAAAAAATCTGTGGAGATAATGAAAGTCCTCTCTTGGGGAGAGGAGTTGGCCTAACGGCTAGGGCGATTAAAAATAAAAGTCAGGCTCGCCCTCTGACCCATGCCCAGCTAGTGTTGGCATCTATAACAGGGATTATCAATGGAGCTGCCAATTTGATCCTCAATGCCCCGCTGCAAAATGGGCAGGTGCCAGACAGATGGAAAAATGCAAAAATTCTCCCTATACTAAAAAAGCCTTCAGCCGACCCCTTGATGGCCTCTAATTATAGGCCAATATCATTACATCCCTTTTTAGGTCTCGCCTGGCGAACGCAGCGCGAAGCGCTGCTGTAGCCAGCGAGATCTATTGTTGCTGACTTGCCTCGGAAGGGGGACAGGAGATGTGCACGCGCAGGCTTTTCGCGGATTTGAGTTGGTGTACGCGCCTACAGCCACACGGCGTGCACATCTCCTGTCCCTCTTCCCTCGCAAGCCAGCATTTAGTTTCACTTTCGACATATGGAGAATCCCACTCACCCGGTCTGCGGGGGAATCCTTCTGAACGGCGGCTTCCGGAGCACTCCAGCTCCACTACTGCCAGCACGACGCGGGGCTCTCTCCTTATGCATGGGAGCCCCGCACTGCTATCTGCCGCTCTTCACCCGGGCCCCCTCCTGGGACCCGGGACTTCAGCTCCCACACCGGCTGCACGCGAAAGTGACAGGTACTGCGCATGCGCGGGCAGCCCTCGCCCTCCCAGGTCTCCTCCCCAGCCCGGAGCTGCTTTCTGTTTTGCTTGTTTTCCCAGTCACAAGCATTTGGAAAAACGATAGGTCAATGTCAACGCGAGAACTCGAGTCGGCGGCTGGTGCGAAATTGAACCAGGGCCCCTGGCGCTCCACCCTGTCCCTAATTTCCCCCCATTTCTAATTTGTTAATAGCTACCAGGAACGTAACTGGATCGGGAGGGCGATTGCGGCTCTGGCTCTCCTTTGGAAAGGCGCTCCTTTATTCAAATCCTGGCAAAGCGGGAGTCATTCAGAGGTAACATCAAGGCCACAGAATGTTTAACAACAATGCATATTTAAGAAAACAATGAAATACGCGGACATATGAGTTATACATAGTGCATAGGAACTGAATGTACAGCAGAAAAAAGGAAGTGACGAAGTCACAAGAGGCAAATGAAGATGATAATTTTGTTTCATCCTCTTGGAGGAAGCAGTGGAGGGGGAGATGAGAAAGAGAAGCACAAGAGTTGAGAGGAGAAAGCAGGGAAACTTTTGTTAGATACTAAAAATGTCATTAGAAAAAAGTGTTTTGAACTGAGTAGTGTTTAGAGGAGAAGACAAAGCGCGTTTAGATGGAGTCAAAATAATAATATATTTCTATTATAAAGAACGTGTTGCAGGTGTCCAACACACGACAGAATTGTATCGACCATTGAAGGATGACAGGTGGAACCGCATCTGTCTCCGATGGAATCGTGACCTCTGGATAGCTCATAATTCCCCTTTTCTGTCAGTGTTTGCTTAACTCACTGAGCTATCTTAGTTTAGAGAGGGGTGAATGCTGCATGTGAACTGTTAAAGGCTGTCATTGAATGAAACGATTTAATTGGCTGCCTGCCAGATGGAAGCGAAAAGCAGCTTCATGCTTTTGATATATATGGCCGGCTTTACAAAAAGCAGGATGGAGGGGATAAATCGAGGCCAGGAAGAGTTACCCGAAGGTCAAAAAGCTTCAGCTGGATAAAAAGGGCAAAGAAGAGGCGGTAATGGAAAGTGAACGAGTGACTCCAGGAATGCCAGGTTAAAGTCATGAGTGCGCATTTACGCGAGTTTGAGCTATTGACATTGCAAATAACAATGCCTATTGGCATTGTCATTTACAATGCCAATAGCTTTAACTCGTGTAACTGCGAGACCTATTGCATTGCAAATGCTTGTTCTCCAAAGCGTTGGAGAAATATGTGAATCTAGTCACCACGGAATATGTGGAAGCTAACCATGTGCTCCATCATAGCCAGTCCAGTTTCAGAGTGAATTTTAGTACAGAAACAGCCCTACCGGAAGTCTCTGAGGTCATTGAGGAGATATTAGATAAAGGAGGCAAAGTGGTGCTGATTCTGCAGGACCTCTCCGCAGCCTTTGATACCTTGCCCCACGACTGGCTCCTGCAGAGACTTCAGGAGTAAGGCATTGGTGGCACGGTACTCAAGTGGTTTTCTTCCTTTCTGAAAGACCAACAGCAAACAATTTGATCTCCTCCCTTTGCTCCGCCCCCCCCCCCCCCCCCCCCATGAAGGTAGGGGTTCTTGAGGGCTCGATCCTGAGCCCAACACTTTTCAATTTATATATGGCACCTCTCGCTCACCTAGTGGAGTTACATGGCACAACAATAGTATCATACACAGATGATACTCAATTGCTGTTTACATGTGACAAGGGCGCTGATTTTAGGGGGGACGAGATCAACATCTGCTTGACAGAGGTGTTCTCCTGGCTAAGAATGAACCAATTAAAATGCAATCCGGACAAATCAGAGATCATCTTTTTTGGTCCTTCACCCAGTGATGTGTGGCGCCAGTTGTGGTCTTTGGACATGCCCCCCCACCCCTGCAACCTCAGTAAGTACAGTCAAGAACTTAGGGCTCAAGCTAGATGATAATTTATCTATGAAAGCTCAGATCCAAACAGTAGCTGGTTCCTGTTTTTTATTTTTAAAACCGATTTTTATTGGATCAAAAGTCACATATTTTGCAGAGTTCCTCACACCAGGAAACAGCTGCCATAGTAGGCATTACAAAGCATTTCCATTGACGTTTGATACACATATTTTCTTTATCATCATAATATAGAACCAAAGAACATAAACACATCAACTCCCCCCTGTTGCTTTAACTCACCACAGCTTCATATTTACCACTGCGTACCCTGGTCCCATATCAAAGGTCTCCTGCTGTCCCCCACATCCCCTACTCTAAGGGCCTGTGCAACCCCATACATGCCTATAAGTCCACCGTGGGCACTGGATCCAGAACTATACCGCTATAATCTGCCCATCTCTTCCAAATTTTGGGGTGCTTTTGAGGGCAACCCCTGGCCTTGAATATTGGAATCTCTAACCCCATGCAGAAATCTAACCCATTCTTCCAAGCCAAAATAGAGGGCGGAGCTGTCGCCATCCATGCCCTTGCTATATCCCTTTTTGCCGACATAAGTCCCAGCTGTAACAAGTGCCGCTTGTAGATGTTGCCACCTATACCTTCCAGGATATGTAGTATTGTCAGTCTAGGGGAGAAGGGAAGTTCCCACACCAACACCTCTGCCAGACAGGCCATAAACCTCCTCCAAAAATGTGTGAGTGCTGTACAGTGCCAGATAGTGTGTATCAGGGACCCCTCTTCCCGATTGCAACGCAAACATAACAGGGATGTCACAAGACCCGCCCTCCACAACTTAAGTCTGGTATAATATACCCTGTGGAGGTATTTGAATTGAATTAGGCACAATTGCATCGCTATCGCTGCTTCCCTAGGAGACGCCAACGTTTCCGTCAGTCGTCTCCGTCCAGCTGTCCTATGTCATCGGCCCATGCGTCTCTGAGTTTATCTAACGTACTGGCACTGTGTGTTACCAAGGATTGGTAGATCTTCGATATCTTGCAGTCCTGTAGATCACCCATGAAAACTTTAGCTTCCACTGGGCTAAACTCAGGGAGCACGTCTAGTCCCGAGACGCTGGGGTAAATGGCATGCCGAAATTGGAGGTACCTATAAAACTGGGTTTTCTGCATCTGGTTCTCGCGTTGCAGCTCCTAAAAGGACTTCAGTGTCGTACCTCACATAGCATCTCCTAGCGTCGAAATGCCAATATTGTCCCACCTCCGGAACCCGGGTAACGCAGCCAGCTGCGGAAGGCGACCATTGGCCCACAGTGGGGTCTCTCTGGTCAGCTTGTTCCACCATCCCATTTTACCGAGAGATTGTTTCCATACCTGGAAGACCACTCTTGTCACTGGCGGGAGAGAATTATGCAGCGTCGCCGAGTACAATATACTATGAAGAGTGTGTTCCCCCATGCATCGCCGTTCTACTGCATAGGTGGGGTCCTTCCGGTCCCCATACCACCATTCATTCAACACCAAAGGGTGCAAAGCAAGATAGTAAGAGTGGACATCCGACGTAGCTAGTACCCCACAATATGTAGATCGGAAACAGGTCTGCAGCACCACCCTGGACACCCGCCCTGCCCACAGGAACTGCCCCAGTGCCGCGTTAACTTGGCGAAACCACGCAGGAGATACTAAGAATGGATGATTCTGTAGCTGATAGAGCAAGCGCAGCAGCGATACCACCTTGAAGATAGTCGATCTGCCGAAAATAGAGAGGGGCATATGTGACCAATTTTTCATCTCCTCGCACACTCACACACAAACCAGTGCTACATTACTGTCCCATGCCACTTGGGGTGAGCTGGTTTCTGTTTTGGCCTGTTAAAAATGTTAATGAACTTTCTCCCGCTATTTCCGGTTACTCATAGGAAGACTGTAGACCAGGCTCTGATTGTTTTGAGGCTGGACTACTTTAACGCCTTGTACCTGGGCCTCCCAGAATATTTATTAAATCGTCTTCAGGTGGTCCAGAATGCTGCGGCCAGGGCGATTCTCTTGTTAGGACCCAGAGCGCGGGTTGCCACCCACTTGAAAGCTCTGCACAGGTTGCCTGTCCATAAGAGAATTCGGTTCAAAGCTCTGGTTTTGGCTTTTAAGGCTCTAAATGACACTGGTGCCTTCTATATGAGGAAAAGAGTTCAGCACTACATACTGCAAAGAACTCTGAGGTCCTCATCGCAGCAGCAGGCGATCAGCCCCAAGTTTCCCGTGCCTGCATGGGTGGTCGCTCCTTCTAAGTGCAGGCCTCCCGTCTATGGAACTGTTTGCCATTGTCACTCAGACGGGTGCAGGATTTACTCACCTTCAGGAAGCGGCTGAAAACCTGGCTATTCCAGCAATAGCCAATGAGCCCATCGCTCTTTCAGATATAGTGTCAGTTGTCTGTCTTGAGGTCTTTCAGTGCCGGAACACTCTGTTGAATAGCTGTGCGCTCTATAAGTGCGCTCTATAAGTACCAATTTACATTACATTACATGCTTCTCTGTAGGTTATGCAGTGCTTGGATGGAAAGTTTCAATGTTCCATTTTCTATGCCATTCCCTGTGATTAAGGTGCAGCAGGCAGTACCGATCTTGGCGCAGACCTCTGCTCCATTTTGGTCATTAAGTCCTACACATATCGGTAATGCATTACCAAGAGGCAGATGGTAGGCATTCCCTGATTGAATTGAGGCCAAGCTCATTGCTGTTCATCATTGTAGGAAAGTAGGAGCTGCTTTTACGCTTACCCCCACTTTTTGCCTGGTGCTAAGCTGTTAATGACGAGTCTGACTGGAATCCTGCAAATCAAGACCCCAGTCTATCTGCTTTCTCCATTAAATTGGTATGTTCAGTATTTAGTTACATCCCAGATTGGATACTGGGGTACCCTTTTCAGTCCCTAGTATATGGTAGTAAGGTACCCAGGGCATAGGTACCCAAGAGGTCCCCCATGGGCTGAAGCATGCATTATGCCACCCATGGGAGACGATTCAAAATGGAACTATAGGCCTGCTATTGCAGCCTGTGTAAGCTGGTGCTAACACCACTTACTACAGATATAGGTTTCCTACATCTGGGGTCACTGTACTTAAAACCTATAAGTCATCCCTATAGCAGGCCTGATCAATCCTGAAGGCAGGGTTCTTGGTTCTAAGTGTGAGGGTGTCCCTGCATGAGCAGGACACTCCTACAGCCTACGGAGTCCATTCTCCCTGGTTGTAAGTGAAGCAGCCATATACTATATAGAGGGGCATCGCATAATTACATGATGACCATCTTGAAACTGACTGCAACGAATCCTATCACGTTTGGTATCAAACATGTTGGAATCATACCCCCACACTGTAAACAGTGTGGGAGGTATGATTCCAAGCACTGGAAGAGCCCCCGTTAGGCTCTTAGTGCTTCCTGTACCAGCCTTCTTGACCTGGACAGCACAAAATGGTTGCTGCCGACCAGAGACACGATTCTGCCCCTCCAGCTGCTGAGCCAAGCTCGAGCAGGAGAAGGCAGAACAATAGGCATCCTGTCACAGGGAAGTGTGACCACCTCCCAGACAGGATTTAGTGTATTTGGGAAGGGTGGGTGCGCTTGCCAGCACCACTCAGTCTGCATGAGGGGCGCATTTGGTGTCCCCATGCATAGTCCAGTTCAAACCAGCTCTGGGAGCCGTTGGCTCCCGTTCTGGCGCGAATCTGGACATGGGAGTAACCTCCCAGCTGTCCAGACCCTTCCCTGGGAGGGTCCCCTAAATCGTCCCAACCCTTTCTATAGGGTAATTAAGGGCTTACCCGTGGGTGGGTCCCTAGATTTGTCATGGGACAAGATTCAGATCAGACACCACTTCTTCTTCTACCGTCTGGGCACTCTGGACTTCGCTGGACTTTGTTTGGGCTCGACTGCTGTCTCCCTTCCAGTCTACTGCATTGTCTGTGTCTGTGCCTATAGAGGAACCTTCCAAGGCCAGTGGGCATCAAAGACGCCTGAAGGAGTCTCCCTTGGAGTGAAGGAGTCACTCCCCTGCATTCGCAGGCACCGCAACAAAGTCGACTGGTCTGCTGATCCTGAGATCCTCTGGACTCCGAAAGGTTCTGCAACACAGGTGGTGGTTTTCCACAGCTCCCGAGAACTGCTCTGCCCTCTCACTAAGTTTGAGGCCAGTATCCCTTGTGGGGGTTGCAATAACCGAACCCCTGTGCACTGCGTCAACTTGCAGTTGCGAAGCCTTGTTGGCTTCCTTCCAAGAAGATCTTCGGGCTCCAAGTACCCCATCCTCGAGCACTTCCAGTAACCAGAATCTTCAGCCACACCGCATTGTGTGCATCGTGGCCTGCATCTTTTGGTGAGCTGTTTGAGGTCCTCTCGCGACTCCAGTGCCTCCGGCCATTGGGTCCATTTGAGCATCATCTTTGTTTCTTTTGGGCTCCTCTCATTGATCGGGGCTTGACCTGACTCCCCTGCTTTTGGTGAGTCCCCTGGACCTTGCTGGTCCCAACATTGCACCTTCTTCGACTTCTGCGTTGGTTGCATTTGCCAAGGCTTGTTGATGCTCCCGCCGGACACCGACCCCTCAGCACTCGACATCCGATGTGGGACAGCTGGTGCATGGCTCCTGGTCTTCCTCAGTGTCGCCAGGTCCTCACAGCTGCAGAGTCAATGTCATCGTCATCCATCCTACAACACCCAACATCTGAGGTACGTCTCATCTACAATCCATCCTTGGATTCCAGCGAACACTTTCTCCTTCTTCAGGAGCAGTACTTTCCTGAAGTCCTCCATTGGGTTCGACTGCAGCTTCAGACACCACTTCACACCTATGCACCGGCTTCCTTGGTGTAGGTAATGTGGGTACTAGAGTATCCATGGTTGGGTGTGGGTCTCCAACCTTCTGTCTTCCACAGGGTTTTTTCAGGGTCCACTGGGAAGGGTCCTTAATCTTTAAAATTCCGACTTACACGTAGAGTTGTACAGAGCATGCTCTCCGTGGGGTCCCTATCTACTCATCTTGGGTGGTTCCTTGGTCCCCAGAACGTCCATGTCCTCTCGACCTTGTCTTGACCCGAGTCATGGTTCTTATACCACTTTCTTAGTATATGGTTTGGTCCCCCCTGGGGTCCACTGTGTATTCTGTGCTATTTACTGTGTTTCTTTGCAAAGTATTGTGTGCATTGTGATTATCTCTGGGTAGGAGATATTTAAATGTGTTAGAGAGTATATTATAATAAATTCATATTTTTTATAAATACCTTGTGTGGTTCTTTTTCAATTAATCTATACTATAAGATTGCATTCTGGTAAAACAAGCTGCTTTACGCTCCTTCTGGACGAAGCCTGAAGGATGCTCTCCACAGCTACCACTTAGAGAGCTTTCTAAGGTTGTCTAAGACCTCTTAAATCACTATAAGGGTTGTCTGGACTGGTGCAGGGTGCCCACTTATAGTGGACATCATATACCAGGCCAGCTTCTCACAATTATCTTGAACATTTCCCGCCGGGTAATCTCAAGCCAATGGGCATTAGCTTTTGTCTGTGAGGTGAAGAAGGGTATCGACTCCCAGCCCCCAGCCCCCAGGAATGCCTCGCTGAAAAGTCTAAATTCTAGGATGTCCTTTAACTGAGCGCAGCCAAAATAGTCTGCTGCTCTCATTTCTCGAGTTTGATGCAGCAAGATGGTCTTTTCCCTTAACAGGAGCAGGTACAAGTCTGTTAGCTCATCTCCAGGAATGACCAGGGTTGGGTGTGCAGTGTTACCAGGGAGCACACACCTCTCCATCTGGGAACCAGCTAAGTGTTGGCATGCTCTCTGCACTGCAAGTAGAAATCCATAAGCATGGAGATGCCCCATTGCATATCCAGAATGTGTAGTGTCACTCCACAGTTAGCATTCGTGTTGATCTGAATCATTCCTTTTCCCCTGAAACATAAGGAAGACAGTGTAAGTTTCCATACAAACAGGGGTTTACTTTTCCCTTCTAATCAAGTGTATCCACCCACCTCTGCAGCCCAAATTTCCTGACATGTATGAGCTATGCTTTCATTCAATCTTTCCCCCTTGAGACCCATTCCCCTTTTTATCCCCGAGGTGGACGGCCCTACACAGGAATTCCATGTCGGAAGACCACTTGTTGTTAGAAGCTCGCCCCAGGTACACAAAGAGCCACTCTTGGTCTGCAGGTGGATGCTGGAGCAGATGTTTTTGTACTCTGAGTTGGGGGTGTGGATACCTCCAAAAGTCTCTTCTCCATGAAATCTCGGAGCCAAAGTGTATCTTCCCCTATGGTGCCCTTCTTACGCATCCTGTCCAGCTCAGTTTGGATATCAGTGCGCTCAGTAAAGGGCTATAACTCTGTTGGGGTGGTGTCGTATAGAGTCAGGTTTACAACTGCCCTATGTGGTTCTATCTTATTCGGTTGAATCTTGGCCTGTATCCTATATAGGTAGAGGTGAATGAGGGACTTTACTTTCTCAGGGGTTTCCTCTTGGGACAGGTTGTGCCTATCTGTGCCACCACATGTGGGATTAATAAGCAGCTGATACTTGGTAGCCGACTGTGGTCATGTGTTTATACCAGGTGTTATGTAAAAGGGCGCTGTGCAGTGCATGGGGGATGCTAGAGTTCTGTTTAGTGTAATTATAGGTGACATACGAGAGGTCCCTATGCAGACGCTGTATTTCCCCATTAGTGACTCTCTTTTGACTCAGCAGTTTCTCAGTAGTACTCGAGAGTAGGACTACCCATAGTAGGTATATAGTACCCAACCACAGAAATATACATAACATTTGTCATTATGTGGTAGTTAGAGGTGTGAGTCCTTTCGGAACCGCCTGTGCTCCTCTGGTAGCTGTGTTTCTTCTGACCATTTAGAAAATGTTTGCAATATTTAGTATGTACCCAGGGCATAGGTACCCCAGAGGCCTACCAGGCGCTGAAGCATGTATTATGCCACCCCTGGGAAGCCTTCCAAAATGACACCACAGGTCTGCTACTGCAGCCTGGGCAAGGTGGTGCATGCACCCCTTACTGTGGTATAGGTTCACTATACCTCACCTGTCACTGCACACAGAAACCTATCAGTCACCCCTATGACAGGCCTTATCAATCCTGAAGGCAGGGTGCTTGGTTATATGTGAGAAGGTGCCCAGGCATGATCTGAGCCCCTCTGCAGCCTTCGGAATCTATCCTACGGGGTTGTCAGTAGTGCAGCCTGACCATATACTCTTAAGTGCATTATAACCCAACAGTAAATGCTAACTTTGGACTGGCTGCACGCAAACATGTTGTGTTTGGTGTCAAACACCTTGGAATCATACCCCCACACCAGTAACTGGTGTGGGAGTATGATCCCACCCTTCTAGAGGGAGAGACAGGACAGCACCGGTATACCCGGTACCAACTTAACAGATCCCTGGCATCACAAAACGGATGCTGTAGCCACAGATATGGGTCTGGCCTCCTGCTGCTGACCGAAACTCCGGCAGGGAAAGCCGGGACAATAGGTTTCCTGTCACAGGGAGGTGTAACCACCTCCCAGACAAGCTGATGTGTATTGGGGCTGGGTGGGAGCACTCTCAGAGTGCTTTGAAGTCCTGCACTGGGGGCACATTTGGTGTTCCTGTGCATAGTCCAGCTCAAACCGGTTCAGGGGCTTCCAGCCCCTGCTCTGGTGCGAAACTGGACAAAGGAAATGGGTGTAGCCACCCCTCTTTCCAAACCCTCCCATAGGTGGGTCCTCAGAGTTAGTCCAACCCCTTCCTTTGGTATAAGTAAGGGACCCCTGGCAAAAGGAATTTAGATATCCCTGGACGAAACTCTGAAGCTGAATCCTGGAACTTCGACGCTCTACTAAAGACTGGAGGACTTAAGAAATCTCCCTTGGGGTCAAGGAGTGACTCCCCTGCTTGGCAGGCACCAACGAAGCAGTTTGCCGGTCTGCATCTCCGAAGCTCCTGCCGGACTCTGAAGTATTTGCAGCCCAGGAAGAGGATTTCCAGACTTCTCAGAGGCCGACCCGAGTCCCCAGCGAAGCTGAGACCCGCAGTAGTCACCGTGCACATTTGCAAGTGCATTGACTTCCCGACGTCTCTTGAAGTCGTACTTTGGGTTACTTGTAGTCCACGCCCCGAGCACCATCTGCACCGAAGATTGTGGGCCTACACTCCACGAGTGTTCCGTGAGCCCACTTCTTGCAATTCAGCTCGAGGCTCCTTCGCGATCCCTGGTCCGTCGACTAGTGGGTCCCTGTGAAGGCAACTCTGATTTTCTTTGGGCTTCCCTGGTTGCTCCAGATGTGCCCTGACTCCCCACCGCGTGGTGAGTCCCTCAGACCTTGCTGGTCTGCACCGAAGCATTTCTTCTCTTTCTGCGTGGGTACAGGTTGCCAAGGCTTGTTGTGTCCAATCCGGGCACCGACGCTGCAGCACTCAACATCCTTTGTGGGACAGCTCGAATCCAGCTCCTGGTTGTCCTCGACGCCTCCTGGTCCTCGTGGCTGAAGAGTCAAGCTTCACCTTCAGCTGAAATCACCCGACATCAGTGGGCATTCGCCTATCATGCCCCTGGTCACTGGCTAGTGACCCAGACTCTGTCCCCTCAGCTTTCAGGTTCTTCTTGACTTCGATCCAGGCTTGGATCTCTTCGGAAACTTCGCATCTTCCCGGCAGCAGCACTTCTTCGCTGGCTCCTATTGAAAACGACGACGCGACCCAACACCATTTGACACCTAGGCACCCGGCTTCCCTGGGTGAGGTAAGTCGAGTACTCCGGTGCTCCCGTGGGTGTTGACCCTAGAACTTCCTAAGTCCCAAAGGGTTTGGTCCTAGCTCACCTCTAAGTGTCCCTAATCTTTAAAAATCTAACCGCAACTTTCCCCATAGAAGCTAACACAAGCTTGCGGCTGTGTTCTCACACTGCACACGGACCCCGTGGGTCCCCTGTGTCACTACCTTGGGTGGTTCCTTGGGGTCCCAGCGATTCTACAGGCTCTAGGCCTTGTGTCTAGTTAAGTTGTGGTTCTTATACCACTATTTTAGTATATGGTTTGGCTCGACCCTCGGGCCTGACGTGTATTTGTGCTATTTTACTGTAATATTTGAAGTGTAACTTATGTGTTTTGATGTCTAGCCTCATAAAGAGGCTAGCAGGGTGTGTTTAGTAATAAATACATATATTTTATATATATACCTGGTGTGGTTGCCTTTCATTTAGCCATTCAAGAGATTATAGACTGGTAAAACAAGCTGCTTTACATTCCTTCAAGACTTAGCCTGAAGGCTGCTCTCCATAGCTACCACTAGGATAGCTTTCAATAAAGGTTGTCTTTAACCTATCATCAATAAGGGGTTGTTTGGACTGGTGCAAGGTGCCCACTATAACTAGTGGACAGCATATACCAGGCCAACTTCTAACACTGGTTTTGAAAGAACTTGGTTGATTGTTAACTCAGAAACATTATACATGCTCCATAATTGATGGATTCAGAGACCCTATATTTTTACCCTAGGGGTGTGATCCCAACACTACACCGGAGATGACCCCTATTGGGTATGTTTTAGTAATTTTTGGGGAGAAAGGGGATGTTTGTTATCCTGACATATCTTAATCTCTTTATAAACCGTTGAGCCCCTCCCCTTCAATCCTAACTAGGTGGTTTTCCTGGACCTTTGACATTTCGATTCTGGGTAGTTAGATCGGTGGGAGGTATGTTTGTGAGGGGGTCTCATGAGCACAGGGAGAAATCCAAATGTGGCTTTTGGCAGGGGTCCCAAGGGTGATGGCAGTTTTGCCATGGGCACTTTGCCCAGTGCGTGCCTAAGAGACCGGTTGTTATGTTGCCTTTTCCCATGGCTATTTCCCTGCTGGGGGCTACCTCTAATTGATATTAACCCTAGGTGCTCTTGTTATGCGTAGTGTAGCTAGTATCACTATATGGGTGTGGAAAATGTGGGAAAAGGGGGCGTATTGCTGTTTTCAGTGGTGCTAGTGTCTACCACGTGCCCTGTGAGCACCTCCTGGTGCTTGTGCACCTCCTTGTTCCTGGAATGTGGTATGTAGCGTGGCTTTCCAGCGCCCTTTATCTGGAATTTTCCTTTTGGGCTGATTTTGAGCGGTTTCTCCCTTTTAGTTTAATTTGGGCGTTTTCCCTGAAATGCATTACTTCACTTGCCATGCGGGAGAGAGGGTCAGAGGCTCCTCTGTGACCTTTCCCCCCCCCCACCTATGTCCTCTTGCGGGGTTCGAAGTCCCGGTTAACTGCTTTCCCTGTATGATGCCTGCAAGGTTGGAGCACCCTGAGTCACAGGGCCCGATTCACAGAAGTAATCTGAGACAAAATCCTAAAGGTACTACTTTTGGTATTCACAGAAGGCATTTAGTAGTAGTAAAGTTAGGATTTTGTCTTAAGTCTGTCTTAAGTCAAACTTAAGTCAAGCTTAAGACAAAATCCAAACTTTACTACTACTAAATGCCTTCTGTGAATACCAAAAGTAGTAAGTTTAGGATTTTGTCTCAGATTACTTCTGTGAATCGGCCCCATTATGTTTGGTATGGAGGTGAGGTACTCAGTTTCTTGCGTTCGTCTGGAGCCAGAGAGAAGATTTGCATTCCTCCCTCAAGGACCCCCTCTCAACCACCCTCATCCTCTGACTACATCCTGCTTCCTATCAGCGTTACTGGAGGGCCCATTGTCCCTTGCTTGTGGCTAGGGGCTCTGTGGACATGCGTTGCCTAATGACCTAGTGCCTCTCATTTTTTTGGAAGGGTGTGGCAGGGTGACCGGACTTTGGAAACCAAAAAGTGGGACAATTAACAAAAGAAACATAGAAGAAAGCTATTAAGCTAATATTTCCCTCGTAACACCAAAAACATGCCTACACTGATTGTAGTCGACCCATACTGGAAGACCTGGGATTTTGACAAAAAAAAGTGCAAAAGTCTGCCGGGTGGCAGTCAAAAAAATAGGACTGTCTTGACCTCTCTGGGACCCCTGATCACCCTGACAAACCACCCAACCTTCCCCAGCTGGAGGCTTGGGCTCGACATCCTGCTGTAGCTTATTAACTTTTCGTGTGTGCACTGTGAAGTTTGAGGGTTTTACGATCCCAGGCGCAAGGGGAACCTGGTTTCCGCCACCGAGGATAGCTTAATTTTAGAACTTAGAGGGAGGCCTTCATTGCTTCGGGGGGCCTTTTGGAGCATTTGGGGGTGCTTTTGGGACTACACGCCATGAAGGAAACAGTAGACCTGGTGCCCGAAATTGGGGACTCTTTGACTTGGTAATCAGAATGCGTAATCACACCCCTTGTCGGACTGCCCTGCACCTAGGGCGTGGCCAGCCAACCCCATCCTGGGGGATCAGCAGCAGAGTGGGGTCCCGTGGCATCACTCCTCGATGACGAACTTGGTGCGGACCCCCGATTGACACAGCTCTCAGCCACTCTGAATTTCTAGACACAAGCAAAGAAAAATTAACTCCCACTGCTGTCTATTAGTCCTTTTTGTTCTGAAAAAGGGGTAACGGGGATGCTGTTTATCTAGCACTATCGGGGTGAACTACTGGGGGTTAGGCTGTTGGTAATATTATTTTTACCCTATTTTTATTTAGTGAGGGGATCTATTTTACTGCGTATTGTGGCTCTATGATTGCGCGAAGGCACTACCTTCCCACACTGTCACTCCTTTGTGGCCCTGGTCCCTGTTGGATTGGGTTTCCTGTCTGTGGCTACTGCTGCCACATGCTCGCCCAACTGCTGGATCCCTGCTGCAGCTGTGTGGCGACCGGCAGACCTCCCTGCGACTGAGTGCAAGGTACGCTTGATTACCGTGTGTCTGGTACTAAGGGACATTCGAAGGGTTTGGTGGTGGCTGGCCCTGGCTCCTTAACCTCTGCTGCTTTTGCTGCTCGTGATATGCTTTTATTCAGCACCTGTCTACCAGGCGCCCCCGCCTACGGCAACAGAGGCACTCTCTAGGTCAGTGGTCTTCAAACGTTTTAATCCAGCACCCCCAGTGAAAAACAAATCACTGCGCCCCACCCTTATAATAGTTCACAATTATTATTTGAAACTGGCTATTTTTAAGTATGTCTAGAGTTGTTTAAACATTGCAGTTAAGTTCTGTAACTGTTTTAAAAATGCAATCAAATACATGTTTGCCAAACATACTATTCGGGTCAGGTGGTCCGTACTAACATGTAAAAGTACCCACAGTGTGATTATTAGAAAGGGAGCGGAAGTTTTGAAGAGTATTTGGAGTCCCTTCCCTTTTGACACCTTCTCCCAGCCAGGATATAAATGACAAAATATGTTAGTGATGGCCCATTACATTTTCTTTCTGCTGAAAACAAAGCACTGTTATCAGTATAATGCTTCTTTTGGCCAGAGCCTGGCATCCCCCCTGGGATCATTTGAGGCACCCCAGTTTGAAGACCTTCTGCTCTAGTGTCTTGTTGCGGCCAGCCTTTCTGGCTTCCACCACCATAACCTGTTCGCACTCCTGGACTGCTTGTCTGGAACCCTCTGGAGTTCAGCGTTGGAGGCTCCATTGTGACTGGTGCCATCTGCATGGTGTGGCCATCGCTACCTCCTCCAGGGCAGCCCTTTTCAACTTTGTGTTGAACTAGTTTCGCTATGTCCCTTTGGGCCTGCTTCTCTATACTTTTCATACGTCTTGTGATAGTGAAGTATGTGAGCTTGTGTCTCCCGCCAAGATTTGGTATCTAGACCAACTTCTCTGTCTAGCCCACTCTGTGTTTCGGTGGGTAACCCTTTCTTAAGAATTGTGTAGAAATATGTGCCTTGTGGGCCTGTGTCTGCCCACGGCTGTTCTGTTTCTTATCCCCATCTTTCCCTCATTCTAGTCAGGAAATCACTTATGTTTTCCTCTGGATTCATGGTCGCTGCCATTAGCCCTCCTACATCTGGGCAGCCAGAGAATATTTGTCTTAGGGCGATCCAGATTCGGTGCCTGTGCGTATTAAATGTGGCCTTGTCATGCTGGGTATCTGTTAGCGTGATTGCTGGAATGCGAGCTCACGTTAATTAGCTCCCCTATTCGGCTGCTTAGCAAACTCTTAATATCTCCTATTGCTAGATTGATACCTGCAGTGATTTTCTCAAAACATATAATCCATTTCCCTGCACCATCTAGCAATGATGGTAACTTTGTCCTCAGCCCCGCTTTGTCCATCTAGGCCACTGCACGTATATAATCCCTTCTGCGCCCTTCTGGAGTAACAGGCACACTCTCACGCTAGGTGACTGCGGGTTTACCCTTAACATAGCATTCCCATCTCGTGAGGCATCGCTGCATGTAGAGGAAGTCCCACTCAGGGTTTCCTCCCTCATGCCTGATGCAGTCCTATGCTACTGTCATGTCCTCTGACTCAAACAATCCTCCCCTCGGCCAAGGTCTGTCATATTCATCCCTCTCCTCAGTCCAATCTGCTAGTAGGTCGTAAAATGGATACACCAAGGTTTTGCCTTCCCTTTTAGCTATTGCCTCTTTCAGGTTATGTCTAATTCTGTTGTGCGCCCATGAGGAGCAACACACATTCTCGTCACTGCTTCCCTTGTGTGCATGCACTGGTGCCATTTTGTCTATCCTCTGTCGCTGGTGGGTAAGTAGCAGGCTGCCTTGCTCCTTTATCTATTGGTCAGCTCCTCTCCTATGCCTGAGTGAAGTGACTCTGAGCTCTCCTAATAGTCTTTCATCAACCTACGACTCCTCCCAGCGTGGTGCCCTGTAAATGGCTTCGCTTCCTTCGTGAGGAGAGTGCACTGCCCTGTAGCCTCACTCTAACTTCCTGTGGCGTGTCCTCTCTCTCTCTCACCTCGGTTCATGCCTCTCTTTTCACACTGTGTGGCCTGTTCCCTTTGCTCAGAGCTGCGTGATGGTTTCGTTAGCCTGGCTTCACCCTCAAATTCGCTACCTGTTCCCTCGGCTCCCTGGGCATACTCTGTAGCCCCACCCTCGTCGTCGGTTCCCAGGGGTCTGGAGCTTCCTTCATCTCCCGAGCTCCCTGAGTTGCTATTGAGAACTGCCACAAACTTCCCTGACACATGTCTACACTTGCCTGACCCAGTAGGAATGCGTATCTTACCAGTCTTGGAGGTGCCACGTGTCGGGTGTGGTGGACGGTGAGTCAAGCTTTTGGGGACCTTCCCTAGGGACTTGGGCTGTGCTGGAGGTGTCTGGGACCACTTGCTTCTAGATTTCTTGGGCTTAGACCTGTCTGACCTTCTTGCGGTGGGGCGTTTGTTAGCTTCTACTATTATTGGGTTGGAGTATCCTAATGCAGGGGGAGCGGGTGTCAGCACATCCATCCTTGCATATAGTGGGGAAGGTGCCGATGCCTTGCTTGCTATTGTCATCGTGGTGTTATTGGATTGAACTTCATCGAAGATGGTCTATAATTCTAGCGCTGTTTCTCTTTTATCTCTTTTCTGTCCTGCATACTTAGTTTTATATGTGTTTTAGTGTGCTCTATTATGTTTGTGTCAAATGTTCCCTCCTTAGGCCAGGGAAATGTGTGTGCCCTTGTGTGTAAATGCGATACTTGGCAAAACTTATTATGTCTTTTTGTCAGTTTGGGGTACGTAGTTTCCATATGCTTTAGTGGAGAATCCATGGAAATGTTTTAGTGATTTGGTTAGTACAATTCAAATGACGTTTTCCTAGTTTTTGTTTGTCAAATCGTAGGGTTAATTCGTACATGGTGCACTCTTAAAAATTAAGTACTATGACCTCAGCGCTTGCAGCTTCATCAAACAGTTTGAACAAGCATTTCAGTAACACAAGATACGATTGCGTACGTAGTATTGTAACACCGGGCAAATATGCTATATGTTTGAATAAAACCTGCCTGAATTCAAATCTTCATACAATATAGTTTTCAAAAACAATCAATGCAACAATATCACAAACAATAATACATTTTCAATAATGGTTGACAGAAAAAAAATCCTTTGTCAAAAATGGATATGCTTCATCACATAATATCCTCTAGCAAGGGAAGACTAGCTTGGAACACGTTCCTAAGTGGACTGGATAGTCTGCCACAATCCACTGCTAGACAAAGGTGGTAGTCACAGATACTATTTAGTAATAACTCTGGAATAGCTGGCCCTTCTTAGCCACACACGAGTTACGCCCAGTTTCCTGGGACCAATTTTTCCCTAAAGCCCAAATTACACCCTGTGCAATGCCCAGGGTTCCAAACGACCTGCACCTCCCACACTCCTTCCAAATGCTAATGGTGTTAAAAAACCTGATTAGCACTGAGAAAACCTTGAGCTAAAAAACTATGGGCCAGATGTAGGTAAATGCATTTTTGCGATTCCTTAATGGCGATTTTTAGGGAATCGCTATTAAGGACTTGCAAAATGCCATGTAGGAAGGAATCGCAATATTTTTTGTGATTCCTTAATATTCCTTAATTGTGAATCGCAAATTGCGATTCGCAATCAAGGACTACCTTCCCATTCATTCCTATGGGCCTAGAAGCCCATAGGAATGAATGGGAATTGCGCACACAATTTGCGAGTACCCAATAGGTACTCGCAAATTGCGTGTGCAATTTCAAGAGTGCAAGGGTTCCAGAGGGACACCCTGTTGCACCCCTGGAATGTGCATGTGTGCACATGAGGTGCACTTACATGCCCTAAGGACATGAATGTGTGCCACATGGCACTTTTAAAAAAGCAAAAAAGTGATTTTTCAAAGGAAATCGCTAATTACCACCAACTTGACGTTGGTGGTAATTAGTGATTCCTTAAGGCTAAATTGCGCTTTCATTTGTGCTACTTACATTGCATTTAAGGAATCGCAATTTGCGATTCCTTAAATGCAATCGCAAAATAGAGAATCGCAAATTATGCGATTCCTTATTTTGCGAGGGGCTCATTTTGTGCTACATTGCACACTGCTAATTTGCGAGCGCAGACGCTGAAATTCTGTGAATTTGAGCGTTTGCAAGCGCAAATTGGCTTCCCACGCCTGGCCCTATGAGACTTTGGTGACCGCTCCGCCCAATCAGGATAGTTGTATCACAAAAATATCATCCTGTGAGCTATAATGAGCTATACACAGTATTACACTTTTTCTTCCTTAGCTAGCGGTCAGCATTTGAACAAAGGTGTCTTCCACGGGAACGCCTCCAAGGCCACCTTACGACTGACCGACTTGGACATATAAAATAGGTAATATGCCAGACCCTGTCAGATGCAGGGCATTCAGGTTATCTTTTTACACTTCTCCCGAGTTTGCATTACGCCAAATGCTTTAGACTATCTTTTAGGTTCAGATGGTGTCTCTTAACCTCTGTGACAGCTGCTTCAGGTCGGGCCTCCGCCCCAGGGATTCAGCAAACTTCCAATCAATTGCGGTGTTTGCCCACCTTTCTCGTTGCGTAACATGAATCCGTCCAGGCGGGGTCACCTTCCTTTGCCTGCAATTGGGTACCAGGTCCCAATCCTGCTGGCTGACTCACCAAAATGCTGCTGCGTTCGAATTACTTAGTAAAAAGAAAAGGCAAGAAGCGTTTGGCAAAACAGGAACAGTTTGTTTAATTAAACAGTTCAGCCGGGAGAACGGTTACAGGCACAAGGTCTGAAGACTGTCTCAATTTACATTGGGTTTTTACTCTCGTTATATACAAAATGCAACAAAAGTTTCCGGCATACCGTATATGGTGAGGAATGTCGGTTGCTGCCTTAGAATCCTAAATTAATGGTCAAATGGCTAATAAAGGTGGGTCCCAACCTTGCGTAGACACCGTGTGGCCAGTGGTGAACGTATCCATATATCCAGCATGGGGAGCGTGGGATCACTACATGTGCTAGTTCCTGATTGGCTATGTGTACCAAACTCATGTGGCATCTGACTTTATGGTGTTGTACCCCTCTGGCCATGTGTGCTTTATTGGGGGCACTCTCCCCTGACCATAGTAATGTTGTGCGTCTATCTGTAGGACTGATCAAGAGCAGCCTGGCCAAGTACCGCGCATCAGGCGTTAGACTAACGCATTTCAGTGCGGTGGGCCGCATCACTGCACTGAAATGCACTGTCATGCAGTTATAGCACCTCCTCAGCAAGCTAGAGCACAGCTAATTAGCACCACACTGACTGAGCAAAACTCTTAGCTAGCAGCACGCTGCTTGCGGCAGGCTTGGGGGCTTGGTAACGCAGTTTGTTCTGGGCTGACTATAGTGTAACATTTCACACAACCGGCACATTTAGGTTCACTGAGAGAACGTCCAGAGAGTCAGTCATCTCATGCTTGTTCGCCCAATCGCTACTGACGAGACAGCTGGAAATTGTGTGACACACACACCCAAAGGCGGGCCCTGACACGGAACAGACCGTCTCTGGAGCTCGCAACACATTGTGCTATGCGGCCCAGCGGCCTAATGATTCGGACCCCTGACCACTCATACCACGGCCGCTGCCGGAGATAGTGGTGCCTCGCCCTTCTGCAGTCCAGTGTAGCCTGGCGGTGATTTGACTGTCACCGCCGCGTGAGTCAAACTCATGTTGAGTCTTCTCCTGGACCGAGGCCGAGCAGCCCCGGTGATGTCGCGTACCATCCGTCAGGCCGAGAGCTCGCTGACCCACAGTAGGTGTCACTCAACTAAGTTCTTCCTGATTTAATTGAGTGCGTCATTATTCAGCCTGCAAAGTAAGTTACAGCTGCTGAGCTATGCATAATTGCACTGCAGTCACTAGTCTGTCTGCACTGTGCAATCGCATAATAAACGTTCATTTGTACAAGGAGCTGTGGCTCTAGGCTCAGAGCACTCAGTGCACTTCTGTGTGTGCTGCCCAAAACTGTCAGAGTCGGGCCCAGGTCGAGCAGAAGGTGAGTTGTTTCTATCAATACCACCTCTCTGCCTGAGACAGCTTGCTTACATTAAATATGGCACACCTTTACTGTAACAGTTTAACAGAAGAGAGGGGCTGTGTTATAGAGCTGTATTACTCTGTTTCAGTGGTATGTGTATTAGAGTCGCGTGGCATCACGCGACTCATGTAATTTTATAGTGTGCATTCCAGAGCGTTGCCTTCCACTCGTGGAGGTTCCTTCTTAACGTCACTCTGGACGTTGGTTTCTTCACGGTTGGATGGCTCCGGTCGTGGGTGCATTATATATGCAATAAACCACGCTTTCAACTACTTTTACCTTGTCTGGTACTTAATAACTTGGCGACGAGGGTCTTACGTCACGTTATGAAACAAGGCCAACTGCTGTTAGAAATCACGTACCACCGTAACCACGGATACAGCGTCAAGCGGCCATGCTTAATTTCAGCGGAGTTGTCTCCTTCCTACCGCGATAGGCACGCTCTAACAAACAAAGCTGTTTCCGTCCTACAGCGATAGGCACGCTTTCACAAACAAAGCTGTTTCCTGCCTAGAGCGATAGGCACGCTTTCACAAACGAAGCTGTTTCCTGCCTACAACGATAGGCACGCTTCTGCTAACACTTTACTAAGTTCTTTCACTCTGTTGTCTCTGCTTTCAGCTTTCAGCTGTAAGGGTCAAATTTTTGCAGCGATAGGCACGCTTTCATCATCGCCTATTTCTGCAATATGTACACTTTCATCTGCACGGTATAACAGTGCATGTCGTAACTCAGCGATCTGCATGCTTTTTACCTACTGAAACATTGTTTTTGCAATTGGTCAGTGTTATTTATATTTATTTATTTGCTTTATTTGCTTTCTTCTGCCATGGCTTCTTCCCAACAATTTCAAACACCAGCTCCATTTTTACAGACTCCTGGCAAACCATCTTTGGCTTGGCGCAATTGGCTAAAGGGTTTCGAAAACTATTTGGTTGTCATTGATGCGGTCAAATATCCTCCTGCTCGCAAGGTTGCCATTTTATATGGTTGTCTGGGAGTCGCAGCACAACAAGTATTTGAAAACCTTCCACCGATTTCTCCTCCTCCAGATTCGGGTGATAGTTGGAACACATACCAAGAAGCTCTTTGTCGTTTAAAAAAACAATATGATGATGAACCCAGTATTGTTTTGGAACGGCATAACTTCTTCAACCGTAAGCAGAGTGCAGATGAAAGCGTGGAAGACTACATTGCTCAACTCAGAATTCTCGCTTCCACATGTGAATTTGGTCCAAGTACAGATACTTCAATTAGAGATCAATTCATTCTTTTCTTGTTCGTCTAAAAAAATCCAAGAACGTCTATTAAGTTGCAAAAATCCCACACTAGCTGAAATAGTGGATATTGCTAAGGGCATTGAACGTGCAACAATATCTTCAAGAATTTTACAAGAAAGTCAAGCCGCTCAAGTCAGTGTTCACACGGTTGATGGAGAGTCTCCATCTGCTTCCTGCTCTGTGAATCTCGTCAATAAGCCTTTCAGACAATCATCGAGGAAAATCACCATTTGCTATAGGTGTGGGTCAAGAAATCATCTGGGCAATTCCCCTAGTTGTCCTGCATCTGGGAAAAAATGTTCTTTGTGCAAAAAAATTGGTCATTTTCCATCTGTTTGCAGAGGTGGCAAAAGATTTACCAGAGTGAATAACCTTGAACTTGATGAGAATCTAGAGTCGTGTTCCACTAGACTCAACGATGTTTCATTGTCTATTGAATGTGATTCTATTGATTCTTCCAAAGTCAAGGGTCCATTGTGTGAATTAATTGTTGGTACCATTCCTTTACAGGTCAAAGCTGACTCTGGTTCACCTATCACTATTTTATCAGACCTTACATTTCATTCAAATTGGGGTAGCAGCGTGTCTCTTTTTGTGTCTGATGTCAATCCCAAAGCTTATGGCGAAAAAGATATTGACATGTTAGGGTACTTCCATTCAACAATTGAATGCCTTGGTAGAAAAACTTTCACTAAGGTATACGTTGCCCTCAAGGGTAGAAATATTTTGGGTTGGTTGGATCAAGCCAAAATGGATTTAATTCTCAAACCCGGGTCGGATCAACCCATTACTTTGGGTGATATCCCAGATGATTATTACTCTAATCTTGAACCTGAGAACATTCAGGTGTCTGAATTGTCTGTGTCTACTCATAAAGTTGATCATATACTCAATCAATTTTCAAAGGTTTTTCAAAATAAAGTTGGCACAGTTTTGGGTTTCAAGCATGAAATTCGTCTCAAGCCCAATTCCCAACCAATCGTCCATAAAGTCCGATCTCTCCCTTTGAGCGCGAGGGATGAATTGAAAAAATGGGTCTCCCCCATAGTTTTAGTTCGCAAAAAGTCCAGCGAGATCAGATTATGTGCTGATTTGCGCTCGTTGAACAACAATATTATCGTAGATTGTCATCCCTTACCCAAGATCCACGATCTACTCGCTAATCTGGGTGGGTCTAAGTTCTTTTCCCTTTTGGATCTCAAGTCGGCGTATCATCAAATTCCCTTGTCTCTAAAGTCCCAAGAATTAACAACTTTTGTAACACCATTTGGGGCGTACAAATATTTGAGGCTTCCCTTTGGTCTAGCCTCAGCTGCTAGCATTTTTCAGAAACTAATGGATAATCTATTCCGTGACATTCCTGGGGTACAAGCTTACCAGGATGACATCTTGATTTTTGCCAACAATAATGCGGAACATGATTTGATTCTCTCTAGAGTGTTAGGAGTTTTAGAGAGAGCTGGGATGACAGTTAGGCATGATAAATGCAAATTTGCTGTCCAAGAATTGGACTATTTGGGTCATATACTTTCTCCTAATGGCATTAAACCCAAATTTTCATTGATAAAAGCTATTAGAGATGCCACCCCTCCCAACGATAGGGATTCACTTCGTTCATTCCTTGGCCTGGCAGAGTACTATGCCAGATTTGTTCATGGCTATGCTCAAATTGTTGACCCTTTAAGGAATCTTTTGAGAAAGGGCGTGAAGTTTGTTTGGTCACACAACCTACAAATAGTTTTTGAGCATGTTAAGAAGCTCATTGAAGACTCACCAGCTCTACATCCTTTTTCTGATGGCTCAAAATGTTTTATTACTGTAGATGCTAGTCTTACTTGTCTGGGGGCCGTCTTAGGACAATGGGTAGATGGTATTGAACACACTGTTGCCTTTGCCTCTAGAATTCTTTTACCAGCTGAAACTAGATATAGTACGATTGAAAGAGAGGCTTTAGCCTGTGTTTGGGCCATACAGAAATTTAAACCATATATTTGGGGTCGTGAGTTTGAAATCTACACGGATCACAAACCACTCATGTACATGCTTTCAAGCAGCACGTCAAACAGAGCTTCTGCTAGGCTTGTTCGACTCCTGTCAAAACTTCATGAATTTCACTTTGTCATCAAACATATTTCCGGGGGAAAAAATTTCAGAGCGGATTGTCTTTCAAGAATGTCTTTAAAGGAAAATTCTGTTGTTGATGATGATGTTAAATGTGTTGTTGCTGCAATTGATGCTATTGCGGAATGTCCACCCATTTCTGAGTCCGAGTGGAATTCGGCGTATAATGATGATGTCACACTTTCCAAGGTTAAGAGCTTTATTGTGAACAAATGGCCTGAGCGCAGAAATCTATCTCCAGATTTAAAAGCTTTTGCGAATGTTTCTGAAGAACTTTCTTTAGTTAACAATATGATTATGCGTCATGAGTTGTTTGTTCCGCCTGAATCCTTACGAAATTCAATCATTCGTTCGGCCCATCAAGGTCATCTTGGTGTTGTCAAGACATGTCAACGCATTAAACAATTTTATTGGTGGCCTTCCATGGATGCACATGTCAAGAGAATGATTGACAATTGCACTCAATGTCTTCTTTCTGACAAACATTGGAAGACTCTTTCCACTCCGTTGCATCCTGTTCCTCTTCCTGTAGGCCCATGGGACAAAGTAGGGTTAGATTTTTCTGGACCTTATGATATTTTACCTACTGAAAACAAATTTCTCATTGTCTTGATTAACTACTATACTAAATGGTTATACTATTCTTTTTGCAATGCAGCGTCAACTGATAATGCTATGAAATTTTTGCAAACAGTGTTTGATGTTGAAGGTTTCCCTAAAACCATTGTCACTGACAATGGTACACACTTTGTGTCACAAAAGATGTGTTCTTTTCTCAAGACTCATGACATTTCTCATTTTAAGGTTGCTTTATACTCACCTTCTTCTAATGGTTTGGTGGAGAGGTGCAATCGAATAATTAAGGAGGGCATTCAGACTGCAATATCTTCTAGATTACATCCTTTATCCTTTGTACATGATAAGGTCTGGGCATATAACACCACGCCACACTCCACCACTGGCATTGCACCTTTTACGTTGCTTAGGAAAAGGAAAGTGCATACTCATCTCAATCCCACTTGGCTTCACAAAGATGATAGTGTCTCACTTAAGCCTGCTTCCATTCAAGAGTATGTTAAAATAAAACAAAATGCTATGAAAGCACGTTTTGATGCTGGCAAACATTCTGTAGCTCAACCTTTGGAAAGGGGAGATTGGGTGCTCATCAAAAATCCCAAAAGGATACCAAAAGGGCAATCAAAATTCTCTTCTCCTACATTAGTCATTCATGTTAGTAGAGGTTCCGCTCTCCTTGACAACAAAGGATGGTGGAACAAGAGAGCTCTTGTTAAGGTATCTCCCCTTCAAGCTGATGTTATTAGACAACATACCTGTTCAGAGTCAGAGTCTGAACATTGTTACTGGTTTGATTTGATCTATGAGAAACCTTCTTCCGTTGGTATTTCGGTATCATCTGGTACACAAATTGCTCAACCCGTTGTTACTGACAGTGGTGCATTGTCTATACCTCTTTCAAGTTGTGTTTTGGAACCATCTGGAAGCCAACCCATTCAATCTGTTGCCCCTGAACCTTCGCCATTGTCTCCTGAAATTCAGCCCAGTGCTATGGAGGCTCGTGAATTTTCTGAGGCAACGGCAAAAAGATCATCACGTCTCAGACGAATTTCGTGTAGATTGAGAGACTTTGTTTTGGAATAATGATATGTATGTTTATTTATTTTTCTTGTTCTTCAAAGAGGGGAAGGTGTTATAGAGATGTATTACTCTGTTTCAGTGGTATGTGTATTAGAGTCGCGTGGCATCACGCGACTCATGTCATTTCATTGTGTGCATTCCAGAGTGTTGCCTTCCACTCGTGGGGATTCCTTCTTAACGTCACTCTGGACGTTGGTTTCTTCACGGTTGGATGGCTCCGGTCATGGGTGCATTATATATGCAATAAACCAAGCTTTCAACTACTGTTACCTTGTCTGGTACTTAATAGGCTGCCTCCGGCCCTCTCCTCGCATGTCAACTTGATCTGGCCCAGTGTTCTCCCAGCTGTAAAGGTGTAGTTTCTGTGTGCTAGTGCACTACTGTTGTCATGGGGGTTAGTAGGAGGCCCATGGTCAGACAATGTGAATCGTCACCTTTTAGGCTGACAAGCCGGTCGCCGTTTCCCAACCTAGCCCAAGGTGCAGGCTGCCAGTCACCGCTGTGGCCAACCAACGCCCTTCTGTTCCACTGTTTATGTCCAAAGCAGGTTTTTATTTATTAGGTTTGTGAAGGACCCAGCGTGGTGCACATTCCGCTGTTCTAATTCTCCCAATATGCATATGAGGTCACACTCCAGCACCTCTCACTACATCACACCTTTGGACCCTTGCACCGTGCAGTTCAGGCCACGTCCCACCGGGTGGCCCAACTGAGAGTTACCTGTGCCAGCCCGCCTCTGTGGAGGGTCCCGCTTGCCCCCAGTACTTAAATGACTTCCGCAGGAGGCGCTGCTCTAATTTGAGTTACCCCCGCTTGGCCGTGGCTTGCCATATGTTGCCTCCCATGAAGCTGAGGGCAAGTCCGGATCGAAGCAGGCCACGCGGTTTCTTCTTGAGCAGGTGCTCTGATGCTGCCACCGGTCCCTCCTTGAGTTGCATTCTTCATGTTCACTGGCCTCTGTACCTCTCCCAGCATCTGCACAGCTTCAGGCTCATCAGCTCGGTGTCCAGCTCCAAGCAGCTGAGGCTGTGGTTTCTGAGTCTCTGATTCCTTGTCCCTCAGGTGGACTATGGTGCAAAAGTAGCCAGTTTGTGTTTCCTCCATCTTGCACAGTTATATGCTGCGTCTCTGTAGTTCCTTTTTTTTTGGGGGGGGGGGAATTCTGTTTATTGTTTTTCAACCAAATAATAACATACAATCATCCTAAGTGTCATTACTAGCAGTAATCAGTACATCAGTCATCCTTATGAGTCTACATTCGTGATAGCATTAGACCAATTTACATAGCATTTCGAAGCAGGACATTATATCAGCATTAAATTTGAAGTGAATAACAGCTCCCCCGACACCATGTGCCCGTCTCCCTCACATGTCAGTTTTGCCTTACTTTATAACCATGTAAACATGTATGTGGGTAGCCGCTCAGCTTATTTGAACTAAGTCCTGTTAGGGTCGAGAGAGATCTCTCTGTTGTTTATGGCCAGAGACCCTGTATCCAATCTTAGATATTATGGGTTTCCCCCTCTCCTCCCGAGTACATCCGGCCACTTCTTACAGCGCGTCTAGTGTTCACTCACAACTCTAATAAGAAGTCTGTGCCACCAACCTCGCTTATGCTCCTGGAGATCTTCAAACAGAATGTGAAATAAATATCTCTTAGGGGATCTACCCGAACACCTCCATTACAGGGACTAAATTCTTTGTGTAGACACAGCTGCGTCAGAGGAATCAGGTCCATGCGGATATGATAATAAATAACATGTCAAGGGGGCCCAGATATCCTTTGGTCTAGAGGCGCTAGGTAGCATTTCAGCATATGTGGTGAGTCTTTCTTGGCAAACCACCAAATCGTCAATCCAGTCCTTAAACTTGGGCGCCCGTCCCCTGCCCCAGCGACAAGCCACCCGTCTCTTAGCCATGAGGAGGGCAAGAGCAACGTATTTACTAAGTACCGCCTGTACTGGTTTAACATATCCAAGCAGCGCAATCAGTGGCGTGGGCTCGATCCGTGCATTCGTCATCAGAGCTAAAGCGTCAAAGACTTGCCCCCAAAAGTCATGCACCCTCGGGCAGTCCCAAGCCAGATGAAGAAAGTCTGCCATAGGAGCCTGACACCTATCACAATGTCCGAGTCCCGCAAGTTAAATCTGCGCATCTTGGCTGGAGTATAATATAATCTGTGTAAAAACTTATAATGAAGTATGCGGAGCCTACTACTGGACGAGACCCTCTCAGTTTGCAAGCCACAGTATTCCCATTGGTCAAACCCAACTCCTCGCTCCAGCGCCTGCGGGATGGCGTGGCCGGTGATTCACTCTGCGTATGTACGTCCGATATATTAGGAAGACCAGTCGTTTACTCTTCGTGTTTTTAAGTATGCGCTGAAGCGGAGCTAGAGCCTGCGGCTCCGCCGGAAAGTCCGGGGTTACAGACCTAATTCCATGTCTAAGGCGGATATATAGAAAGACATCCATCGGAGTCTGTCGCAGGCCCTGGAAGAGATGTTCAATAGTGTGAAAGCAACCATTATGGTATAGGTCCCCCCAAGTGTTGATGCGAGTGAGCTCTTTAAAGTGATGAAATAGTTTCTCTTGGAGCAGGGGTATACTCGGGTGATAACTAAGAGGCAGCAATGGGGAATAAAGCAAGGTGACATTCAACATGCGCCCAATACGTTTCTAAGCCATTGCTGTGCATGTGAGTGTGGTCGGCGTCCGGTCTCTGGACGTGCTCAGATCATATAGCACCCCCTCTAAGGGGGTGGGGTGTGCAAGCCAATGCTCAGCCGCTACTTGCGGCACATACCTTGGCTGTTTCACCCAAAACCACGCGTATTGAGCTTGTGCACTAAAGTAATAGAGTTCAAAATTCGGTATTCCGAACCCTCCCTGTGCATACGATCTAATAAGCACCTTCCATTGCAGTCTCGGCTGCTTCCCTTCCCATACTAGGCGCGTCAATTCGGATCTGAGCGTCTTGAAAAAAAAGGCCCCCGGGTAGTACGGAATATTTAAAAATAAATAGAGTTATTGGGGAAGTATTACCATTTTAACGAGGGAGGCCCGCCCTGCCATAGAGAGGGGAAGGGCTATCCAGCGACTGATATTTTCCGTTATGTGAGTCATTGCAGTTCCATAATTCAATTGCATGAGTTCCTCCCTATCTTTAGTGACCCGAATACCTAGGTACCGCAGCTCGTCATCGCACCACTCTAAGGGGTAATCCAGCGGGAAACATTCCATGGCTGACGTCAGCGGGAATACGCAAGATTCCCCCAATTAATTTGAGCGCCCCAAATATTACAAATTCTCTTAATATCGGGTTCAGATTTTGTTGCGGGTCCCGTATATAGAGCGTAATGTCGTCGGCATATAGTTATATAAGTATCTGCCTCATATTGCATTGCAGAGCCTTGTCATTGTGGCGCTGTCTCAGTCTTGCCGCCAAAGGCTCTATCGCAAGGGCAAAAAGCAAGGGGGATAATGGACACCCCTGCCTGGTGCCTCTGGTGATGTGGAAGGCCTGCGATGTGTGACCATTAATGAGCACTTTAGCAACTGGCAAGTGATATAATAGCCGAATCCATGATAGGAAGAGGGATGGGAAACCCATCCGCAGCATAACCCCGAAAATATAGTCCCACTCAATGGAATCGAACGCCTTGGTGGCGTCTAAAAACACAGCGGTCAGTGGTAAATCCGGTGAGACGTTATTTAGAATAGCAAATAGGGTTCGTAAATTATGAGAGGTGGCTCTCCCGGGCACGAAGCCCGATCTGGGAGAATCAAGTTCTCCATGAGCAGACTCAGGTGAGTGGCGATGATTTTGGCCAAGATTTTAGCATTGCAGTTAAGGAGAGATAGCGGTCTATAGGAGTCACACTGCCGGGGCGATTTCCCAGGTTTCAAAAGGGAGACTCCCTCATAGATGCAGGTAGGCAGCCAACCTCCAGGGACTCTTCATACACCTCACGTAGGATGGGGGCCATGAGATCTATGTATGTTTTGTAGAACTCTATGGAGATACCATCCGTTCCCGCGGCTTTCCCCGACTGCATGCTCATAATAGCATCCCTGACCTCATCCAGCTCAAATGGTGCGCATAAGAATTCCCGCTGCCTATCACTTAGCCAACCCAACGCTACATCTTCCAGAAAAATTTCCAATTCCAAGGTGTCCCTCCTCTGGGTGGTGTACAGTCGGTTATAATGGTGTGTGAATGCACTAAGGATGTGAGCAGTATCGCCATGAACCATTCCGTCTGTATCCTCCAGCTCTATCACATAACCGGAGTACCGGGCCCTCCTTATTATCTGTGCCAATGCCTTACCGGGTCTATCTCCCTCACCATAACAGCGCGCCACCCAGAATTTCCCCCAGAAACGAGTCTCCCTCTGCGCAGCATCCATATATTCCGAGAGCGTTTCCCTAAACTTGAGTTGGGTGATACTACTCGGGCCCGCAGCTAATTGTGCTTCCAACGATTTAAGCTCCCCTTCCAGTCTACTCAGTGTATTGGTTATGTCTTTTAACACCCCCGCCCCTTTTGCGATACAAAACCCCCGGAGAGTGGCCTTAAACGCCTCCCAGATGTTTTCCACACTGTCCACCGAACCTTTGTTACGCTCAAAGAAATCCTTTATCTCTTCTCGTAGCTCCGCCTGAAAGACTGTATCTAATAAAATGGGAGCATGCAATCACCAGGCCTTGCATGGTGCGTAAAATTCTGCGGATGTCAGCGAGATCCTAACTGAGGCGTGATCAGAGTATGTTCGGGTTAGATGCTGCACTTGAACTATCGCAGGCCATTATCCTCGGGATACCAACCAATAATCTAGTTGCGCCCATGACACTGCCTGTGCCGTGTAATGCGTTCCCTCTCTGGCGTGTGGGTGAGTGTGCCTCCAAGCATCTATCAAGTGATAGGCGGCTATGGTATCCTGAAGAGCTGCGCGCGCTTTGTTGTAATGATGAGGGGCAGGGTGTGATCTATCCAGGCCAGGGTCGTACGTTACATTGAAGTCTCCCCCCCCAAATAATGTGGCTAGAGCCTATATCAAATATCTTAGCCCATAATGATGTAAAAAACTTTGGTGTATCCACGTTCGGACCATAGCAGCAGGCTAGCGTGACCGAGACCGATCCTAGTCTTCCCCATGCCAGGCAGTATCGGCCCTGCGGATCACAGATGGTTCCTGCTAGCTGAAACGGTATCTGTTTTTTAATAAGGATCACCGTACCCCTTGCGTAAGATGAGTAGGAAGAGAAGATTCTATACTCCGCCCATTTGTGTGCAAAGGTGTTCGGCCTTTGGGGAGTGAGGTGCGTTTCCTGCAACATGGCTATATGTATTCTGTGCCTGTCCAGATATGCTAATATGTGTTGTTTCTTCCTCGGATCCCCCATGCCTCTGATATTCCAGGTAATAATATTTAATGTTCCCGATTCTCTATCAGTCATATATCGCAACATTTGCTATCAACTGAAGTAATACCCTCTCGAATGGCCCTCCATACTCTGTACTCAATACGAGATCAATTCCTGAATTTGCATAATATATGCGCACACCGATGCACCTGATAACTTTTCCGAATCATCAAGGAAAATAGCTTGTGGGATGATTGTCATACAAAGAACACAACAGCCCCTCCCTCCCCTACCCACTGAAGCAACCCCAACCTGCCAGAAATGTTCACCCACTCACCCTCCCCAAATTCCAATGTAAACAAAACCCCATTACAGCCCCTGCATCAATTTTGCATAGAGCATTCTCCGAGGTACACCCATTGGGGGACATTATTAGGTAGCGGCACAGATACCTCTCACCCGACGAGCCCACAGCTGATGACCGCCCGAGGCTCGTACGGGCAAAGAGTGCCCGATGTACATTCAGTATTGCTCATATTGGGTCCTCATCTGAAACCATTATGCGACTCATTCTGTAAGTCCTATCTCTGAACGATTGGCGCATCACATGCTATATTGTACACAGCAATGCAAAAGAGTCTAAGTCATTACGAATCTTCCTCCGCTGCCGGCGATGCTGATCTCTGCGATGCCACCATGCTGCCATCAGTTCGATTCGCATGCTTGATTCGCTTAAGAAATTCCTCCACCTGCTGCGGTTTTATAAAAAAATGCTGTTTACCCTGATGAGTTACCCTGAGCCGCGCAGGGTATAGTAGCGCATAATCTATTTGTGCTTTCCGCAACTTGTTCTTAACATCAATGAATTTGCGCCGCTCTTCCTGGACCATCGGCGTGAAGTCCGGGTAGATGGAGAACGTGTTCCCGTCAAAAGACAGAGTCTGTTTCCTTTTTGCAACTCGTAACGCTACATCACGGTCTCGATAATTCAGAAGCCTCGCTATGATAGGTCTCGGGGCGCTGCCAGGCGGAGGGCGCTGTCCAAGAGATCGGTGGGCCCGTTCTACAATAAACTGGTTGGAAAAGTACTCGGCTCCAATCGCGGACTCAGGAATTCCAATTACGCAAATATTGTTGCGCCTACTGCGCGCTTCTAAGTCCTCATTCTTTGCAGCGATAAGTTTGAGAAGCTTATCCATGTGAGCTATCTGTGTCGTGTGTCTGGACGTCGTGTCCTCTGTGTCCGAGACGCGCCTCTCTGCTTCCTTTATACGGTCATCATGCCCCTCCAGCTTATGTGCAATGGCATCCATACGCCTCGACATTCTGTCCACCTTATCCACAATGGTGGCGAACCCCTGTCTGATCTCCTGCAGGATACTTTGCACATCAGTATCTTGTGACATTGCCCCTCCCGATGCTTCAGCTCTGCTGTCTACAGCCCTATCATCCGGCAAGCTGCGGGAGACTCTCTTCGTGGTTTCAAAATTCAGCTTTGGCTGCCTGGCATCCGACTTGCCCATTGCTGCTTATGACGGCGACGATGGAGGGCACCTCCAAGCTGCTTATATTCTCCGATCCCCCTGCCGAGTGGTATGTCAGTGCTCCCTCCAGTATACCATTCTCGGGCTGACCGATGAAGGAATGTGCGCCCAAGCGCAGCGGGGGATCCGCCACCACCCCCAGCACTCAGTGACAGTTCAACTTGCGCAATATTCCACTTGTACCACCTGCTCCTCTTAGTGTTTGAGTGACAACTATTCCACCGGAGGCAAAATCGTGACAGGGACCACAGACTCAGCACACACTCTCCTCTTGGAAGGACATTCCCAGTGCCAGCGTTGTTATGTGCCTCGCCGTCACTCGGAAGCCAGCCGCCACCAGCCCAGTCTCTGCTGGAAAATCCAATGTACTGCGGGGAGGGAAATACCAGCTATATTCACTAATGAGGTTCTGAAACCTAAGCCTCACCGTTCTGCACCTCCTGGCTCCCAGGACGAGTTCTCCACAAGCCTCAGCAGCCCATCCTCGGCCAATTGGTGCAAGCAGCGCTTCGTCCCCGCTTACCAGGACAGGCAAAGCGCTCCCTCTCCGTGCTCCTGCTTGGCCCCCCACAGACGCTCAGTTCAAACTCTTGCCGCCCTGAATGTTCCGCCTGCGACGGGCTACTCCCGCCGCTCAGCGAGGTGGGAATGCCTGCAGGCATAAACTCTGCGCTTCGGACTGTTAGGCTTTGAGACCGCCAGGGCTGCACATACCGCCGGCACCCCTCCGGGCTGCTTCGCTGCACTCCAGGCGGCCGCAGGGATTGCCCTCACCCCCCGCGCCGGAACCAACAGCCGTCACCGCCAGCAGTGCTTCCAGTCACTCTTCCGCCTCTCGTAGCCGCAGCGCGGGTCGGTGCCTCCCCCGCCGATGCTGCACCGAGCAGAGCCCTCCACTATCAGGTAAACAGCTGTGCATGGCGCCGCTAGGATTCGTAGCACCTCATGCACCCCGCCACCACCCGACTCGTACCTCCGGACCTTGTCACCTTGTGGGCAGCCGCGGACTCTCGTAGCGGCCGATGCCGCTCTAGATCACCTCGCTGCTCCCCCGTCGCTCTCGGCTGAATCTTCATGAGGCCATATCAGACGCAGGATCTGTCCAATGCCGCCATATGTCTCATCGAGTCTGCAGCCAGTGTTTACGCAGTAGGGAACACCGTTCCCAGGCAGTGAGGAGACCAAAAAGTAGCATAATTAGAAGGATTAATGCATCGGGCATCTCTGTAGTTCCTTGTGTGTCTCTACAGGGCAGATGTGGTCAAATATTAAGGCCACAGAGAGAGAGCCTGCCTAACTAGTGTATGTCATGTTTGGCTGTTAACCACTCCCCCCTTAGCTTCTAAAGGATAATAAGGCTGCAGTGTCATGTTGTCACACATCTTCCTGTTAATTTATTTTTAGGGGAGCGCATGTTATAAGTCAGCCCTGTTTCTGTAAGTAAAGGTACAGCTGAGTTCACTGTTACTGTCTGCAGACTGCACAAAGTTGAGTTCAGCATCAGTGAGGCAGGCTGAGGGTCTGCTCTGGGGCTTCTCTCACATCCTAGTGCCCTTCCATTTCTGGAGCTTTGCAGCAGTTTTAAGATCTTCTTAGAGTTTCTCATTGCTCAGAAGGGTGTATTTCTGATATTTATATGTTTCCCTCATCTTCATTGCTTGATTTTGCCTGCAAGAAAGTGTCACTCATAGTCATGGAATGACACTCATAATTACACTGAAATTATGAAAATGTCACACATTAGCAATCTGAAACCCTGGCAGCTATGCAAGAGTTTCCTGCCGAATGTTTGACTGCCAGCTATGCACCCTCCCACCTGTGACCCATCAATCAGTAATCACGGGCCTAGGTCGCAGGGCCTGTCTGACTACATACTTGCGTGTCGAGGTAGATGTGGAGTTCAGAAGGGGCAATTCTGTTAATAAGGACGACAGTTTATTTTTAACGATAAACGCATTGATATCCATATTAACATTAATGTACAATTCATCTTCATTCATTCATTTGGGATGGGCCCAGAGACCTACATATGGTTACCCTTTTGCTAAGCAAGCCCTCAACTCCAACATACGCATTTTCTCAATGATAATTTCAGTGGTCTACAGCTGCCCCTTAAAAAGATAGGCTTGCCCAATAGCACATGCCTCCAATGTTTGTGGCTCTGGGAGCTTTAAAACCTGGCCTCTCCTCCTTGTAAGGCATAAAGAGACTCTACCTCTGTTTAAAAAGTGCATTTAGATAGCCAGAATCCAACCTATATATCGCAGCACCATACCCTCTCCATAGCTGGAGGAATCGTCTGCCTGCATGTGCTGCCACTGACCAAATAAATCTGCCAAAAAGATAAGAAAAAGTGAACAGTGTGCTTGACACATCCCCAAAAAATGGAAACCACAACTTCAACGAGCGAGGGAAGTCTGTCGCACCCCTCAAAGAAGTCCATGCCCAAGGTGAAGAGGGCTCAGAGCACAATGATAGGCTGAAGGGAAGAAATGGATTTTGGATGCCTATAGGTGAAAAGGACAACTTAGTGGGAAGTATCAGACACAGGAGATGGGACCCTATTTCTGGCCTGTATCCAAAGTGAGAACAGCCCAGCATTTCCCTGCTCTACTTGAACCTAGGCCTTACGCGGTCTCTAGCTTTGCAGCTGCTCACTCCTGCTACTGCTTTTTTCTTGTCACTGCTTTAGGTTTTTGGAAATTAACACACCATTTTTCAGTTCCGTGCTCCTGCTGCTGGTAGGCTGGTCACTGCTTTTTAGGTCGAGCCTGGGCAGCGCATGCGCTGCTCTGCGAGGCATGCTGTATTCAGGTATGGACTTGAAGCTCTGCCCACTCTCCGGTCATATTGGCTTGAGTCATTGTCATTTGGAAACTGTGGCTTTTCATTTGTCAGTAGGCTTATTAGTCCCTCCTTAGTACCGCCTTGTCTCATTTTGTAACCTCCCATGAGGACATCCCCTGTTACAAGTGTTGTCACTTGGTAGGCTTTAATTACAGCCTCTGAGCACTAGTTGCTTAAATTGTTTTCTCCGCTCCCCTCCATCGCTTCAAATTATTTTTTTCTATAGCACGGCACGCCAGGCTCATACAGTTGTGGCCGTGCCTTTGGTTTATTTGCAGCGTTTTTTTTTTTACTATTACCTTTTGTTTTTTTAACTGCCCCCATGCCGCACTTTCACTTCAAAGGCAGCCGCGCCCCTTTCTTTAGACACAGCTCGTCTAAGGAAAGGGGCACGGCCGACATTAAAGTGAAAGCGCCACATGGGCGCTTTTGCAAACAAGCATTAGCAATGTGCTTGCACTTACGAAAGTTTTGAAAATGCAAGACCTATTGCATTGCAAATGCTTGTTCTGTCTTCTGTGAGTGAACATCTGTTGCCTAATGTTTCTTCTGGAGCACAGCCCGCTGTCCCCCGCCCTGCTGTGCAGTGGGGTGCGTGACTCCAGCAGTTGCACTTTTTTTATCACAAATCTTGATTACATTTTTCTCAAAAATGATATAAAATATGATCAATAAAAAAATATTAGCATATAAACAAATGATACCAGAGGTACATTATGAGATATAAGATATAAAGAAAACTGAAAAGGAAATAAAATAAAAAGGAAAAGAATAAGAAGAGTGCAAGTACCTCAGATTGTATGTAAACAAATAACATGGAACAAGTGTAAACCCAATAGTAGCAAATGTGCAATATATAAGCAGAGTTAACACGATCTTACAAAAAGACCCCATATGTGATTAAATTACACGTAATCATATATAAAACACCTATAGGAATCTGAGGAAACCATCCACATGTTGCCCATCCAACCTGTCCTTTACACCATCACCCCACCTCTTTCCCCTTCCACATTTAGAGTATACACGTTAGCTAATAACCTGCTTTTTATAGTGCTTCACACGTTCTTGAGTGTGAAAATAACAGAGACGCCCAACCAGGCAATTACGCAATACTCAAATTACTGACCTCGTTTAGATGCCCGAGGCTCTTCTCGCAGGACTTGTGGATTGCCCTGTGATGTTTTGGTTGCCATCTGTGTACTGTCCACTGTATTTAATTTTATGGCACAGAGCCGGTCCATAGGAGCAGTGACGTGTTTTACATGCAAGCAAGAGCGGATGTACTCTGTATCTTTCACTGAAAACTTGGGAAGGGGGACTACAATTTGTCTAAATTTTTCTTGAGATGCCCCCCACACTACTGTAGGCCACACGCCAGATGTGACCTTCTGAAATGGCCTCAATACTCCATGCAAGGCCTTCAGATATTGACTCTTCTTACATATATCTTGTTCATAAAGGACACAAAATGACTCAGTGTAATCATAGGGGGCAAAGCCTTTGCAGTGCAGTTTTACTCGCTTATTCTATTGAGGTGTGTTACTGCAATTCTGGAATCAATTCCCACTGTGACCTTCAGAATAGGACCAAAAATTCCAGTCAAGGTCTCCAGACGTATCCACGTTACTCTAAATAAGATACTCAGGGTGGGTTACAGTGCTCCAGATGTGGCTTTTACTTTTGGGCTCAACATTCCAGATGTCATTGGACTCAATGCTCTAGATGTGGCATTCAGACTAGTGTACAATACACCAGGCTTGACCTTCGCAGCTGGACTCAGCAGTACAGATGTGGACTCCAGATTTATATAGAATACTCTGTTCTAGGCTCAGGGAGGGGGGTCAATAATGCAGATGTGGCTCCAGAGCTGCATTAGGAACTACAGATATGAACTCCAAAACTGAACACAGTCCTCCAACTGTGGTCTCCAAAATTGGACACAGTACTGTAGGCAAGGCCCCAGAGACGGAAACCCAGGCGTAGCCCCCAAGTAGAATACTTCAATGTGACCTACAGAATTAGATACACTATTTCAGTTTGGCTTCCAGAGCAGATTTCATCTTTATTTACAGAAAAGGCTGTGGTTTGGTTATACATCAGTATCTCTCTCAATATCATTGTCCTCTTGTATGCAGTGGTGGCTGCTATTTACTGGAGGTGGTGTGACGGAGGGGGTGGAGGGGAGGGGAGGGTTGTAAATGAAAAAAAAAATGTTTTAAACGTACCTTCAGGCCGGCCACCCACCGCCTCTCGGTCTGCTACCGGTGCTTCTTGCTCCTCGGAAGCAGTAGGCACCCAGGCTCCTGACTCCCCTAGCCAATAACAATGCAGTGCAGCGTTGTGATGGGTCTGAGCGCCGTGGATCGGCACTCAGTCAGGGAATAGGGACCTGGGCATGTTCTGCACCCAGGCTGTAATGCAGCTTGGGTGCAGAACATGCAAAGTGTGCACTTTAGAGTGGGGCAACCACTCTTCCTCCTGGCACCTGCTCTAGCAGTCTAGCCCCACCCTGCACCAGGAAACGCGAAACTAAAATGATAATAATGCTGGTTATTATCACTTTAGTTTTCTTTTAACTACTGCTCACAGAACAGTGGGGCGACGCTCCTCAGCCATAGCAGAGGAGCCTCCACTGCTTGTATGTAAGATATTCATAACAGCTGTTTTGCTCATAGTATAGCCTTCTTACCCAGTTATAATTGTAATTCATTGAATTTTGGCTAAGCCAGGAACAGTGACAAGAAACCTCTCTCTTTTTGTTGCATAGATCTATAAGCCGACACATGTTTTGCTTTCACCCTGTTGGGCATATGAGCTTTCTCAAAGCCCAATACAATCTTGAAAAGCACTTTACAGTGTCAAGTCACTTGATGTAGTGAGAATCAGTTCCTTTTGCCAGATGAGTCTGGCCATGGACTACCAACTGATACTCTCTATTTGAGGCAACTTGAAAAGTAAAATGTATTTATCAGCTGTGCGTGTGTGGCATGCCGCGAATGCTGCGATGGGATGGAAGGACCGCCTGACTCGAGCGACCCCGCTGTATGCCTCAGAAAGGCTGGGCTGTTTGTGGAAAACAAAAGGATTTGAGAAATGGGATATGATTGGCATCTGTAAGGTGAGTGATTTTTGGGTGAAAGGGAAGTTTAAAACGTTTGACATGCTGAAAGTGGAATATAAGCTGAACGATAGGGAGTACTTCCGATATGCTCAGGTCCGCCATGCGTTGTGTTCGGTTTTTCCTGATGCTACTGCTATCCCGGAATACTCCCCATTGGAGGACAGGGTGCTAGATGGCTATGTGCCTGACAGCCCAATCTCCTTGATCTACAAAAAGCTCATAAACGACCGGGCGGACCTGCTGACCCGCCTGAGGGAGGTTTGGGTAGCTGATGGTTTGGTATTAGACGATGAGGACTGGGTATCGGCGGTGGCCTCCCCGAGGGAGGTGGCAATTCCGGCTCGCCTTCGGCTCGTACAATTGAAGATACTCCATAGAGTGTATGTCACCGGACCCCGCCTTATGCGCATGGGTCTTTCCGTGGATGGTCTGTGTAAGCGTGGCTGTGGTTTGCTGGGTACCTTCCTTCACGTCATATGGGAATGTCCTGAGGTGGCTCACTTCTGGAGTCGGGTGCATGCGGTAATGGAAGAGGTCACACGCGTCGCTCTGTTACCAGAAGCTAGAAGGTGTCTGCTGCACGTGTGGGAGCCAAATGATTATGATGTGGCACAGACGCAGTGGGCGACTTTGGGGAATATGGTGGCTAAATGCGACATCGCACAGTTATGGGGTTCTCAGAGGTCGCCCACGATCTCGGTATGGAAGGAGAATATGGACTGGTGCATGTTTAGAGAAAAGACGGTGTATGTGTCGAGAGGCAAGCCCAGGAAATGGTCTAAGGTGTGGGGTCCATGGAATTCCTATCGCGGAGACATCTGCGCTCCTCCTCTGGCGATAGTATTGGATGTTCCTTTGTCCCCCTAGCTGAACATTCCTAATTTGCTCTGTCATGAGTTTGTTACAGTTTGACTTTATCTCCACTCCCGGGCCCCCCCCCCCCTCCTCTGTCGCAGACCATTCATGATTGCTTTGCGGAGGGGACTTTCCTACCCCGGGGAGCACGTACTGATATTTATCATTCTTATTGCCTTGTTCATGTGAAATGTTTGTAAGTTTTAAATTAAAAGTTGAAACTGTCTTTATATTGGTATTCGGATACAACTGCTGCCTTTACTCAGGGTACGGACGGCTTAACGGGATCTGTTGATTGACATGTCTGTATAATGATGAACTAACTCTTCTCGTACTACTTAGCGGCCGGCCCCAGTGGTTGTAGGCCCATGTCTGTAACTCTTTGATGTCAAATAAAGGTTTCTTCAAAAAAAAAAAAAAATGTATTTATCAAAATAGGATTAGGCCCTGCACAACTTCATATGGAGAGAGGATGTGGCCTTATGGCCAGAGCTGCTGACTTTGGAGCTGGGGAACCAGGTTCGAGCCTGGCGTCAGCTCAGCATCCTGTGATTCTGGGCAAATCACTTTGGGTCATATTATCAAGGACGGCGTTAAAATTATCGCGGCTTTAGCGGCAGAAAACTGCCGCTAGGCGGCGATAATGGGCTTGATAATATGTCGCAGAGAATTCCAATAGAAGCCCATGTTGACACCAGAACATGAGCTTCTATGGGAATTCTCAAGGGCATATTATCAAGCCCATTATCGCCGCTTTGGCGGCAGATTTCTGCCGCTAAAGCGGCGATAATTTTAACGCTGTTTCTTGATAATATGCCCCTTAATCTCCCTGTGCCTACTAAAACCGAATGTGTCCTTGTGTAACGTAATTGATATTCATGTAAAGCGCTCCAATACCTTTGGGTCAAGTTCCACTATATTAAACTGCAACAAAAAACGTAACTGCTCTGGATATATTTTTTTAAAGATACTATGATTCAACTAAAAACAAACATTTTTCATTCACATATAAACGGTTTCATTGTGGCATATCTTTGAAAAATTGGGATTTAATGTTAAGTAACAGTGCATATGTAACATAATGTGCTCACAAATCCAGCCGTGGTCCGTGCAGGTAAGAGCGGTGGGGTCGGGTTGACGAGGGAAAATGTATTATTTATTGAATTTTCCCTCAGCATCATCCGTCGGAATCCCCCTCAACCCGGCCCCACCACTGTTACCTGCATGGACCGGGACTACACAAATCATGCAACTTACAGAAGTACATCACACTGAGCTACTCTGACCAGTGGGTAACGAAAATTGAGGGGCCCCCCAGCAAGGAACTGGAGGGGCCCCCTCCGGACTCTATCAAGAGCTCTCGGGCCAAAGTGCTGTGCTGAGGGGGCCCCCTGGAGATTGGGGGCCCCCGCACCATGGGGGCTGCAGGGGCCTGTGTTACGCCCCTGACTCTGGCTTACATAGATGGATTGCCACATGTTCCTGGTAGTTTACAGGCTATCCCATGTCCGTGGATAATTTAACATGTGACCTACAGGTTTCCCACACGTCAGGATGTGGCCTTAACAGCCAGAGCTGCCGGCTCTGAAGCTGGAAAACCAGGTTCGAGTCTCAGCGTTGGCTCAACGTCCTGTGATTCTGGGCAAATCACTTAATCTCCCTGTGCCTATCTAAAAAATGAATGTGACATAACTGTTGCTCATGTAAAGCGCGACAATACCTTCGGGTCAAATTTGCGCTTTATAAATGTGCCCCAAAAAATGCATACCAGGGTAGAGGACACATGACTCTATAAAGTTTTCTTGACTACAGCAATAAAGAATTGATGTATCATTCAATGAAGCATCCAAAATTTAACATAGTACTTCAGATAATGCTCTGCCAAGGATGTGTCTAGTGCACCCCTCGCAGCCTTTTTTTAAGTCGCCAAGGGTGGTGAGATTGAGTGCTTGTGGAAGGTGGAATGAATAGAGCTGGAACATTACATGAAGGCGCCGGGCAACTTTTAGGGCCGGGGACCCTATGCCAGTCTGCGGGCCTGTTTGAAGGGTGAAGAGGAGCCCAAAGCGGTACCCTGGAAATGAGAGTGAGTTGAATGGTATGGGCGTGATAATCAACCCTCCGTTTTTATGCAAGTTTTTTTCTCTCCGTCCATTTGTTCAGCCAATCGAACTTACCAAAAACAGGGAGAAAAAGGATCAAAACAAGTGGGGAAATGAAACTTCCCCACAAGTTCGTGTGAACCGCTCTGACAGAACAGCGGTACAAAGCCGCCTCGCGGGCAGGAATGCCCCTTCTTTTAAGTGAAGACCCGTCGCTAGGACACCCCAAAGGAGCCACCCGGAATGCTGCCCCTTCCCTGGGCCGGGCTCCCTTTCTGAGCGGGACAGAGGCGGCCAAGCTGTGAGAAGCCGGGATTAAGCGCACTCGGGGCCCGGGCGGCATGGCGGCCCTCGGGGCCGCACAAACAAGCATCTGGGGCTCCGCTGCCCACAATGGGGTTACACAAAGGTGCCCGGCTCCATGGGAATGCAGATTTCTCTCCCCATTGAGGAAAAAAAAGAAGACAAAAACACAGAGAAACCTGTTGCTGGAAGCTGCGTCACACCAGAAGGCTGACAGAGAGGCGATAAAAGCACAAATCTGTTTTAAACTAACTTAAGGTAATTGACCCAGGGCCACACAAAATAAAACTTCGCCTTTTTCCCTACAATTACACTATGTTTGAGCCACCAATTTATTTATTTAACATAGCGCGGACATAAAGTTAACCCAAAGGCGATAAAACACTTCACATAAAAAGAGGCAGGTATGAACTGATAAAAAGTCACACAGGCATTGCACGAGGAGTAGCAAGTTACGTAAGCATGCAAAGTTACACAAACCTTACATAAGGTAAAAGGTGAAGGCCAGGCAAAACAAACTTGGCGCCGTGTGACCCGTTAGTCAGCAATAATCCCCCAGGGGTCTCGTGAAGGGATCAGGTTGGAAGGTGTTGCCCAAGTTCAGCGAGAGGGGTGTGTAACGATCGCGAGAGGTTAAACAAGCAGAAAAGAATGTCACTTGACAGCGAACAGGAAGAGGACAGGTGCAAAGGTAGGAGGTCATAGTGGAGAGTAGGCCAGCCCCAGTAGAAGTAGTTTGGGCATGAGCTAGCCAAGGATGATAGGGCGTCAATAAAAGTGTATTATCGAAGAGGGCAGCTTTCAGTCCAGCCTTGAGTATAGACAATGAAGTAGTAGTTCGTAGGTTCGAAGGCAAAGCGTTCCAGACTTTGGTAGTACAACCCGAAAAGGATTGTGCCATTGTGTGTTACTTTTTTAAATGTCAGGGATTCAAGAAGCCATGTGCCCGTACTATGTGAAGACCCGAGCCTGCCAGATAAACAGCTTCGATGCCGGGTATCGCGGAGTGACGGTGTGTAGAGCCTCATAAGTGATGCAGGCTGTTTTATATATAAGGGTTAAAGTACCCCCTGACGTACATGATAAGGATATTGCAAGTCACAGAGGAGTTCCATAACCTTATAGAGAAAATGAGGCCGAAGGCCGAGTTCATTTTTAGGGTTATGGAACTCCGAGGTGACTTGCAATAACCTTCTCATGCATACCAGGGTGTACTTTATCCCATATGATACATGGTCACACCATAACCTTTCCCACAAACCACTTAATACCTTGGTGCATAGAAACTTTCATATGAAAGAGCGAACATGTTTGCAAACATGAAGAATAAAAGTAATACCTCTAGCATAGTCTGAGTCTAGACTGTGAGAGATTCGCTGAACACGTGATGTACGGCACACACAGGGGTCGTGGCAGAGGACGTGAGAGGGCGCAAGGATGCGGAGTAGCAGGGCTCCTTGGGCTCCATGGGGAAATCAACAGCGGCATCAATGGTACTCAAGCTCTCCTCCATCTTTTGCCTGCCTGCCTACTGCTTGTCTACCGCCCGCTCCATCGCCCATCCACCCACCTGCCTGCTGTCTACCTACCAATTGGGCTACTCCTGGGTGCGAGAGCCTAGACAGCCGCTTTTCTGGTGACAAGCTGGCATACCGGAATAGCGGGGCAGAAGTCAGGAGGAGGGTTGGGTCCTCCTCCCTACTGTTGATTACACGCCAGTATTGGCATGAGAGTTAGGGAAAAGGAACATTTGGCCGGCACGGGCCGCGGCAGAGAGATGTGCAGCAGTCCACATATCCAGCAGTTTGTAACATTCGATGTATCATGGGCTTGGTGGAGTGTTTGCAAAAACACATTGTCTACATATATCTTTCTGTGGGGCCAAAGTAACAAACGTGTTCAGAGGGAACAGGCGTCGTACCAATCAGAGAGTGCACAGGATTTTGTCCTCTAGGAACCATACTATTCCAAGAACTGTTATCAGGGAAATCAGGACAACTACTATGAAAACTATTTCACTCCTTGTAGACCAACTAAACCAACCAGACTCATTCTGCCTGAAAAGTGGGACTGTAAAGGGCTGTTTCTCCCCCTCAAGGGGCCGACCAAATGGATACATTTTTAAACCAGAGGAAAGGACATGCAATGAAGCCAATGACAAGAAGACAAGAAAAGGGGCCAATGTTCCCAGTGTCCGTCAGAGCCTCTCTGGTAGACTCCTATTGTTCATCATCAGTTGGCGCAGTTGAGCTCCGGCGGTGGAACTATCGGACCAGCTCATTTTCTTGAAGAATCCCACATTTTTCAGGATAAGGCACCCCCTTCCCAGGGGGGCACACTCGATCAATCCTGTCCAATGTTCGAACAATGCACCATTCTCGTCTCTCCCTATGCTACTGTTGCCTGACTTATCGAGTCCATCCCTGCTAGTCTGATTTTCCCTTTGGTGCACTGTACCTCCATCAGGGGTGCAGATTATACAGAGCTACTCCAGGGACAGAGGGGTCTGCAAAAAGGGGCTCAGACACAGAGAGTCCAAAGGACTGGGGCTCAAGCACAGATGGGCCAGCACACTGGGGCTCTTGGATGGCCTTGATCTCAGGTGGCACTGCCTTGTTCAACACTGTGTCATTTTCTCCTCCGTTTTTGTACCCACGTCAGCCGAGCATCTGAGAAAGGAACAAAACGGGGCATCTGCTCAGTTTCAGAGTTGCCGACTCAGTCAAGCGCCCATTGGTCGTAGGGTAAATGGAGGGGCACCTTGCGGCAGTGCTGGGAGTGTATCCAATTCTTCCGGCCAGCCACCTTCATGACGGTGCGGGTAGTGAGCCACACCTGCGCAGGCCCCTTCCACTGTGGCTCCAAACTGACTTTCCTCTGGAAGTGTCTGGTCAGCACAAAGTCTCCAGGCCGAATATTGTGTCCTGGCCCCTCGGTTCTGGTGGTAGGGCTTCATGGATCTGTTGGTGAATAGAACTCAAGCTTTTAGTTAACTCATACAGATAATCCACTAACAAAGGGTATTCAATTTCCGAAAACCGTCGAGGTCGCAGGACGCCCCAGACATTCGCCGGGCGTCCGAACATGACCTAATACGGTGACAACCCTGTCCTAGCATGAGCCGTAGCTCTTGTAGACAAAACGGCTAGTGGTAAAGCATCTGGCCACTGCGATCCTGTGCTCTCCTGAATGCACAAACAACCACCAACACATATTTTAGATTGTTGACTCGTTCCATTTCGATGAAATCCATCTGAAGGACATCGAAAGGGAAGGAAGGGGGTGCAAAATTACCACGGGATGTAGGGGTGCTTTTCCAGGATTATACTTCATGCACACCATACAGTACTTGACTAGATGAGCAGCAACCTTGGGAATGTTGTCATTCTGCCATACAGGCTCTAACAGTTTACAGATACTTTTTGCACTGATGTGGGCTGGCCCGTGCGCCATAGTGACCACAGGGAGTACATATGCATCCAGTAACATCCATCTCTGTTTTCCTGAATTATCCGTCCAACACCCATCCTCATCTAAGCACGCTGTGCTCTCCTGCCATACTACCAACTCCTCAACCGTTGCCTCACTCTGGATCTCTTTCACATTGTCTAGTGTATCCTCAAACATAGTGACCTTGGGCACCCACCTGGTGGGACTGGCTACAAACATCCTTTTAATCTTTGTTCGAGCTTTCTTCTTAGCTGTTTGATCTGCAAATGCATTCCCCCATCCAACATCATCAGTAATCGCCTTATGGGCACTACACCTTACTATATCCAGTTTCTTAGGAAGTGTCAAGGCGGACAGAAGCCTATGTATAAGAGGGCCAAGCTGGATACGTGTCCCATGGGAGGAAAGAAGCCCTCTCTCTGCCCAGAGCCGCCCAAAATTATGGGCGACCCCAAAGGCGTACTGGCTGTCAGTATAAACATTAACAGCCAGTCCCTCGCTCAATTTACAAGCTCTAATGAGGGTGACCAGCTCAGCTACCTGAGTGGACTGATAGGGAACTCGTGATGTCTCAACTACCGTATGCAGTGTAGTAAGTGCATATGCTGCAGTGGTAGTGCCATCTGGTAATTTGAAACAAGAGCCATCGACATATAGTTCCCATTGGGGGTCAGATAAGGGAACATTAGTCAGATCTACCCGTCCCTTCGTCTCCTCCTCTGTCCGAAAAATACAATCATGTATGTCAATTTACTCACTCTCCGAAGGGAGGGGTAGTAACGTAGCTGGGTTCAGAGTGGCACATCTTTTTATCGTGACATGCGGGACAAAGAGCCTTAGCTTATAACCAGTCAGACGTGCACTGGTAAGGTGCTGTGTCTTGGTCTTATTCAATCGGGTATCCACAGCATGGGGCACCATGACTGGAAGGTCAGTATCAAGTATGAGCCGAGCTGATTGTCTTATCGAAACGGCCACTGCTGCGACCGCTCCTAGGCATCTCAGGAGGGCTCTGACGACTCGATCACGCAAAGCAGAAAAATAAGCACATGCCCATTGCTTACCTCCAAAGCCGTGTGTTAAAATAGAGAGCGCACAGCCAGCCGTCTCGTGTACATATAGCACAAACGGTTTCAGGTAATCAGGCGTGCCAAGCACAGGTGCAGAGCAAAGCACAACTTTTAATTGCCAAAAGACTGCTGACATTCAGGCATCCAAGGCAGGGGCTCATGCACATCTTTAGTGGTTAGCTAATCAGTAGGAAGTGATGCCATTAAAAGCTTGCACATCCCTCTGAGTTTTAGGGATAGGCATTTTTTACAATAGCTCTGATGCGCTCAGGAGTCAATCTACTACCCTCTTTCGACAGTAGGTGACCCCAATAGGTGACCTCCTGTCGACATTATTGAAATTTAGAGAAAGAGACACTTTTTGTCCATGGTGAGCCAAAGTAGCAACACCTTAACTGTACTGTTTTATGCATCTCTGTTCAGTGTCAGAAGCTATTAGTATGTCATCCACATATTGGAGCAATACATTACCTGGGGAAAGCGTGAGGGAGTCCAATTGGGCTTTCAAGGCTTGGCTATATATACTAGGGCTCTCAGTATAGCCCTGAGGAGCGCGGAAGAATCTAAAGCTTCTGTCAGCTAGGGTAAAACCGAACAAATGTCGGCTATCAGGATGGATCGGAATACTAAAGAACGCATTTTTCAAATCAATGATAGAGAAGAATTTAGCAGAGGAAGGAATCATTGTCAGAAGAGCAGTAATATCAGGGACCACTGGGAACTGAGGAGCCACTATTTTGTTAACTGTGCGCAAATCAATCACGAAACAATAATCATCTGGGTGGTCATCGGGGGAGTCTGAAGATGCCTTTTTTAGAATAGGAAGAATAGGGCTATTACACACATTCGCGCTGTCTCTTCAACCACTCCCTACTCAATGAGATCCTGTATAATTCACACACAGAGCTCACTCCCCCGCTTGTGGAATTTTGTACTGGGGAATACGAGGCAAAATGGCATGGTCTTTAACTTTAATGGAAATCAGGGGTATTTGCAATAGTCCCACATCTGTATCCCCAGTGGCCCACAACGTCTGCGGCACATCTTTAAATTCAGCAGGGAGGAGTGCATCTTTTAACAGGCACTGCTTAGTGCTACCGACGTTCTGGCCCATCATCATGTAAACACCGTCAGGGGAACAAAAAATTGTAGCATGTAGCCTCTTTAATAAATCCAAGTTCATAAAATTTTCTTCACAATTAGACGTCAACAAAACCGGCGAGTCCACAGTAAAAGGACCAATTGTCAAGGCAAGAGGTTTAGAAATGGGGCTCACAACCGGCACACCAGAAAAGCCTACCGAAACATTATTTTGGCCAGACAGAGCTGCCCCGGGGACCAGCGAATGAGAAACAGAGCTATTCATTGCACCTGTGTCAACTAAGAATTTCTTAACTGAGCCTTGCAAATCTGCGTTGACATAAGGACCGCGCTGATCCACAATTATCTGGACTGGTCCCCCCCTGCCCCTGGCTGTCCTAGCTGTGAGACATCCCTGTCACTTCATCCAGATCATAATCGTCGTGGTAGTACTGTCTCCCTCGAGTGTCCTCAAAATAGTTCTGGTCTGAGCGACCCTACGATGTCCTATCCTCTCAAACCCTATCCTTATCATTTTCTTCGCTGCCCCGTCAACGAGAACCTCGTCCTCTGGGGGCCGCAACTTTCTGCAACAACACCAGACACTCGCTACGCCAGTGCCCCTCCTCCTTGTAGTACGCACACTGATTTGGCCCTACTGGCGCAGCGTTCCTGCTAGTACGGGAAAGCTGCAGGGCCGGACCAGCTCCACGTCCCCTTCAGTTTCCCCTAGATGCCTGCTGTAACAACACCTTCATCTTCACTTCCTTGTGCTTCTTTTCCACCTTCTCCTTCTCCTCATTCTCTCTGTGTTCATACTACTGTGCCATTCTCAATATTACAGAAGGGGATGATGTTGTCCAAGTGCTCTCTGAAGCCTGCAACTGTGCTGCAATATCTGGGAGCAAGTTTGTAACAAATCTATTGAGGAACAATCGGACACCCCCCTCCACTGACAAATCCTGTCAGCTAAAGTCCAAAAACACACCCTCGAACCATGTGAAGAAATCAGACACACTTTCATCTTTCTTCTGACGACATGCCATTAACTTGTCCCAATCTACTCTCCTTGGTGGAATAAGAGAATGCATATAAGCGATTATTCGGCCATCCAAAGCTAGTATCTCGGCCCTAGGCTTCTCACTAGGCTTCCTCTCCTGATCCCATGATTTAGTCTGCTCCCATTTACCACCCAATTCCACACCGTGGTCCTGTGTGTACACCTGCCTCCAAATATCAACGGGTACCAGTAAACCAATGAACATTTCAATATCCGAAAATGTCACCACTGTCTATGAAGCGGCTTCCATCAATTTCTTATAGTATGCAGTAGGATTTTTCCTAGGGTCGGGTAACTTAGTCTTAAAGGATAACACCTCACTCCTCTTCCACGGGGTATAGACCCACTGTTCTTGAAAATGGGCCTCTACCCTTGGTCTAACAACAGCATTATGCTGATCTCGGAGCTCCGGGAGCTCAGGGTGATATATGGGATGGACTTTCCTCATCGGAAACTGGGAAACTGCCTTCGGGCTCTTCTCAAGCAGCCTACTTTGGTAAGCTATCAATGTTGTAACATTACCGTAAACCTACCCAGGCGCCATACCAGCAGCATACACATTTTCACTGATATCATAAATAATCTGGGGTGGTACCTCATTGAAACACTGTTCCCACAATCCAATCAGTGTAGCCGACATATGCTTAAGGGCATGCTGCTGCACAAATGGATCATAATTTCTCATCACACTCCACACATCTTCCGTACTATAGATGGGATGATGAGCCCACTGAGCAGCCTGATTGGCTACCACCTTTTTCTCTTCCTCTCCCACAGCAGATCGTATCAATATCTGCCCCAGTCGCTCCCTGGAAGTTGCCCAGTCCCCGCCCCCCTTATCCATGTACAGGTTTTGCGCTACCCAGCACTGTAGGGGAATGAAGGAGAAGGGAAGGAGTAGCAACAGAGGGAGCAGGCACCAATGTCGTCAATGGCTGTGTTGTAGGTGTAAAGGCCGGAGAGAGGAGAGACATTGACACAATAGGAGTAGCAGGGAGACTAGCAGTTATCGCAGGTGTAGAAGGCGAAGCCACAGAATTGACAGGAGGCGTGGTGGCCAAAGCAGCTGGGTCAGTAACAGAAGAAGCAGAAACAGCAGGGGCAGAAGAGACAGACGACTGAGGCTGTGGCATGGTAGGATATATTCTCTGCTGGGCGTGTGGAGGACGGATGTCTAACAATAATCATTTTCTTCTCGAACCACATAAGACTTTTCACATTGCAATCAAAACTTCCTATCGGCACACTCTATCACCTTCTCAGTCTTCTCTTTATCATACGTGACAGCTTTCTGAGTCACTGTCTGCATCCTCCCCTTTTGGGCCTCCTTTTCTGCTTTCATTTGCCTCTGTTTTGCTTCCTTTTGCCATGTTCTAAGGGAATCAAACATCGACTGCCTGCTTCTCTTCGTAAACAATTTATCCTGCAGGAAATTATGCTTTTGCTCTACAAAAGTGCCTGTCAATGGCCACTGCAACTCGGCATTGTCCCTTGTATATTTGTGCAATAATGTACTAAACATAATAGGGCCAAGGCCATGCTTGACATACATCTAAAAATTTGGAGTGCCCAGCTAGTTCCGACTGGAAAGCAAATACGCCTGCTAATGTCTGGGCTGCTCTCTTAAGAACTCTGCAATTGACAGTCAAGGCCCTTAATTATCAGTCTGTGAAAATGGACACTCAGATCACCCTGTTAAACACTATGGCAGTATTTATCTCTGGGATTGATACAAAAATAGCCAATTTAAGCAACGCCATAATTAAAGCTAAAAAAACAGCTGAAAATATATGTCCCATCTGCTCCTGCTCTCCAATTCTGGATGTATTCAATCACTTCCCACAACCCTTGTAGTCATTCTCAATGACCTCAAGAAAACTCTGCAGCCTGAAAGACCGACCAAGATACTCAAATTAGACACCATTTCAGCTGGCCAAGCTTTGCAGGTCTATTTGCAAGATGCATTTCTTCCTCTACTGAGGTTATGGTGTGCACACTCAGTAACTACCCAAGTCATGTGTCTTCCACAACTCAAACACCTTTAAGTACCAAAGCCCTGGTGAAGAACATCTCAGCAGTATCGGTCAATAACATCCTCTCTGAAGGTCCCAGCCTTGTAAGATCGCGGAGGTGAGACAGGACACACAAGACGTATCTGTAAAGATAATTGAAAGTCCCTGCAGGAAAAAACGCTGTAAAGCATGAAAGAAGTCCAACCTCGCTGTGATCAATAATATCTATTCTTTTTTCAAAAACTTGAATCCAAATTTACGCAAAAATGGGTGTTAAAGAGAAAAACACAATTCAACATGCAAATGATACGGAATTGGGTCTACTTAACCAACACCCAACGTTAACAGGAAACTCTAGCACTCCAAAGCCTATGCCAAATGAAGCTGAAGAAAAAGGCCCTTCCTGTGCAGATTATATACCAGAACTAAAAAGAGCTACAAATGCAGGGTTATCCTACCCCAGAAGATCAAATTCCATACAAACAAGAGCTTGCATGGGGACCAAAACTAAAGAACTCAATCTATCTCGCTGTAAGCAGTGATATGAAAAAGCAAGAACCGCCATTGAAGAAGTCAAGTCTCACCGTTTCAATCATATAAACTACACAGCGGCATCAAAAGCCTCACCAAACTCACCAAACTCAAATTGACAGCTACCACACTAGGGCCCCATAAGCTGCTGGTCAACCACTCTCCGACTCGAGGATTGGAGTACCACTTGACCCAAGAAGGCCGGAACAGCACTGCTACTTCTCAGACTTTGTCTTCAGATCCAACACCAATCAGGCAACCCTAATGTACCCAGAGTACCAATCTAGAGGACATTTTGAATTACTGAATCGTGGAAATATCCTCTGCCTACTGAGACAATTTCCAGAAACAAGTAATCTGTGTTCCAATGACTTTGCCTTTGTTGAGTTCATGGCTCCCACACAAGGATATTCCAATGAAACAACTAAGATGGACGTCCTCCATTGCAGCAAAAAGGTACTGGCAGCAGCAAAGATGCTCAAAAGCTGGGGGATACGGGTGTCCCTTTATAGTGAATCTGCCTACCTGCACTTTCAAGTCAAAAGTGAAAGGAACAAAAATATAATTAGACCTCAAAAAAACACATGCTCAGTTTTAAGAAACACCCGGAGCAAGACTCTCAAGCTTCTCAGAATACGCGATCCATCACCTGACCAGACAGTCTAAAGGTTGCCATTGAAGAATCGTGGTTGGAGCTGGATTTCCAGAGCCCTGAATAAACCCAAAGTGCTAGAATGAACCGGACCAATGGCAGTAATTTTGGCGGGTCTACCAGGAAAACTCAAACATCAATAAACTCGCTGGCAGCGAGACTTTAGAATTTCGGGTGTCATTTCAGATCATCCTATTACAAGAAACCTGGTCAGAGATGGTGCCCATAATGCCAGGTTGCATCAGCTTCTCAACCACCTGCAACAAAAGAGGGTATGTACAGCTGACTTTGGAGGGGATTGGTAATTTACATCCGCGCCGCCCTGAAAGGCGATCAATTATATAATGGTACCGGCAGTATGGAGCGGACTGCAAATTGTTCAAACCACTCTTAGACAACATGGCTCAAGGACGCTTAATCTTTCACTTATGAATATTTACATACCTTCAAAAGTGAAAATCAAACAAATAGCCATTGATCATTCAAAAAAGGAAATTTGTGACCTGCAAGATGGGCCCTTGCCAATTGAAATAATTCTCTCAGGGAACTTTAATATGAACCTGCTTGTCTCCCAGCTAGACGACGAGTTCTTAACTTCTCAGAATGTATATTGGTCAATTCCGGCACAAACTCAAAATCTTTCTTTTAAATATGACAAAATGAGCTGAAAGCTCATAAATGAGCTAGTTTCTCAATCCAAGAGGCATCAATGGCCGTTTCCCCACTGACAGGCCTCCATCCGAAACATTTCTCATAACAGAAACCAGTTCTTTAATAGACTTCACTGTGCTCTCCGCCCCCCCCATCCATCTTGTCATCAGCTTTTCCATAAAACCAAAGAGAGAAAGTGACCATCTACCGCAGAAACTGTGCCATGCCGTCATCCCAGATAACACACATCAGACAAAGTAAAATATGGCAGTACTCATACAATAAACAACAAAAAACTAAACATCTAGCACAGTTCATGTACTCTCTGTGTCAGCAAAAAGTACATTCCTGGCTCATCTTTCTGAGATGAAGGCCACCCATAGGACCTGGGACCAATTTACTACCCAATTTGTTGCCTAACTCACGACCTCTATCAGAAGTTCTAGTAACCAACACATAATGACAAAGACAAATGCTCAGAGAAAACTATAAGGATTACAGCGTTCTGCAATTCAACCTCTGGGCTTATAAAAAATAAGCCTGGGTGGGTAACTATGCTCCGCCAGTGTAGTTTACGTAGTTTTGCCTACTCCGCGTTCCGTTGCTAAAGTGGAGTTTAGGCAAAACTACGACTCTGTGGCAGAGCGTAGTTAGCCGGCCCCTCCACCCTCCCAAAGTAATTATCAAGTTATAAAAAGGCACTTACCTGCAGTGGCTGCCTCCTCTCCTTCCTTCTTCTCGCCATCCTTCTTCTCTAATAACCCCTACTTTGTACGTCTTGCAACTGCGCAGTATCTTCAGGAACCAGGGATCAAGCGGGACAACACGGCCCGTCAGGCAAAGCCTTGCACCATAAATCACCCAAATAGGGGAGTGATCCGAGATACCCCTGGGGTGGAGACCCACATCCCCAAAGGATTGAGCGTACTGCGCCAGTCCAAATATATAGTCTATGTGCGAGAGACTACCGTGTGCCCCCGAGTGGAAAGTAAATTGGTTAGTGCTTGGGTTATGCATTCCCCAAACATCCACAAGGCCGAGCCCCCCTAAAAAGTCTGCTAATAATTTCCCAGAGGGATCACGGCACCGTGCTGGCCATCTATCGTGGTCCCCATTGATCGCCGCATTACAGTCACCTCCAATGATCAATTCCCCCTGTGGTAGTTTAACCACGAGTGTGCCCAAATCTGTCAGTGCCGCCGCGTGTAGTCTAGGGGGGATGTATAGTGAAATAATGTTAAACAGACGCCCCTCCCAATATCCAGAGATCGCCACGAAGCTTCCCTGCGGGTCGTGTGAGATGTGTTGATCCTCTAGTATAGCCTGAGTGTGCGATCATTTTGTATCCTCGTCTATTCAGCGCACTATATGATATCCCCTGCCAATGCATCTCCTGTAATAGGATTACGTCCAGTGGGTGGCGTTTCAAGTAGTGCATTACCACCCCTCTTTTTATCTTATCACCAAGTCCGTTCACATTCCGGGACAAAATGTTGAAGTTGTAAGTGTTCTGAGGTAAGGACATTAGGTATCTATTCTTAATCCAATTATGACATAGCTGGGTGCGGTGCCAAGTGAATGTGCTGACGGTTCGCGGGGACTCCCCCTCGGCCCCACCGTCCAGTGTCAGGGACCACAATGCCATCTGTCCGTGTAAAGCGTTGCAACCAATGTGCCGTGTCATACTTGCTGCCTACGTATTACCACTCTTAACCTTATCCTATCTTCATGGAAAGGTTCTACTATTTTGCTGATTTATAATGGTGGCAATGACTCTAATCCCACAAATTACTGATTTATAGTGATCTTGACCATTGAGCCAAAATACTTCGCTGGCTGTCTCCCTGAGGAGCTATCATCCTGGGCCACCGAAAGGCAGTTATATCCTATTAACCAAGCAGAGTTTGCAAATGGCATGGAAACTACATCAAACGTACTGGCTCTATCGCTATTAGTCGAGCAATACAAGAAAAACCATTAGCCCCTCTACCTCTGTTTTATAGATTATAATTATAAAGCAGTGTTCTATCAAATAGATAGGGGCGCTCTTTGGAATTAACTTGCCAGCTGGATTATCCCTCACCGTCTGCTGCAAGCCCCAATCATTCTCCATACCGACACCTGGGTCAGAGTAAAGTTAGGAGACTGTTTTCATCAGTCCAGAAAGATTCAGACCCCTCAAAGTTTAAGACAAGGGTGTGTATTAGGCTCACACTCTTTAATCTTTTTCTGGCGGATCTCTCTTCCGGCCTTGATTAGGTAAACTCACATGTTCCAAAATTGGGAGGTATTCTGCTGCCAAGTTTAATGTCCCCGGACAACCTAGTCTTGCTCAGCCGCCCAAAAGTTGGCCTTCAGATACTTTTCAACACCACTGTCCATTCCATTCCATTCCATTAAGAACTCAATGGAAATCAATCAGAAGAAGACAAAAATCATGATGATAGGTAAATCTGCCTTGAGCTCTCAACAGTAGAATCGGCGAGATGGGAAAATTGAGGTGGTATCAGAATATAAATACCTGGGCATAAAATTTGATAGACAAGGCTATTTTAAGCAACATATGGAGCTCATGCGGCTGAAATCTAATTCCCTCACTGCAGCCTTCCAACGCCGAAAGACTGCAATTGAGACACCGACATACACACACACACACATCTACTGAAGGTAATACAGACCAAATTAGTACCAGCTATAGACTACGGGAGCGAATTATTGTGAGTCAGAGATGCTTCTTACTTGGACAAGCTCATTGTCAGGCTCTTAAAGTAGTTTTTTTTACTACTGCACCGCTTGTCTCCGGCCCAACTGCAATTAGAATTTGGTCTCACTAAACAACCTCTGGCAAGGCAAGGAGCATTTATCAGATTCTGGTACAAACAGAACGCTGAATCATCACTTTCGGTACAAAATCAGCAGGCTTAAACGAAGCATGGGACTCAATAACCAACTACTCCTTAGTGAAGGCCACTGTAAACAGAAGAATTAAGTGCACCTTCCTACTGGCTGATAAGTGGTTATTATCTACCTGGCGACATGCCTGATTCACAATAGTATCCTATGGAAAGGTAGCACTTTGCCCATACTTGGGAACAGGCATCATAGCCCAGACCAAAAGACCCTTTCTGACATATCTTGTGGGCCATTTACCATCACTTTTATGTCTGCCACCATGGAAACACCCTGTCTACACAAAGGCCTGCCGACATTGTGGACAATCTCCTGAAACTATAGTACACCAAATCTGTATATGTGAATCATTCTGGGAGGACCAGAAAGGCATTGAAACCAGCATTTAACGGTAAGGGCTGCATCGATGCAGGCAGGCCATCATAGCCTGCTTCAACCCCTCAGACATTCGGCTAAATTGCAGACTGGTGAAATACTTGACAAGACTCGACCTCAAATTGAAAGGTAACGATCTAACAGGCAGTAATGCATTCGGGCTGAATCCGGTACCCTGACTCCCTTTGCACAAGATTCTGTTACAACTGCCACTTTATTGCGAACTTCAGCACAGTCAAGCACAGGCACATTACGCACTTTAAGCAGACCAACCACTTTTGAATGGTCAAAGGAGCTGCTGTTCCATGGTTTATCAGCCCGCCGAATATTAACCAAGCTTGGAGCTTCATGTTGTGAAATTTTAATTCCTGAATTTGTAATAATTTGTCCTTCTGTATTTTATTTCTTTTCTGCACAGTGTAATGTATATCTAAGCCATCTCTATTTTGTACAATCAGCTTCTTCTAGCTCTTTAGTGTTTTTACAACTGCAATTGTTTTATTGTTTTAGTGAAAAGGTTTTAATTAACTAAGCACTCAAATAAATACACTGTATACCTTGAAACTCTAGTGCAAAATTCAACACATGTACAGATATTAGAAACTGTTCAATATGAGTCCGTTTTAATTTTTGTTAAAGCTGCAGTAGCTCGGAATGTGTAAACACATGTAGAAAAATTCTAGATTTTCTCTAAGGAGTGCACAAAATAAACATATTCTCTCTGCTATTACAATAGAGGAGAAGAAAGAAAAGCAACATTCCGTTTTTGTGGCTTTAAACAACTGCTTTAATTTTGCTCCATGGCCTGACCTGCCTTTCACCTTGGCTGCTGGCTATGGCAGCAGGCACTCTGATGTCAGAACTCAACTGTCAGGACTTATTGTAGTTGAGTTCTGACATCTTTTCTTCATAATCAGCAATTTGGTGAGTCACAAGTCACCGATTATAAAGAAATTAGAGACTGCCATTTATAGCGGGATGACAGAATCCCATGAATTATTAAACTCTAGCTTCAATAGGAAACCATTGGAAATGTAAAACTACTAGTGAGATGAGGTTATGCCTTTTAATGCCCGAAATGAAGTGTGCTGCAGCATAGAGCACTGCTTTCAAGGGAGCACGATGCACTTTGGGGAGTGTGGCTAGAAAGGACATGCAATAGTCAGCCCTTGATAGCATCATGGACAAGTCATAATGACGGGAAACATCCTTTACCCCGCATGCGCTACTCCGCAGTGCCATTCCCCCGCAGTTTTTACACCGCAAAATCTTTTACAACGCAGGGCTTTACACCGCAAACTATTACAACGCATTATCCAAAGTATCGCCACGGTGGAGTAAGAATAGTACATTGTGTTGTAATGGGGAATGCGTTGTAATGGATTGCGTTTTGAAGCCATGCATTGTAAAAGATTTTGCGGTTTAAAACTGCGGGGTAATGGCACCCGGAGTAAAGGTGCGGGTTGTAAAGTGTCCTATTCCTTAATGATAGCACCATGGACACGTCTTAAGATATCATTCAGTAATGAAACGATGACCCCCTCAGCACAAGCTCATATTTATTACCATGATTTTTCGTTGAAGATTGAGTCTTTTGTTATGAATAACACCCAAGGATTAGGCTCTGTCCATGATGGTAGGATTGCAGTCATGGGCACAAACTAAGTCACTCCGTGATTATACCTAGTAGTAGGTACTGAGAGGAAGAGATGAGGAGAAATTCTGCTTTTGATGGATACACTTTTAAATGATGATTGGACATCCTGTCCTGTGCAGATTTTAGGGTATGTGCTAGGTGAGACACATCAATGGGGGAGAAGATCTTAAGACAGACATGCATATCATCTGCCTCTTGATGATAAAGGACACCAGAGTTCTTTAGTATGGCTCCGGCTGGTTCAATATACAGGTTAAAGAGAGTAGGTGACATAATGGAGCCCTTTGGCACTTCCAGGGTTAAGGCAACCTACTCAGAGAGACTGGAGTCTATTTTGACCATCTGCAACCTATTTGGCAGATAGGATGTGAGCCACTTGAGGACCACTCCATCACAGCCTATACATTCATTAAGGGTCTCAAAGAACATACGGTGATTCACTGTATCAAATGTGGCAGACATGTCAAGAAGGAAAAAGAGACAGAAGATGACCAAGTCAATGATGCAGAATGCATCGCCCAAAACCTGGAGCATACTCTTTCCGTGGTGCAACCTTGACTGAAGCTCCACTAGTACTCATTGGAGACGCCATTCTTGTGAATGTGTTGAGTAAGTTGTAATGCAACTAGGGCTGGACTGTCGATAGCCGGAAGCGCGTGTTTCCCCAGAGGGCCGGAAGGGTGGGGGCCGGTTTTGTGGCCATGCAAAACCTGCCCCCTGTAACAAAAGCGTCAGCAGTGCTTCTTACTAGCATCTGCCCCGCCCCTCCTGGTCCCAGGGCGGTCGAGCAGCAATCTGACAGGGCTACTTGCTGTTCCCAGTCCGGCCCTCAATGCAACACAGCTCTCAGTAACATTTGCAACAAATGGAAGGCCTGATACTGAGTGAACGTTTTTGAGAACACCTGCATCCACGTAAGCGTTTCTGTGAAGTTGAGTGGCTTGGCCAATCTTAAGTCCCAGTAAATGAAATGAACATCATCGGACTTGAAACAGAATCCAAAATTCAATAAGTGTTCAGCGATATGAAAACTATCCCTCCCCAGGCAGTTCGGGCTGGACTGTTCCCATGAGGCACAGTGTCAAGACTGATTTGCATATGGCCAGGTCTAAACTGGGGTGGCATGGTGAGCAAAAGAGTGATGGATTTAACCCAGATCTCTTGACTGGGGGTGAATGTTTTGATTTGTTCTACATTCCGTCCATCAATTGTGTGTCTTTTGCTAAAGATTAGCCATGACATGACGTGGAACTACCTCAGACAGCCCGCACCACCGTAATTGCAGACAAGGGAAAATTATGCGAGGGCCCTATCTTGTCGAACAAACTACAGAGCCCCACAATAGGAGGAGAAGCTCTGATCCTGTATGTAACCTTTACTGCATAGTGGAGGCCCAGACTGGCAGGACCTGAATGTATGGAATTATAACGAGTGGGGGCAACAATTATGACCGGGCAGGGGCTCTGAGGGCGAGAGAGAAGTGAAATAGGTGGGATAGCGCTGCAGTGTTTAACCAATAAAGGGAGCCCGATCAGACTGGGAAAGTAGAGTGTGGAGAAAAATATATGGCAATAGAAAGAGTACGGGTAATAGAGAACTGACAGCAGTCATCTTTAATGGGATCCAGGGCTGCAACGTGTCCTAAGATAAACCAGGTCCAATCAGACTACCTGTTATTGCTATTCTTGTGAGGCACAACACTACTGGCATAGCAATTCCAAGGCACCAGTTCTAAAAAGAAATAAAGCTCCACCCTCCTCTTTCGTCTCAAGTGCCACTATCAGTCCCCTGAGTTTGTTGCTAACTAACTGAACAAATATTGCCACTATGACTATGAGAATGTTTCTGCTGTCCTATGACATGCCGACTGAACACTGCAAATTTGCCTGAGGAAGTGACTTCGTCCATGGCTCAAAACGGATAGTCTGAGGTACCCAGCTCAATGGCTACCAGTGGATGGATAGCAAGAGAGATCTTCCATCAAAACCAAACTCGCTCAAGGTTTCATTGATGCACCCAGGCGATTAAAGTCAAGTGTGTTGAATATTGAAAGAGATCTACAGAAGAGAGGAAGTTAATTTTTTATTATTAAACCTATCTGAAAGCTAGACAATAACACAGACTTCGAATACAGTCACCTAGATTGTTAAACACACGTTGAAACACAAGACAGGAACACAACTGTCATTCTCAGAAGTACCTACTCTTAAGCAGAAAACATGGCGGAGGCAAATACAGAATCCACAAGCCAGACTCAACATTCTATTGAAAGTGTTCGCTGAAACTAAAATGTCCATTGGCTTTGTTGATGCAGAGGCGACTAAGGCAACGTCTGAAGTACAGTCACTGAGAGCAGATATTGCATCTTTTAATGAACTCATGAAGTAAACAAGAAAAAGTAGCTGAATGGAGGGACGAGTGAGCAACATACCAGAATTGTTGCAGGAATATGGCAGGTACATAATTAGATATTAGACTTTGAGGACAGAAGTAGGAGAGACAATGTGATAATCTCAGATGCCCCAGAAAAAAAAGAAAAAAATATGATTGCATTGCTTAAAAACCTTTAACAGCCTTACACAAACACTGCATTTTACCCGACGCTAATAATTCAAAGAGCTCACAGAGTAAGGACCCACGCTGGCCAAAAGACTACAAACCCTGAACAAACTCTAGCATGAGTTTTAAGGCACTATCAATCATTTCCGGTTATCTCAGCGGCATTAACTCCCCCTTCATCTTGAAGACCAGCCGCATCACGCACCCCTATATACTTGGTCAAGGTAATTCTTTTTTTGTTACTGTTTTCTAAAGTGCGGACTAGCCCCAAAGGTATTGAAGTGCTTTACATGACCCCCAATTACATTACACAAGCACACATTCATTGGTTTGCTTTTTAAGGCACAGGAAGGTTAAGTGATTAGCCCAAAATCACAGGATGCTGGGATGTGAACCTGGTTCTCCAGTTCCAAAGCTGGCCGCCCTGGCTATTACGCCACACCTCAACTAGACAACATGAAACCAGAAGCCAGAGCATCACCAGATTGAAGTTGAAGAAATTAAAGCAGGAAAGAAAAGACCAGAAAGTAGGCATTCCACACAAGAACTGCTCCAACCCTCCTATGATTGAAAAATAAATTTAAAATGCATGTGTTCTAACACCCTAATAAGAACAATGGACTTACACACCCTGTTCAGCTCTCCTTTGTGGGGTTTGTGCTGTAGAATTACTATTACATAATTACATATCTATGTTGGGGTGGGATGAACATGTACTTTACCTACAGGCTTGTTAGGTTATGCCAGAGGATGTTGGGAAGTGTCCATATTGGTTGTATCTAGTGGCCATAATGTATTTCTTTTCTTTGCATTGGTGTATAGAGCACAAACCATGCCTTGTGTGATTGCAATACTGTGAAGCAAGATGTGCTTAGGTGCAAAAGAATGTTGCTTTACAGCATATCCGTCTGCAGCCTCCACTGGGTAATCGAGTCGCCATTGATTTGTACCAAATGATAATATAGAGGCAATATTCCCCACGCCCAGGAACCCTGTCTCAGATCTGATTATAGAGCCTCGCCTTCTTGAGCCCAGGAATCCTAGTTCAGATTTATAATATAATAATAATAATCCACACTTGCAAAGCGTGAACATATCACCTCATAAGGCTGCAAGGCGCTGGGGGCCGTCGGGGAGATTACATGATGTGAAGTTGAGCTGCCGCTGGCGATCGAACCATGACCCCCGCGCTCCGGAGTCAGCCGCTCTGACCGCTGCACCACACCTCTCCTACTTGATAGCAGGTAGCAGCAAGATCAGGCAAACACAATAAGCTCAAAAGCGAACAATATGTCAAGAGACAATATGATCAAAGGCAAGAGCTTCCATACTACCAATCGCTTCGATGTATTTGTCCCAGACAGACCCCTAAATTTGTTCTCTTTCAATGTCCACAGTGACTCAAAGGCTATGTTGTACCCTGGGGCTCACTACATCTGCAACACCAAATCTCTGGATCACCTTCAGCACAAAATCAGTCTCCTTAATTTATAGATGACTCATTTTGATCATTCATTATGCATCCTTAGTTCTATTATTCTCTTGCCGACTCTTTACTTTCCCACATGTGGATTGAGCACACATGGAGCACGATACTGAGGATCAACCTCGAACCTCATCCCGACAGACTCTGTCCCTATCTCTCTAATGATGACACTCATAACTTCCAGGTTGAATCCCACAGTCACACTCCTACTACCGCAGTCTTCACCGACCCTGCCATCATGGCTGCTGTCCCTTCCGCTACAATCCAGACTATTTCTGCAAACAGACTTAAGCAGCAGAATTACTCCAGTAAGCAGTGGTACATAGTAAACTCATACAAATTCTGGATGAATCCCTGGCCACACCGCGCACCAAACGTATCAGTGAAGCTCTGCGCTGTCTGCTCCACAATTGTAAATCAACAGTGAAGCACGGACTGGAAACTGCTGACATCATTATTAGTCATAACCTTGATTTACTAGTACTCACAAAAACCTGGTTCAATGAGGCCTTCAAAAAATGTCAAGACCTCCTGCTCTGGAGGACTCTACCATCCGAAGTGATCATGAAGGAAGGCTCAAGGGAGGAGCTGCAGTACTTTACAACACTTTTATTCAGTGCAGAGGTGGCTACTGATTTGTTTCCTTCTTTAAGTGTCTGACAATAGAACTTAATTCTGAACATAATTCCCCCATCAGACTGGAAGTTGTTTATAACACTCCTGGTGACAATGCAACCCCTGTTGATGACCAATCAATTTTTTGTGATAGTGGTTTATGGCATGTGGTTCTAAGTTGGTACTGCCATGGAGATTTAGGGTCCGATTACGATGGCGGACGGACTGAAGTCCGTCCCCCCTCGTGGTGGTGACTGGGACTGTCCGCAATACATGCGGCGGTCCCGCACACCACATTAGGAAGCTGGTCCCATCTTGCATTTTTAACATTGCGGCGGATGGTGCTGATAGCAGCACCCGCTGCAATGTTGAAAATGCATGTTGTGCATTACAGTGCACTATGTGGTAAGCACCATATGGTGCATGCCATTTAGTGCACTGAAATGTAGGGGGGTACCATGGGTACCCCCCAGTGCACATACACCCCCCTGTGTGGCTCAATGGTTAGAGTGGCAGACCTTGATGCAGAGGTCTGGCCCGGGACCAGGGTTCAATTCCCGTCTCGGCAGCTCTTGGATTCAATTTCCCCGGACCTGAAAATTCTCGCCTCGGTGCCTATTCTAATCATGGGTCCCACTGTGCAACTCTGGGCAATAGCTTGCTTAATCTCCACAACGGCCCCCACAGCGCTAGGATGCCTGGCTTCACCTTGGGGGTGCCCAGGAGTGGACATCTCACAGGAAAACCAGGAAGGGTTCCACAGCGGTATGAATACAGAGCTACGAGACCCCTGGGTAGAAGTGTGCTATATAAGTACAAATACATTTACATTTACCCCCATTGGGGCCTGCAACGGGCCCCCGAACAGGATCTCCACCTGCCTTTTCATGACGGTGTCGCCTTCATGGACAGGCTGTCTCACAGCCTGCATCATATTATGGTGGACGGTGCCTGCTAGGCACTGCCACCATTTTATGCATGCAGACCGCGCCGCCAGGCAATCAGTCTGATTGCCTGTGGCGGTTCTGTGGCGGACGGTCTTTCTGTCCGCCACGGTCGCAGTCTGGATCCCCCCACCATCGTAATGTGGCGGGGGGAAATTCCCAGTCTGATGGCGGCAGGACCGCCACCGCATGGCTGGCAGTGGCGGTCCTTCCGCCATCGTAATGACCTCACTAGTTGCTTGAATCTATTCTCCTCTGAACCAAGCTCCATTTCGTCGAGCCAGTTTAGTTCCTTCTATGTTGAGCCTACTGTTACTGTTGACAGGCAACCAATGTTTATTGCTACACAACACACTGGTACTCATTTTATTGACCTAGAAAGGATGAAAGAATGAGTGGAAGCGTTGGGATCCAAACATGAAACTAAGCGATCCAAACACTTTATTCTACTATTACCCAGGCCTGGCCCAGTCTCTTGACACACAACCGCCAAATGTAGTCCCTAAATGTATATTACAAGCTCAGTGGCAGCTACTCCTGGGAAGACGCAGTGGGATGGAGAAAGGGGAAGAGGGGATGTCTAAAAAATAAAATTCACTTATCTGCCGGCTGCACTGCCTCTCCTCTGTCCTCTCTGTCCTCTCCCTGGCTTCTCCTGTGCAAACAAGAGGCAGGAAGCACCCGAGCTCCCAGGCTTCCCAAAGCCAATCAGAACGCTGCAATGCAACATTAGAATTGGTCTTATCACGTGGTTTGGCGCTCAGACAGGCAGTGGGAGCCTGGGTATGTTCTCCGACCAGGCAGTTATGCAGCATGGGTGGAGAACATGCAAAGTGTGCAAGAATGTTTGGCCGGCCCGCGAGAGGACCAGACAAACATTCATGCACCCTCACATAGTGCCCAACACTCCTCCCCCTGCTCTGAAAGCAGAGCAGATCTGCCCGCCCTGCCAAGACACTGAAACAGAAACAAATAAAATGATAATAACATCCAGGTATTATCATTTTATTTTTCCTTTTATTACACTGCGAAAAGCAGAGGGGTGGCGCTCCTCCGCCTTAGCGGAGGAGCCTCCTCTATACAAGCTTCTGTTGTTCTGGTGAAGCACAACTCCATTTTTGCCAAAATAAGAAATGCGAAATTTCCAGCAAAATCACCTTATGCCTTGATCATATTTCCATTGGATGAATGGAAGTTTCATCTGAATAAAATGAGGCAAAACGAGACTCTAGTAATGGGAGGTACTCAATCTGACTCATATCTTTCAACTGGCCCCCATGTCTCGCAAACCTCCACAAACGTCCCAGAAAGCAATGAACCTAAGGATAGTTTTTGACTTTGAACTTTCATTTGCTCCACAAGACAATGCTGCAGTCCAGTATATTGATCATCCTTACGCTGGAAAATACAACCACTGCTACAAGTTGATCACCGGCTGGACCGAACAAGAGCCGTAATTCATGGCAGGCCTGGGATACTGCAATATTGTCTACACCTGTCTTCCCGAGAAACTCATTGCCGGGCTACAAGAGCTACGGAAACCAGTGGCTAGAATATGCCTAAACCTCAGCACTCTACTAACTCCCCATAGATGCCATAATCAAAGTTAACTTTCTTTCAATAGTTTATAAACTTTACTGGGGCAAGGCTTAGCATACCTGTAGAAACTGACACACTGCTACTGACTGCCCAAAAGCCTCAATTTAACTTCTGTAAACCTGCCAGGTCTTCCCTGGACCGGATACAAGCATCCCGGAACCAGTTTTGGGGTAACACCTCTCATCAGCCAGGCTAGCTTGACTCCAGTGGCAAAGTGAGCAAGGAACCCACGTCTCGGCATACCCTGCCAACTTAGGGCGAACAAAGCAAACACAGGGAGATGATGGACGGAGCGCTGAAATTTTTCAGACACTCACCCCCAGTCACAGATCTGGGTTGAATCCATCATCGTTCTTTTGCCCACTACGCCACCCCAGTTCAGACATGGCCATATGCAAATCACTCTTGACCCTGTGCCTCATGGGAACAGTCCAGTCCGAGCTGCCAAGCCACGTCTTCCCTGGACCAGAAACAAGCATCCTGGGACCGGTTGACTCGAACAGCAGCCACAAATTGGTGAAATAATAGAAGGCAGGTTGTATATGGTTTGATGTATAATGGTGCCTGCAGCATCCATTTTTTTTAAACAGATTTTTATTGAGTTTCAGAAAACATACATTCAGTCCTGCATTCCTTGGCCTGCTCAAGGGAGGAAGTCAGCATGCAGTGCAATAGATATCATGACAAGCTGATTACAAAGTCTCATCCAACACCCTACAAGGCACTCGTGGTACAGCTCAGTCCGTCTGCATGCTTGATCCAGTCCAATGATATGAAGCTACAAATAGAACCCCCGACCCCCTCCCTCCCCTCCCACATCTGAAACACCCCCAACAGGAACCCCCCACCCCCACCATCACCCCAAGCATGTCGCCAATTACTTAGATATGCAGGAAGGCAAACAAGTCTCCTGTATCACCTATCAGTCTCCCTATCTCTCAGGCCGAGGTAGTGAGGGGATCAGAGACACAGGGGGAAGCTTCGTATCATGATCGCAGGGGTCCCAGCTCACACTGTCCTCCCACAGGGGGGAAAGGTCGCTCAAGGGACCCGTGCCACATCCCTCTCATCAAGGGTATCCTCGTCTTCTATAGCCGGATGCTTGGCCAGTTCCAGGAGTGCCACCCATGCCCGGGCCATTTCCAGTGACTTCTCACTCCCATTACGCTGAGCCATACATAACCTATAGTTCCCTTCACTTTCTGCCCATTTCACCAGCTCCTTATTCCAGCACACTAGGCTAGGCCCCTGCCTCGCTTTCCAGTGGGAAGTAAGTTCTCTCTTAGCCAAGAACAACCCTAGGTCAATGAATTTGCTGGTAATCTTAGTCTTGGCAGTGTGGGGGAACCAATGTAACAAGCAGACCCCCGGTGTCAAGGCTATCTCCCTCTCTGTCACAGCCATCAGAGCAGTCGTCACCCCTCTCCAGAAGTCTCTCACCTGGGTGCTTGCAGCATCCATGCTATACATATTGTATTCCACACATACTCTAAACCACTTTAGTTCAGCCCACAGAAGTATTTTAATCCCGCTTTCTTTCCTTGGGCTTTTTGGATGTAGCATTCTAACTCACTGGAATGCATGAAGGATTATTATATGTTTGCAAAGTTCACTATGTCATTACACATGTAATTATTTAGCTTATCCCTGCACTGTTTACACAAAGCAATCTTTCTGAGTTGACAGTGCAGTTGTCACCACAGCTTATGTGATTAGCAGAAAACAGCATTAAGAAGCACTACAGAGAGGGAGGAGCCTTTGCCCCATCTCCCATATGATGGTTTTCCGGTGCTGAGCATTTGCAAAATATGGATGAATGCAACAGTAAAGAGTGCTTGAATGCACTCCCATTGGTTCCTGGAGGGATTCTTCTAAACTAAGATGGGTACTATGTCTTATCTTAATGATGCTGCAGCATGTGAGGGAAAATGACTAAGGGCCATATGTAGGTAAAACGTGTTTTGCGATTCTCTAATTGCAATTTTTATGGAATCGCAATTAGAGAATTGAAAAACGCAATGTAGGTAGGATTAGCAAAATATTTTGCGATTCCCACCTATTCCTTATTTGCGAATCCCAAATTGAGATTCGCAAATAAGGAATACCTTGCCATTCATTCCTATGGGCTAGAGGGCCCATAGGAATGAATAGGAAGACATTCTCAATTTGCGATTCTCAATTAGAGAATCGCAAATTGAGAATGCAATTTCAAGGTTGCAAGGGTGTCAATAGGACACCCTTTTGCACCCCTGAAATAAACATGTGTGCACATGTGGTGCACATACATGCGCTAAGGGCATGTATGTGCGCCACAGGGCACTTTGAAAAATGCAAAAAAGTGAATTTTTCAAAGAAATCGCAAATTACCACCAACCTGAAGTTGGTGGTAATTTGCGATTCCTTAAACCAAAATCGCAAAACTTGGGTGCTTCCTACATTGCATTTAAGGAATCGCAATTTGGGATTCCTTAAATGCATTAGCAAAAATAAGGAATCGCAAATTTTGCGATTCCTTATTTTGCATGTGGGTTTTTGTGTGCTACATAGCACACTGCCCAAATTGCGATCGCAAACGCTGAAATTCGGCGAATTTCAGCATTTGCGATCGCAATTTGGCTTCCTACATATGGCCCTAAGTGGATTATCCCTTCATGCAAGAGTGCTGACACATTTAGCGTAATGGTGGTTGTAAGGTAGCTGCCAGAGAGGCCATACAAATTCAGGCCAACATCTGTTGTATGTTATCAATTGATTTACAGACAAACATCTATAATTTCAGTAATTCTTGCTCACGTGATAGCCATTTCCAAAGCTGAACATATTATGGGAATCACTGGGGGTGGGGAAGATCCTAATCTTTAATGAGTGAAGCATTATAGGCACCTCAGCCAATCCTAGGGCACTGCACAGGATTCTGAAGTGCCCTTTGGCTGTCAAGGTACTTATGTCAAGGTACTTATAGAGCGCACTGTCACCAGACGGACACCTTGCGGTGTCGCCTTTGCGGTTTCCTGGCGCTGATACTCATACCGCTGTGGAACCCCTCCTGGCTTTCCCTGTGAAGTGTCCACTCCTGGGCACCCCCAGGGTGAAGCCAGGCATCCTTAGCGCTGTTGGGGCCGGTGTGGAGGCTAAGCAAGCTATTGCCCAGAGTTGCAGCGTGGGGCCCGTGATTAGAATAGGCACCGAGGCGAGAATAGACAGGTCCGAGGAAATTGAGCCCGAGCCCCGCCGAGGCGGGAATCGAACCCTGGTCCCTGGCCAGAACTCTGCTTCAGGGTCTGCCGCTCTAACCATTGAGCCACACTCCTCCACTGTGGGGTTCACATGTAGCTCTCTGGTGTGTAAACTCCGAGCTGTCCTGGGCTGATTGGTGGATGCTGCATTGTACGGAGTGGGCTAGGCATTGTAAGTGACCACGTGGTGACAGGCAGCTCAGACATGGCCCAAACAGCAATCTTCCCTCTACGGCACTATTATCATTTACAAACATTAGGGTGGCCCTGAAATGCTGCCCTCCTGCCCCTCTCTCTTGGGCTGGGAGGACAGGTGTGAGTGAAAGGTGACCGATGTCTGTGTGGGTGCAGTGTTACCAGTGACTTTGTAAGTTCATGGTGACCAGTGGGCCTGTGTGAGTGTAGGGTGAGTGATAGGCCAGTCTGAGTGTAGGGTAAGCAGTAAGCCCATTTGATTGTGGGGTTGGGGGAGGTCCCATGTAGGTGTGGGGTGAACAGCATGTGTGTGAGTCCCAGGTGAGCAAAGTGGCTGCTTGATTGTGGGGTGAGGTAGCTTTGTAGTAGTGCTGTAAAGTTATTGCATTGCATCTGTGATGTTCTGGTTGCTAGAAAGTTTCTGATTCAGACATTCAAGCTATCAGATACACTAGCTGCCTACTGCAATCTACCCAACAGGATATCACAATGTATTGAATTAAAAGCAGCTGCAGTGTCTAGTAACTCAAAAGGTGTACCTACGCCCTGGTCTGTGGCCCATAATAATTGCTCTTTTTCACCCAAACATTATTTAATTTCATTTGTTTGGAGTAATTCCAGCAGACTATTCGATTTTAGTGGCCAACAAGCTGAAGGTTGGTCGCCTCCTCAACAATCACTATATGGGATGGAGCCCCAGGTATGGTGGGGTGGGTCACTGGCTCTGCCTACTGGGCCAAAGTGTGTTTTTAGGTTCCGCCTGAGCCAGCGTGCAGCGAGGCTTTAGTAAGGACTTCCGAGACTCACCACACGCTTGTGCGTGTGTTTTTTTTGTTTGCTGACAGCCTATTGCCCTTTGCGTGCATCTTTCTAACTTGTTGTTTGAGTTTTCTGGTGGTCCTCTTTTTATTTTGATTGTGTGTGAGTCCTTTTTTTGTTTTCTGTTCCTTAGGGAAGGTGGGGGGGAGGTACTGAATTCCAAGTTTGAAAAAGACTCCAGGACCTCAATATTATCCTCCCTGATTCTAGAAAGTGCCACAAAAACAAATGATTATCAATTGTGGAAAACAATCCTGTGGGTAGCAGAGAGTTCTCGCGGAGGTGGACAGTGTGAGAAGAGCTGAGGACGCTCTCCTGTGCGGCAGAAAGGGCCTCTCATCCTCTGGTCCCCAAGTTACAGTCAGTGCTGGCTCCTCAAAAATGGCGGAAGAGCGTCGCCCCACTGCCTGGCTCAGAGCCAGAATATGTAAAATAAAACTATGTTCTTGCATAGTTTTACTTTACATTTGCCTGCTATTAGCCAGTGGTGTTGGGAGGGGCAGGCCCGAGGCATGGGAGGGGGGAGGAGGAGTGCTAGTGCACTCCACTCCCTAAGTGCTCATGTGTGTTTGGCCGGCCATCTCAGGCTGACCAAAACACACATGCGCACTTCGGTTTTCTCCAGCAGCCGGGCTGGAGAAACCCCACAAACTCCCTGGTCCGTCTTTCCTGCCCACTCAGAACCGTCCCTGCACTGCTCTGCAGTGTGGGGATTGGACAGGGAGACTGTCCCAGGGACTGCTGGCACCAGGCACGAAGAGGAGAGGCTACGAGATGCGACGCTAGAGGCAGGGGGCAGCGAAAGGAACGTTGTTTTTAAATATTGTATTATCCACCTCCCGCCCGATGCCTCCCACGAATATATGTCGTTACTACGCATTCCGTTGCAACGCATGCCTTTACCACGTATGCGTTACAACGGAATGATGTTTCTACGCATAACCTTTACCACGATTATTCCTTTACCACGCATATTTTTACAACGATTTTTGTTGTAAATTTATGCATGGTAACGGCATACTCTTGGTAAAGGTTATACCCCTCCCCTGTACCCTTACCTGACCTCCAGCCCCCAATACTTATTATTATTACCCCGGCCCGTTACCCTTAATCCATATATTTATTTTTTAAATTTATATTCCCTTACCTCTTCATGTTGTCTCCTCGTTCTTCCTTGTTGACGTTTTACGTCTTAAAGTTGAAGCGTCATTCCCTTTCACCTAAAACGACGTCGATTTCCTCCCCGACCTGACGTTACTTCTTTTTTTCTCACATTTTTTTTTTCTGGGGGGGGAGACCACCCCAAGCCCCCTTTTTTCCTTTTTTTGCCTTTTTCTCACGTCTTCGCCAACACTAAAAAAGGACTGAATCGGATGAGGAAGAAGACGTGCCGTGAAGACGTTGCTTGCGTGGTAAAGACGGTCGTGGAAGCAATACGCGTTGTAAAGACGTTTACGTGGTAAGTGTACCGTTGTAAACGTAACGCGTAGAAAAGCCTTCGTGGTAAAGGCTGTTTCCCCCTCCCACGTGACCCCAGCCGCCCCACTACCCTTTGTTTATGGTGGCCGCCGCTGGTTACAGTGCAGAATGGCAGCTTGAATGAGATTGACGTGTATTGGGAGAAACAGGAGCCTTGCCCCAATTACATTTCCCTCGGCAGCCGATGTAATCAAGGCAAGATGGGTGTCAGCTCAAACGCTGGCGCGCTCCGAGAGCATGGCCTCTCACTCACCCTTATTTTGCCAGTCCTGCTGCACTACCAGGGGATGACTGTCACCAAAGCAAGTCTTGCAAATAGGATGTCATATGGAACCCCAGCCGCTATGGCTGCTATGAATAGCAGCAGGTTCGAAACTCTGGTCACTGGCACTGCCCATGTGTACCGGTCACGAGGCCTTGGGCCACATTGTGTGCTTCAGAATTCACAGTGGCAGCAACTGGTCTTGAGCTCCGATAGCCAGCAGTTTCCCCCAGCACTGCGGACACTCCTGTAGCCGGCGGTCAGTGCCAGCATTGGGTTGTGAGCATTGGGGGCCACTCACCTGGTCTGCATGGTGTCGTCTTCAGTCCCACAGTCACTAGGGTATGAACAGCAGGATGTGTCGGTAACCGCCACTTGCAGCAGTTGGCACCGGATCGTCCACTGGCCTCTCGGAAGGGCAGCAGTGGCCGGTATTCTAAGTTCACCTCTGGCAGGTCAGTGTCCGACCCTGAATCGGAGCCATGTCTTTTCTTGCAGTTTCTGTATGTTCATCAGGCAGACCATAAGGCTTATTGATAGTAGAGCGATGGATGGATGGCTGGGCTGGGCTAAACTGGGGATTTTCAACCAATGTTGATGCCTAGCTCGGAGCTCCTTAGCAGAGCTCCTCTCCATCAGCCATTCGGATTTTTGTATTTGTGTATTTCTTTCTACAAATATGTATAATAACTATTGTTTTTAAAATATACACATATTCTTTAGGTCGACTTAACAAATGTATGTATTACTTATGGATAAATATATATATATATATATATATATATATATATATATATATATATATATATATATATATATATATATATATATATATATATATATATATATATATATATATATATATATATATATATATATATATATATTCATAGAAAAAGCTGCTCCCAGCATTGAGGTGCCACTCACTTCGTGCTTCAAAATCCTTTATTGGAGTTCTCACAGGGATGCATACAGCGTGCAGCAAAACAGGTACTTCAGCCTTTATTCTTTCTTCTGACGCGTTTCGGGAGCCATCTCCCTTGATCACAGACACAGGCAGTATTGGAGCGTGGCAGTCATGTTCACAGCGCAGCTGCGCTGATTTTGAATGTTTCCGCCCTGTACAAGGTACAAGTGCATGATGGTACATGAAGTTTTGTTTATAGTCATGTTGCCGTTGGTCTCCATAAAATATTAATATTCCACAGTGGGTTAGTGATGCTGACACCCCATTTACAGCACTGAAATTTCAAACTCCAAATGGACACGGAGTTCCTGCAACGTCTCTTCGTCTTTTACGTTGCGGATCGGCTCTTCCGCCGTGGGGCACCTCTCGGTCCGAGCAAGACCGAATTACATTCATAGAAAAAGCTGCTCCCAGCATTGAGGTGCCACTCACTTCGTGCTTCAAAATCCTTTATTGGAGTTCTCACAGGGATGCATACAGCGTGCAGCAAAACAGGTACTTCAGCCTTTATTCTTTCTTCTGACGCGTTTCGGGAGCCATCTCCCTTGATCACAGGCACAGGCAGTATTGGAGCGTGGCAGTCATGTTCACAGCGCAGCTGCGCTGATTTTGAATGTTTCCGCCCTGTACAAGGTACAAGTGCATGATGGTACATGAAGTTTTGTTTATAGTCATGTTGCCGTTGGTCTCCACAAAATATTAATATTCCACAGTGGGTTAGTGATGCTGACACCCCATTTACAGCACTGAAATTTCAAACTCCAAATGGACACGGAGTTCCTGCAACGTCTCTTCGTCTTTTACGTTGCGGATCGGCTCTTCCGCCGTGGGGCACCTCTCGGTCCGAGCAAGACCGAATTACATTCATAGAAAAAGCTGCTCCCAGCATTGAGGTGCCACTCACTTCGTGCTTCAAAATCCTTTATTGGAGTTCTCACAGGGATGCATACAGCGTGCAGCAAAACAGGTACTTCAGCCTTTATTCTTTCTTCTGACGCGTTTCGGGAGCCATCTCCCTTGATCACAGGCACAGGCAGTATTGGAGCGTGGCAGTCATGTTCACAGCGCAGCTGCGCTGATTTTGAATGTTTCCGCCCTGTACAAGGTACAAGTGCATGATGGTACATGAAGTTTTGTTTATAGTCATGTTGCCGTTGGTCTCCATAAAATATTAATATTCCACAGTGGGTTAGTGATGCTGACACCCCATTTACAGCACTGAAATTTCAAACTCCAAATGGACACGGAGTTCCTGCAACGTCTCTTCGTCTTTTACGTTGCGGATCGGCTCTTCCGCCGTGGGGCACCTCTCGGTCCGAGCAAGACCGAATTACATTCATAGAAAAAGCTGCTCCCAGCATTGAGGTGCCACTCACTTCGTGCTTCAAAATCCTTTATTGGAGTTCTCACAGGGATGCATACAGCGTGCAGCAAAACAGGTACTTCAGCCTTTATTCTTTCTTCTGACGCGTTTCGGGAGCCATCTCCCTTGATCACAGGCACAGTCATGAGACCAACGGCAACATGACTATAAACAAAACTTCATGTACCATCATGCACTTGTACCTTGTACAGGGCGGAAACATTCAAAATCAGCGCAGCTGCGCTGTGAACATGACTGCCACGCTCCAATACTGCCTGTGCCTGTGATCAAGGGAGATGGCTCCCGAAACGCGTCAGAAGAAAGAATAAAGGCTGAAGTACCTGTTTTGCTGCACGCTGTATGCATCCCTGTGAGAACTCCAATAAAGGATTTTGAAGCACGAAGTGAGTGGCACCTCAATGCTGGGAGCAGCTTTTTCTATGAATATATATATATATATATATATATATATATATATATATATATATATATATATATATATATATATATACATATATATATATATATATATATAAATCGATTATCGCCCAAGAGCGAAGTAAAGACGCACTCACTTGTGTTCCAGAAGTAATTCAGGCGAATGTATTTATTCATAATTTGTCATACCCTACGCGTTTCGGTCAGACTACTTTGACCTTGATCCCGTGACCAAGGTCAAAGTAGTCTGACCGAAACGCGTAGGGCATGGCAAATTATGAATAAATAAATTCACCTGAATTACTTCTGGAACACAAGTGAGTGGGTCTTTACTTCGCTCTTGGGCGATAATCGATTTATAAATACCGGCGTGGCTCTGCCGGAAAAGAAACGCACCGCTCCTGATCGGAGTGCTGCGGGGCAGTGTGGCAGGGCGGGGGAGGAACAGGGTGGGGGGTAGTAAACTACAGAATACGGCCGAACAGAGGAAAGTACACAAATAAATAAATAAAATGAATTTCTTTACGCGTGCTGTATTGCATTCGGCAATGCAGTGCACGCGCAATGAAATTCGTTTTATTTATTTATTTGTTTACTTACCTCCGTTCAGTCGTATTCCGTAGTTACTACCCCCACCCTGTTCCTCCCCGCCCCCGCAGCACTCCCACCAGGAGCCGCTAGTGTTACTTGGTTAGATAAATACACAAATAAATTAGCTTCAAGTGCAGCAGAAACACTTGAAAGTCCGAGTTTATACAATACAACTTTAAATCTAAATATATTATCTTCGTTATACTCCCTTTCTATGCAGTTATGTATCTATATTTATTACTTTAATCCTACTGTAGAAGAGAAGAAAAACAAACCTTATAGTCTCTCCAGTGCACTACCCTATGCTTCACCCTACACCTCTCTCACAATATCCTCTACCACCACTCTCTGACTCACCCCAAACCTCACTCTACTACTGTGAACTTAAAAAAAAAAACCTGTCTAGACTCTTCCCTCCTCTATCCCTCCTTGGCGCGCCCCAAACCATATTTTACCAGTATGATCTCCCAAACATCTTTTTCTAAATGCTTCCCTACTGTAGCCTTCATTTGACTCATTCCAAACCTCGTTTTACTGCTATGATCTCCCTATTAACACTTTCCAGTCTCTTCCCACCGCTATCCCTCCTTAATCCCATTCAATCCAACTCTGTCCTCCACTCAAATTAACAATTTATATTTACCTATATTAATCCACCATTAATTCTTGTTGGATTCCAGCGTAGGGTTCTACTCACCGAAAAGTGCTTTGACGCCTCGTCAGAGGTAGTAAGCGCTATATAAATACAATACCAATCAGGCTGAGAAGTGTCCGCACTCATATATTATCAATATTGCAACCGTGCAGCAAATAACCATACTAATCTATAAGTATTATAAACATTGAACATTGTCAGTATTATCATATAAAAAACATTGATCAGAAGTGCCAGCATTTTAGTACCGCCTTGCGGTTGAAAAGTGCCAGTGTTGTTGTCTGCTAAGATCTTCAAAGCCTGTCCGGGGAAGAGCACACGTTCACCTATTAAAGGTATTTTAGTCAGGCTGTGAAGTGCTAGTTCTCTCGGATAGAAAGTGTAGCAAGCTTCTTGAAAGGTGCATGTGCTCCACCATTGAACGTTGCAGCTGCTGCTCCCAGATGTTGACGGTGTGTGTCTTCCAGTGAAAGCGATGCCTTTTTCGAGATGAAGCCTGCTGGCCGAATCAGTTAGTATTGGGGAGGTTAATTGTGATAAAGCAGTTCAATGGTTCGGTTAGAACTGAGGGATGATTCATTGCAGGTCGGATGAGTATGTTTTATATTTTTCAGAGAACTGTGCTGCATTGTGCTGCTGTAGCCCAGTGTGACCTGAAGGCACCATTATCATCTTGATTATTCCAGTTTTATACTGGAGAACTTGGTCCAAGGGCATTAGAACACTCGGCAGTCTTTCAAGAAAATTTTTATCAATCAAAGACCATTTTACCTTCGAGCCATTCCTGAATGAATTGTGCCCACCTTTGGCGAGGAAATTATATATTCAATTCAGGTTGGGCACCTTACCACTCAGGGACTTCACTAAGAACTGGTCAAAACACACAGAAACAATTTGCCCAGCTTGCGGAAGGTCGACTGAGTCATTAATTCATGTATTATTTTTTTGTGTTGCATATAGAGCCCCTAGGAAATACTGGCTTATCCCTTTATGTAAAAGTCTAGGATTTACAAGATGTATTGAAGCCAATCGCATTTTAGCTAGTGATACAAGAACTTTTGTAGTCTTCGCTGTCTCACGTTTTTTACATGCAATGTGGATCAAGCGTCTTAGTTTTAAATAATGCCTTGCTGCTATATACATTCTGTCCTGATCCATTTTAAATTAACTGTTTTTTAATGTCTTTTATTAGTTCTTTAAATGTATTTTATGTGACTTTTATGATCTTCTGATCGAAATATGGTTTACAAATGGAATGGCATTAGAGAGGGGTACATGATACATTACACTTTTTTAGGCACAGGAGGTTAAGCGATTTTCCCAAAATCATAGGGTGTTGAGCCGAGGCCAGGATTTGGACCTGGTTCCTCAGCTCTTGCTGCTAAGTCACAACTTCTCTAAAACGGGGGGCAAAGCACTCGAGCGTTTTGGAGGATTCCGGCGCTAACACCTTTCAGATGGTTGCTGGGAAAAAGCGTCAGCTACACACACGCCACAGGTTCGAATCTCAACAGGTCCACCTCAGTCTTTCATCCTTGAAAATACCATATATACGGCTTTTATTCTGATTGGTCCGTTAGATTCATCGTTTATTAATGGTTTCTTTTGGGATGAGTGTACTGTAGGGTTTTGCAGTTTTGATTTGTCTGCTCAGAGGGGTCTGTGCTGCTGGACTTCATCATTGGACAGTTACATGGGTTGGATGCTGTGTTAGGCGCATGTGGTACAGTTTAGTTAAGGTGGTCTTTTAGTGCTGTGAGATAGGGTGTGTGGAGTGTGCTGTTGCAGATACATAGTTATTGGGTAAGTTGCGTGTATGACACTGTTTCGAGGTCTGACTAAGATGCTATGCAGACTCTGTAAGATATGGTCACAGGAGGCGACAATGAACTGTTAGCTTTGCAATGTATATAGGTTTGGTCCCACGTTGTGCGCATGATATTTTTGCCTTGGAGTAGAAAGATGCTGAACAGCATCAGCAAAAAGCATTGACAAAGCCAAAAAATGAGACCTATTCGCTTTGCCAATGTTTGTTACGCTCTGCTTACTAGACAGCGAAACTTTTATCTGTTGAGAGAAGTATTGTCTACTTATAGTGGGACTTTAAGCCCGCCCATTACTTGCCATTGGTAGGTTTACAAGAATACATGTGTTTTTCAGCTGTCTCCTTTTGTATTTCTTTTCCTGCGCTGCACTGGTGTTATGGTGCTCTCTCTGCTTGTGTCCTTCTCCCCATACCCTCCGCAATACATTTTTCTTGATGTACTTCTCCCCTGGCCCCATGTAGCTTTCTGGCCCATGTGCTTCTCCAACCCCCGAGCTTCACGTTGCTCTCTGGTCTGTTTGTTTCCCCTGCTCGACCTTGCCCTCTTTGTTTCTGCACATCCATACCCCCATTTTCTTCTTCCCTCCCGTGACCTTCGTGTGGCTTCCCCACCACCCACGCCCCCTGCACTGCTTCCACCCACTCCCCCGGCGCTTGAGCCACTGTCCCCCATGTTTCCCCCACCTGTGGTGCTTCACCTCACCTGCTTGCGATTTTTCATTTGCATTTACTGATTCAGTAAACAAAAAGGAAAGAAAACAATTGCGGCATTTTGTAGGCATGTGCATTCTTGTTGCGCACACCTACAATAAGGTTCAGCCGGCCACGTCATAGACCTTTTTTTGTCTCCATCTTTTCAAGCCATGCTGCACAGCATCGGGGAGCTGTCCTGGACAAAGTTTTTACTCCATCACCAACCCCACTGCTCCACACAGGGTTAATCCACTGGCATTCTGCCTCTCGACTTCCTGAACTGCCAGTCACTTAGGGCTAGATGTGCCACCCTAGGTTTCCTCCTGTCAGAGACTGGACACCAGGCCTTGCCTTATCGCGGACATCTTGGTGCTACCAGGTGACTCAATAGACACCGCCCTTGCTTCATCTCAAGCTTGGATGTGGCTAGGATCAGCCTCCATTAAGCCTTAGTTTGTTTCAAGGGAGGTTACTGGAAGAACTATACTTTCATCTCCAGCCCGCAATACAGAGAAACCAGCAGTATATGCTGGACCGCTTTAGAACTAGCGGTGCAGCGTGTGGAGGTAAAGGCACACCGCGTAGCAGAGATGCATCCCACACACTCAGCGGCCTAAAATAATACCCATCATGGGGTGCATTTACAATTGCCTTTTTGCCCAGACCATGTTACTAGATGCTTCATCAGCATCCGCGTAGGATATCTAGGATAGCTTGCTCTTTCTTGCGGAAGCACCAGAGATACATCAGCACCACCCCTTCAGAAGATATTTTTTGATCACCCCAAAGAAATCTGTGTCCCTCAGCTACCATGCATGGGTGCAAACAGTAGTGCCAACAAAGCAAAGGTGAAGCTGGAGACAAAGAATTGTCTTTTAATGTCAAGGATGGTCAGGTACTCCTACTTCAGCTCGGCTGTGATGCCTGTTGTTTGGCCCGCCCTCAGGCTTGACTCTTGTCTGGTCAAGATATTAACTCATCTGGCAGAAATGGCCTTCATGCTTTAGTCACCTGCTTAATCTGTGTTTTTGTCTGCAGTGGTTTCAGTTTATTTTAAAAACTGAGCTATGGCCCCACCTCTCAAAACAATGGGTGAGGGCTCCCAGTGCTACTTAGGTAATGGAAAACATTGCAGTCATCCATCTACGTGAATAAGTACAAACTTCTAGATACTTAGAAGATTTTCAGCTGGGCCTCTGGCCTCGTGGAGGCTATGAACCTGTTTTTATCTGAGCACTAGCTCACAGCACATGGCGGCACCCCCACAGCCTTGTCACTTTAGCCTTGGTGCTTTCAGCCAAGTTTGACACAGTTGTTCCTGAGCACATTCTGTCTTGCCATCTGCACATTAAAGTGCTGGCCAGTGGTAGACTGGCATTGACTTTTTGACATAAATATAACACGTGATTTCCCAGCCTCCCTATACTTTAGAGTAACAGCTGCTACAGGGGTGTCCCCAGGGGGTCCTCTTTCTCTCCCCTCGTTCTTTGGAACACCTATCTTGTGATGCTTGCCTTTCTTATTTTTTTTCATCATGTATTTAGATGGCTCCTTTCATCCACAATATTTTCAGACAACATGGGTGCCATTGTTGCTAAATTCCAACATAGTGCATAGTAGTTGATCCACACTGGATGAGCAACAATTGGTTGAAATTGAACTTTAAGATGACTGAGACGGTAGTTTTTGGGGGTTGCCTCAGAGGTCTCGTTCTAGACAAGGATATGGGCTACTATCCAGGTTTGGTTCAAATTGTAATGAAAAAGGAATTAACTATTAATACATACCTTTATGTTTGTGGTGATTGATGCTGCTATGGCATTGTATTATTTTTTATTTATTTCCGAGTAATGAGCAGAATTGTTCACTGTTCAGCGTTAACAAGGCGCACTGTGTGCCAAAAGGGAATTACACATAGATGACGGAAATATATTTTTCCTTTAAGCAAGCCCCAACGGCTTCAGATCATGGCTGCTTACCTTTAAATAGGTGACATGATCACATCAGTCGTTTGTCCAACACCCAGCGCTGGCACCCTCATTTGGCTAGTTTATGTTGAAGGCCAGTCCTAGGACTCATCGGCATGGCATACATCCAACATCATTGAAAAAGAAGCCTGTGATCTGTGTCCCATATATACATTACACAGTGGCAGTAGCCAAGTGTCGTCTCTGGCTTCTGCAGTCCTGCTACATAAGGAAAACATATATATATATTTTTTTTTAAAATAAGAAAACGAAAGTGGGGTGGGGAGTCTGTTGATGGTTGCCCGCTAAAGGGGGTTGGCTGCCTGGGGGGCGTGGCTTAGCCGGCTGCAAGATGGCCGCACTTTAAGTGGGCTCTGCCGGCCAAGCCTATCATCCGAAATAATCCTGCAGACACCCGCGACGTAGCGACCCAGCTTCCCGCTGCCTGCACTCACCTCGTCTCAGGGCACCTGCTGCTGCCATTATCGACCTCCTGGGCCGCGACGGAGCTGTGCTGTGCCACCTGATTGTTCTCCGCGGGTCCACGTCACGCCTCTGGAGAGGCTCGACCCACTTGCTCCTCAGCTGTTGCGGACTTCCTTGCCTGGGCGGCCGGCCTGTGGACTCCGTGGGCTCCGTACCTGCTGTGGCCGGTGAGTGTCTCTGCCATTGGGGCCCTCTGCGGTGGGGCTGGGGGCGTGCAAGTTGCACCGTCCGGCCCGGGCCTATGTGGCGCGGGCGCCATTTCCCCACTCCTCGGCACTCGCTGCTGTGATCCCTTGGTCCCTGGGCCTGGCGACGGGGGCGGCGCGCCCCCCGACTCCCCACTGTGCGAGGCCTACTGCTGGCGGGACCCCGGCTCCATCCCTGAGCTCAGCCGGCAGCTGCTTGACGTTCTCCGCCGCTCCTCGGCCATCTGTGTCCTGCTGCCTGCTTTGCCTCCCTGGTCTGGCCTCGCTCTGCGCGTCTGCAACCTTATCGTGCCGCACGCCCCTGGATCCTTCCTCGCTGAGACTCCCGTCTCGCTGGGCTGAGAGGGGGCCGTGCTCTGTGGGCCCCCAGCCTTGGGCCCCTCTGAGCTGGAACACACGTCGCCCTGATCCTTACATTCTCCCGGCTGCCTGCTGTGCCCGCCTGCAAGCTACAACTCAGCGACCGGGGTGCGGGCCACCCCGCGGGGGTCATGCGGCGGGGTTGGGGGTGTGCGGGCCTTGTCGCGGGGTCTCTCTGCCCATCGCTGCTGCGTGGTATTCCTGGCCTCTCCCTAGCCAGTTTGCCCACCACGTTGGCCCCACGCCGGAGGCTGCCTGCCCCCCCTCGCATCTCCCCACCGCTCCAGCCCCCTTGGTTGCACCTACCCCCACACCACCTGCTCCTCAGTCAACTATCTTCCAGGATTTGGTCGCACTGGGTGGCCCTGCCCTTCATTCTTGTGCCTCCACGTCTCCCCGGTGGCCTCACCTCCCTCATCGCTTCCCCTGCCTTAACACCCTCAGTTGGAGCCTCTGGGCTTGTTGGGCACCCGCTTTGGCCCCGTGGGCGCTGCGGTCTTGGAGACCCTTAGCAGCAACTGTGGCGCCTGCCTCCACGTTCCTACCACGTCGCCAGGTTGGAGGCCATACCTCACTCCTCATCCTGCCACCCCCTCGTTGGTCTCCTGGGCCCGGTGCCCTCCTACCTCGACCATCTTCCCTGGGGGCACCGCCTGTGTTGCCCAACCTGACTAGAGCCTGACCTTCTCCCCCTCCTGCCTGCTCTCCACACAGGACATCTCCTTTGGTCACTGCCCTCCACCTTTGAACTCTCCTGCTGAGGCCTGCCCTGGGAGCCCCTGGGGTGGCGGTGGTCTTCCGCCAGCGCTGCTGCCTCCCCTCTGTTGCTCGACGGTGCCACCCCCTGCTGCTGCTAGCCATGGGGAGAACCGACCCGAAACAGCCGAAGATTGCCTTCGACCAGCGCCGCCCCACACGCCAGGAGAGTGCAATCTTTGATGTGGGGGACTCCTCTCCCTTACAGCAGGCGGCCCCACCACGCGAGTATGACCTCAAGGCAATTATGTTGGACGTCAAATCCATGGAAACGGGCAGAGCGGCACAACTGGACCAGCTGTCAGCTCGACTGGATACAGTTAGGGCCAGAGTTGATTCCCACGACGCCCGCCTTCTCCACGTTGAATCCAGGGTCTCTGATGCTGAGGACGCCGCCACTCAAGACCGCCAAAAACTACTTCAGTTGGACAAGGTGCTTGATCTCATCCGAAATAAAAATGAGGATTTGGAGGCGTGCTCCCGGAGGAGCAACCTCCGCATTACTGGAGTGCCTGAATCCACCAATATTGCTCGAATGGGGGATTTTATCGAGCAGCTCATCAGGGACCTTTTCGGCTACATCCTTTCTTCCGTCTTTATTGTCGAGCGGGCGCACCGTTCCCTCGGCCCCCGTTCAGGCCCAGGTCTACCGGCCCGCCCGATCATTGCAAGAATCCTGAACTTCAGGGATCACGATGCCATACTCCGGGCTGCCAGGGAGAGGTGCGAAATTCGACACCAGGGAAACTCCCTGTCATTCTACCCCGACTACACCGCCGTGGTCCAGGCAGCTCGCCGTGAGTTCCTTCCGGCGAAACGGATCCTACAAAAACATGAGGTCCCCTACTCTCTGGCGTATCCTGCCAAACTGCGGGTCCGGCAGAGCTCTAAACTACACATCTTTCCTGACCCAAAGGAGGTTCTGGCCTTTGCCAAGAAGTTGGATCAATCGCACCGCTCTTCACCTGCCAGATCCCAGGCCGCCACCGCCGCCGACAACCTCAGTGACAATAACTGAATTGCTGCCTCTCTTGTATGTTTGCTAATTGTATACCACGTGGCCACTGTTCTGGCTCCCAGTTAGCCCCTCGAGCTTCTGCAGCCGCCCTGGGCCTATCAATGTCAAATCTGTGTTCTGGGCCTACTGCTAATGTTTATTTGTAACCTTTCCCTAGTTGTCTGCTTTTGCTAATGGCTTGGCCACCCTGTCTTTACAACAGGGGTGTATGCTGGGCGACGCCATGCCTCCACAGGATGATTCCCATTTTGGACATTGACTTTTCTCTTCCTAGTTGTGGGTCCCTGGGGTGGGTGCCGGTGGTATCTCAACCTGTTTGGGGGGTTGGTGTCGGTGGGTGATGGTTTTCTGGGATTTGCTGCCTCCTTCCGAGGCGTGTTTGTTTTTGTCAGTATTTATTGCTTTTTATTTGGCTACTCTGTCGACATATTGCTTGCATCACATCACCGTTACACACGTTCTCCGCAGAGCCACGGTGCTTCGCTTAGCGCACATTCCTAGGAGCATCCTCTCAGGAACGACACCTATTGCCATCCTCCCTCCTTTGGCTGGTGTTCCTCCCTTACAGCCCAGCTACTTGCCTTGGCCAGCTCTAGCCGTCTGTCTTGCTTCCCCTACGCTGTTGCACTGCTCGTTCTTATCTCAGTTGGTTTGCACCACCATACATATTTCCTCAAGGGCCCAGGCCATATTCATCGCACCTCGCTCTACTCTTCCCCACACTATAACGACATGACAGACACTGTATTTTGGACATGGAACAATGACCACCGATAAGCTCGGCTAATACACGCACACCTCCTCCGGCACAAAGTGGACATCTGTTTGTTGCAAGAGACCCACCTGCTACCTGCATCTGCCGCCAGACTACATTCCCGACATTGGGGAGAATCTCACTCATCTTTCTACTCCAACTACTCTCTGGGGTGTCTATTCTGATACGCAGGGGACTCCCTTGGCAAACTACCCAGGTAATCACTGACCCCGATGGGCGTTATGTCATCCTCCATGGCTCCCTTCAGGCCCAACCTTTAACGATAGCTGCAATAAAACGGCCCTAATATTGATGACCCAGACTTTTTTGCGCTAACCTGGCATCACATCTCATCCCTTGGCCCTGCCGCACTCCTCTGGGGTGGGGACTTCAATGTGACACTTTCCACAGTCTTGGACTGCTCTGGCCCCTATGCCTCCCACCCACGTTCTGCGGTGCTCCTTAGCTCCATTCTCGCTGACAACTCCCTGTACGATGCTTGGCGCCACATGCGATCTGAAGCCCGCGAGGGCACTTGCGTCATCGGAACTCGTGGTTGCTGGTGCCGTCTGGATCTCTGGATCACCTCTCCGGACATCCTTTCCTGGCTTACCTCTGTTGATCATATGGCGCGCACTCTTTCGGATCACGTGTCGGTACAGCTTAGTCTCCGTCTTCCTCTGTCCCCTCGGCGTGCCTTCACTTGGCGACTCCCCACGAATGGGCTACGAGATTCTGTCTTCTGTGACGAGGTCCGGACCGCGATCCCTAACTATTTCTCCCTCCACACTCTGGGAGGGATTCAAGGTTGTTATTCACGGCCAATGCATCTCTAAACAGTCCGGGGTTTTACGCTCCATTCGCAGCACTCTTGACAAACTGGAATCGGAAATTAAATCTTTGGACTCCTCCCATTCTCTTCATCCCAGCTCTGAACTACTCGCTCGCCTTTGTGAGAAACACACTGAATTCGCTGAGGAGGCCAACAGAGAGATCTCATTCCTTGGCAGAGAGGCCCGGGCACGCCGCTTCGTTGAGGGCGATCGGCCCGGCAAAACCCAGGCCAACCTTCTCCGTCCGCTTCGTGCCGCATCCTATATCACAGCGCTTCAAGACGGTGGCCCCACTCGGACTACCTCCCCTGAAGAAATCAAGGTGCGCTTTACGGAGTACTATACGCAATTATACATTGCGGGTTCCACCCCCTCACGCGAGGTCCTCAACCAGTATTTTGATACCCTCGAGCTCTTATGGCTCAAAAAATATCACCGAGAATTACTCAACGAGCCCTTCTCTAAAGAGGAAATACTTGCCGCCATCAATGGTATGCCTGGCGACAAGGCCCCTGGTTTAGATGGCTTTCCCGTCTCTTTCTACAAGACCTTCGCCCCGCTTTTGGTACCGCACCTGGCCGCCATGTATAACGATTCTTTCAAGAGCTGTAAACTCCCACCATCACTCCGCGAGGCTATGTTAACTCTTCTTCTCAAGCTGGACAAGCCCCCCGAATGCCGTGATTCCTACCGCCCCTTCTCCCTCATTAATACGGACAATAAAATCTTCACCAAACTTCTCGCTTCGCGCCTCCTTCTTCTCATGCCACTCATTGCTCGGCCCGATCAGTCAGGCTTCATTCCTGGTCGCGCTACTTCACACTATCTTCGGAGTATCTTTTCTGTCCTCCATCAGATTAATCCAGCTCTCCCCGCAGTAGCTGCCCTTCTTGACGCCACTAAGGCCTTTGATACCCTAGAGTGGCCCTTCCATTTCTTTCTACCTTCCACGTCTTGGCTTAAGCCCAGTATTTATACACAATATCTTACTCCTATACACTCTACCCACCGCCCGTCTTCGAATTAACGGACAAATATCTGATCCCATCCCTATTGGACGCGGCACCCGCCAGGGGTGCCCGCTTTCACCCATGCTCTACACTATCGCAATGGAGCCACTGGCGGCCAGACTCCGACAACACCACATCCATTTTCGGGTAGTAGCGCGCATAACAAATTGCCATAACATAACATATTCTGACACAGTTCCTGGAGACCGTGAGCGCCTAGACACCTTCGGGTAGTAGCGCGCATAATAAATTGTCATAACATCCAGAGGGGCATTGGCTTCGCAGCCCGTGCCCTCTTAGTCTCCATGTACGTGGACGATATTACGCTGTATGTCCGCCACCCCCAAGAAAATCTCAGTCTCTGGTACGTGAGATCATATGGTTCGGAGGTTATTCTGGAATCCAGGTGAACTGGAGTAAGTCAGTCCTCTTTCCTCTCACTGATGCCACTACGCCCTTCACTTCGGACTTCCCTTTCGGGTGGGCGTCAGGCCCTACTCGCTACTTGGGTATCTGGCTTAGCAGGGACGTGGATGAACTTTGGAGGGCTAACTTTGGTTGTGCGGTGGACTGGCTCGAGTCCAAGATTCCCCAATGGAACCGGCTACCCTTGTCTTTGGCCGGTCGCATAGCTATTGCCAAGATGGTGGTCCTCCCGAAATGTTTAGATCTTTTCCTGAACATCCCTTTTCCCCACACTGCCCACTTTTTTCGCAGGATCCGCTCGCTGATCATCTCTCTAACTTGGGCTGGTTGGCAACCCAGGATAGCGTATGACACTCTCACCCTCCTGATGTCATGCGGTGGCCTGGGTGCCCCTAACTTTAAGCTTTACGCATTGTGTGCTCAGGCCAGTTTTTTGCATTTCCGGATTCACCCCACTCCCTTCCAGCCGCAAGTGGCGGCTGAAGCAGACCTCGCTGCCCCGTGGCCGCTCATCACCGCCCTGTTCGTCCCTGCCAAACCCCCACGCACCGAAATAGACACGGCCGAGACCTTGCGCTGGGCCTGGGATGGTCTACGCCACGGGTACTCATAGTACGGCCCGCGGGCCGCCAGCGGCCCGGCAAGCCTTTCTTGGCGGCCCGAGGACCTTGCAGGCAACATACCTCTGTGTTTTTTTATATCGGAGGTGGAAGCGCGGAGCTATGGGGGCCGGGCGATTCTTTTAAAAACCATTCACTTGTTAATGAGGCTTTGTTCTATTTCACCTCTTCTTAGCGCCCCTGCATCTCCACTCTGATTGAGTGGAGATGCAGGGGCGCTAAGAAGAGGTGAAATACAACAAAGCCTCATTAACAAGTGAATGGTCTTTAAAAGACCGGTGAAGTACTTGGGTGCGGCGGCTGTGTGTGATCCAGGGAAGCAAGGACCAACACTTCCATGGTTAAAGTGCTGTTTTCTCAATTAAACTGGAACTGTGGTGCTACAGTACACTCGAGAACAAGAGCTAAAAAAGTTAAGAGAATTGAAATAAGCTCAGTCTAGTCTCCCATGAAAGCGCACCTTTGGGTTCAGGGGGACCCTCAATTTGTTGCTCACGTTGGTCTCCTCCCCTCTCAGAATAGGAACTGTGCCTTCAGACGCCCATGTTGATATTCCACACAGTCTCCGGACATCAAACAAAAAGGTAGAAAATGAATGGAGGATATGTTGGATGAAACGAGGACGGGGAGGGGCAATGAGGGGGGAAATCAGGAAGTGTGGGGTGAGGAAGAACTATGAGGGTTGGTGTAGGCCCGGACCGGATGCTTTTTGCTGCTGATGGGGTAGGCTCATTGAGGGGGAGGATTCAAGAAGAATGGGAATTAAGTGGTGAGAAAGTGAATAGCAGAGAAAAGAGGGCAACGATGGGGAAAAGAGCGTTAGGGAGGATGTGGGTAAATGTGGCCAAAAGAGGAGTAGGGGTCGCCAATACAGGAGGAAGAAGACTGTGTAAAAAAGAGATGGGGCTACAAGTCAGCTCACATAGAGCAGGCCTGGCTCTTTCTGTCATGACTATCTCAATTTATGTTGGTGTCTTGAGTTTATTATACTTGCTGTCACCCTATTCCCCCTTTCTTCTATGAGCGCATCTCCAGACATACTGTAAAACAGTGCAAACCTACATGTATCCAAGGCGCCACCTTGACAAGGGAGAGAGAGAGAGAGAGAGAGGGAGGGAGGGAGACAGAGAGGGGGAGGAAGGGAGACAGAGGGAGGGAGACAGAGAGGGAGGGAGACAGGGAGAGGGAAGGAGAGAGAGGGAGAGGGAAGGAGAGAGAGGGAGAGGGAGGGAGACAGAGAGAGGGTGACAAAGAGTGAGTGAGAGGGAGGGAGGGTGACAGAGAGAGAGGGAGGGAGACAGAGAGAGGGCGACAAACAGAGTGAGTGAGAGGGAGGGAGGGAGACAGAGAGAGAGGGAGGGAGACAAGAGGGAGGGAGACAGAGGGAGAAGGAGACAAACAGAGGGAGTGAGACAGAGGGAGTGAGACAGAGGGAGTGAGACAGAGGGAGAGGGAGGGAGGGAGACAGAGAGGGAGGGAGACGGAGAGGGGGAGATGGAGAGGGAGAGAGACAGAGAGGGAGGGAGACGGATAGAAGGAGAGAGGGAGGGAGACGGAGGAGGGAGGGAGGGAGACGGAGGAGGGAGGGAGATGGAGGAGGGAGGGAGATGGAGGAGGGAGGGAGACAGATAGAGAGGGAGACAGAGAGGGGGAGACAGAGAGAGAGGGAGAGGGAGAGAGTCGGATAGAAGGAGAGAGGGAGGGAGACGGAGGAGGGAGAGAGACGGAGGAGGGAGGGAGGGAGGGAGATAGAGAGAGGGAGAGAGAGAGATATGTGTATGCCGGGTCCGGTGGCTCAGTGGACGAAGGCGTCTGCTGCAGGGACCTGTGTTCCACCTCATGGTCTCAGTTTTTTTTGTTGCTCTAGCCCCGCCCCCTCCCCGAATGACCCCGCCCCCAAGGTGCGGCCCTCGGCCACAAACCACACTGTAAATTTGGCCCCCAAGAGAAAGTTTGTGAGTACCCCTGGTCTACGCGGTCTGTCCGGTGCTCCGGCGTTCTCGGCAAATACGATGCCAATCGTTCGGCATCCGGCTTTCCCTCCTCTCCAGCCCTCTGGTATGGCTAAACACGCCACTCGCCTGGGGTTGACTACATTGGCGGATCTCTACCCGGGGAACACATTCTATTCTATTCTGATGATTCCGGTCCCATAGATACTTTACTTTTTTATCAGCTACGAGCTATCTGCAGGGAGCTGCATCCTACGTTCCCCTTGCCTCCCCCCTCGATGATCATTCTTGATTTTCTTTACTCGTCTCCCTCTCCTCGGAAGTTGGTGACCAAACTATATGCCCTCACGCTGGCAGCCACCTCCATCTCCACTGACCGAGCTCATGTGGCATGGGGCGAGGACCTTGGTGTTGATATTTCCCAAGCTGACTGGCTTTATTGTTGCAACCAGATGAAGCGATTATCCCCGAACTATCGCCTGCGCCTAATACATTTTAAATATGTGCATAGGCTTTACCGCACCCCCGTTCAGCAACTTAAGCTGGGACTCACCCCCAGTGATAGATGCCTGCGCTGTTCTGCTCCCGCGGCGGACTTTTCCCATCTCGCCTGGTTATGCCCAAAGGTCTCCGACGATTGGCGTGACGTCTGTACTGCTATCTACGAGATCACCTCCTCACCGGTTCAGCCTGACCCTCCTCTCTGCCTCCTAGGCTTTGTTAAATATTGCCAAGACACCTCTCGATGCTTGATTGCTATGCTGCTTGTCCTCACGCAGCGTAGGGTGTCCATGTGCTGGGGTCGCAAACCTGCACCTAAGTTTGCCCAATGGCCCGAGGATGCATCGCGATGCCAGACCCTTTTATCTGAATTCTGGACCTTGCGCCAGCCAAATCTCGTCCACTGGACATATGGAGCCCCCTAGTGTCATACCTTCTTGCTCATACCCCCCAAAGCCTGACTACCTCTCCCGCGCTCTCTGCCGGCACTCTGCCCGCGGCGGCCGTCGGTGAAGATCCGTAGCCGCCCTTTACCCCGTTCTTATTCCCTTTCCAGTCAGGCCCGCTCCCTCTCCCGCAGTTTGCCTGATTATATCCACTGTTGCTCACTGTCCAGATGTGCCTAAGTAATATCTATCTAAGCCGGTGTTCTCTGCTTGTCTGTGTTATTGGCCCTCCTTTATATCCTCAATCATTGCTATGTATACGGTGCTCTGATTTGATGCAAAATTGAAACCTGTCTATGCAATTCTGTCAATAAAGTTTTTGGGAAAAATTAAAAAAAAAGGGGGGTTGGCTGCCTGTTTGGGGAGGGTGCAGGGCCTGGCTGTAGGCCTGCAGCCAAGCTGCAGTGTGCATGGCTGGGGGGTTGGCAGCAGACGTATTGTAACAAGATATTACTTTACATTCAAATACTAGAAATTCACTGACAACAACAAAAAATGATTCAATCGGGGTTATATATAGATCTTCCAACAACAAACTGATGTCAGTCACATATAACTGGTTAATTTCAGTTGTTTTAAAATGGTAGTTTTTTATTATTAGAAGACCTACATAATATAAATAAATAAATAAATAAATAAATATATATATATATATATATATATATATATATATATATATATATATATAGTAAAACAGCTCACCGAACTGATTCACAGCACCGAATTCCTCTGTTTCAAGCAGCAAGCGTCACAACTTGTGAATTTTCCTGTTCTTTTTATTTCATATTTTTGTTGTTTTTCAACAGACAAGTACATTGCGCAGAAAGGAGATAGCCTTAGCGTTTTGCCCGGAGCCTTCTACAGGGCCATGGAGTTGTGCATTAAGAGTGTCTATTTAAAGGGACAATCCCCTAGTACCACCACCCAATTAACATCAATTTTCGTAGGTCAGGAACAAGACCGATGACCACCTTGTTACAGAGGCATATGATGGTGACCATTTTGGCCACATTCAGAGTCACATGGTTAGGAGCAATACTTTCCATACACATTATATAACCAAGTGCAACATATAAGTACATTAGAACATTTAACATGGTATATTTGTAGTTTTGTGTATGATTTTTGGACTGGTAAAGTACCCCAAGCCAAATTCACAGTACCAGTTATATTTCCAATAAATATATCCCATCCAAAGTTACAATAGTTCCCTATCCATTGCACCATAGTGGGGAATATTTTTTTTCTTCAATGTTTTTATATATATCCTGTTCAGTTTCGATTGTCACATCCATTTTGCTGCAAAAAAAAGAGCACCCGTTAAATCCATGATTTATTAATGCTCTGAATGACGCATTCGGCTTCACAGAAGCCTTTCTCAAGTTGAGTGAAAAGAGCTCTACTTCCCATTAAAACACAACAAATGTTAATAAACAGCAAATAAATACTTTTTAAAATGTGAATATTCAACAATGTTTTAAGATTCCATATGATCCCATTTTTTTATTAATGAGCAAATACAATTTATTAACAATTTTGGACAATTTGAAAACATTTCCCAAATGATTTAAAAAATATTTGAAAAATAATGGAATTCATAAATACATTACACCATCCAAGCCCAGTTGTGAACATATTTATACAATTAGTCATGGCATGGCACAGTGACTGAAATAAATCAAATATGTGCATTGGAAGCAATTTAGAAATCTACAGAGCACATTCTTTTCTTTGAAAACAAAAAAGTGGATATGTGTCAAATATTGATAAAGTGCAGGTGTGTGAGAACAAATATGATAAAGAAAAACTACTATATTTGTATGTCCATCTCAACATGTGGGAACCGGAATAGAGTATATAATATCCAACTAGATATGTGAGTAAGGTGCGATAATAGATTCATGGCTATGTGCCCAAAGATATTATTCTAAAAGTACACTCCAATGTATTACTCAGTGGCCACGGGAGACAGGAATACAAATTGGAAAGAAATAATAAAAATGAATGGTAAGAGTACCTCACTGTTGGTATATCAGAGAAAGGAGGAATAAATTAAAGAAAGATAAGAGATAAGATTGACTCATTTCTATGATCAGTAAGTGACAGTACAAGAAACGTTCATATCAGCAGGCAATCATTGCTATCGGTACTGTAACAGAGAAGGCAAGGTGAGCAGTGCTACGGAGCTCAGTGACATTAATAAACAATATTTATCTTTAACTCCTCATCACTGTTAAGACCATTAGGGCTTTTTGTGTTTAACGCAGTACTATATCAAGATTCCAAAACAAATGTCTTTCCATATTGACTGCTCTGACATGTTGGACCACTCTGTCTATTCCAAAGGACGTAAGCTGTTCGTGATCACTTTTGTGTACCTGAGCGAAATGCTGTGCCACAGGATAAGTTTGATCAACATTCTTGCTAGCACGTTAAGTGCTCCAAAATCCTCTTCTTTAGAGGTAACTTTGTGCTGCCAATATACATCAATCTGCATGGACATTCCAGGACATAGACTGCAAAGTCAGATGTGCATGTGATAAATTTAGAAATTGTTCTGGTCTTGCCAGTGGGGTGTGTATACTGGTTGTGGTTCACGCTTCATTTACTCGCTTTGCATGAGCCGCATCTAAAGAAACCTTTTTGTTCACTGAGTCATGTTGATGTTTGACTGGAGATAAGATGCCTACGTACCAGTATGTTCCTAAGAGATCTGGGTTTCTTATAGGTAATAGAAGACTGAGCCCCATTATCATTATTTATAATGGGATCAGCTATAAATAAACCCCAATGTTTCTTCATTAGGTCTCTTAGTTTATATTACATCTTGTTATAAATAGTAATGATTTTTGGTGCCAGATCATTAGTTTCAGAATGTTTGGAATTTTCTTTAAACAGAACATCTTCTTGTTTTTTTGGCTTGTACTTTGCGTTTGGCTTGTGTAAAAAAAATGTGAGGATAGCTTTGTTCAGTAAAGCGCTTCGTCATGTTGTGCTGTTACTTTGAAAGGCACTGTCTGCGCTGCAACTGCGATGTATCCTTAGGCCTTCTCCATAGGAGATGCTCAATTTTAGTGAATTTGGGTGGTGGCTGCCAGCGTGTAGCACACTGTTGCCAGTTGTCTTTCCCATGTAGTGAAGTCTTCAAAGAGTGTTTTTGTTTACATAATTGGCTATGTCTAGATACTTGTTGTAATCTCTGCTCATTTTATATGTAAATTTGAAATTCAAATAATTCCTTTCCAAGATATTATGAATTCCAAGGTAAGCTTGGCATCACCATCCCATATCAAACAAGCATTGGCATAGCCAATAGGTCTCGCTTTTGGGACCTTATAAGTATTTAGTTATGCAGCACAATAGCCTTGGTGCAACAACATCAACTGTTGCATGGCTAAACACTTATAAGGTCCCAAAGGCAAGACCTATTGGCTATGCCAATGCTTGTTTGGTCTATGCGAATGTCGGGTACCTGGCTTTGGTATTCTCCGTAAGTAATGAATGGGACGAGGGCAGGAGCGACCTGGGGGTAATGCCCTATTACTTACCTGTAATCTTCAACATATCTCCATTTGTAAAGAATGGGACGAGGAATACAGGACCAGGAGAAATGAAGATTACCGGTAAGTAACAGGGTTTTTTCTAACTGCTGTAAATGGCAGGTTGAGCTCTTGCTTCAATTACTGGTACTCCATTTATGGACTTGAGGTGAATTTAATCCTGGGCTTTCTGTGATTCGAACGAATAACCTCCAGCTCACAGCAGATGCTAAAAAGAAACTCACTGAACCGTCTTAAGAACAGCAAGGTACAGCTCTAAAACAATGGATGATGCAACGTGATAGGCCTCCCTGCCCAACCACAATCCGCACAGGCAAATGAGAAGCCATGGAAATCCGTGTGACTGCTATGAAACAACAGATGGTTCCAAACGTCATCAAACTTTGTGACTCCAAACTGTACTGGTTTCACTGGGCTGTCTTGGAGCCTGTGAGAGAGAGGGTGGAGGGTACATAGTTTCAAATATTTGCCATGACCTCCTTTTCTTTAACTCGTCCTTGAAATCTCTCACTTTAATTGCTACTTTTAAAATCTCTACAAAAATAAAAGGCAGTGGTTTTCATTCTGCATGTTATGCGAGAGCCTAAATGGTGCAGTTATGCTGGCAGGCTAGTGTTCGATTTGCCATCCTGGGTGTCCGCCATTAACCTACTACGCACTTCAGTTCCTGAGGTTCTGTTGGAGGTAAGTTGTAAATGATACGCATCTCAGTTCCCACGTTCATCACAGTGCTGTACATGAGTGTCTTGTAGGTATTTAAATACCAGAAATCGTATGTTTGCTCCAATTGAATTCTCACATTGTGTGATCTTCCGGAACTTTAATTCACGGGTAAGATAATACGTGCGCCTCTTATTCTTTTAAAAAAATAATGCCACTATCCACCATTAGCTTATGTTTTCTATGGATGACCCACTTGCCAAAATGATACTGGTCTTTTCTCTCCTGTGAGGGTCTGCTAGGTTCAGAAAATAATGAGGGAGAGATGGGCCATTGTTCAGGAATTGAGTCTTGCGTGAAGCAGCCTGTGTTTGGGTTTCGTGTCAAAGAGTTTTGCTTGTGACTGAAATGTTTAGCGGGCGGAGAATTTGGCTCTGTCACCTGGAAAACAAGCGCCCTCGCCTCATGCTGCAAGTAAAAAACAAAAGGAGGCACGTCTGCTGGCGAGTGGTGTGCGATGTGCGTGCACCATGACGAGAGAGGAAAGCCAGATGGTGCCTATGCTCGTCATTGTGTGCGTAACCGCACGCTCTATGCCATTCAAAAAGCTGTGGTCAGCTTTTCAAAGCCCACTCACGAAATGTCTCGCCAGAGCGGCGCATGTGCTGGCTCAGGCGAGACCTAAAAAAGGTCAATGTCCCTAATCCAACAAGGACGTGTGTAGTATATTGTTAATTGGCATCTGTCCAGACCACCTGCACCTCCCACCAGCCAAGGAAAAGATTTGCAAAGCTTGGGGCGAAGCAAGTGACCATCGCAGTACCAGAGCGTTGGCAGTACAGGGTATCTTCAAATAAGAAGATGTTTTGTTACAAACTAATGATCAGGCACCAAGATTTATTACTACTTATAACAAGAGATCATAAAAAATAAGATACGTAATGAAGAATCATAGTGGCTTATTGACAGCTGAGCATTGTATGTAATGATATAGGGGCCCAGCCATCTCCAGATATACAGAAATCTTTTTACTTTAATAACTCCAAAACTACTGAATAGATTTAAAACAAATTACAAAAAGCACTCTTTCTGGACCAAGATATAGCTTTCTGCCAAATTTGGTGTAATTCTGCTCAGCGGCTTGGGACTGTAGTCATGTCTAAAATTCCTATGGGAAATTGCATGGGAAAAACGTATTTTGGGTTTCCCCCTTTTTCTCAGCCCCCGCTTGCCGGATCACCCAGTCAGTCAAAATCACTTTATTCGATTATTCAAATTCATAAAAGCATGTTAAAGTACCCAACACGTACAAAACATATAATACTCAAAATCCGTCATTAATAAAATACAGCTCTAAAAATTCAGCAGTGAAATATAAAATACATTATATAAAAGGGAGAATCCATTATACAGAGAAATGAGCAATTACGATTTAATTTCTTTTTCTCCTTGCTCTAACTGCTGCAAATATAAAACTAGCCATATTAAACATTTCCCGAAGGCTATTCAACATCTGTAGGTATGTTAAGGCTGGTCTAACCTGCACAAAGCCTTTATCTTTTAAAATGGGAAAAATAAAACGCTTCCGAATCCGCAAGTAGTGGTCACAAAACATTACGAAATGCAGAGTATCTTGCCTCGAAAAACAATCACGAGAACAGGGTCTCAGATCCTCTGACTTTTTCCAGCCCAAGGGTTCGGCCAATAAAAAGCGTAAAAAGTTAAACCTAAACCTTGTTAGGAGAAAGCGATGTCGAGGCTTAGTGACTATGTCCAAATAAGGCTTCATCATTAAAGAAGTTTTTAAGATCTGATGGGCACGGACTGTTCGTTTTGATAGCTCTATTGCCTCTCTTTCTGCGGATCCCAGGCGCAAAAACGAAGTCTTTGCCCACCCTAGATTTTTTTTACATATTATTTCAGGGTTGTCAAAGACCTCTGGGCGACCCAGCGCCCTTGCTATGCTGCTCACATGACTAAACTATGGAATACTGCTAGCACTGTCCAGTGCGATACAATTGTGGATAATCTCTTGGTTCAGCACTAATTCTGGGTTACACCAGATCGAAATCCATTTAAGAAAAGGGGCCATTTTGATTAAGTCAGACACATAACCAACACCCAATTCTTCATGGACTGAAAACGAGGGCGTGGACTAAGGGACTGAGAGCAGACTTCTTAGAAATTTGTTTTCCACCAATTGAAGTTCTATGCAATTTCTATACCCCCAAATATCAGATCCATAATTTGCAATGGCAATACACTTGGATTTGTATATCTGTATCATTGCCTTCATTGGTTTGGCACCCAGCCTTCAAGCAAAATCAAGTACCGCACCTGAGGAGCGTGCCATGGCGATTTTCTTGGCTCTCCTCTGCGGGGCCCAAGAGCACCTCTCATCAAATAAGACGCTTAGGTACGGAAATGAAGAGACCCTGGTTATTTCATTTCCGTTGCACCTAAACATCTTAATTTTACTGGGCCTTTCTCCCATGCTCATGACATGTGATTTGGAAAAATTTACATTTAGGTCAAAGGAACCCATAAAATCGGCAAATGAGGATAACAAATGCTGGAGCCCCACCACGGTACGTGCCAATAAGGCCGCATCGTCCGCATAAAGTAATGCAGGGATCAAACGATTCCCCACACGAGGGATATCCCGGGCAGCGCTACACAAGACCAAATCTAGGTTATTGATGTAGAGGGTGAATAACAGAGGTGCCAGGACACAGCCCTGTCTGACTCTCCTAGTTATATCAATCCTCTGTGTTAAATTACCCATTTGGTCAAACCTTACTGCTGACGATAAATCCCTATGCAGATCAGACAGAAAGTACATGATGTTCTTATCCATACCCATTGCTAACAACAGATCCCAAAGCATTGATCTATTTACTCGGTCAAACACCGAGGATAGATCCATAAACGTGAGGTGGAGGGTCCCTTTTTTAGCTACAGTGTATTTCCCTATTAATAAATATAGGTTAAGGCACTTATCCAGGGTGCTTCTCTCCTTCCTGCATCTGTATTGGAGATTAGACAGAATACCAATTTCATCAATCCAACCAGTTAACCAGCTGAGAACCACTCTCCCCATCACCTTGACCGTAGAATCAATCTGTGATATGGGCCTGTAACACCCTGGGTCCCCTCTATCACCCTTTTTTAATACTGGGACAATGATTGATGTTGCCCAAGACTTAGGCATTCCGGTTTTACATACTATATTTAAAACATTAGCCTGGAACTTAGCCCATAAGAGAATATCTGATTTAAAAAGATTGGCCGGAACCCCGTCAGGCCCCGGGGCTTTATTGCTCGTCATTTGGGCTATGGCTTTGGCCACTTCATGTTCGGAGAAGTGCAAACTGTATGCACTGGTTAAACACGTGGGCCCTGTATTTGCCTGGTTAAACCATAATTCTTCTGGGATATTACATTCAACTACGTTACTCTCTTGACCAGAAAAGAACGGTCTGTTTATGATCTCCAAAAATTTGGCGCTATTCTTAATCACATCGACAGATGACAGATCCTTAACTTCCAGTTTGCGTGTACGCCGGGCCGGGCCTGATTATACTCTACCCTTGCCCTAGCTATTAAGTATCTGCCCTGGAGTTTTTCTTTCAGGGCACATAATAATTTCTGATGGGCAATAGTACAGTTATGGTCGAACAACCTCTCTATATTGTGAGTTCCCTCTTTATTGGATAGGGAGAGGACACTGGCTATCTGCTTACAGATCCTATCAAAAGGTACGGCAATCACTGCTCCCCCCTGAGAACTATCTTGACAAATAGCAATCTCAGTCCCTACAGTGTTTAACAGGTCACCTAAAAAAAGGTCTGGTACCACCTTAGCCCATTTCAATCTGTGGCCTTGATTCCTAGTTTTTGTTTAAGGAGCCAGGGTCCCTGGTTCTACCATTGCTGTGGTCTTCGAACACCCTCCCAGACTAATATAAATTGGGTTGTGGTCGCTATAGTGAGACCATCTAGCAGTATAGTCCAAAAGAAGGGGAATTAGGGTTGTATTAACAAAAATAAAATCAATAGTGGAAAACAACCCTCTACCCTTAAAAGAAGGGATGTCCTCACCAGCTTTCGATATATTTGGGAGGGCCAACCCAGAAACTTTCCTGCTAAAGTGACCAGCACACTAATTTTGAAAGTGTTGCGAAGATTCGGAAAAACAGGGCCAAAGTTATTATCAAAACAAAAAAACGCTTTTCCTATTGAAATTTGCTCCTAACTATAACCACCCACAGGCAACCGCCAGTAGGTAAAATAAAAATAAAGAAATAAAATTTAAATATATATATATGTATATTGTGTGTATACATATTCCTGCATGTGGCAATACGGCTGCCACCAGTGCCGGGGGTGTTGGGGAGATACAGCTACAAAGATGCTAAAGGCCTCTTTCTGATCAGCGTCAGAAACAGAATCCCATACTTTCATTTTCCAGTATGGACTCGCATGCTTTTTGGCTTCTGAATATCATCCTTAGAGGGCTCACGAGGAGGCATACAGTTTCAATGTCAAAGGCCTCTTTCTAGCTTGGGAAAAACTAATTCTCAGACAGGGCCAGGTCTGTGCCCAGAATAAACCCACTCCAGACCCTCAGGGCCCAGAAATAGGACGCAATTTCTCTTCAGAGGCTATTTCAGACACGGGCTCTTCCAACTCTGCCTCGTTTCCAATAGTGGCGGATGTGGGGGGGTTACAGCTCTGAAATTCATACAAAGGAGGAGCAAAGGCTTCTGGTTTCATTTGGTGTGCCCAGATCTTTACCAAGAGGCACTAAATTACGTCTAGAATACCTAATCCCCTTGCATGAATGAGGGGCCGCCGCAACCATGCGACGCCCTGTGGGGGTTTCTATTCTTGGACACTAATTACACTTTCCCCATAACGCGTCATTTCGCCCGGTCATCTTCACCTTGCATATGGGGGTCCTAACCTTCTTGCCCCAAATATCATGTATAATCATCTCACCTTGGCCCCTTCCGTGTGGGGTTCCCTGGACCCACGTGCCATTGGCGGTGGGTGCCTGGGCCATATTGGGCGGTGATATTGGACTTCCTCTTCTGGTGCTCCGATAACCCTGTCCAGTTCTCCCTAAGTCTTTTCGTAAGTCCTATGGGCTTTGACCCCCACCCGCCGACGCCTATTTGTGGTACTCACTACCAACCCACTGGCGTCTTGTTCTTTTTTGCCGTTTTATATAGCGCGAACTCGACCGAAGGTTTCAGAGCGCTTTACATGAGCACCAGTTGCATTCCAGATGTGAGCTTTCCTATTCTTCTCCGTATTATGCTTGTGTTCTCTCAGTGCCCATACCATTCTCTCTGGCCCTCCCCACCCCCTATATGACGCCCCCTTTCAGGAACGTTCTCAACCAGGTGTAATACCACGCCTGTCGCCCCACAACACACCCACATACCACGGTGGTCTTTTTTGAGGTCCCTCCTTTAACAAACGTAGCACCCGACCCCCGTCCCCCGCCTACTATCTCATCGAGACCATAGTCCTCTCTGGAGTTTCTTACAGTACTCTCTGAGGTCGGTCCACTGTACGCCTCAGTGTGGTGCTCAGAGAGCCCCCTTGTCCACCACGTGACCCCCCCTCTTCCCACTCCATGGAACGCTCCAAAAAACGTGCCTCCCCCGCCGCCCCCCTCCAAGGCCCAGGTGCCGCACTCACAAGGCCGGCGCAGACAATGCAGGGCTGGCAGATGGGTGGGAAGGTTCCTGGGCTGGCGTCAGGCTGTCTGCTGGCTCCGGCCTCCTCCCTCGGCCCTTTCCTTTCTGTGCAGCTGCACGACACACAATCAGCCCATCACCCTCCCTCCCCGTGCATAATTAGCCACCAGGACCCCCGGCTCCTTTCACAGCCGCCCCAGCAACAAAGGGGCTTTATATGGGAACAACACATCCAAGTGGGGAAGAGGGGCAGCAGCACCCCTCAGGGGGGGCCGGGGTGGCTTTCATTCCCCCATGTGTGGGAAAAGAAGAAGGAATGTACTTATAACCAGCTTGTGGCAGTTTGCTGCCGCCTGAGAGGGGACAGGGTGAGGCCGCTGTCCAAGGGTCTAGCCTGCTGGGGACAGATGGGGTCCGGGGGTGGTGGTGGTGTGGGGGGGCGGGGGGGATAAAGGGTGACGCTCAGTGAAGGAATGAGTGTCCCAGGAGGGGTGAGATTCCGTGAAGGAACGCACTTGTGAGGGAAGGCTGTTTTGCGGAGGAATGAGGGTCTTAAGAACTGCAGGGGGTATGTGACGTAAGTCTGACGAGAAATAGAGTTTGTGAAAGAACAATGGGGGGACGGAATGAACGAGGGGTGTGAAGGAATGTTCGGTCTATGAAAGGATGAGCAGCCGAAGGAATGGAATTCCGTAATAGAACGAGGGTCTGTGACTGAATATTGGTCGGTGTATGACCTACAGTCCGAAGGAATGAGGGTACATAAAATTAGGGACAGGAAAAAACTGGCTACTATGGTAGAATAATAATTTATATAGACATGAGGGTGCAATGGAATGGCGTTATGGGTAAGTCTGGCCTAATAAGGGTCAAGAAAGAACATGGTTGCGTGAGGGAAGGAGTAGTCTGAAGAAATGGGTGCAAAGGAATGACCATAAGGAACAAAGCAACGCATGAATGGTTTGTGAAGGAATGAGGGTTGGTTGAGGTCTAAAAGAATGATGGGCCTCAAGCACTGGAGGGAATGATTCTACGAGTGGTCTGAAAAGAAGTCCGGTTCTAATGGAATGAGGGGGTCTGTAAGGATATTGGGGGACAACAAACAAACTAGGGTGTGAAGCAATGAGGGATCAGTGGAGTAATAGCCCTGTGCATAGAGGAATTTCTGTGAAGGGACGAGGGTTGTCATGTGCAGGAATCTGGTTCAGGATTCCTGAAGTTTCTGGTGATGTGAGCAGTCTGAAGGTGTGTGCGCCTGAGAACACACTGTGGTCTGAAGGAATAAGGGGTTTGAAGGAACTAACCTGGGAAGGTCTGAAAGAATGAGAGTGTATGGTCTGTGACTTTGTGAGGGAATTAAGACCTGTGTAGGAATGGGACTGAAAAAATAAGTGTGTGTTAAGGAATGTGACTAAAGCACGGTGGATCTGCAGAGGAATGAGGGTCCGTGGACGAGCGTGGGTCTCAAAGAATAGAGAGGTGGGAGGTGTGAGGGGTCTGTGGGTATGGGCAGGCTGAGGAGAAATCTGGATCTGTGCAGGACCGGGGGTTGCAAGAGAGCTGCTGTCGGTGAACAGAGGTCTGGAGGATGGAAGGGTCTACGAAGGAAGGGCGATGTGGATAAAAAAAAATGTGGAAGTGTATGTGAAAAAAACGATGGTCTGTAAAGTTTGTGTGTATGGAATGAGATGCAGCATAACTTAAGTGATGGAATGAGGGGGCTGTGAAGGACTGAAGGTCTGCGTGGGTCTGCAGTGAGTCGAAAAATACGTGCAATTGAATGTTGAACATACTATAAATATGAAACATAATGATTTGTATTACTATTATTGTGAGTTTTAAAATTATACTTGGATTTCCTGGTTGCTAGAAAATATCCCCAGGAAATGACTGGCAAACTTCATTATCAGGGCCATTGGAAATGTGTGATTTGGGGGCTGTGGCGTTTTCCGCATAACAATGGAGTTGCCACAAAATCCCTCATCTCAAGGGGTGTTTGGGGGTCGTATCGTAATGGGCTGTCTGGACCGCCGACTCCTTTTTCGGACGGTCTCGAGCCTGAAATGATGGCGGTCGGACGCTCGTCCGACCGCCCTCCTAATCAGGTCCTATATGTGCCACATTACTCCGCATAATTTGCTTTCTCTTGCTGCGTAACTTCGTCTCACTTACTGCATAATTTGTTCCTCTCCTGCCTCATATTTCCAGTGGCAATGATTATTAGCAATGCTATTAAGATGTGGCTGGAAACCATCTAATAACAGTGGTGCTTTGGTCGAATCACACACCAGAGTTTTGAGAGCTGACAACTCCCACTGATGACATTTTCCTTGTGGAGGGGAATTCCCAATCCTCTCGACAGCGGAGGGCCAAGGGTTCCATAGGTCCTAATGCAAACAGGGAAGCTTGTCTCCCAATGCCTGGTTTGGTACTTAAAAAAATATATATAATTTTATTTCAGTGGACCCATCAACCCTACATACCCTATTGAAAACTACAGCCCTGTCCCTAAATATAGCGCTGACGGATGGGGCGGGAAGGCAGCTGGGGCAGATAATTCCCGGCAGGGGTTTGGGGACTGCCTGACAGCTGCTTCCTGCCAAAGCTATCGTTCGCGCGCATCTTGTAGGATGTGCAGTGTAGAGCCGAAGACTGCTCCCTACCAAAACCGCGTGCTTCCGGTCCCTCCATTCCCACGCCTGGGCCTGTCCGGCCATGACAGCCGGTCCAGAACCGGTTTGGACCCGCTTTGGGCAGATGTGGAATGGCCTCTAGGGACTTAGGAAACCCTTCTGACTCGGCCTTAGCCATACAGGCCTCGCACCGGCGAGTCTGCCACATGAGTGTCTGTTTCACCCCAGTCAGCCTTTCTGAGGTGAGCCTGGCGTGTTAGACTGTGGGGGACGCAATCAGCCTACCGGAAGTGAGCCTCTTTTCCTCACCCCATTGGCCTTTCAGGGGCAAACCTGGTACATGCTACCAGTTTAGGTTTGACAGTCCCAAATATTGAAGGCACATTGAAGTTACTTTATCCTTTTTCATGCTACAAACATCCCGCATCCTGATGTAGATTAATGTCCAATCACCTGACCTTACAGAGGGGCTGATTGAAATGTAGCTGGGTCTCCCATGACCCACGCGCCAGCCTTTCATTGGCCCTGCAGTGGGATATCAGGTCTTACAGTAATGTCACATCCTGTGATCAGGTTACAGAAGTCTAGTCACAGCCTAAGTTCAGGTCAGTGATGTCAATGTCAGATGGAGTGACGTTATGGTCTTATATCAAGTTCTCAAAAATAATGTCCCATTTTCTTGCCAGGTTCATGGGCAGATTCATTGTCTGTTGTAAGGTACCTGGAGTGATGTCACAGCCCAGCATCAGATACCTGGAGTCTCACATCATGACGTCATTGTCCGATGCCAGGTGCTTCGTGTGATATCATTGTCTGATGCTGGGCACCTGGAGTGATATTATAGCCTCATATTCAGTCAGCGTTATTTGATGGTGAAAAGAAAATATCTCTTGTGAAACGCAGCAACCATAAACTGCAGAAAATGTATATACTTGAAGCATTGTTACAAGCGCCCTGGTACCGTGATTCAAGCAAAACGTTTACATCCGAAATGGCATTGTAACTTCTGCAAAAACATCACAATCAACTTCGCAATGATCCCCACCCTTCAAATTTTGCCAGATGAATCCTAGCAACATTTGTTAATGAAAAAATGCCGTTGCCCAAGTTTTGCAGCTCAGAATGAGCATTACTGCGCTATCCTCCATTCCAAGCAGTGGGGTAAAGCCATACCAGGAAAACTGAACCCAGCAGTATTGGTAATTCAATGGGTGGTATCGCTACATTATTTCACCACAGCACTCAAAAGAGCCCCCCCCCTGCAGAATCACAGAATGTTCTAACTCAAGCCATGCTGAAGTGCTGAAGTCAGAGTTTATACGCAAAAAAACGTTTCTTTTTGTACTAATGTATAGTGGTGGACATATTTTTTCTCCCTGTATGCAGTTATGAAAACGTATCACTATATAACTTTTTCCCCCAAAATTCATGTTTACAGCTAGAGAGAATAATTTGGTGGCATCTTATAGAGGACCAAAAACTGTTTCAAAATAGGCACCCTGCCCAACCTGTCTGTATTGGAGCCAGTACAGGAGCATAGCGCAATTGACAGCACCAAATTAGAATAGCTAAGACAACCTGTTTCTAAAATTCTGATTAGCTGTTCTCCACTATTCTGAAGAGGCCTCTGACATTAAGCCCTCCTGTTTGGCTGCTGGACAGAAAGACATTTGGAATAACTGTAGGCAGGCACAATTATGTCATTCTGTGGTCACTGCGTTTTCCACATGATTGTGGCTTTGTCATATTTACCGTGCAATCCATCATCTGAGCCATCATTTTCAGAATTTAACCCCAAAAATTATTTTATACTTCAAACGGATCAAAAGTTACTGAAACGTGGAGAACTGTGTACCCTTGCTGTGAGAGGCCCTTCACAAAAGTTGTCTAGTTATGTTTCAGTTGCTTATTGCTGTATTTGGTAGTTAAACAGCTGCTAATGAGGTGAAATTTTTGCCCAGACAATTTTACAGTGAGTAAAACTAACCAAGTAACACTATCACAAAAGGCGCCACATTATGCCACATAAGTTCCCTTTTCTTGCTGCATAATTTGGCCCTCCCCTGCCGCATAGGTTGGTCCACCCCTGCTGCATAATTCCACTAGCCCTGGCTGCAGGCATCCCTTGCCCCAGACTGTTTTTAGTCCAGTGAGGAAGCATGAACTTGAACATTTTTCACATGCACGGATTCCACCACTCCATCGAGTCGGTGCACGGACAGATTTCGAAGGAGGGCTTAAAAGGGTGTATATTCCATCCGTATACATTTTTGGTGAACACTGTCACAGATTTATACTCATACAAAACAATGGGGCCAATGTTACACTATGGTAGTTAAGGTCATTCATTAGTACAATATTATCCTATGGGATTTAAGGGCCATGAACTGCAAATTGTCAGCACTTGGGGCTAATGTTTCCATTTCTACTATGTTTTGGGGGACATTTGTGGGCAAGTAAATCTGTGGATGAAGATTGTGACCCTCGCATATGAATAATTCTGACTGCTCGCTGGAATTATCAAGTGGATGTGATTCGACGTTTGTAAATAGAGGCAGCGTTAGCTTCCACTGTGTCTGGAATTCACCATCTACTGCAAAGGGAGACGCCATGGTCCCGTAATGAAGACTCTCCTGGATTTTCAGGCCTAAGGATGACAGGGGGAATATTGGACATCACTGGCACAAGACTAGTATGACACAAGTTGGAGAAATGCTAACACCACCACAGGGCCATAGGAGGGGTCAGAGGATAACTGCCCTATTTGAAAAAACAAAGGTGTTGTCACCACAAGGGTGCTGGCTCTGTACCTTATGTCTTAGAGGCCAGTTCTCAGCCTTGGATCACAGAAGCGTCTACGGTGGACACAATGCAATATTTGTACTTTGTGACACAGATGCTGATAGGACGGGGGTGGGGGGGAGTAAAGTGGGCACAGGCTCCTTCCAGGTGCTCTTTAAAAGTTGCAGCCAGGAGTGTGGCCTCAAGGCAGAGTGACCCTCTCTGAGTTGGTCAACAACAAAACCCTGTTGATAAATCAAGCTCTTCTCATACGTATTCATGCTTCTGACATATTAGTCACCCACCTAAGGATCACATACAACTGGAAAACCAATTTACTGATTTATCGTTAGTTTAGGTGCGCCCCATCATAAAGGAAGGTTACATATCATTGATGAGAAACATAACAGTAAGAGTTAAATTTGCATCCCTACTACCAGCTCCTGTGAGGTGTCTCCTGTATATATATGATACTGTACACGCAACATTATCACACTCATTCAAGGAGATAAGTTATAGGTAATGACACTTTTGTCTCAGCGGATGAGAGCTTGGAGCACAATGGTAGATAGGAAAAAGCAACAAGTGGCGGTCTAGAAGGAAGGATGCCCTCATATACGTCCTCAGGAGGTGGTGAGCATCACTCTGGGCCCATCTAAGAATCTAGCGATCAATGGTGGATGCTTAAAGGCACTCACCCAGAAGCCCAACGCTTGAAGGAAGTTTGGAGTTGGCAAAGGGTCTCTAATGTAGTTATTTTATGAATTGACACTGTCCTCGCCGTTCAGGACCAAGAGCAAGTAAAACTGAACAGTACTTTCTTGCTGCATAAGTTTGTGCATTCGAACACAAAGCTGTGGCCGATCTGTGCAGAGAAGCTAGTGCAAAGAGGTTTGATACACATGAAATCTTTGTCTGGACTCCCTAGAGCGAGCAGCTGATCTAAACTCACACGTTCATATGCATTATATTATCCACCATATATTCTTTGTAGGGGGACTAAATGTGGTTTCTGGTGCTAACTGAACCTTTGTGGTTCTCGTGTTGGAATACCAACCTGTTGCTCCATGGCAAGCTGACTCCAAAGCTATCAAACCTAAAGCCTGAGGACCAAGGTGGTTTGAATAATCCAAAGTGAACTATTCAATTCATTTTGTACCAGAGCACAGCGTGTTCATTTAATTTATGGAGTAAGCCACCTGTGTGCATAAAAGAGAGCGAGACGTAGGCAAGGGGAGCGAGGCCTTGGCCAGTTCTTCCTCATTTCCACTCAGCCTGTTTACCTTATGCAGATTTGGGCTTGTGCAACTTCTGAACTGAAATGTAGACATGATGTGCCACTAAGCAACTAATGGTACTCAGAGAGGTAAGTGATGCCATCTCAGCAGATAAAAGGGTTCTTAACTGCTTTCTCCATTTGTGAAGGTGTTTGTAGAATAAATCCCTGTTTTATTTCTGAGTGAACTTATTAACGTAACTGGGAGGAAGACAGTACTGTAATAAAGATTACTAGATTAGCAGAGTTTTTTTTGATACAAAGATATGTGTCATAACGATGCAGACATCACATGCATTGTGTGTTTGTCTGTGGAGAGTAAGGGTCTGTTTAAGAGTTTGGCAGCCGGGTTACTCCATCACAAAAGTGACACTTACCACAATAGGATATAATGCACTTGTAATAAGGTGGATGGGATATCCGCCATGTTTGTGACCCAGTAACCTGCTCACCAAACTCTAAATCACGCCCTAAGGCTCGTTAATATAGATAAGAGTTTGGCTACCAACAACTGGACAATGTTCATATTTGGCTGTGTACTGTCTATGGCAAAACAATCAATAGCGCCTGAGCTCATCTAAAAATCTTAAGAAAGAGAAAAATATAATAAATTGTGAATGCCATCTTGCCATCAGATATAGCCACACTGAGAATATAAGAAAGTCATAAAGATGGAAGAGCACGTATAGTTGCATATTTGACATTGACTTGAGGCAATAAAGGCAAAGCTGGCACTCCATATGCGGAAATTAAATATAACCTATGGTTTTTTTTATAAAACAAACATATCAATGCCAAAAAACGCTCTATGAGAAAATAACGAGTTAAGGCAGTCACCCCTTCTCTCTTAAACATTCCTATTAAAATTTAAAATCTTTATGTCACAATTATCTCAAATGAGCTACAGAAAATTCTAATAAACAAATATATACTCCACAACATTATATTGAAGGCATGTTTGCAAAGATCCAGCAATGGAGTAATGTGCCACAGAGGTCCTGAAATAGAGAGTAGGTCACAGTGGCGGCCATATTGATTAACACATTCTTGGATACATACTAACATGTGACTCATAGTTCTCAAAAATAGACTGCAACTAGAGTGATTTGCCCAGAAATTAATCCCTTCAATGATCATAGTAACCAACGGCAAATGCCTTTGAAGACATATTTACCTAGTCAGAAATTCTGACTAGTGGGATAGTGAAAGCCATCCTCAGGAATTTTTGGGAAATAGGAGTACAAGAAAGAACAGATATTCGAGGCCTCAACTTTCAATAATCAAGAGACCAGTATTCAGATATTCTACATAGACAGATCCCAGAGAGTCGGAAAGCATTATTTACAACTTTAAACCCCTCAAAAATGTGGGGCTTTTTTGCCAACCTGCTCCACCACATTTTTCTTTCTATAGCAATGTACAGATATTTGCCAATCTTCAATTTACAGCAGTGAGCATGCACATTAAGCACATTTGTCCTGAACAGTGTCCTGAACAGTATTTTTCAAGCTATATTTGCATTTATAATTAGAAACTTCTTACAGCAGTGGCTTGGTTGAAACCGCGTGCAGTCCATAGCTTGGGTAACACAAACCAACCCTTGACCAAAGACAATGGGACTTTCTCATGAGCCTACAGGGCAGAAAGGGTGACAGAGACAAATGTAACTGATCATTAGCAAACAAGCCCCACTAGTTAATGGAAGTGTGTTGTACTAGGATAAAAGGAGTTTGCAATTGCTTGTCATCTGTAATTCGACTACAAAGAGGAAACTTTTCCACTGAAAATTGGATTGTTTTTCCACTAAATACCATTTGATGCAGCTTTGGGTTTGTTTCTTCCCAATCTAGTGTTTGAAAGTTGCTTTTGCATGCATTGTTTTGAACTTTCAGTTCTAAATCATATACACTGTAAACCAGGCACTAGAGCAGTGTAAAAGTTGCGATGTTTGGCTTTATATTAAGCTCGAAAACTCAGTTTGTCTAATTTAAAAAGTATAATTGAAAGTCAAAGTAAATTGAATACACTGATTAACAATATTGATTCACATACAGAATGTACCTTGAATAATAAAGCACACATTACTTCAGTTAGCTATGCCTGTAAGGGAGGCATTTAAGTTTGTCTATACCGTGTATTTTTACAATGTGGCATTGGGTTTTTGAAGTGTCATATGAACAGAAGACTGATTAAGTGAAGACGCTCATAGGTGAGTACACAACATCAAGCCTGCAAGTATATTTTGCAAGATTGGGGCTAAAATCGAGGTCAATCAAGCCAGGAAAATTCTAAATTAAATTAAGGAAACTGTATTATACTTACAGCTAGGGCTTTTATTCTCATTACTCACATGTTTCAAATAAGACAAGGGCAGGAGTCTAATAACAACCAGGCAATTCAGTATGGCCTTATTGGTTACACTTCAAAGAATGTTCCCCTGCATTACAATACAAGGTTCTAGCTGCATGTTCCACGGTGAAATCTAAACCCAGGACAGAAACAGGCTACCACACAGCTTTGGGTTTCCTCCATTTAAGGCCATAAACCATTTAAGTGGCTTGTGGACTGTTTGCACAGCACAAGCATGCCCAAGGTTGTAACTATTGATAAATAAAAGTCTTTCAGTGTTTCGTTGCTGCTTGCATCCAGCTGGGCCTATGATCGGATGTTTCAGTTTGTATGATTAAGTGCGAGTGCTTTTTAACATTGGTACTTAACAAAGCATGGCCTGCTTTTGGATGGAATTGCAGACTGGGATAGCAACAAAGGTCTCATACGGCTCCACTGGGTTATGGTAATATGCAGTGATGATCACAAATGACCACATATGATTTAGTGTCTGGTAGGAATAGGTGTCTCTAGTTGGCAGTGGTATGCACCCTGTCCAAGTAGGGACCCTTCCTTTTAGTCAGGATAAGGGGATTACACACCCAAGATAAACCCTGCTCCCCCCCTTGGTAACTTGGCAGGAGTAGTCAGGCCTATCTTAGAGGCAATGCGTAAAGTATTTGTACATAACACATACAGTAACACAGTGAAAACACTACAAATGGACATCACACCAGTTTAGAAAAATAAAGTATCTTTAGCTAAACCACACAAGTCCAAAACGACAAAAATCTAACATACCCAACTCAAAATATGACTTTTAAAACGTTTCTAGCAATTCTATTGTAGGAGAGTAGGATCTGCCTCTTGTGTTGCCCCCACTTTTTTTCTGATGCCTACACTGGTTTCTGGCTATAGTCTGGCTGGGACCCTGCTAATCAGGGCCCCAGCCTCTCTGTTCTCTCTAAACAACTTGCAGTGCATATTAGATGCACTAGTGATTGGATACTGTGGTACCTTATGATCCCCTAGGATATGGTACATTAGGTACCAAGGGCATAGGTACTTCACAGGTCTACCAGGGGCTGAAGCATGTATTATGCCACCCCTGGGATGCAGACTAAATCTGACACCACAGGCCTGCTACAGCAGCCTGGGCGAGGTAGTGTTAGCACTCCTCATTGAGATATAGGTTCACTATATCTCTCCCTGCACACACATTTAAACCTATCAGTCACCCCTAAGGCAGGCCCTATCAATCCTGAGGGCAGGGTGCTTGGTTTCCATGTGAGGGGGTGCCTCTGCCTGAGAAGGGCCCCTCTGCAGCTCTCAGAGTCCATTCGCTGGGACTGTTTGTGAATGCGGTCAAACCATATACACTTAAGTGCATTATAACCTCGCGGTAAATGCTAACTTTGGAATGACTGCATCAAAATATGTCGTGTTTGGTGTCAAACGCTTTGGAATCATACCCTCTCACCAGTAACTGGTGTGAGAGTATGATCCCACACTTCTAGAGGGATAGACATGTACCTACTGTGGAAACGCGGTAGAATCCTGAAGAGCCCTGGCATCACAAAATAGATATCAACAGTCACAGACACTGGGCTGCCCTCATGCTGATGACTGAAACTCGCAGTGGAGGAGGCCCAACAATAGGCATCCTGTCACAGGGAGGTGTGACCACCTCCCAGACAGGGTTTAGTGTATTGGGGCAGGGTGGGTGCACTCCTAGAGTGCTTTGCAGTCCTGCACTGGGGGAGCAGTAGGCTCCTCTGTGCATACACCAGTTCAAACCGGCTCAGGGGCTACCTGCCCCTGCTCTGGCGCAAAATTGGACAAAGGAAAGTGGGTGAAGCCACCCACTCCCCTGAACCTCCCATAGGTGGGGTCATAGAGCTAGTCCCTCCCTTCCTTTCAGTATAAGTTAGGGAACACTTGCCATTGCAAACTAGATATCCCTGGATGATGCTCAGAAGAAGAATCCTGGACCTTCGACGTTCCATTACCTCTGGAAGACGGAAGAATCTCCCTTGGAGTCAAAGAGTGACTCCCCTGCTTGGCAGGCACCAAATCTTGCAATCAATGGTTGCAAACATTCCCGATCCCGCTGGAGTCCGAAGTCCCTGCAGTCCAGGAAGAGGATTTCCTGACTTTTCCAAGGTCATCGTGAGTCCCCAGCGACGCTGAGGCAAGTGGACCCCATGAGTGATGAGGAACCGCAATCCCTGGGTACTGCGCCCTATTTTCGAGTGCAACCCCATCACGACATTCTACGAACTTGTGCATTGGGCCACATGTGGTCCAAGCCTCCAGCAAGAATCCCTCAGAAGATCAGAGGCCTACCCCATCCCGAGTGACCGTGGGCCCCTGCTGAGTGAATCCTCCCGAGGCATCTTCGCGATCCCTTGCTGGTTGGTTTGTGGGTCCCCAGAAGACTTTTCTACAGTTCCAAAGGACTCCCCTGGTTGCTCTAGGCCTGCCCTGACTTACCCTTGCTGGGTGAGTCCCTCAGACCTTGCTGGTCTGCACCGCTGACTTTTTATCCTTTCCACAAGACTTGCTGTTACCAAGGCTTGTTGGCTCCAATCTGGTCACCGACACCGCAGTAAGCTGTAGACTTCATGGGACACACGGAATCCAGCTCCTGGCCATCGTCGATGCCTCCTGGACCTCGTGGCTGAAGAGTCAAGACACCCATGAATCACCTGAAATCACCCGACGACTGTGGGCATCCATCTTCCTTGCCCCGGGTCACTGCCAAGTGACTTTGAACACTGTCCCCTCTGCTTTCAGGTCTTCCTTCTTCTAAATCCAGGCTTGGATTCCACCGGACACTTCTCCTGTCTTCACAAGCAGCAAGTCTTCTTTGGCTCCCATTGAAAACGATGCCGCGACCCGACACCAAAAGACACCTATGCACCCAGCTTCCCTGGGTGAGGTAACTCCAGCACTACGGTGCTCCTGTGGGTGTTGGCTCTAGAACTACTTACCCTGTAAGTGACTTGCTTGTAGACTCTCCCGAAGTATCCTAAAACTCTTAATTTCCAATCGCGACTTGCTCCATTGAAGTCAATAGGGATTCGCGGCTGTGTTCTCACACTGCATGCGTCTCTCATGGGTCCTTTACTTACCTGCCTTGGGTGGTTTTGTGAGGCCCCAGTGCTTCTGAATGCCCTGGGCCTTGTCCCCTCTCAAGTCGTTATCTCTAAGTCTCTTTTTTAATATATTGTCTGGTACGCCCTTAGGGCCCCAGCCATATTTGTGCTTAACTTATTGTGAAATGTTGATTTGTGCATATGTTCCTGACTTCTAATCTCATAAAGTGATTAGCAGAGAGTTGTTAGTAATAAATACATATATATTTGATATATATACCTGTGTGGTGTCCTTTCATTTAGTGATTCAAGAGATTATAAGGTAAAACAAGCTGCTTTACATTCCTCAGAGACTTAGCCTGAAGGCTGCTCTCCACAGCTACCACTAGGATAGCTTTCTTGAAAGGTTGTCTTAAACCTATCTACCATAAGAGTCGAATTGTACTGGTGCGAGGTGTCCACTTTAACTAGTGAACAGCATATACCAGGCCAACTTCTCACATCTATCCTTGGAACTCAATGGATGCACTGATTGTACACAAAGTACCTCAAATAGATCAGAACCCACAAGGCAAAACAACTGCAGAGAGAAGTGTCAGAAAATACAGCGATGCGTCAGTTCCTGAGTCCACGGGGAGGCAATGCATCAGTTTTGCTGCATGCAAGAGAAGTGTTGTGTCGAACCGGGACTGTAGGGGGAAGTAATGCATTGTAATCTAAGATGATTCTTGTCTGCGGGTGATGCGTCGGAAAAACTTGGCGCACAGGTGTGATGTGTGGAAATCCAGGCGAACTGCGTCAATTTCTTCAGCCGCGGTTTCATGATGCATCGATCCTTTCAGCCACACAGCAGGGCCTGTGGTCAGAGTCAGTCTGGGAGTCTGGGACTTCGGAGACACGGTGTGCTGTACTCAGGCTACTGCAGTTTCTTCAGCCGCTGACAGGCGCGGTGTCGATTTCTTCGGCTGCAAGGCAGCAGGTGTGGAAATTTCTCCTTTGTGACGGTGCTACATCGGAACAACAGGCGCTGTAATGGCGATGCATCGATTATCAGGCTTCTTGTATCTTTCTGCAGCAGGAACAACCTCCACGAGTCCAGAACTCGAATTGGCACAACAATGCAGGTCAGAACTCCCAGCAGTGAAGTTCAAGGATGCTGCTGCTGAAGTCTTTGTGTCCCTGAGACTTCTTTACATGAGGCAAGCTCCACTTCAAGCCCTCGGAGAATCTTCTCAAGCAGGACACAGCAAAGTAAAAGTCCAGTCCTTTCCACTGCCCACAGTCAGAAGCAGCAACTCCAGGCCAACCCAGCAAAACAGCTCACAGCAATGGGGCAGTATTCCTCCTGACAGCTATTAAGCTATTTTTTCTAGGCAGGATCCTCTTGATCCAGAAGTGTTCTACAAGTTTGAGGTCTTAGGTCCAAAACCTATACCCTTTTTGGCCTTTGAAGTCATTGTAGTTTACAAGTTCCTGCCTTGCTTGGCCATGGCTCCAGACACACTCCAGGGAGGTGGAGACAGCATTATGAAAGGACAGGCACAGCCCTATTCAAGTGCAGGTGACAGCTCCTCCCACCACTCAAGCCAAGGAAGGCCCATCAGCCCGGTGATGGGTCATCAGCATATGCAGGGCACACCTAAACTCCCTTTTTGTGTCTGTCTAAGGTAAATGCACAAACAGGACCCTGTCAGTCTAAACCAGATGTTGATTCCACAGGCTGGCAGAGGCACAGGATGGTTAAACAAGAAAATGTCCACTATCTAAAAGTGGTGTTTTCAAAAACACAATTTAAAACCCCCCTTCACTAAAAGATGTATTTTAAAATCCTGAGCCCAGGGAGCCCAAACTTCATATCTCTAGCTGTTGCCTACTGAAAGTTACACTTGTAAAAGATTACAAGGCAGCTCCAATGATATATATGTATTTCTTTATTTGGATGCGAAGCAACCATAAAAGATACAGTACATCATGTAATGAATAAGCAATCAATTCATACTGATGCACAATAAAAATGTAAAACAATACAAATGAATACAAGCATTGGCATAGCCAATAGGTCTCGCTTTTGGGACCTTAGAAGTATTTAGTTATGCAGCACAATATCCTTGGTGCAACAACATCAACTGTTGCATGGCTAAACACTTATAAGGTTCCAAAGGCGAGACCTTTTGGCTATGCCAATGCTTGTTTATTTACTGTAGCCGCCACCGAGTATTAAACAACAGAGTGGGATAAGATCAGTGGGCGGAGCATCTCATTATAAAATCCCCAAAAAATAATCCAAAGGGAAATGATGGTTCAGTGCCATGAACAGACAAGGATGCTTGCTATACAAATCCATAGAAATTCCCCTAAAAACTTCAGTTGCAATGTAGCGCTAAAAATACACTGAATGGTGTCGAGCAAAGCAGTCAAAACACCCCAGAATGCACTGCTCCTGGCCTCATTAAGGTGTCCCTGTTGATGACGCAGGGGCTCGGGCTTTGCTCGTAACCCTCTTGCTTGGTGAAGGGGGGTGAAGGGGCACAGCAGTGCTGGGAGACGACGGAGGTGAGCTATGGGGGTTTAGTAAGATTTCATAACATCTGGCAGGTAGGGAGAGCTGAAGCAGAGTCAGTCACACATCAAGCTCCGGCTGTCATCCAACTGTCCCTGCCCCAGCCCTTCTTGCCTCTGGGAGCCACCTGCCTGCCGTGAAATCTCCAGATTTCCATGCAGGCTAGTAGCACTCTGGCGATCTCTGGAGAGCGCCTCTGCGAGGAGCAGGGTGCCCAGAGAGCACAGCCCGTGTCCTGGAGCCAGGAGGGGAGGTTCCGCTCGGAGGTAGCAAGCAGAGGGAAGGAGGGAATGAGGCGATTAGAAAGCTCTTAAGGCCCCTCGACAGAACGGCGGAGCGGCATAACTTTCTTCATCTGCCGTCTCAGGAGGACCCGGGCGGGCGTTTACTCGGACTGCACACCCTTGGTGTGTCTGGGTGAAAGGCCTCTGTCGAGCAGCATTAAATAAAACAATCCCACTGCAAAGCTTTTGCCAGTCTTCCTGTCCCGACCTCTTTTTTTTCTGAGTGAAATGTTTGAAGATAAGAAGGAAGGAAATAACGAACTTTGCAAAGGATTGCTCGAACAGCAAGGACAACTGCAAGCTGTTTCCGTGCGCCCCCGGCTTATCTAAAGATGTCAAAAAATAACCTTCTATCAGCGTACTATCATTAGGCATTTTATAATCGGAGACAAAAATGCGCCCCACGTTTGCTGCGTGGCAAAAAAGATCTGCAGAAATGAACTAAATCCTCAAGGGGAACGCGAGTATATTTCCAAAATAAAGCTGGCACAGGAGTGCAAAAAAAAAACAGACCCACAAAGCGTTTCCCTTGCGGGAGCAAGTGAGGGCACTATCTGTTTGCAAGTTAATTACAAACAGATGTCGCCAAAGCTCGCTCCCGCAAGAGAATCGCCAAACGTGCACGCTTTGCCATTGAAAGCAATGTAAAGCGTGCACGTTTTTGGCCCAAAAAGCGAATCGATTCCAAGAGGTCCCCTCCTATGCAGCGCATGCGTGCTGCAGAGGCGAGACCTAAAAAACCAACTCTTCAAAATCAATCAATTCTGGATAGTCTAGATTTAAAAGAAACTTAACACTACACAAAGTGTAAGTGGGTTGGGTAGCAACTGTAAATGCAAGAGGGCCACTTTGGCATGCCTAAACGTCAGGCTTTTTAACAAGGACCGGAGGAAACATTTTCTTGGGAATGAAAAATATTTACACAATTGTATAAAATGTAACGTGTCCTGAGGAGATCGAAGATCGCAGCCACAGGGACCTCATTGATCTGGTGAGAGAAAAACAAACACCGGGGATGCTAAAAGATGATGGAGCTGGTTGAATCTAAAACGCGTGATTAAAAATCTATCGTGAGCACTAGTTAGGGCCAATAAACATGGTTCAATGCCCAGGACCGATTTTAACATTACATATCCCTCACTGAGGGTTTACTGAGCTCAAGATTTTCCTGGTTCGCAGTTACAAATTTGTGGTTTAGGTCTTTTATGGTTTTAACGTCCACCTTACTTAAAGTGTCATGTGCAAAAAAGATATCTGGCCTGCCTATAGCCTGAAAAGTCTCCTTTACGGAATGTTTCCAAGTTATTTTATTACCATGCTCCAATTTCAGGCAATCCCATACAATCATGCGATTGAAATTCTTATGATCGGACGGAAGTCCATATCTTAATCAAGGACACTGAGGGTTTAATTGCCACTTGGTCCGCCAGGAAGCCAACCCCTAGCTCTTCATGCACAGACCAGACTGGCGTGTCTTGGGGGACTCGTAGGATCCGACGCAGAAATTTATTTTCCGCCACCTGTAATCTGTGTGGGGGCACATACCCCCAAATGTCGCTACCGTATACTACTCTCAAGATGCCTTTGGACTTGTACAGTTTTAAAATTGCCTCCGGGGCCCATGAACCCAATCTGCTTGAGAAACTAGTAATGGCTCCCAGGGATTTGTTCAACTCGTTCAGCTTCCCTTCTAAGAGGGCTTCCCACTGTAGTTTTTCATCAGATAGTACTCCCAAATAAGGAAAGGCCGGGACCTTTCCAAGAATATGATTGCCGGCTTTAAAACTTTTTGTCTGAAGCCCTTGTGGGCCCACCACTAGTACATAGGTCTTGGAGTAATTCACCGAGAGGTCCAGCCTGTCCATAAATGCCACAAAACTGTCTATTAAAACCTGCAGGCCCGGTCCGTATGGGCCATGAGCACCAAGTTGTCTGCATAGTAGGCCAGGCAGAACTCTCCTACCTACTCTAGGGGAATCTGACTGGAGGGCCAAGAGTGCTGCCTCAAGGCCGTTAATGTGGGCTGAAAATAAAAAAGGAGCTAAAATGCACACTTGGCACCCCCCGTACACAATTAAAATGAATGGAAAGTTCTCCCTCGTGTAAGACTCTCACTGCCGCCGATGTATGGGCATGGAGTGATATAAGTAGGTGTACAATACGAGGATCCACTCACAATGAGGTTAATATGTCCCACAACTTAGACTGTTTACCCGGTCAAAGGCGGACGTAAGGTCCATGAAGGCCAGATACATGGCTCCCGGTTGGGCCACAGTATACTTGGCAATCAGAAGGTAGAGATTGAGGCATTGATCCAATGTTGACAATCCTTCACGAAAACCATATTGAACTTCCGTTAAGATATGGTTATCTGTGTCCCACAAAGACAATCTAGATAAAAGTACCCGACCTAGTACCTTCAATACAGCATCAATAAGGGAGATTGGACGGTGGGATTGCGGCTTATCCTTATCTCCTTTTTAGGTCGAGGACGTCCGGTCTGCCGAAAGGCAGAACCGGAAGTCGGAGATTTAATGACTTGGAGAAGAGGGGCTTGAACCCGCCCCTCTTCTCCCCTGTTCTCCATTGGCTGGCCTCTTGAATGCTGGCCAGCCATTGGAGAAGAGGTCAGTCATTCAAATCAGGCCCTGTCCTTTTCGGATCGGGGGGCGTGTTTTTTGCAAGAAGTCTCAAGGAGGAGACAACAGCAAAACACGCCCCCGAATCCGAAAAGGACGCTGCGTTTCTCCGAGGCATTTCTGCTCTGCCTCGGAGAAAGGCGGAGGTGTGTTCTGGTGCCCTCGGCTTGTCTAATGAAATCCGCCGAGTGGGAGATGCCTGGGCCCAGGTTGTTTATCCTTCCTCATACTTCCTCATGCCCTTGTCTGGTCGGAGAACTCCAATCAATCAATGTTTCATAGGTTAGCAGTGTAGTCATTGGCTGTTGTCGTCAGCAGTCACAGGAGCGCTCTGTTGTGCGTGAATCCAGCTTCCGCACAGCAAGGAGCAGCCTCCCAGCTCCGTAGCATCTCCAGGCTCACACTGAAGCTGCGTTCGCTGTTGGACTGTGAAATCCAGTCAGTGGGGCTGGCACGTCACGTTTAGCAGTGTAGTCATTGGCTGTTGTCGTCAGCAGTCACAGGAGCGCTCTGTTGTGTGTGAATCCAGCTTCCGCACAGCAAGGAGCAGCCTCCCAGCTCCGTAGCATCTCCAGGCTCACACTGAAGCTGCGTTCGCTGTTGGACTGTGAAATCCAGTCAGTGGGGCTGGCACGTCACGTTGATCCTCTCAATCAGCCTGTGGGTGCCCATGAACCTGTAGAACCCACAGAAAGTCACCAATTTTTCTGCCCTGCCCTAACAGTTGCTTGGCTCCCACATGGACAAAGGGGTGAGCAGCACACAATAGATCAGGAAACCACATGATTGTAATTTAGCCTCCAGGGGGCAGCGCAGGAGTCTCTGGGAGCCTACAGTTCCGTTCACATCTTATACCTCCCCAGTCAGAAGCCCCAGTGTGTGTCTTGGCGGCAGAGTCTATGTGCCTGTACACTCCTCCGCACTTGTCTTCCTGTGCGAGGCGCAGCAATGCACGTCCTGGATACCCCCCACCAATTTTTGGCTTTAGGCAGCAGGTCATTGTCTCTGAGACCCCGGGGTGTCTTCAGGGGAAAGATGCGAGCCCCACCAGCCTCCATCCCTCTGGCCTTGGTAGCACGAGGAGAAGGGAGAGGGGAGCGAGTCACGCCTCGGCTCGGCTCCCCGGTGCCTGCGCCACTGCACATGTTGTAATGGCGGGGGAGTGTCTCTGGGCCTTTGCTGCACTCCACTGGGTGGCAGTGAAGTATCACAGATGCCCTCTATCCCGCATGCGGCAGCGCAAGAAGAGAGGGGCGGGTGTCCTCCCAGTTGCTTCTTTGGTATGTGGTGTGCAGACCATTTTATCGCCAGAGCCACTTCAGGTTCTTCGGGCCAGGGAAGGGGAAATTTTGAGCCTTGGGGCCCCCGGTAAGCCAGCCGGCAAGCAGGAGACAGCAGTCAGCTCCGGGACTTCTGGATCCCTATGATTTGCGGATTACAAGCTGGGCAGCGGCAGAGCTCAGACAAGATCGACCACGATGTACAGCGTATTAACCACCTATGGATCGTTGTTGATGAGTTCTTGGGCTTTCTGATCCAGTTGCAGTTCTTTTTGAGGGGAAACGGAAGGGGGGGGGCTGGAGTTATATGCAGTATCCATGCTTTATTATATTTAATATCCAATTGTCTGAGGTGTTTGACCTTCACTCCAGGATGATTCTTCCTTTATTTCCCGCCACTGTTACTTGGCGGGGTTGTGCAGTGAGTCACTGGTTTGCTTGCTTGCCTCCCCCCTCCCTCACTTGTGGCCTGACCGCTCCCTCTAATTTTCCCATGAAAGGATGGGCCTGACAGGAATTGCAACTGTTGTGAGAGCTGGTGTGCGACTTGCTGGCTGAAACCATGCTGTTGTGAGGCTGGTGGGAATCCTCCTCTGACTGCTGGTCTCCTGGTGGGCTTCCCTCATCTCCTGAAGGATCCCGTGAACTGCAGTGATCCCACTGCCTTCACGGTTTTGTTGTTAGGTCGAGGACGTCCGGTCTGCCGAAAGGCAGAACCGGAAGTCGGAGATTTAATGACTTGGAGAAGAGGGGCTTGAACCCGCACCTCTTCTCCCCTGTTCTCCATTGGCTGGCCTCTTGAATGCTGGCCAGCCATTGGAGAAGAGGTCAGTCATTCAAATCAGGCCCGTCCTTTTCGGATCGGGGGGCGTGTTTTTTGCAAGAAGTCTCAAGGAGGAGACAACAGCAAAACACGCCACCAAATCCGAAAAGGACGCTGCGTTTCTCCGAGGCATTTCTGCTCTGCCTCGGAGAAAGGCGGTGGTGTGTTCTGGTGCCCTCGGCTTGTCTAATGAAATCCGCCGAGTGGGAGATTGTGTTGTAACTTAATGTATACAGCGCTTACTAATCTGACGAGGCCTTTGTGTTTGTGAAAGATTCTGGAAGGGCTCACTACTTTACCACGAATCGGTGCAAATTTTACGTAAGTGCTTGCATTGGCCATTCTGGCTTCTTTCTGTTGTGTTCGGGTACTTTCTTCGCGTTTTCCGCCTTTTCGATATTATGTTTAAAATAGAGGACATTGTTATTTGACCCCATATTACCAACCTTGGCCTAGAAAATCGATGGTTCGCCACCATCAATAAAAGCGCAGCAATGTTGTTGTGTTTTTTGTATGGTGCTGCAAGCCGCCAGGCGGGTTCAGTGATTTAGCTACAGCGCTTAGTGGTGTTTAACAAACAGACCGTCAGGTTGTTTTTGAACGGTGGAGGAATAGAAGACAGATTGGTCATTTAAAATAAGCCAAAGTAACAATGAAGGTTCTTGAAAGTGTCGTTTACTGCTATCGAACTTTAAAATTTGCCAAATACTCTTTACCTTGTACATTTATAAAGTATTTACATAGCCAGTGGAATTAAGCAGAAATGGACGACGAAATTCTGCGGCAAGAAAAAGCAAATTATGTGGCATACAATGGCGCCACTATTTCGTGATTTTTTCGCTGTCAAGGGACAAGATTCACCTGCCATGTTAACGCATGAATGGAGCAACTAACGATGCGTTGCTATGTTTTTAGTCACTTTTGATCTGTTTGAAATTAAACTCGATGTTATTTTTGGTTGTAATCTCCAAATTATGCTGAGGATGGTGGTAATCCCTCTAATTGTGCAGAAAATGTTGCGGCTGTAGAGTAGATCAGGTCCATGTCTCTGAGAGCAGATAGCACAGTCTTATTTCTTGGACACCATCGTGGGAGCCGGTTGGCAACAAGCCGCCTATGCCCCCTCCAGCTGAGGCTGTCATAAGCACATGTACGGCTGTAGGTACATCACAAAAAAGTTTGCCTAAACAAGCTGTCCCTGAATATCATCGAAAACTTAAAGGATTATTTGACACTATTTTACAGGACTGCTTGTATCTGAAGATAGGCAGGCGTGGGACTTTATCTGCAAACCAAGCATGGTTCAGGCTGAATGACTGGCTCGGGCTTGGCCCTAGTCCCATGGGCACTTGCGAGTCACAATAGAGCTACTTTTGCCCCCTCCCTATTGCAATATTAAAGGATAAAAAGAAAGTTTTAACCACTTGACGGTTGATGGTTCAAAATCTAAAAAGGTGTGTATATGCTGTGTGAGCTGCAGTTCACAAGCGTCTCGTTGAAGACCTGTGGGGACTGAGAGCCGGTCCTGTTGCTTTGATAATCAGTGTAAATGCTGTCATTGAGGCGGTGACCCTCTTCACTTTTCGTGCAGTGAAGGGAGAGGCGTGCCATTAACTTAAAAATAGCCTCCTCCCTTCTCTTACATTGAGGAAGAAAGTAGTTTTGACATTTTTATACGTGTTTTGAAGCGGATATTAATTGAACACACGTGTGCAAGGACCTTTCTGCCAGTCGACTGACTTGTCTTCCTCCCAGCCTCAAGAAGGAACACTGCGCTCTGACCCAGGGTCCTTTCAACATTAGGTTTATTGTAACTAGGTGCGATGCTAAGAGTTCATTTCAATGCAATCCAATCCTTTATTCGATTTTTAAAAGAAAAGAAAATCTTAAAACTTCACATAAAAAATACACAATTTATATATATATAAAAAACGACAGATCTTTACTGAATACATGGAAAAAGAGGTAACGGTGCAATATAGTGAGATAGCCATGTTTGCTGCTTACACAACCACATCCTCCAACAGTAAACTCAGTGAGTCCGCCAGGTAACAAAATATGATAATGTACCTTGTACGAATAATAAAACAATGTATTAGAGTACAAAAATAAAAAAAGTGCTGTTTTCCCTTTTAGCCTTGAAAAAAGTCTCTCAGATTCATTGTCCAAAAGATCAGTATATAAAATCAACATACAATATTAACAAAAAGAGTCATGAACAAAAGTGCCCACTTTCATGGGGCATGTGTAGAACGTAGACGTATCACTCGTTGTATAAACATTGCAATCGAGTAACATAACCTCTCAGTAGATGACTTCTGCAAAACCTCAATTACAATCCTGCACTGCCTTAAATCTGCCTGCCTCAAACGTGGTAAAATATAAGCAGACCTCAGTGTTGAATAAAATTTGCAGAAGAGGATAAAGTGCAAGGTGCTTTGTGCAGACAGTCCATCGCCGGGACAAACCGGAAGATTCACAGAGAATGTACCCTGACTCACGTAAGCGACAAGAAAGTGAACAACCCTGTTAAGACACAGTCTTATTAGCAACAAGCATTTACAATGCAATGGTCTCGGCATTGGTAAAGTTAGAGCTATTGGCATTGCTCATGACATTATTTTTGTTTATGTTTTTGTTTTTAAAACATTTAAAGAAACGGCATTGTCATGAGCACTGCCAATAGCTCTAACTTTAACAATGCCGAGACCGTTGCATTGTAAATGCTTGTTTGAAAATTGCCACTATGATGGCGATGGACCAAGAGGGCAATGTCCTCTTCAAGGCCGCCACGTATAGGCCTTGGGTTAAAAGGGGAGCCCAGACCTCAGGGTTGTCACGAAAGAGATCCGGGAGAATACCATACAAGCCTGGGGCCTTATTTGATGCCAAGAGCTCAATGCTTGAGGTTACCTCCTCCAAAGAGAAACTAATGGGGGGAACCGCCACAGAAAGGGGAATGTCTACACTACACTCGCCATTGCAGGCAACATTGTAAAATTTTCATAGTGGGACACCCACTGATCCGGAGTAATGTGGTGACATACTGTCGGATTTGTTGGTTCTGTGAAACAGGGACTATTAATAATTTTCAAAAATAAGGAAGAGTCCCTCAGTTCACCCGCTTTAGCTAGATCCTCCCATGCCTGCTTTTGGAGATGGCGCCTGAGCTCTCTTATCGATTCTTTATAAAGGTGTCGACATAAGGACACTCTAGCTTTCACCCGTGGCACCTGTTCTAGGGCTGCCTTTAGCCCCCTTAATGCCTGCGAGAACCTCTAGTCAAACCATGAGGGGGCGGCCTGAACCCGCCCCCCAGCCTGTATAGTTAAAAGACCAGAAACTCTGAGAAATGGAGAACGAGCTTAAAATCTCCTCACTCGGGGAGCTGAGTTTCAGGCATACACCTAACTCGTTCTGACATGAAGAAAAAAGTTTATGATTAAAAGCCTTTACATCTATGCTCGCACATCTAAGGCGCCTACCCTGGTTGGTGGAAATTAAGGGTGCCTGAGGCTTACAGTGACCTAAGATGGGATGGCCCAACCCCGTCAGGACCAATGTCAATGGGTTGTGGTTGCTAAAAGCACTATCCTCTATATTAAATGATCCGGGGGCCGCACCCAAAGGTGCAGTCATAAATATAAAGTCTATAATGGTTGCAGCACCCCTACCTTTATAGGACGGGGGCAATTGAGAAATAGGCCCAGGGTGCCAAAGGTCTAAGGTATTCACCAGGTTGTGAGTGAGTAACAAGTTGTTTAAAACCTTCCCTTCCATTGTGTGTTCCATGGGGAGACCTTCCGAAAGCGGGCATGGCTGAGCAGACAACTGATCCTTCACAAAAGATGGACACAAATGACAGTTGAAATCACCCACTAACATAAAATTCATATGCCCACGACAGTCCTCCTTTAGGTCATCCATAGCACAGTTTAAAGCATTAATATTGGAGGGTCCCCCCTCACCCCTCTTAGCACTATAAAAATTAATAATCACAAGAGTGAGTGCTCTCCCCATGTGCAATTCAATACCCTGGAATACCTGAGAATTCCATTTTAAGATCTTTAGATCTTTACATAGGTCTAAAGCCACAAATATATTAAGACATCCACTGGCTCATCCCATTGTTGAATTCAACGCTGGAGAAAAGATGGTCTGATACCCATCCAAAAAGAAAGTGTTCTTAGTCTCCCAAGTCTCCTGTAGGCATATAATTTGACATGTCCTAACATATAATAGCCATCTGTTATCAGTGTACTCAGAAGACAGACCAGCCACATTCCAGGATACAAGACTAAAATCTCTACCGGTTGTATGGTTAACAATGACCGGGGAGGGGGATGTAAAGGATGGTAACTGAGGCCTCCCTTTGGACGTATCACTAATCACAGGGAACACATGAGGTGATGGAACTACCATAAACTCATTTGGGCTTGATGTTGATAGAGAGCAAGCATCCTCCACCCTCTGTCTCGAGGAGTCAGTCTGCAGAGGAAGGAGGTTGCACAAATCTTCATCCTCCTGGAGTCAATCCAGCTCGTTCAAATCAGCAAGGGGGGCAAAAGAGTTTGCAAGGGTCAACAACCGTCCCAAACCTTCCTCAGCAGGCCTACCCCTCGTGGGCAATCCCCCTCCAGGTTGCTCAGTGGAGGTCTGTAGAAAAACCCAGTGAGAGTCATTTAATGCAGGAGGTTAGAGAAAAAGACTTAGAAGCACCAAAAAGGATTTTGCGTGCTAACTCAGGGTACCGTACCGAGATTATAATACAGTCTCCCTCAAAGGATTTCCTAGATGAACCTATCCACGCCACCCTCGGCTCCATCAGGATATCCCTATGATCCCTGATGGAATACACAGAATGCAAGGCCAACCAATGGGAGACTTTGTTAATTTGTTGAGTCGTGGATTCCTCTTTATGAGCAGATAAGCCAGGTACCCCTGAATAGGGAGCACATGCTGGGGGATGGTCGATCACAGTAGGATGGCAAGCCCTAGATATTTGCATCCCTGTATAGGGGGCGTCTTCAGAACCTAGGCCCTGGCTGACCCGCCTGGTGCTGGGGAGCCATCTCCCGGGATACTAAAGCCACCAGACCCTAGATTGGGCCACAACTCCCTTGGACTTTGAGGGAACATTAACATGCAGAACACTGGTATTGCACAAGGGAGTAGCAAAAGGCAGGGGGGGCGTGGCCAACTGGCGAACATGGCGGCCGCAAGTCCTTGAGGCTCCGGCCGTTACCCCCGATTCATCCTGCCAGTTATCCTGGGAAGCGGACAGCCCTGACCCAAACAGCGCTGGTCGGGTGCAGGACTGCGGTGGGGACACCCCCTGAAGTCTGGGAGTGGTGAGGTGCCCGATCCTGGCCGCAACCCGCGAGGCAGACTACGAGGCGGAGCTGCTCGCTAGCGGCGGCCGCCGTCTTGAGGGCGTGTCCGGCGAGCGGAGGACGGAGAGCGCGGAGCTCAGCGAGGCCCTGAGTGACTACGGCGGGGGCCTCCCGTCGGTGGCTGCGGGGCGACTGCTGTGCTACGGAGCGGAGGCCTGGGCTGCGCCGCGCGACCAGTGAGGACGCCGGGGACGGCGGCAGGCGGAGCTGGGACCTGGGGGAGCAGCGAGGCTGGACCGGACGGCCCGGGTGCGGCGAGGCCCGAGGAGGACACGGAACAGGGTGCCCTGGGTCACTGCGAGCCCTGCAGAGGTGACGACCGCTGAGACGCACAGTGAGTGGCTGGGGGCAGCGGGGCCCGCGGAGCGGCCTGCGCCCTCGCTGAGGGGAGAGCGACGGTCTGCGCCCGCGCCTGGGCAGGTGCGCCCTAAGAAGCGGTGGAGCGGAGTGGTGAGCCCACGGCTGCAGGGGCAGAGTGCAACAGCGAGCTGACGGACTGGAGGCCCCGGAGGTTAGAGGACACCTGCTGCCGGGGGCCTGTGGTTGGATGAGGGCGGCTGCGGACGCCGCGCCGAGGGAGCCGCCATCTTAGGTGAGCAGGCAGCGATCCCCTGGGAGAGGATACTCATTGAGGAGGACAGCGGCGCGAGCCTGGCGCCGGGGTGGTCGGGGCGCCCCTGGGTGGCTGAGCAAGGCGTGCTGGACGCGGGGGGGCCCCCGGCCGCCCCTGGTGGCTGAACGTTGGACCGGTGCCATTACAAGTACCCAGGGGCCCAGCGGGCTGCCGGCGGGCACCGATCGGGTGTACCCGGCGACGTCGGACGGAGCGCCGGTCTCCACGCAGCCGGTGCCGCCGCAGGGAGCTGAGGGCGCCGGTCGGGCGCACCTGGAGCGGCTGGAGGGTGCGGGTTGGAGGCCCCGCTGGCTGTGGACGGAACCGGTGAGGGGAGCCACGGAGTGCCCCGCTGCCTGGCGCACCCCGGTGAGGAGGACAGTGGAGCACTGACCAGGGGAAAGGGGCACGACACACTGGCCCAGGAGCCCTGAGGACTTTGGGACTTGCCGCTTGCCCGAACCGGTGGCCGCACGGAGGGGTGCGCAGTACAGGAGTGGAGCAGCAGCCACCGGGCTGCGTCTGTGACACCGGGATCCGGCCTGCGGATGCCGACGGCCCAACAATACGCGATGGGCCGGCTCCGGGACAAAACGCAGCAGGGACAGTCACGCACAGGGAGCGTGGACAACACGCAGCCCCGTCCAGGGGGAGACGTGGAGCCACAATCTGCAGCCCTGTCTGCCAAGATGGACGCCATGCTTGCAGCGGTGGAGAAACTCGGCGCCAGTCTGGAGCAGACAAGGGAGTCCTTAGAGGTCAGGATCGACAAGGTCACCTCCGACTTCACGTTACTCCATGCAGATCACCGCAAGCTGGCGGAGAAGGTCACGGTCCAGGGCCAGACGCTTCGGAAGCTCCAGCCAATCGCCCATAGCCATGGGGCTGCGCTGCAGGATGTGTTGGACAGGGTTAATGCACTGGAAGACCGGGTTGACGAGGCAGAAGGGCGCTCCCGTCGCAATAATGTACGCGTCGTGGGCCTTCCAGAGGGCGTCGAAGGCAGGAACCCGGAGCAGTATATCGAGCAATGGCTGACGGACCTCTTGCCGCAGGGGGCACTATCCCAACACTTTGTGGTAGAGCGCGCACACAGGGTGCCAGCGCAGCAACCCAAGCCGGGAGCCCGGCCCCGCCCGTTCCTCTTCAAACTCCTGAACTATCGCGACCGCGATGCGGTCCTGAGGGAAACGCGCAAGTCCGGTGACCCGACGGTTGGCAGTAGCCGTGTCATGCTCTTCCCCGACTACACGGCAGCGGTGCAACGGCGCAGGAGCAACTACCTGGCGGTGAAGAGGCAGCTTCGGGAGCTGGCGCTGCCCTACTCCCTGCTGTTTCCGGCCCGCCTGCGAGTGGTGGCAAAGGAGGGGACCCGCTTCTTCGACTCCCCGGAGGATGTCTGGGACTGGCTGGAGGAGACGGGGCAGTGGAAGGGGGAGAGGCCCGCGGGCGCGGCGCCCGGTGGCCGCCCGGAGAGAGGACACCGGAGGCGTAGGAGACGAGGGGCCCGACAGCAGCTGAGGATGGGGCTGACGGCGCCTAGCCCGGAGAGGATCAGAGTGGAGCGGCAGGAGGTCCTCGACGCGGTGGCGACCCTGGGGACGCCGCCCGGTGGAGACTGCATGGAGATTGGAGCGTGCAGTGCCCCGGGGACCAGTGGTGCCTCGTCCCCGTCCACGGTGATATCGGAGGACCTGGCTCTACCGGTGGTGACCCCACAGACTGCTGATTTGATTGCGTGATGGGACACTGCTACACCGCACTAAGGTGGGGGCCTTGCGGGGTGGGTAAGCCCGTGCGATTGGCCTGCAACTGGGTGATTGGAGGAGAGACGGGGACTTGAGGATGGGGGAGTCCTCCCGTGGGGGGCGCAGGCTTAGCGTGGGGGGCGTCTGGTAGCGCAGGAGGGCCCATCCGTGGCGCGCGCCACTGAATGGTCTAGTGGGGGGTCCTATTACCGCGTACTAGAGCCCGGGCAGCGCGACAGTTTCATGCTAAGATATGCTGCTGCTTTTCCCTTCCCTTAGAGACGATTGGGGTGGGGGGACATTGCGCCAGCTAGTTGACACTCTCGCGCGTACCCCATCAGACACTGTACTGACGCATTGCATAGTTAATTAGTTTTGTAGATGTTTGGACGGATGCCCCGTTGGGAATACGCCCCTCTTTGTTCTATTGCTCACGGCAGCTACACTGTTCACATGGCAGCGCAGTTATATACTCCCCTGGGTTGGGTGGCTGGCCCCTCGTCCTCCCCCTCCCCGGGCACAGACGCTCTGCCCCCGGCCCGGCTGGTTTTCCCACCTTCACGATGGCGCACACTAACGTGGTGACCTGGAACATACGGGGTATGCACACACCGTCCAAGCGCTATTCCATCTTCTCCTACTTACAACGCCACTCTGTCGGGATCGCTCTCCTGCAGGAGACGCATATGTCCCGGCTAGAACTGGACAGGCTTTCCAGGCGGTGGAGGGGGCACACATTTGGTACCATCTATTCAGCGCACGCGCGCGGCACACTGATTTGGGTGCGAGCAGGGGTTCCCTTCCGATGCGAGGAGACGGTGGTGGATGGCGAGGGCAGGTACACGCTGGTGCGGGGAAAACTGAATGGGCAGGAGATATTGCTGGGGTCGATATACGCGCCCAATGTGGATCAGTCGTCTTTCCTGGAACGCCTGACACAAGTCCTGCACCCTTATACGGGGCTCCCCTGGCTACTGGGAGGGGACTTCAACATGGTGCTAGATGTCCAACTGGACAGATCCTTCCCCCCGCTGCGTGCTACGGTGGTGGAGTCTAACGCTAGGGCGCTGGGGGACTGGCTTGCGCATTGGGCGCTACAGGACCTATGGCTCACCCTCCACCCGAGAGACAAGATATACTCGGCGGTGCACGATCTCCACGTCCGGCTGGACAGGTTGGTGGGCTCGCAGTCGCTACTTCCTCTCATAGTCCGCTCCGAATACCTGGGCCGAACGCACTCCGACCATAACCCCCTGTGGCTCCAGCTTAGCTGGGCGGTGGAGCGGCAGCCGGTGCCCACCTGGCGGCTCCAGCCGAGCGCGCTTGAGGATCCGGAATTTAGGTCTTCCCTTGGCACGGCCATTCTGGCATACTTCGAAGCGAATGAAGGGACTGCGAGCGATACACTGGTGGAGTGGGAAGCCCATAAGGCGACCATCCGCGGCCACTGTCTGGGGGCTACCTGGAACATACGTAGGGGCCTCTCGGACTCTCTGACGCGCCTGGAGAATGACCTCCTGCGGCATGAGAGGGAGGGAGAGGGAGGGGGTCGGCACTCACACACCCTGGCAGACCTTCGGGAACGGCACGCGGACCTCCTGGAGCGACTCCGGTGCCACAACTATGCCGCGCACATGGCCAGGACGCATGCTGGGGCAGATAGGGCGGGCCGCCTCCTGGCCTGGCTCATACGTCAGGAGGACCGGCGTGCCCCTATCGGTTCGATTCGCAGAGCGGATGGCACGCTAGTCCACACACAGCATGAAATACACCAGGCCTTCACTGCCCACTACAGGCAGTTGTACACAGCGAAGGGAACTGGTCCCCCGCAGCTTCTTGGGGACTTTCTGGCCTCTATCCAGCCCCCTGAGGTCACGGCGGCGCAAAATGGGGACCTCGCCGGACCTCTCTCTTTGGAGGAAATAGGGGAGGCGATCCAATCGATGGCATCTGGGAAGACGCCGGGGCCGGACGGCCTGCCCGCGGAATATTACAAAGCGTACCGCGAGTCCCTGGCGCCGCTGCTGAAAGAGCTCTATAACACAGCACTGGAGATTGGGTCGCTCCCTCCTTCTATGCGGGAGGCGTTCCTGGTCTCTCTACCCAAGCCCGACAGGGACCACACGGAGCTAGGCTCCTACCGACCCTTAGCGATGCTGAATGTGGATTACAAAATCCTTGCCAAAGTGCTGGCGGAGCGGCTGGCGCCGGTGGTCCCCCACCTGGTGCACACTGACCAAAATGGCTTTGTCCCGGCACGGTCAACGTCCCTGAACATCCGGCGGTATTTCAGGGTAGCAACTGAGGCAGTGCACAGTTGGCCCAGGGCGGGGTGCCTTATTTTGGACTTAGAGAAGGCGTTTGACAGCCTAGAGTGGGGTTATTTAGCCGAGGTGCTGCTGCGATATGGGCTGGACCGGGAATTCCTGCAGATGGTCGACCTGTTATACAGGCGGCCCACGGTCCGCGTCCGTCTGGGCCCTCACGTCTCGGAGGCGATACCGGTGGGCCGGGGCACACGACAGGGGTGCCCGCTCTCCCCGCTCCTGTTCGCCCTGGCGATTGAGCCCCTAGCTGTGGCTCTGCGGGCGACACTGGGAGATGGCTTACAGTTGGGGGACGCAGTCCACCACGTGTCGCTCTATGCCGACGACCTGCTGGTCTATGTACAAGATGTGGGGCGAGTCCCGGAGGAGCTACCGCGGCTGCTAAGGACGTTCGCCGCCATCTCGGGGCTACGCGTGAACGCAGCCAAATCATGCCTGTATGCCTTTAGCGCTGGTATTGAAGACCCGCGATACTGCCTGGATGGCACGCTGGTACAATGGAAGGCGGACACCTTCCGCTACCTGGGGATCCAAATCTATCGCTGCCCGGCCGACCTCTTCGATGGGAACCTGGGGAGGGCGGTCACGGCGCTCAGGTCGCAGATACGCTTCTGGAGCGCACTCCCACTGACGATCACGGGCAGAGTGGCGCTGGCCAAAATGGTCATGCTCCCCCGCCTCCTGTATTACTTTGCCAATCTCCCGATGTACATCTCCCCCGCATTTTTTGGCAGGCTTAGCCAGCTGCTGCGGGACTTTGTCTGGGGTAATGCCCGGCACAGGCTGGCGCTCGCGAAGTTGTATTTACCAACAGACCGAGGGGGTTTGGCCGCCCCTTGCTTTGAGCACTACTACCTGGCTGCTCAACTGCAATGGGTGGCCCGTTGGCTCGCCGACAGGGGCAGGGATGACACGGCCTCGGAGCTGGCACCCTACACGCTGGAACAATTAACCAGGTTCTTCCATCCTCTCCACAGGGTCGCGCGCCCGCTGCCACTCCTACTGGAAGTGGCACACAGGTGCTTCCGGAGGGCCTTGTTCCTCACGCGTGCTGTTATACCGTACGCGCCGGCGATACCGCTTGAGGGCTCCCCTGGTGGGGGAGGGGTAGTCACGGCCCACATGCTGGCAGGCTGGTGGGGGGCCGATGTGCGCACATTGGGAGACCTCTATCGGGAGGGTGAACTCGTACCGTACGAGACCCTGGTATCGGAGGACGGGCTCCCGCCCGGGGGGTTTCTGACACACCGCTCACTGATGGCGAGCATGACTGCCCAGTGGGGAGATATGACCTCGGAACCCGCCCTACATCTGACCATGCAATACTTGCATGTTATGGGGAGAGGAGGGCACTTGATACGCTGGTTCGCAGCCTCACTGAGGGAGCTGTCGTCCGTCAGCCTGGACCGCCTCCGCGCTAAGTGGGATCTAGATCTGGGTAGACCGCTAGTGGACAAGGAGTGGGAAAGGATACTCAAAGGCCCGGTGCGCATACCCCGAAACCTGCGATTCCGCCAAATCCAGGTATTTATTGTGCACAGAGCTTACCTCACGCCGGAGTTAATCAATCGGTACTTTCACCGCACAGACGCAGTGTGCCCTAGGTGTGGTGAGCCGGGGGCGGGTTTCCTGCACATGCTGTGGAGCTGCCCAAGGTTAGGTGTTTACTGGAGATCGGTCAGTGGGCTGCTACTAGAGAGTGTGGGTCGCAGCATCCCGTTCGACTGGCCCGAACACATATTGCACCACTTTAAACGACCGCGCAAGGATAAGGTGACGTCGCGGTTCATCGACCTAGGGCTGGTGGTAGCGGCACGACTCATCACGAAACGATGGAAAGCGCAGGACCCGCCGCGCGTGCAGGCTTGGATCGCCTCGTTTCAGGCATGGGCCGGGGCTGAGGGGACCGCCATCCAGAGGGAGGAAACATTGGGCCTGCGGAGGGAACCCATGGCGGACCACTGGAGGCAGCTGCTGGGGAAGCTCCGCCACCTGGGTGCGGAGGGCGATGCGGGGCTGCGGGGGGCGGCCGACGGCGCTGACGCAGGTGGGGGTGGATCGGGGGATGCCCCCCTGCCGTGCTGATATACCCCGGCTATTTCCTGCCTCTCTTGGAGCCGCGACGCCCACACTTGCATAGTGCTGACCACAGCCGGGGCGCACGCACGCACACACATGGGGACTCCTGGGGGGGGGGGCGGGGAGGGGCGGGGGGACTAGACGACAACTGGGGGGGTATTGGGACTGCATGTACAGTTTATGCTGCCATCGTTAAGGTTTTGTTCTGTATAATCTTTAGGCCTGGCGGGTATTTTGTCTGTTCTTTACTATCTGAACGAGGCGGGTAGCACCCGCGCATAGCCACGGAACCCAGCTGAGATACGGCTAACGTTGTTACTCCTGGTGAGACTACTACGAGACTGTCAAAGAAACTGTGGTTGGCTCCACTGAGGGCGGTGCTCGTGCACAAGACTGATTGCAAGTCCTGACGCAGTGGTTGGGGGCTCTGTAGCGGGGTGCTCCCCTGCTTATGCTATTACATTTATGCTCGCCTATTGTGTCACTTGCCAAAGAATGTTACTGTATTATTTAAAACAATAAAAACAGATTTCAAAAAAAAAAAAAAAAAGGGAGTAGCAAAAGGCATAATATCAGCTGGTGGGGGGCACACAGGCGGGTGACAAGGTGGATGTTTTTCTACAGTTGACAAAAAATATCCATTTTGCTTGCCAAGTCCCTTGTTGCTACATTCAGCTTATCCAGTCTGTTCAAAAGTGGGGATAAAAGGTCTGTAAGAGTCTCGTTGATGTTATGTAGGACTGGGGCCAGGCAGGTCAACAGTTCTTCCACAACATTTGCCTGCCCCTGGCGTGTAATCGGGGGAGGCTTCCATGGTCTTCTTTGCCCTCTGTTTCCGTTTAGGAGTGGAAGAGTTCACCGGGTCGGGAGATACAATAGGCGGTGGAAGCTCGGGCCTCAAGACAGAAGGCTTGAGTGAAGTTGCCTCAATGGGGACCAAGTTTGAAACTGGAGAAGGGGTAGGCTGAGACTGGTCCATAGGGGTCATTTGCAAGGTAGATGGGAAACTTACCCCCGAACCCCTGTATCTAATGAAAGCCACCTCTCAGCCCGAACTATCTCCTAGTTGATAGCACCCACAGCCTTTGCCAGAAAAGTGTCAATGGTGCGACATGGCTGGCCCGTGGGAGTCACTGGCTGAGTTTTCAATTTTCCCCATTTTGCTGGATTAGGCGAATCCCCACAACAAAGAAGCCAGACACCAGAGGGACCTAGAGAAGGCAGCAAAGGAGCGGGGCAATAAATGATCAGTTTCGATTCAAAGTTATTGTAAAGTTCCACACAAGTTCCCAAGATGATTAGCCATAAAGGATTACTCACAGCGTGATCCAAATTCAAAAGACCTGCAACAAACCCTTCAAATGGCATGTGGCGATGGCGATAAAATGAACTTTCACGCTGTCCCAGAATGTCCCAGTATGTCCAGCCAAGAGAATAGGCCCAGCCACGGTCAGTCGCGGATGGGCACAGACGGGCCTGCCATTGGTCCGGGCTTCACCCCAGGGCGCGGCCTGGGCACGCCCGTGCAAGTCGCGCGCGGCGGGAGCATGGAAAACCTTTTAAGCGCCTCCAGCGTTGGTCACGATGCTGGCGCCTCCTGGCACAAGGGAAAACGTACTCCCTAGCTGCCCTAATGAAAGTGTAAGTGCCTGTCCGTTCGTTGCGAGCTCCCGTGCCGCGGGAAACTTTTTAAGCACCTCCGGCGCGTTGATGACTGTGCTGGTGCCTCCTGGCGCAAGGGATGGTGGGGGACGTCGTCCCTAGCTGCCCCAATGAAAGTGCAAGTGCCTCTCTGTCGTTGCAAGGTCCCGTGCTGCAGGAGCCTGGGAAACCTTTTAAGCACCTCTGGTGACGGTACTGGCGCTTCCTGGTGCAGGGGATGGTGGGGGACGTAGTCTCTAGCTTCCCCAATGAAAGTGCAAGTGCCTGTCCATTCGTTGCGAACTCCCATGATAGCCTATGGCAGAGCTAGTCCTTACAATAGTGAAAAACTAAATTGGCAGTATATCAGAACATGTAAAACTCACTAGTACATGTCCTGCCTTTCACATACACTGCACCCTGTCCATAGGGGATACCTTGGGCATACCTTATGGGTGCCTTACATGTAGTAAAAGGGAAGGTTTGGGTCTCGCAAGTGGTTGCACTTGCCAGGTCGGCATGGCAGTTTAAAACTGAACTCACTGATATGCAGTGGCAGGCTTGAGATATGTTTACAGGGCTACTCATGTGGGTGGCACAAACAGTGCTGCGGGCCCTTAAGTAGCATTTGATTTACAGGCCCTGGGCACACACAACGCACTTTACTAGGGACTAACCAGCCAATCAAATATGCCAATCATGGATAACCAATCAGAATTACAATTTACACAGGGAGCACTTGCACATTAGCACTGATCAGCAGTGGTAAAGTGACCAGAGTACATAAAACAGCAAACATGAAGTCCAGCATAGCATCAACTATACAGGAGGTAGAGGCAAAAAGACTGCAGAAACCAGGGCTAGGATGCCAGGTCTAACAGTGTCTTTTAATGGCTTTGATTCAGTGTTCATTTGGATCTTTTCCTGCAGACGTTCTACCATCCAACTACTTACCCAGTGCTAGAAATAGAACACAAAGCTTTACCATTATCATTTGGACAACTTAATGGTAAGTTTGAGTAGTTTCACATAGTGTAGCACCTTCTGAGTGTGGATCAAGTCGTTCTTGTGGCTGGCACTGAAAGCTTCTATGTCATTTATGATAGCAAAAAGAATCCAAATTGATCAGTGAGGTCTTGGTCTGGAATTCATCAAGTGCCTTCTCTAACTCTAAGGGGCATAACTCAGAACTGAAATAACCTACCTGGTGCTGACAAAGCAGATTTCTCCTTGGCACTAAATGTGAGGCCAAGTCAGTGTTCCTCTACTCACAGGTCAAATCAAAGGTGCTTTTGGGCCAGGGAGTCCTAAACAATCAATGAGCTTGTCAGCTCCTGAAATGGTATTGGCTTCAGTGTTGGTGACGGCACTGAGGCCTTGGTAATCAACACACATGTTCTGGTGCATTGTTCTTGTCTTGTAATGCATATATAGAAACATAATCCACAGGCTCTGTGAAATCCTAATGTACACAACGCAGTCCAGCATGTATAATAATTTAGGTTTCAGTTTATTGACAGTTTGATATCATGCCTAAAAAGGCAATACAATTCATATACACAAGTAATACACAAAAGCACAAATCATAACTAAAAATGTATACTTTTGTGTTAAAAAAATGTGTTACTAATATACTTTACCTGTTCTCATACTAACCTTTAAAATCAACACATATTTGTTTTACCCTTTTCCCGTCAATATCTAAAAACATTAAAATCTCTCTAATTTCCTATCCATGATCAAACTACAAACATTAACCCCCTTACCATGGGAGTATTTCTTCTCTCTTATTGCCATACATGGTTAACATTGTCTTTATACAAAATACAATCCTCTTGGGTGTAAACTAGAGCAATAATTTTATAGATGCGAGTATTTTTACCAAATACAAGGAACAGTTTCTTATATTAAAAAATAATTAAATGGTAATACAGGAAGAATTAAAATTCAGCAATCATCTTTAGGCCTTAAGCAGTTAGTCAAAATAGACGTTAAACTTGTCTATACTAAAGATATTGACTTTTTAATGTGCAAAAATGTTTTTTTCCTTTGTGCAAAAAAAGACTGCAAAGTCTTTGTACTATTGTACACAATAGTTTAAAGAAAAAATACCTTACCACATAATGCCCTTTCTTATATTGGGGATATAACTAAAACATAGCGACCTCCATATACCCATTCCATATCCCTACTGCAGCAAGCCTTTCTTTTCAATTAACTGATCATCAACTACAGTCAAGAATTTCCCTATTGCATAACACACTGTATATTTTCACATCCTAAAATTAACTGCATAAAAGGCCTTTGCATATTGGATCTGAGTCAATCTGAAGGTTGGTAGCAACAACGTTCTTCTACTAGCAGCAAAGCTGGGACAAATTATAAGTAAGAGCAAAAAGGTCAGTGGTCCCCTTAGACAAAAGGGACACAACTTTATCCAACTCAACTTGCTTAACCAGCTTGCATGGCATAAAGGCTGGTACCTGCCCCAATCTAACCTTCAGTGCCCACCTCCTCATATGGGTACTCTTTATATCCAGCAGGTAAGGTTGAATATGCCCCCTACCTTTTATCCTTTAGATGACACAGATTATCTCCCTTACACACATCTTCTAAGGTGCTCTTTCTAGAGCTTTCCTTTAATAAATGATCTACAGTTTGTTTCTGCTGTGAAACAGGCGACCCTTGGAGTTCCTCCCCTACAGCAACATCTAATGATACCTTTCTACTCAGTAGGTTAGTCACCCACGTGTCGGCATACTTCTCCAGCAGTCTGGATTTTATAATTTGCCTTAATGAGCCCTCATCCACTCTAAGAAGACCAAGCCAGTAATTAAGGAGCCGTTGCTTGTACTTAAATAGGACATTAGTTACGCCCAATTCAAGTCTTACACCACTGGTTAACATCCCTCACGATAGGCCCAACACTTTTTTCCAGACATTCATTTCGATGGATTGCATTCCTCTTAAGTATTTTATGGGTAGCACTTCACACCCATACAATAGCAAACTAACAATTTTTGCATTGTATGTCTCTCTAAGCACTTTGGTGGATTTGTGGCCCAGTGCAACATTCATCCAAAATAATGTGCCTGCAATGGCCTTAACCCTCCCCTTCTATGTATCTATATGTGGCGTAAAATTAAGATTATATCTGAAAAGAAGGCCAAGATAGCAATATTATTTTACCTCTTCTGCTGCAACACCATTTAGCCACCACTTAGGCCTTCTCTTCTGTGCCCTCCCCTTCGTAAAAACCATTACCTTAGTCTTAGCCGTGTTTATTTTAAAAAAAATTCTGACCTGCTATACTCAGCAAATTCATCCAATTGTTTATGCAGGCCAACCGGCGCCAGATCCAACAAAACCGTATCATCAGCATAACACATTACTGGGATGGCCTCATTACTAAGTAAATGATCGAACCTCACTTAATCCTACCACAGTGTCTACTATGTGTATGGAAAACAAAAGTGGGGCCAACATTCACCCCTGCCTCAGTCCGTTAGGGGTATAAATATTTCTTGTTAATGTCTATTTCCCTCCAATTCCACGCTGGTCCACGAGCCTCCATGCAATTGGATAATCAGTTTTAGTAAGCCTGATGGACATTCCAATTCCCTCATCTTCTTCTAAAATAGGGGTCTATTTATTATGTCAAACTCTGTTGACAAATCAATGTATGACAGATACAAAGGTTACTTTTTCTTGAGGGTGTATTTTTCAGCTAGAAGATTTTATATTAGGCAGCCGTCCGTTGTTGAGTAGCCTTTTTGATATTGGTGTGAACGTTGTCTGACAAGTTGTAGGTTTTAATTTTAACGCCTGTATTAGTTTTAACAGTGCTCTAAAAGATTATCTGTTGAGTACGGGAGAAGATCTCGGCGCACTGCCATAGCAAAAGCTTGCAATTGTGCGGCTTCGATGCCAGTATGGATGAGAGTTCCCCTCCCTACACAGGGCTGTCTTTTCTTTAAAGCAGTTGGTGAAATGCTTCAAATTTCTCCTCTTCTTTCTGATGCCGCATAGGTATATACACTTGGTAACGGTATAGGCATTTGACACTGAATGTGGCAGGGTTTCCTGGGGCACCAGGGTTAACCTCACTTATGTGTTGTTAAGGACAATGTAATGGCCAGCCAATCTCGTTCTCAAAGCTGTTGGGCAAGAGAGCTCCATAATTGTCATCATTTGGTTTTGCTAATTAGCCAAGCAAGAGGCACCCGTGTGCCAACTGCACTGCAAAACTCCTGTAGCACTCTCATCCAGGTATGGTCCATACCAAGTAGGGTAGTCTTTCTGGCATTCAGAAATATATTTGTCCAAACTTTCATCTGCTGGTAACTCCTACAGCCCAAGTAGTTCTTTATGGTCAGAAAGTGTGACCTCCTCCACCAGCAAAGGTTCCACCATCATGAGAGAAATTAACTCTCTCGGACACCTGGACAACACATCAGTGACATATTCACCCTCCAATCTAGCTTGATCACATTGTGGAGCCTTACCTCTTGGATTTCTGGCCAGAACGCTCCACATCAGAGATGAAACCATTCCCAACTCAATATAGTTGTTACTAAGCAATCCTGAAGTCACCTTGCATTTCTACTTATACAAGTTTAATCTTGTTACCTGAATGGTTGCTGGGGTCACAACTAGGCACATTGAGATTTCCATGTGATAAAAACAAACTGCCTTGATGATGTTCCTAAGCTCAATGTTTTTTTCTGTCTCAATTATAATCTGCTCTCCAACAAGAAAGATGGACTCCAGAAACTGGTGGGTGTTCTTGAGCACCCTGCCCACAATCTTTGATCCTCCTTCCTAGGGCTATCATGGCCATCTTGGAAAGGTTTCTGTGTTTTCCTCTTATACGTTGCAGTTGGTCTGGATGCCTATGATCTTTTCCTAGCAGCTGGCATTCTTTCTCAAATAAGTTATGGAAATGCAGTCCTAGCATCATCTGTCTGCAGCCTGGTGAGACCTTCCTAGCACTGAACCAACTAAGTTTCTGCCTTTATTGTTTTGACCCTCTTTCTTCAGATTCCCTCTCTGGTTATGGGCAATGTTTGGACTGAGACTGAATTTGGGGCTGCAGCTTAGGGTAGTGTGTCTGATTTTGCTGAATCCACTGCCCCTTTTGTTTCAACAGGTTTGCAGTCCATCTGGCTGCATCAAAGGTTAACAAATATGTTTCAGTGGCCGCGAGTCATGCAAAAAAGTGGTGCAAATCCCTAGGAGATGGGCCAAGGCATTTTCTTGGACAAATAGATTGAATAATTCCACTTAAGAAAGTATCTTTCTCCAAAGAACCCCCTTATTTTCTGTGTTATTTTCTCTGTTCACCCATGAATCTCAACATATGTCCGAATTTTTGTTAGCAGTCCTGAAGCTTCTCAAACGCTCTGGAGATGTCTGCTCAAACCTCCTTGCAGTTGTTTACTTGCACCTTCTGACCAAGCTCATCAAGTTCCATGTTGATGGTTATGATAAAAATAATAATATCAACATGTTTATAGGTAGATTTTGCTATCCCAATTCTGGGCTTCTGAAGCTGTGTAAATAACAGTTTTTACTATGTCTCAATTTAATTGTACTCAATGTATTAACCTCCGATGGATGAACAGGTAAATCACCCTGCCAGAATTTCTTTTAATGTGTGAACTGTAGGGCACACAGAGATCAAAGGAGGAGACTGAACTCACTTAGCCATTGTGCCAACTTGTTCTCCTCACTGAAAGTAGATTACAAATAAGCCTGCAACCTTTTCCTCACATACCATTTTCTACATGATATCTGACAAATCAGACTCAGGAACCAGCACATGCTGCAGAGGAGAACAGCACATGATCCTCGGGAGACCTTTTTTGCATCCAAGTATGCAGTGGCAGAGCAAGGGTGCCATGGACTCCAATTCAAGCAAGGAAAAATGCCCCCTCTAACTTCTGGTTTGGTAGTAAAAGACAGTATTATTGGGGGTGAATTGGTTCCTCATGCCCCATTGCCACTCTGCCTGCTACACTCATGATACTTACGCACCTGCAGCTAGGGAGCCTTTGGCTTTAGCTCCAGGCTTCACAGTGCTGGCTAGCTCTCACTTGACAGTACTGCTGTTCGTGCTTTTTCTCGATAACTTGGACTGCAAAGGAAGACCTTCAACTAGGCAGCAGGACTTCCTTTTGCATAACTGATCTCTGCATAGACAAGAAAGGCGGGCAAAAGCAGTCTATTAATATCGAAGGGTAAGCAAACCCAAATGCCCATGCATGTAGGACGAGAATGCCCTCAGGGCCACAATCACAAATTTCCCTTCAGAGATTCTAGCAGATCCCCACTGATATCCTATAGTACCAAATCACCAGACGTATAGGACGTTTGGATCTGAGAAAGGGTCACAGCTCCAGTTACGCCTCTTAAATGATCAAATGGTACAGGTCATACACAAATCAAGTGCATTTAGTTCCAATATCAACGAGTCAATTAGGGATTTCGTGCTCAAACAATGAATTGCCATTCTGTCACCCCAGCAGTAAGCCCTTTTTTCTCTATTTTCATCTTGTATGCAGGACCAGCTTACCTAGCTTTGAAATGTAATCATGATTACCATAACATTACACTGTTTGGATACAGTTCAGTCATAATTATTTGTATTTAGAGGTTGGTTGAAACTCTTGTGTTGGTAAACCAATATTTTCTGTTGTGATGAAGGCCAAGACATTTCTACTCAATGGGACGAAACATCCACACCTTGACTGGAATACACTGGTGAATTATTTACTAGGACACTAACCTGTGTGATATCTGCAGGTGCTCCAAAACTGTCTTCCTGCCAGTCTGCTATATCATACGTATTTGTTACTAATGTGCATTGTACATATGTACGATATTTTTATTACACACAATAGTCACTCAAGTCACACTGGCACAATTGTCACTTATGTATATAAGTAAATATATTTTTGTAAGATCTGATAAAAACTGAAATGTTAAAAAATGATGCCAATGCCATTGCTTTCTTGCTGAGGTCCATTTTTAAATAAAAACGTTAATTATAAAAAAAAAAAAATAGAAAAAAATGAAAAATCATTATATTAATGAGGTTATATACATAAGGTCAATATTAAAGCCCTGATTCAAACAGAATTAAAGTATCTCTTACACAGGGTTAACCTAAGGAATTCCTTTTGTTTGTGATAGGATACCTAGATGGGGTGAAGCGTGTGCCGCACAGTTGGGTTATACCAGTCTTTTGATAAATTTCTGGTACGCTCTTTCAGCCTGATCTGGCAGTTTGTTTTTTCCAATTGTTAAAGCATGCCATATTAAAAATAAATATTGTTTCATGTAAAAGTATTTTGTGTAAAGTAAAATACTATCATGAGGGCAACTCTGGATAAATGTTTTATGATTTTGATGTAACAACCTAAGTGACACAGGTGTGCATTTCCAGATGTGGGTCCCCTGCTCACTTTGCCACTCAAACTAGCTACATTCGACTGACAAGCCTAAATCAGGGCAAAACTGGTCTTAGGTTTCTTGTGTTCCAGTTCACAGAAGACCTGTCCTAGCAGTTTGGGCTGGACTGTTCCTATTGGAGCAGGATCAAGACTGATTTGCATATGGCATGCTCCAAACTGAGGTGGCACGGTGGACAAAAGAGCAATGGGTTGGAATGCTACCCCGAGCGATTGCCAATGGCTAGGCTTATTGCACGCATTCCTCCCATCACTTTTTGTATATTAAATGTGACTGGACACATAGGCAGGGGGTCAGGGGCAACTGCGTTAGGTTCAAGTGTACAAGCCACTCAAAAAGCTGCGAGTGTCTTGTCTCACCTTTCTATCGCAAGGCTTCGAAAGATCACATCTACAAGGGTTATGTCAGAAAAGAATGCAATCTTCATACATCCCCATCTGCCTCTGATTTCAGCTTGTGTCATTTCTTCCAAGCCTCTTCATTGCAAGTTCTTAATCTTGTTTATCTGTCATACCCTCCCTCGTCTCTCATCATCACACCTTGCCCTCCATTATTTTTCTTCCATCCTCTCCCTTTCATTTTTCGATATGAACATTGTCATTTCTTTTCCCCTACCTTTCTTCTCATTTTTTTATCTCGTCTTTCGGACTTTGTGCACCTTTATGTCACATTTACCTCCTTTTTCTTTAGCCTTCATTTTAAATTATTCATTCTCCCTAACTCTGCTCTGTTTGTTCTTAGTCCCAATACACTGTCTTTCATAGATTTCTCTTTCAACCCCTTATGATTGCTTTGCACACATTCTCTTCTTTCCATTGCCTTCTATCTGTATCATCTCATCACGTTGCCGTTTTTTGCACCCTCCCTCCAAGTCGCTCTTTTAACTGCCTTTTCCTCGACTTCCTCGTTTCTCTCCCTCTCTCGCAATCTTTTAATATCTCTCTTAGTTTTCCTCGCTCCGCTCCTCCATCGCTTTCCTATCTCTGATTCCTCCCTTCTCACTTTCTCTTATACCCCCCTCTCACATTCCTGTGTTCACTTAGTTCTCCTTTCCCTCGTCTGCTGGCCCTTTCATCTTTCTCACCTTCTCTTCCCTTTCTTGGCATCTCATCTTTCTCACAGCGCCCCTTTGCTCGCTCACCTCGTTGTCAACCCTTTTTCTCGTTTCACTTTCTCTTCCTCTTCTTATGTCCTCCTCACTCTCTCTTAACCACCCACCACACATTTTCATTCCCCCACCCCTTCTAGGGCACCCTTTGCTCCCAGCCCTAGTACAGGCCACAAGTGAAAGTGCTCTGGGACTCCCTTTATGTCTCTGCCTCCTGAATTCAATTGAGGTGTGGGAGGGAATGCGCGAGAGGGCGGGATGCAGGTGTTTGCCTCTGAGGCATCGGGCGCGCATTTTGGTCTGCTGGCAGGGGGCTAAGCCAGAATTCACACACGCAGGTGCCTGGCCTGTGGTGATTCAGTCAGGCAGTACAAAAGGTCTGTCAGTGCCCTGGGCCTAGGCAGAGTTTGTAAGTAGGTTCGCACGCCTAGGGCCTGGGTAGAGCGCGTGACGTCGTCGCTTACGCTTCACGCCCATATCCTGGCTCGAGCCGTATGCAGGCAATTCGCCGTCCGCGTGCCCAGGCCTGAGCAGTGTCAGGTTAGAGCCATGGGCGCTGCAGCGATTAATCTTCCCAGGACCTGGGGAGAGGCATCCGTAGCCTCCTGTGCCTAGACCTGGGCCGAGGGAGCGTGGAGGCCGCGTGCAATTACTGAGGCACTCGCCACACTGGCCCTCTTTGAACCCTCTCCCCCGCTAATTCATTTCACAAGAAATCAGCGGATCCACTTGCTGGAGTTAAGAGGTCGCAGTTGTATTACATTTGATAAAAGATTCTCCTGGTGAAAGATGGGGCCATCGTCCTCAATCATGTCAAGACTTTAAGTGAAAGGAATATCACCTAACTTGAATGATCATCTGTTAAACATTTGTAGACGACCCCTCACCCCTTTGCAGTGGTGGCTGGTGACATTTGAAAGTGGTGGGCGTAAAACAAAGGGTCTAAATGTGTTTTGTGTCATAGCGAGCCTGATTGACTAAAGGGGAACTGCAGGACCCTCACGCCAAGGAAATTTTGAAGAACAAAAAAAAAAGGCCCAAAGGATGCAGGTTAACCCACATTTCAGAAAGCAAGAATATTTATAAAAGTAGGTAGGATATGTAGACTTGAAATAATTAAACACATTTAAAACTGTCCCATATCGTGCTTCATTCCTGCTTGCACCCGTGCCATCCATTTAGCCTGACTGCATTATTTTAAAAGAATAGGGAACATTGGCGTTAGCCGCCTGACCTTATTGCCAAAGAAAGATGAACTATATGTCACCTCAGGTCTCCATTAGGGCCAAAGATTGGGTGGCGAAAACAGTGACCAAGTCTCCATAACCACACTCTCTCAGATGCATTGAATTAGTTATATAGCGCCACTCATACCAGTGCAGGGTGTCTGAGCACTTTGCATCACACGCATATTACACACAGACATTCAATCATACATGTGTAAATCACTGTGTAGGAAATGTTACGTAAGCCAAAGGACTAAAAGTGTAGGAGTCGCATGTCATCCATACTGGTAGGCAGCATAGTTTAAGAGTGCTTGGTGTGGAGAAGCACAAACTCAGAGTCGAAAAAGAAACAGCATAGTTGGGAGTTTTCTTTAATAATAAGAATCGATTTCTAGCCAAATTAACCCTTTTTGCAACATTGATCAATGTTCTGTACTTTGCAGAGTGTATGCAGTTCTAGGATGAAAGTTAATACCTCACTATTCTATATTAGGACTTTAAATTATACATTGCAAGTAACCTGCTGATCTGTTTACATCTGTAATCTACATGGTACACGTTCTCTGCAGCAGGCATATTAACCCTCTGCACTAAGTTCACCTAAGTCAAAACCACAACTATACAAAATGCTGATCTCTCTCTCCAGGAAGATAATTAATCACACGAGTTATCTTGACATTTATGTGAGCCCTGGTAATTGCGGGGTGAAAGAAACGCTGCAGCAGGTGCTTCAAAGGCATAATAAACTTTCAAACACGGCGCCCCCAGGATTCCAGCAGCCGGTGCGGTGGCACCGATCGCACCGCCCTAAAGCCGGCCCTGACTGGCATTGATACGGCACCGGGGGGTCTAAAATAGTAATGAATGTGCATAACTATTTTAGGCCTAAGGAGGGCCTAAAATAGTTTTGTACATTCATAACTTCACAGTAACGGCCGGCATGATGGGGGTGGGGGTCGTCACGGGGGGTGGAGGCGGGTGGGTAAATTAAAGAATATTATAAAACTTACCATCCTCGTCCTGCAACATCTTCTGGATGCGTTTCAACTCCCGCTCCGTCCTGCAACACCGCAGCTTCTGGATGCGTCCAAACTGCCGCTCCCGCCGTCCTGAAGCTCTCGTCGTCATGTCGTCATCAATGAAAGGCAGCCTCCCTGCCTCCGCTCTGCCAATCACAACGCTGAGGCGCAGTGGAGAGCGCCCCAGCCGGGACCATTTTCACTATGTAGAGTGGGCGCCGTGGGCGGTGCTGCTCGAGGGCATGGGGGGAGTGGCTTGCCCACTGTTGTACATACGGACTGTTTGATCGGCCCCAGGGGGACCAAACAGTCCCTATGCACAACAGTGGGCAAGCCACTCCCCCCTGCCCTCAAGCAGGACCGCCCACCCCCGATCAGGCACTTCTGCTTTCTCGCAGTGCGAGAAGGCAGAAACATAAATGGTAGTTATTACCATTTATGTTTCTGCCTTCTCGCACTGCGAGAAAGCAGGGGGGCGGCGCCCAAACGCCCCTATGGAGGAGCCGCCACTGCCCCTTTGGTCGTTCTTGCTGTGGGATGGCGCTACCTGGGCCACTGTGGTCATCTTAATAGCCCGCTTCCTATTCCGGCACCTTTTTCCTTCAGGTGCACGCTGCACACTCAAAAGACTTATGGCCCAGCCGGGCTCGTGGATGCTGTTATGAAGGCCACTGGAATTATGCCATTCTACGGCCGCATAGTTTTCCGCATTAATATATATGTATTTGTCACATTACCCATCATCTGCTGCATAATCTGTAGATTTTAACAACAAATTATTTCTAGGTCAAAGGGGTCAAGAGTTACTGAACATGGTGACATGTGTTGCCACACAGGGCAAAGCCCTTCGCAAGCGTTGTCTTGCCACCGTTCAGTTGATTATTGTTGTATTTGGGTGTTAATGAGGTACCGATGAGGTGAAACCTTTATCGAGACAGTGTTAACATGTGTACAAATGACAAAATAATAAAATAATGCTATCGAAAATTGTGCCATATTACGCCGCATAACTTTCCTTCTTTTGCCACATATTTTAGTCAACCCTGCAGCATAATTGGTCCTCCCCTGCTGCATATTTTCACAGGCCCTGGTAATAGCACTGGTCCCTGTTGCTCGCTGAGCTGGCTAGTACTCTGATCTAGCCAGAAGCAGCCTGTAGGCTGCCCAGAGCGTGGGGAGAGCCAGTGTGTAGGTTACCTAGCATTTGCTGCCTAGCATAGTATGTGTGAAGGCTGCCCTGCAGGGGCTGGTAAGTGTTGGGTGGTAGTTTACCCTTTCTAGACCTGGGCAGATGTAGCTTGTAGGATACATAGGCTCTAGGGAGAGGCAGGGCTGATGCTGCTTGCATAGCGCGCAACTTCCATTAGTGTGTGCAGTGGCAGCACGTGTGGCGTGTGTGTAATTAAAACTCTAGGCCCCCAGCACTTTTTTTTTACTACGAATTAAGCACTTTGCCAGTGTGCAGGCACCCTTCCTCTCCGGGCCTAGGCAAAGTCAGGGTGTGAGGAAACTGGCAGGGTCTGTGTATACACATGTTTAGGTTTGCTTTCCTAAGCCTGGGCAGAGTCAGTGTTCAGGCCACACACCAGTGTGTTGGCTGCTTGCTCAGGGCCTGGGAATGATGATATGCCTAGCAGTGCTTAATTTGAGCCGGTGGTTGCCAGTTGGGACACCGGCACTTATTTTTGGGGACCGGCACTTATTTTGCCACATCAGACGTTTCCAGGGGCCAACAGCGTTAAAAACAAACAAAAGACGGAGGAAAAGAAACACAGAATATCTGTCCCCAAGGGAAAAAGCAGACACCTTTAAGAGTGAGATAACCATCACTGGGCATGAGATGCCGGCCAAACCCTCATGCGCAGTGAAGCTCTCTCTCCAGCCCCAGCTGCGTTGCTGGGGCTGGAGAGAGCAGGCACAGGAACCCAGTCTGCCTGGGAGTGCAAGTTGCCAGTGCTCAGGCCAATCCCGACGCTGCTTTCATGCTGCATCAGGATTGGCCGCATTGCAGTCTGGGAGCCTGTGCCTAGAAGAAGGAAAAGCACGATGCGGCGGGAGACAGCGGCATTGGTGGCGGCATACAGGTAGGTTTTATTTTTTATCCCCAGACTCCACCCTTCCCCACCTCCCTCCCTCCTCCCGCCCGCCCGCCCCGCCACTTAGTCAGGGGACTGGCCTCTACTCAAGATAACTTGTCATGGAGTGGACTGGCATTGAATTAAAGAGGGCTGAGGTGGATTCAGGACTGTGCACCCCTGCTATTCTGCTCTGACATTTTACAGTGCCAGCTGCGGATGAATGAGCAGCGCTTTGAGCACCGGCACTTCTTATTTTTCAAATAAAGCACTGGTGCCTAGCGGCTAAGCTGAGCACTCAGGACCAGAGAACACCCTTCTTGTAAGCTAAACACAGTGCCTCTGCAGAGCCGCTGTTTAAGATGCACTCGCTGTACCTGGACAGTCTTTATAGGATCTACGACTAGGGCTTAGGTAGTGCTGGTGCTACTGGCACACGCTAAAATGCTGATTTAAACATGGTTAGCATGTCACTCCAAGGAATTGGGTTTCAACTTCTCGGCTTTATATAACAAATTAGTGCCATCTGGCGTTTGTATTCTTTGTGAACTTCCATGCACCCTATTTAGCTAAGACACCTGAAAACAAAATATAAAAGGACATTATATATCTAGACAAGCATTTGCAATGCAATAGGTCTCTCATTTACGCAAGTTTAAGCTATCGGCATTGTAAATGACACTGCGTTTTATTCATGTTTTCAAAAACCACAACAAAATTAAAGGCATTGTTATTTACAATGCCAATAGCTCAAACTGGCGTAAATGCGAGACCTATTGCATTGCAAATGCTTGTTTTCTTTTTGTTTGCCGATCTAAGTTGGAGCGGTAAAGGAGAGAAAAACAAGGTAGAATAGTTGTAGGATAGCAACATGGAGAGGAAGGCATACGGCTGGGGCGGCAACAGGAAGTCAGGAGGTGCAAGCAAGATCCAGGCGTGGGTGGGGGTTAACAACATAGAGAGAGGGGGGAATAAGGATGAGAGAGATAAAGCAACATGGAGCAGGGGAGAAGCACATGGACAAAATAGAGGAGGCCTGGAGTGGCACACAGCGATTGAGCAACACAAGCGAGCTCGGCAGCGAAGTACTCAGGAGAGAGCTGGAAAACACAAGCACTCCCTCAGAGTGCCTAAACAGAACGAAACAAGCAAAACAGAATTTGGTGACGGTAAGGGCAGATGGGTATAGAAAGGTGGCGAGGAATTTAGAGCCTAAGAGGAAAAGGGCCAAATCAACCAAGAAAGAGGAGGGGAGGGAAGGAGGACTGGTGAGCAGAGAGGGGGTCAGAGCAAAGAAAACGAGAGACCGGGAGAGAGAACGGGTGTGAGGGGCAGAGAAAGGGATGGGCAGGGTGGAGAAAGGGAGGGGGTGTAGAAAATGCAGTAGGGTAAAAAGAAAATGACGAAAGCAAGCGGGAAGTGGCAGAACGGGCCAAAGGAAAGCAACACACAAGCATGCGCGCCTCGCGCTGAAGGTAAAAAAACCAAAAACGGCCTGTGCTCTGCTTGATGACTGTTTTGAAGCACACTCGTGTTTGTGGCACCACCCGACTTGCGGGAGCGAGCAACAGCCAATTAGCATGCGCGCCGCTGCTCGCTCCTGCAAGGTGGATGCCGCCACAAGCACGAGTGTGTGCTTCAAAAAGAGCAGAGCGACGGCTAAAGGCCCTCCTAAGCAACGCATGCGCGCTTCGTAGGCGAGATCTAAAAATGTGTGCTAAGTGTCTCCTATGGATGTTCCAGTTTGGAGAAAAAAACACAAATGGCAAAAATCTCCTTGGCAATTTTGTATCTCTTAACCAGAGCCACTGCAAAAATGTGATTTTGCGGACATGGCGTTTTTTGTATAGTTATGAATTTACCGCACGTGCCACATAATCTATCATCGGCTGCATAATCTGCACATTACAGCAAAGAAAAAAAACATGTTTCTAATTCAAATTAATCAAAAGTCACAAAAAAGTCTGCAGTGGAAGGCCCTTTGCAGAGGTTGACAGGTTATCTTTCTTTTGCTTATTTCTATATTTGAGTGTCAAAGGGGTACTAATGAGGTGAAACCTTTGCCCAAAAAGTGTTAACGTGTAAAGAAAACCAAAAATAATAAGGTAATACTAAAACAAAACACCGCACAAGTTTCTTGATGCATAATTTAGGCAACTCTGCTGCGTAATTTGATCCTCCCCGCCTCCTAATTCCAGTGGCCCTGCTCTTATCTGAAACTTTATGTAGAAGAAGATAAGCACCAAACACTCCCTGACATCAGGGAAGAGAAAGAAGCCAATCAAGGACTGCCTGAAGAAAACCAAAAGAGAATTCTGGCTGTACGGAGCAAAAATTTGCTATAAAATGAGTTTCAACTGGATGATGAACACAAAAAAATAACAGAATGAGTGCGTTGTTTTTTATCCATCACACTTAAGTGCCTCCTTTATAGTGGATTGAAACAGGAACTGACATCTCAGAAAAAGACTCAACTTCACCTTGAGTTTAGAACTTCAGGCACTAATCTCTGGAAAGACCACAATCTTGGAAAGGGCACTTTATAAGATTTCGCCAATACCTTTTCTTCTAACACGTGACACCAACTCGGTGCAAGAAGGAGGCCAAGTTTGACATCTTTCTTCGATGCAGAGTTCTGCAGCCCACCAACCATGCTGATGCCCATGCAAGTCATTGAGAACCCCTGTCAATGAATACAACCATGGAAATACTGGCACAGGCGCTAGGCCATAATGACGCACAGGTACATGCTGAGCACAGAGTCAGAGGTGTGATTTCTGCAATAAACACACTCACTGTTGGGACAGGAATGTTCCCTGCATGGTACACAAGAGTGTTCCCTCACTCAGATTACCTGACTGCATGTGAAACTGGTATTCTGACTTTTTATTTGGGTCCTGGCACCAAGCTAATCAATCAATCAAAATAAAGGTGTTTGTTAAGCGCGGCTACTCACCCGCAAGGGTCTTAAGGTGCTGGGGGGGGGGTCACAGGTTCCAGTCCATCAAGGAGGAGGTCTGTCGTAGAGCCAGGTTTTGAGGTTTCTTGCGAAGATAGGGAGCGATGCTGTCTGTCTGAAGTGGAGCGGAAGGTTGTTCCAGGCTCTGGCCCTGAGGAAGGAGAAGGAGCGTACTCCCGATCTGGTCTTTCTGGCGCGGGGGACCACGGCGTCGGAGAGCTGAGCTGATCGTAGGGTCCTTTGGGGTGCGTGAAATTTGAGTCGGCTGTTCAGTTAGGCTGGTCCAGTGTCGTGGAGGGCCTTGTGAGCGTGGGTTAGCATCTTGAAGATGACTCTAGCTTTGATGGGAAGCCAGTGGAGTGTGCTCAGGTGCTGGGAGATGTGGCAGTGTCTTGACAGGTTGAGGACCAGTCTTGCGGCGGCGTTTTGGATGTTTTGTAGCCTGCGGGTGAGGTTCTTGTTTATTCCTGCGTAGAGTGCATTGCCGTAGTCGAGTCTGCTGGTGACCAGGGCGTGAGTGACGGTCTTTCTGTGTTCAAGGGGGATCCATTTGAAGGTCTTACGTAGGAGGCGGAGGGTGTGGAAGCAGTAGGACGAGACAGAGTTGATCTAGCATCGGTCCAGAGGCCCTGTCCCTGATAATGTTGAAGTCCACCATCTGTCCTGTGATCTGGAGGGGCACACAAAGTGTACCCTCATAGTGAACAGTGGACTACTGTCCATATTCAGGGTTGTTCACAGCATCGTGTTTAATGATGTCAAGCCCAGCCAAACATTTTTATCTTTATCAATGGGACAGTTGCTTACTTACCCCCTTGTCTAAAGTTTCAGTTATGCGAGACCCAGAACCTTGCACGGACACCTTGTGCACATGTCGAGTACATGTGCATAGAAAATTAGCCTGTAAAACATGTATTGTAGTAGTACTCTATGTGTATGTGGGGGGAGTCTGAGTACTGAGGTCAGTGAGATCCATTTTAGATGCCCCTAGTTTAGCAGGGCGAGGTTGGCTTCCCCAGACAGTGGAAGCATATTGCCTGCATTACAGTGGCTGGTGTGTGGAGACCCAGACACCGAAGGTAGGAGGTTCGAGACAGGGTTGTCTTTAGAAATTCCATGAAGTCTTTGTTAGCAAGGGGCTTCTGATTAGTTGTTCCTGAGCACTAACATATGTTAGATGGTTGGAGTAAAGGGTGAGATACCATTGTGTGTTGTTTAAGGAGAGAAAGTTTGCAAGCCAGGCCTCCCACTTTGCCCACCCCTGATTACTGCTTCTGAGAGACTGATAGGAGCCAGGTGCAGAGAGCTCACACTTAATTTTGCCAATGTTGTGGGTGCTTCTGCTTGGAGATCAGGGCCGTACAGGCCGTAGTGGGCACAGGACGTTTCACCGTTGGGCCGCCAGGGTGGGGGCCGGTTTTGGGCCAATGGGGGCCGTTTTTGTTACCAGGATCCGGCAATATCGGCCCCTGTAATAAAATCAGCCGAAACCGGCACTAGCAAACAGCTACCCCAGGGGGGCCGGCCGAGCAGTTTGCCAGGGCCGGTTTCAGTTCCCAGTCCGGCCCTGTTGGAGTTAGCTCTAGCGCTATTTGCTGTCAGTAGCATCACCTTACACAAAGGCTATGTATGGAGAGCTGTGTGAGAAGTACACTTGACAAAGAACCACACCATACCTGGTTCTGAAGTTTGAAGCAGTGGATCCACAGCCTCTATCTGTAATATACGTATCTATAAATGTTTATAAAAGTGGGATCTAAGCCACATCAATTTGATTCAATCCCAAGTTCTTCTTGGTCAAGGAAGGGAGTACTTGAAGAACTGTCCTATCCAGGCCTGGGGTTTGCCTGATAGCCAGTCTCCCATAGGTGATGGGACATTCCTTGAATTCACCACTTTGTACTGGAAGAGCTGAGGATCTGTCTGAAATAGTCAGCTTGCCTGCTCAGAGAAAAGCGTGCCTGGCCTGGAGGAAAGACTATACAGGAAAAAGAGTCCCAATGTGTTTCTGGTATGAGGAGCTCATGAGCTTAAGAGAGCAACTCAGGACTCACCCATGCTGAGAAGAGGTCCCCCGGTCTCTCTTTGCAGTGGTTGAGAAGCTGCAACTAAGACTGTATCACAGCTGTTCAACCTCAGTTGACCTGGCAGCTGCCTTGGGTGGAATTACTGGATCTGCCTCCCCTGACTGGACGATTGCACCGCCCAACCCCAAACCGGCCTTCTGGCCTGACACCCAAAAAGTATTCATCCTTGAGGCCACAACAACTGCTGTCCCGGGAGCCTGCCTGAGCCAGTACCATGGTGATCGTTCTACACAAAGCAGTCGCTGTGGTGAACGGCCCTGGAGGCAGAACTTAATTTGTAAAATAATAACTGCCAGGGTCCTTGTCAGGACACCGCAACTTGTATCAAACATTGCCACTGCCAGCGCTGCCAATGACATTGCCAACACAACTGCTAACCATCGCACTCCTACAAGTGTGACAATTCAGACTTTTAACATGAATTAAAGATAACTAATACCTGCTGCCCAAACTTTTCTTATAGCTTTGTGTGGCAGGCATTAGTCATTTTAATGTATATTGAATTATTAAAGAACTGTTGATGTGCTCTTCACAAAATTAGACAAACTGTGCCACCATGTGGTAGGTTGTCATACGTGCCGGTGTTTACAAGAAAGTGGTGGTGCCCAGCAACGGAAACCACTGGCTCAAATTAAGCACTGCCTTGAGGAGTCCATGACATTTGGGCAGAAACAGCCTTTCAGCTCCCGTCGCGCAGCCCAACAGCCACCCAGCAATGACAGGAAACCACTGGTTTTGCTGTGCCTGGGGACAAAAGACTAAAATGTGCGCTAGTAAAACCACCACACTAGCCTAAAACTGTGTGATAAAAAAGCCATCATAGGGGACTGAACTTGCCTGTTGAATTCATGAGAACAGTAACTTGCACCTGATCCGAATCCTTGCCTATATCATGGTGTGATAGAGAATGGCAATTCAGTTTTGGGGAAAGAGGGAAGAGTGAGGTTCCTCATGATTTTCAGTGCAATTCACAACAACCCTGTAGAGTGGGTTAAGTGAATTGTAGAGTATTTAGTTGTGCCATGAGATTTAAAGTACTTTCTTTCACCAAATGATAACCGCTGGAGTGGCATATCCACATTGAGGGTCCTTTGATGATTGGTTTTATGTATATATTTAATTACAATATACAATATATATTCCCTTAAGAGACTGAAACGGTAACAACAATTTCTCCACACTAGCCCTTCAAAAATCGCACAAGTTTGAATTATTTTGGACTCTTATACAAAGAGGATGTTTATATAGGCTGAGTAGGTATTACACCATTCAAGGCCATTTGCACAAAAAACTTGGTGATTGTATTCCATCTGTCCTTCTGTGGTGTATATATTTTTGAACAGTCTCAACAACTTGTATACAGATAAACAGTTTTTGTCTTCAACTTTTAGTATTGAAAAAACAGATATTGTGTATTAAAATTCTCTTTGTGTATTAAATGTTTCTTTACTTTATTAAAATACTTGCACATGGTATGATTTTTCTATTTGTATATTTTTTCTCTTCAATTTAAATTCTTTACATGGGTGAATTATTCAGTTTAGATCCATCATGGATTAAATCTACTTACAAGTCATCCAAATAATTGATTTATGTTGAAATAAATCCTTCAAGAGTGTCTTTGTTGCAGTGCTTAATTTGAGCCTGTGGTTTCCGGTGCTCGGCACCGGCACTTAATTGTCAACACTGGGGCTTGTAACAGTCTGTCACATGGTGGCGTTGTCAGTCTAATTTAAAGATGAGCACAACAGTAGTTGTTTATTAATTCAATATACATTAAAAATGACTATTTACTGCCGCCCAAGCCTTCTTATGGCTTTGGGGGCATGGAATAGTCTGAATTGATACACTTGTAAGAGTGTGATTTTTAGTTGTTATGTTGGTAGTGCCATTGGGGGCACTGGGCGGGGCAATGTCCTGGCACTTATTTCTTTTTTTTTTACAAATTAAGCACTGCTTTTTTGTGTGCAGTTAAACTTATTTATCTCCTGAGGGATGATTGGGTTGCCCTAGTGTGTTTGCGACAGTTGCTGTAGTCATCAGTCTTCCTGTCTGTGAGGTAAAATGGTGCAATGTCATTCCTAAGCTCAACTATCCACCCCATTGTTTGGGAAAGTGTTGGCCCATAACCACATGTTTTCGATCCACACCACACTCTAGTATACTCAACTCACATAATACATTTATATCATGAGATATTCAAATGTTTTTTTCTATCTAATTATTTCTCACAGATGATATAATGCAAGTCCATGCTCCAGTCTTTTTGAGTAGTTTGATGTCGATTTCACAACATCTAGGTACTTTTTTTGCCTCCAGAAACATACAGTTCTCCAGATCAGACCTACAGAACTGGACAAAGTACTGTAGATGGACCTTCAAATCTGGCCCAGCAGCTCCAAATCAGGTCTCTACACCTAGTCACAGTACCATAGAAAAGTTCTCTAGAAAAGCATACAGGTCACCAGATTTGGCCCTCAAACCTGAAGATACTAGTCCAGATGCAAGACGGCTTTATTATTTCTACTTTTATGTTTGTCCTTTTAAACTCCAATTTTTCAATATTTTCTTAACTTTCTCTATTGGCTTCTCATTTTCTTTGGAACTTTGAGGCCATTGAATAACTATCTCCTAACTATCTCCTATATAACAGCTTCTTCACTTTCTTCCACATCTTGAATTTCTTATTTAACTCACCAAAAGCTTCACTTGCTTATCGTTTACTAAGGTTCTCCCCATACAACATCTTGTACCTCAATCTGAGTGTCTCCCTCACAGATCATGTACCGTACACCAGGTTCCATCTCCCTCATACTGTATCAATCCCCATCTTCCTTCTCCCTTAACTAGAATCACCTTTCAGTCTCTTCCACAACTTCCATAATCCAAGGTCCTGTTGGCCTACTGAAGTATAGGAACTGGTTCTATAGGTGGTGCCAAGGAGCCAATGTTGATGTAGTGAGTGACAAGGAAAGGTCTAGGTGTGAGAAGAGAGGTGGTGGAGTGAAGGCCAAGGCTGAGCTCCCAACGATGAAGTTTGCAACAGAAAAATAGAACCCAAGTACACCACCTTTGTGACTACACAAGTTTGTGACAGTGGTCAGAGAATCTGGAAGGGGTTGATAATGTAGATATGTTTTATGTTTGAAGTCTTGAGAGAGGAGATGAAGTTGAGATTAGCTCTATGTCAGAATATCATGTTTCATAGTAAATAGACTCAATTATGTTCAACATTTGAAAGGCAGCAGCTCAACTATCATTTAACTATCTTTGCCCTAAATCGTTTCATGCAAAAAATAAGTAAATGAATAATTAATTACAGAAAAACTACTGCCTAAACTCTTTAAAAAAAGAAATACAATGAAAGTAATAGCCCTATACAAATCTCTCTGTGCTGGAAAAGTACGGAGAAGATAGTTACTAAAAGACAAGATTGAATTAATATAGTTTAATCAGTTGCAACAGGAAGATCAGCATCTATGTGAACAGCTGTAGGAATCAGGAAGTCAATGTCACCAGAAAACCAAAATAAGAATCAAAGATATCGCCACAGTCAAGAGTAAGAGAGAAGGGTAATAGGGATAGGGAGAAGGAAATTAGATTATGTTAGAAAAATAAGAGAGACAAGGTGAAGGAAATGAGATTGGCTTAGAGGGATAAGAGATACAACGAAAAAAAAAATGTATTCAAGATCTGTCAGCACAATGAAACTAGAGGTACAAACACAGAAGTTAGTTGAGTCTGAGAGTTGCAAGACCCCATCCACCATAGCAACACCCTCAGATTTGGGCCAATCCTGAATCAGTCCTATAAACTCCAAACAGCACCAACGGGTTATTGGAAGCAGCGGATACTGCCATGAGATACAAATCACATAAAAAAGAAAAGATCATAACTGGATACTATAAGGACAGAAAGGAGGACTGCCAAGAAGTGATTTAGAAGAAATTAAAATAGAAACCATGAAAGGCAAAAAAAGGGGGGCCCAGGGAAGAGGTACAGAAGTGCCTTGGCCAATAGGAAAACTGGAAGATTTACTACAGTGTGATACCTCTAAAATCCGTTGGGCTGAGGAAGAGTCTGCCTGACATGTAACTGACTTATCCCCATCCTTACTCTGTGTACTAGTACATGTATTTCATAGTATTCTAACAGAATATTATAGAAAGAATATTGTGAGACCCAAATATCATTTCGTAAACATTTTAACGTCAAAATGCTTATAGGTCAGAACACCGCAGGTAAGAGTATCTGTTTCTAAGATATTTTATCATTGCAATTTATATCTTTTTTTAAATGTAGTTTGTGTACTTTATGTTTTAATATATTGCATTTATTTTCAAAATATCCCAAGCCACCTCTCCACGTGCTGCTGCCTGTGGCATAAAGAAACTTGAGGGGGCCCCCCTGCAAAGTACCCTCCATACTCACTCAGGAGCTCTCGGGCCAGGGTAATGTGCTGAGGGGGCCCCCTGGGGCTCAGGGTCCGCTCCGCACTGCGGGGGTTGCGGGGTTCTTTGTTACGCCACTGACTGCTGCATTGCTCTTGCTCCTGTTTTTCTCCTTGCCTTTTCCCCACTTTTTGAGTGCCTTCTCCTTTTTGTCCCTTGTTTTCACTGCTTTATCTTGCTTTTTCATCCATTTTTTGAGTGCATGCTCCTTGCTTTTCCCTCGGTTTCACCGCTCTCTCCTTGCCTTTTCCCCTGTTTTTTGAATGCCTACTCCTTGCATTTTCCTTGTTTTCCCTGCCTTCTCCTTGCCCCCCCCCCCCCATTTTATGACTGCCTTCTCCTTGCTTTTCCCTCATTTTTACTGCTTTCTCCTTGCTTTTCCCCTGTTTTTTGAGTGCCTTAGCCTTGCTTTCCCTTCGTTTTCATTGCATTCTCCATGTTCTTCCCCATTTTTAGGTCTTGCCTACGCAACGTGCATGCGCTGGATAGGAGGACCTTTAGCCGTTGCTCTGGTCATTTTCAAGCACACACTCGTGCTTGTGGCGGCATTCACCTTGTGGGAGCAATCAGGGGCGCGCCACAAGCATGAGTGCAGTGCTTGACAATGAGCAGACTGCGCGCGCACGCACGCAGCACTCCCAGGCTCTCTCTCTCGCTCTCTCTCTCTCTCTCCTCTCGCTTTCTCTCTCTCGCTCTCTCTCTCCCCTCTCTCGCTCTCTCTCTCCCCCTCTCTCTCTTTCTCACTCTTTCCCTTTCTCTCTCTCTCCCTCCTGCCCCCTGCTGGGCAACTGTACGTTCATGCTGCCGCTGCTGGTTCATCAGACATCTCTGGTTGCCCTCAGAGTTCACATCTCTTGGTGAGTGCAGAGAGACGTGTTTCCTTATTTTGTCATTATGAATATATTTTTATTTTTTGCTGAAACGGTTTAATTACAGAATGTGTTTGAGCTTGGTTAGAATGTGCTTGTTTGTTTGTAAGTCTGGCCCGTTGATGAGTTGCGTGTCAGATCACTAACAAGGCATCGTGAGTGCACATCAAATGCGGAGTCTGCATCTTATGGCATAGACCCAGTGGGTACTCGCTTGAATACCACTGTCATCATAGGGGTTACTTCTGTGTCAGACTCTGTAATCCGTTTAGTTGTGCCATGTATCCTGCAGCCATGTGTGTGACAGCGTTGGTTACTATGGCAACGATAGGCCATTTATACCACATGCGCGTGCTCTGCCCATCCGCTACCAGCTAACAAGCATTGGCATAGCCAATAGGTCTCACCTTTGGGACCTTATAAGTATTTAGTTATGCAGCACAATATCCTTACTGCGACAACATTAACTGTTGCATGGCTAAACACTTATAAGTTCTCAAAGGCGAGACCTATTGGCTATGCCAATGCTTGTTTGAGTTGCCTTATTATTATTATTATATATAGATTTATTAAGCGCACAGCTACCCGTAGGTTTCCCGGCGCTGGAGCATAGCAATGAAGAGCAGGCAAGGGTACAAAGAGGGAGTTATAAGGAGAACAACCAAGTTTTCACTCCTTTGCGGAACTTAAGATAGCACATTTCAGAACGCAAAGGAATAGGAAGCGAATTCCAGAGTGAGGGCGCCAGATACGAAAAAGAGCGCCCACCAATTCTGGTGCGTTTAAAACGAGGAACAGCGAATCTGCACTGAGAGGAAGATCTGAGAGTACGCGAGGGACAGTATTGGTGAACTAAAGTGGATAGGTAATGAGGAGATTTACCTGCTTTAATGCGATGCATAAAGCATAGAGCTTTAAATTTAGATCTAGATTCTATGCGTAGCCAATGCAGGCTGCGCAGAGCAGAGGAAACAGATGCAGATCTGGGTAAATTGCACAGTAGTCGGGCAGCCATGTTTTGTACCAATTGGAGTTTCCGGGAGACCTCTTTGCAGGCACCCAGAAGTAAGACATTACCGTAGTCCAGCCGAGATGTAACTAAGGCCTGGACCACAAGCTTCTGGGTGTCTTGAGGGAGCATCCACGTGATCTTCCTCAGCCACCTGATAATAGTAGTACAGGTGGCTGCGACTTTAATCACATGTTGTCTCATGGATAGCTGATTATCAAAGAGGACCCCGAGGTTGCGAGCTGTGGTTGCCGGGACTGGCAAAGGACCCATTTGCTGAGGCCAATGTTGAGGGCCCCAGAGAGCGGAGTCAGGCCCAAACAGGAGCAGCTCCGTTTTATCTCCATTCAGCTTTAATTTGTTGGTCGTCATCCAATTGGCAATGTTCGTGAGCCCTGAACTAAGAGAGGAACAAGGGGAGTGTTGATTAGCAGAGAGAGAGAAGATGATTTGAGTATCATCTGCATAAGAAAAAATAGATAGTCCAGACTGTACAGCAAGAAAAGCAAGAGGTCTAATGTAAAGATTGAAAAACAGAGGACTAAGAATAGAGCCCTGGGGGACACCGTGCGGAATATTATGAATAGAGGACACCGAGGAAGGAGAAAAAACCTGAAAAGTGCGGTCTGAGAGAAAATTGGAGATCCACGCAAGTGCGGATCCAGAAATTCCAACAGACCTCAGGGCAGAAAGGAGGATGGTATGAGAGACGGTGTCAAAAGCGGCACTCAAATCCAAGAGGATGAGTGCCACCGTCTCTCCTCCATCCACCTGACGTCTGATTGTTTCCGTAACTCCCAGAAGGGTGGACTCAGTGGAAAAGCCCGTCCGAAAACCAGATTGGGAGAAGTGGAGAACGTTCGCCGACTCAATATGGGTAGTTAGCTGACGATTAACGTGCTTCTCTAACACCTTCGAGAGGCCGGGAAGTAAGGAGATCGGTCGGAAGTTGGTAGGATTATTAGGGTCTGCGTTAGCTTTTTTCAAAAGTGGAGCGACCATCGCATGTTTCCAGACGTTAGGAACAATAGCTTCGGTAAGAGAAGCATTCAGAAGAGACAAAATGCAGTCAAGTGAAGCAGAGGCTAGAGAACAGAAGATCTGTGGGGGCATGGGATCTAAAGGAGAACCAGATTTGATCTCCGCCAACAAATTCTGGAAAACGGGCATAGAAATGGGGTCCCACTTATCTAGGAGGGGGATTGATGACTGAACCAGATCATCCAGAAGAAGAGGTTGGTCAAAATTCTGTGAGGGTTGGCTGGATGCAGGTGGGGCAGATCGTGGGGCTCCAAAACCCGCGTAGATGTTATCAATTTTCTGCATAAAAAAGTCGGCCAAGGAATTGCATTGAGTGCTATTCAAACAGGGAGCTTTAGGAGCGCAGGCCATACCTGATAGTTCCTGGACTGCCTTAAAAAGAGCTTTAGGGCGGTTCTGGGCTTTCAATATAGTGTTGTTGACATGATCGGCCCTAGTAGATTTACAAAGGGCGTGATATTTGTGGAGTGCAGTTTTATAATTTTCTTTATCTGCAGGAGAGTAGTTAGATCTCCAAATGCGCTCCAGTCTTTTGCAGCGGGACTTTTCCATTTTTAATTGGTCGTTAAACCAGGGGGCGGGGGGGTGCAAAAAATGTTGCTTACATTTGCGTGCTGGGAGGCAGAGGTCGAGCGCAGACGTAAGCCAGGTGCTAATTGTCATAACATCATCTGAGGGGATGTTAAGAAGTTGAGGCATGGTCTTTAGAAGGGAGTTATTAAGGTGCTCCAAATTAAGTTTTTGCCAATTCCTACGGATTCTAGAAGGATGAGTATTGTTGGGAGGGCAAGTAGCACCTGCTATTTTAATACAGAACTATACAATAAAATGGTCAGACCAAATAATAGGCCTAGAGGGTAAACAGTTTACAGTGTCCAAATTAGTGAAAATTGGATCAAGGAGATTACCACCTTTGTGAGTTGGGCCAGTGTTAAGCAGACTTAAGTTAATAGCCGCAAGGTCCTGTATCAGGTGTGTGCTAATAGAACATAGGGTATCATTAAGATGGATATTAAGGTCACCTAACAACATGAAATTGGTAGCTTCCAACAGAAAGGGAGCAATAAGCTCAGGAAGGGAGGCTGCCCAAGTGGCGGCCGCACCAGGTGGACGATACACGAGGACGCCAGACAGAGTGAAATTAGGGGATAGTGACAGTTTAAAACTGCCAGCTTCACAATTGGGGATGTCCAGATCTTCCCATTTACAGGAATAACACCTCTTGTAAATGATAGCGATGCCGCCACCTACCCCAGATGTTCGATTACGTCCCACAAACGTGTATTCATCGGGGAGAGCAGTAGCGATATCAGGGCCGGAGCTGTCATTAAGCCAGGTCTCAGTTAAAAACAGAGCTGACGGACTAGATAATGTAAGAAGATCAAATATGTCCCTTTTGTGTTTGGGCAAGGATCTACAATTTAAGTTAAGAAAACTAAGATCGGAAGCAGGATCGGAGTGTGATGTTACTGAAGAGGGAGTAGCTTTCCGAAAGGAGGCAGAGGCGATGCACCACTCCGAGGGGAGGGATGTGAGAGCTAGGGTGCAGGCGGAGCAGACCAGAGGGACATCGTTACAGCAAAAACGAGAGCAATGAGGCCCTGGAGGCACTTGGAGGCTATACAAAGCAGAACGTGAGTACATGAGTTTAGGGGTCAAAGAACCAGAGGAAAGAGGGGTGGCCCTGGGTCCCGTCAGGGCGCGGACGGGCGCAGACGGGCTTGCCTTTGGCGCGCCTTCGGCGCGCCGCCGGCGCGCCCGCTGCGCGCGTCCGCTGCGCGTTCGCACCATGCCCCACTTTAGTAGCGTCAGGGAAGCAGACACTAGACTGCTCCCTGCGCTACCCCCAAGATGGCGGTCGGGTGGATGGAGAAGGTACCGGGGAGCGGGAGCGAGGGAAGAGCCTTCCACTGAAAGAAATGCAAGAGGCTCAGTGATGTAGTAATGTAGCCGCTTGGTGAGTGATTAAATAGTAATTTTTACAAGAGTACAATGAAATCACACAACACGATTTAAAAATGATTAAGAACACGTAAAAATACAATACAACCACTTTGCACCCCCTCCAATGCTCAAAGTTATACAACTAGCGCAAAAGCGATAGACTCCCGGCTCAAGCCGCAGGAGTTACGCCCCTCCTTGCTTTACCCTCGTTTTCATAATTTTTTCCCTCGTTGCCGCTCCTGCCTGCCGCCTGTTTCCCAGCTCTGCCTAGCTCACCCACCGCCTCCAGCGCCCTATCCTCCTCCGAGGACCTACTTAATGGAGGCTGCAGCACGACCCCATTTAGAAGGCCCAAGCCCTGTTCTTCCTGTGCTGCTGCATCGCTCTTGCTCCTTCCTGTCTTCTCCTTGCTTTCCCCCCTGTTTTTTGAGTGCCTTCTCCTTGCTTTCCCTTCATTTTAATTGTTTTTGCCTTGTTTTTTCCCATGTTTTTAGTGCCTTCTCCTTGCTTTCAAAATAAATAAGCAGTTAGCAATTCCAGCGCTTTGAGACAATCACGGGTGATTTGCCGCCCTCTATTAATCCTTAATTGATTGATTGAAAATGTTTGTATTTTTTGTATGATTTTTTTTAGAGGTGGAAATCTGGGTTTATAGAGAAACAGGGTGTGGAGTAATGTCAAATTTTTTATTTTGTTATGTTCCAAATTGTTGTTAATTTTTTTCATTTACCTTTTTAAAACTAAATTATTTTTTATGAAGTTAAATTTGTTCATTATTTTATTATGAAATATTCACATTCTTATATGTAATGCTTCTATTTTTTTTATTTCATCTTAATATTGTTTGAAATTCTAAGTATATTTATTTATTTATTTATTTATTTAACATTTTTTCCTGGATTATTGAAATGATTTAAAAAATGAATTAAAATGATTGATTGAGATAATATTTATATATATATTTACTGGTTTTAAATAAAGGTGTTTTTGTAATTTGTAATTTTTTACATTTGGGTTTGCACATTTATGTAATTTCATTTATATGAAATTAGAATAGTACATTTGACCCCCCATTCAAAGTCTAACACTTTCAGCAATGTGGTCAAGTTTGGAGTGGCAATAGTAAATTTGACTTTCCCCAACCCCCAATGTTGAACACTTTCCCCAATGTTGTTAAGTTTGGAGTGCGGGTAGTAAATCTGAACCCCCCCATCCCCAAATACAGCTCTTTCACTAGTATGGTTAAGTGTGAAGTTATAATAGTATATGTGACCACCCCCACCCCAAAGTCCAACACTCCCCCCAATGTGGTTAGGTTTAGAGTGGGAATAATTAATATGACAGGCTTTAAGTATGGTCGCAATTGTTGCCTGTTTAAATCTATGATGATTCTTTATGAGTTGTAGTTGTTCATCTGTTATTTTATATGCGTTAATATTTAATTGCAAGTTGCACTTTGTTAGGTAACAGTACTAACACTAATGTGGTTTTTATATTTTGGAATGGACCAAGTATTGTGTATATTTGACTCAGTGGTTTAGGGCACGGCTTAAAAGTACCATCCATCATCCATGTGCTACATTGCGTTAAGGTTAGTGAATTGTTACTGGTAGCATAAATTATTCATTTTTTATCGTTACTGAAGTTGTTATATGTTAAAAAAGGTGGCTTTTTTATGAGTGATTAGTAAATGTTGCATTATATCTATATATTCATATTTCTAGGTAGTAGTGGTGTTTCTCTAGCTGTTTTACACGTTCTGGTAATCAATCTCTTTAGGGTTGGTATACTGGGGAGTTAGTCTGTTCCTTGTTCAGGAATGTTTGATATAATATTTTTAACTATTGGCCCTGTTGGCTCTTGCGAGCTTGTATGGGCCTCTTTTAGGTCCTGTGAAATATTTCTGAGTTTTATATCAGTAATATTAGGAGATGATTATGTTCCATAATGCTTTCAACTTTGTAATTTTTAGTGGTAGCTGTCCCTTTGAATAATATTTAGTGCATATCTATTGTGTTTTAACAATGGTAGTGTGCTCCTTACTATAAGATTATCCTCTATAATGTAATAACAGCTTATATTTTTCAGATTTGATTAATTTACGGTTTCTGAAATTTTATCTGTGGGTTTTAGAGCATATAAAATAGACATTATTTTTAATAATATGGGCAGGGTCCAAATAGCAGAATCTCCGGTATGAGTAAATCTCAATTTTAATAAGCAATAGGTGAGGTAAGGTATTTAATGCTGGAAGGCGCATAGAGAAGCTATCCGCTTTCCAAGTTCTCCTCAGTCTTATGCAGCTTGGAAATAGGGAGGTTTTTAACGGTCCATGAATTGATACTGAGATTTGGATCCTGTGAAGCTGCCACCATATTAATATTTTCGCGGAGATAGCGACGTATACTACCTAATTGGAAGCATGCCTAATCAATTGGAAGAAATCAAAATCTAAGGCTGGTACCCCTGAACCAATTACTCTTCATAAAAATAAAGACCTCTCTACCCAGGACTGCATGTCACTTCATGGGGCGAAACACGTGTTGGCAGAGAAACGTAAATTCACCAGGACTGCATCATCGACATTGATATTGTCAGTAATATGTAGCTTTTCAATTTTAAATCTACAATTGATCAAAGGTGATTTCAGCACTGGCTCTGTCAGCTTTCCAACTAGTGTATACAATCGTATTCAGTAAATATATCTCTGGTTTGTACAATTTTAAGAATTGTGATTGATATTTACAAAGTGCTGTGTTATGCTCAGTGTCACCTTAAGGATTTTGGGGGTCCCTGGAAAGACATATTTTAGGGGTCACTTTACATATCACATTTTTATTTTATTACCCATTACCTATTAATTTAAGAATGTGCGATACCAAAGAGTACTAAAGTATATGTTACATTTTATAAAGGTCACACAAAAATAGCTGATATTTGTCTTGCCTGTGACCCCTAAAATCTTTAAAATTACACCAGGTGGATAGACAAAATCAGAAGTAGAGGTAGGAAGAGAGGGAGAGATGTTTAGATAGATAAATAGAACAGACAGAAGTAAAATAGGAAGCCCTCTTTCCCTGGGTGCCCCTCGGAAGGTAGGGGCACTGGCAATTGCCCACTTTTTCTCATGCCATAAAACGCCTCTTGTTATATAAATGAACATACTGGAAGAGACAGTCTGACAATGTAATGTCTTGAAATTAAATGGTAAATTCCTTCCCTTCCTCATAAATGGAGAAAGAGACACCCTTCAAATGAACGTGCATTTGATCATGGTAAAGGGGACACGAGAAGAAACAATCTATGTCTTATGTACAGAAAACTAGAGAAAGACTGCAGTGACAGGAGGAGGTCCTGTTTAGATTTGTGGAGGGCATTTTCTAGTATGAACTTTTTGACTAGTTTCCTGAAAGTTGTTAAAGTGATTTCAAGACTTTGGTGTCTGCATTTTCACCATACAGTAACTTGACCCAATACATATAACTCATTATTTGACCCTGCTGTTTTCATCTTTTCTTAACTTGATTTTTAAAATTTTCCAAACCCTAAAGGTTGTCAGCAAGCCCCCGCCGCTCTAGAAGTAGGTGGAAGTGGTCTGGGCCCATGAGTGGTTGCCGTCGCATCACCCACTGTAGAGAGCTAACCCACACCACAAAATGTGCAGTTTCTCGCAAAACAAATGACGCACTGATAAAGAAACACCCACGCACTAAGACGCGCTACTTTTCGTTTGGGCAAGTTGCCCAGAAATAAAAAAGATTTTTGTCTGTTGGTCACTTAAGATGCAAATGTGAGCACAATGTTTGCAAACCGGAGGAGCGTTTGAGGAATACCTTTGCTGTTTGTGGGCCTGATTCACAAAGGTATACTTACACGTTTGTGTACATGTACCATTTTTTTGCTACTCACAAAGTAAAGTAGCACCTAAGTTTACAACTGTTGAGACTCCGCAGTCAGGGTGGAGAACTTTGCACATAAAAAGATAGACCTGTCCTTTGCTTAACTTGTAAACAATTAAGTGCCAGAGCCCATGGTATTAGACATTGGTTCACTGCTGCAGTCACAGCCCGCATGTCACTTTAAACTGCAGGTAAAAGTCCATCTTTTATAAAAAACATTTAAGATATATTAAATACTGACTTAAAAATACAAGTAGAGCGCCACCATGTTGTGGTTCCTCATGAATACATGCAGGTGTTTACAAAGCAGTGCTGTCAAACACCAGCCTGTACTATCTTTTTATGTGCAGATTTCTCGGTCATAAACACAGGGGGGCAGATATACAAGCCCCTTGCACCACTTTTGCGCCACTGTTGCGTCACACGGCATAAACAATGCAGCCAATTTACAATGTGATGCATCTAGGGAGATACATCACGTTGTAAAGCCCTGCGTCACATTATACCTGCATCAGGTATAATGTATGCAGGGTGGGGGTTCCCATTGTAGGAAAGCCTCGTAGAAGTGATGCAGTGAAATCTACAAGATTTCACTGCGCCACTTCTAGGAAGTCACTGCGTCAAAATCTTACGCCTGCTTGAAGCAGACGCAAAGAGGGACGCAGTACAATGAGTATAGGCCTCTCTGTGCATTGCTGGAGTTGCGTCGTGCTTGTGACACGACCCCAGCAATGCGTGACTTTTGGGGCAACAGATGGTTCAGAATTTCTCCCGCATCTGTCAATCATTGCGCCAGGGTGCACAGTATTGTAAATACGGTGCATCCGTGGTGGCACAAGGGTATCGCAGGCTGGCGCAGGGAAACTGACGCATCTCTACAGATGTGTCCGTTACTTGTAAATCTGCCCCAGGTTGTTCTTGGGTTCTCGTTCTTTCCTTGTCCAGTGCGCCTCCAAGGGATTGGCCCTCAAGATGAGGCCTCTGTAGACGGGGCCAGGGTCTGGCAGGTGTCAGGCTGTGGCCTCTCAAATGCCACTAGCAGTGGAGGGGAGTCAGGCACTTATCTAGTGTGCTTGAGAAAGGCCGGTTGGGTTGAGTTGCAGCCTGTCAGACTGGTCATTCTGTAAGATCGGAAGGACTAGACCAGAGTAAGGTACATGCCAGGCTGTTGTATCCGAAAAGCCTGTAGCAATGGGACAGAGTCAGTCACACAAGTCAGACCACGAGAATGCAATGTGCCATGAAGCCGAGTAATTAGTGATCGCCTCACTATAAAAAAATAAACAAATTGGAAACTTACATGGGATCCAGATAGAGGCACGTGTACAAGGAGACAATGTGCTGGTGGATCACCTTGATAGGACTAACTGGAGCAAAGCACAACTACAGACCGGATTCTGTACTTTGACCCTTATTCAAGGGTTGCACAGATTGTTTGTTTGTTTGTAGATTCATATAGCGTGGCTTACCACCCATGATAGTATCCAGATGCTTTCCATGGGCACGAGGAGATTAAGTGATTTGCCCAGAATCACAGGATGTTGTGCCTTGATGCCGAGACTCGAACCCCGGATGCCCAGCTCATGAGTTAGCAGCTCTGGTCTCTGCACCTCACCCCAGTGGCCAGATATTTGAATTAAATTAAACACTCTCAGCAATGCAATCATCAGCATACGCTGCACACCCAGGAAAGTGCAGCCAAACCCCTTACAGCACGAGGCTTTAATACCCCACAAAGACTCCAAGAAAAAAGTGACACAGCTCACCCAGACTAAGCAGATGAACTAAAGAAATACATCCCCGCTGATATGCACCCCGCAGAGACAACCCAAAAACCATCTGAAATTCACTTAGGTGTGTCTAGTATGTCACAGTAGGAAGGCCCTTTCTAAATGTAACCTTATGGAAAGCACAATACTCGACACAGTTCCACTGTTACCAAGGACAGCCCCACACATGATCTTCCAAGGGCAAACTCACAACCACAGAACCATCTTTCTGCAAGGAAAGGACTAAGAGGCCAGGTAATTGATGGACATGCTCTGTATATGAACCATAGAATGTAAAGTGTCCTGTGTGCATGAGACTGGCCCGTAGAACTAAACTAGAGTCAAAAACATGTCAGGCCGGTAGAGCTGGGGTAGTCAGTCACATTCCAGCCAAGTGCCCCAGAAAAGCTGATAATCACTGGAAAAAGTCAGTGACATCGTAGGTTTGCAGTTTAAGCCCATGCTCATTCAAGACCGTAAAGGGAGCGCCTTTGCTTACCTGACAACTGATTTCAGGTTGACCACCATTCAAACATTGCCTTTGCCTATAGAGACCGTGGGCTTCTTGGAACTTAGAAAGGGAGCTGCTATACCACTGAGTTCAAACGACTATACCAAAAATTGAGAGAGAAGCCACATTAACAGAGCCTTACAAGAGGAGGAACCTGAATCGTTTTCAGAAAAAGAGGCATAGAATTCTAGAGGATGGAGGAAATGACAGAAAAGGGCTGGCCACCCAGTCATTGGCAGCAGCAACGAGGACCCACCAGAAGGCTGGCATTTTGAGAGTAGAGAGTGATAGTGGGATATGAGGGGATGTGACGTTTCTTCACGAAGTAATAAGGAGAGTGGAACAAAGTGAGAAGTGGAAGGCAGAGTTGAACAAGGATGCCAAACTTGGAGGCAATTCCGGGCTTCATTTGGAAGCAGTGCCATTTTAATGCTTTGGCACACTGGGCAGTTGCCAGGGGGACCCCGAGCATAGGGGACCCATGCAGACCAGAATTTAACACTCATTTTCGTGTGAGCGGTTGTGTAGGCAGGGCCTAGTGCACTGCCTTGCCCGGAGGCCGATAATGCTGTTAAGACGCCCTGTCTGGAAGCCAGGACAGGGTAGAAATTATAGGGTTTGTGCATGAGAACCTGGTCGAGCTGGTCACCATTCTGGCCTTGGCATTCTCGGTCACCTGCAGGTGCTTAAGGGTGCTTTAAACAGAGCCTGAATACAATGAATTTCAACAATCCACTCTGTAGCACGTAACAGTTGCCACAAACAATTTTCTCCAGGGCCGGACTTGCCGTTGCGGGCAACGGGTGTTTCCCTGGTGTGCCAGAAGGGTGGGGGCCAGTTTTCGACGGCTGGGGGCCATTTTTGTTACTGGAGGGCAGTTTTGCAGCAGTGCTGCAAAAACGGCCCCTTGTAACAAAAGCACAGCAGCAGTGGTCCCGCCAGCACATCCCCCCCATGGGGGCCGGTCGGACATAATTGCCAGGGCTGGTTTGCTATCCCAGTCCTGCCCTGATTTTCTCCCTTCTGCTTTAAGACAGGTCTACATAGCTCAGGCATTTCAAATGGAGGGAGATGGCCGAGATGAGAGTTTGGACTTGAGGCAGTGGGTGTAGGTTGACATCAAGGAAAAAGAAAAGATTTTAAACAATGCAAAATGGTTCCGGACAAGAGTCCTTCTCTAGGGGCAAAAAAGTAGAAAACAAGAGGATCAACTGTTGTCTTACAAACATAAATGTATTATCTCCTGTATGTAGGTCCGTCCACTGGGAGCCCATCCACTCTTGAACCTTTATCATTAACTAGTGAAAGCAGGTACCCAGACTTTCTAAGATCTCAAGGTGTATGAGAATCAGGGTGTCACCAGCATACTTAAAAAAATAGAAATGAAAGTGGGTGATCCTCACCAGGGGCTTGACATTAGCATTAAAGAGATAATGGGAGAGGGCAGAACCATGATGGACAAGCGGCTAGTTGCAAATAGCTTCATCGTGCTAGCTACCTTTGTCTCATGATATGATAAGGCCTTCACACACCTGCACTGTTGCACATCTCAAATGGGGCACCTTTTGAATTCGCTTAAGATGTCCAGTTCTCGTCCCTCCAGTCTTCAAATCCTCAGCCCATCAATCAAGAAGACCTATGCCTATAGAAAAGGTGAATCTAATCCACAAGCTACCCAATTCCTATCAACTTATCGCCTTGATATCTCGTCGGGGGCACTAGGCGCTACATACCTACTGCAACATATTACAGTAAAATACAATCACTAAGTGATGAAATCTGCCATGGTGGAAGGTGATTCAGAGCATCTCTGTTACAGCTGCCAATGAAAGCACCAACACAACTACCAGCACTCACACTCCTACAAGTGTCACAATTCAGACTATTCTAGGCACCAAAAGGTATAAGAATGAATTAGGTGGCAGGTAGGAGTCATTTTTAATGTATATTGAATTAATAACAACAGTTGTGGTACTAATCTCTAAATTAGACACACAGTGCAACCATATGGCAGACTGTCATATGTGCCAGTGTTGACAACTAAGTGGCAAGCACTGGAAACCATTGGCTCAAATTAAGCACTGGTTGTCTCGCCGACTATTGTTTTCCCACCACAAATTAAACAATAATACACATAAACAGAGGGGTGTTTAGTCAGCAGGCTTCATCCATTGGTCTGTTACACTGCTATTAAGATTTTGCCTCCACTCACTAAATACAGCCAGTGCCGTCTTAACGCATGAGCACACTGGGCAATTGCCAGGGGGCCCCACAAGCTTAGGGGCCCCACAAGCTTAGGGGCCCCATGCAGACCAGAATTTAACACTAATTTTCTTTTCAAATTTGTATTCCTGTGAGTGGTTGTGTAGGCAGGGACAGTGCTTAATTTGGGCCGGTGGCTTCCAGTGCTCAGCACCAGCATTTAATTGCCAACACCGGGTCTTATGATAGACTGCCACATGATGGCGCTGTTTGTAGTTTTTTTTTTTTTTAAATGAGCACAACAACAGTTGCTTATTAATATACATTAAAATGACTAATACCGGCCACCCAAGCCATTCTTATAGCTTTGAGGCCTGGAATAGTCTGAAATGCCACACTTGAAAGAGTCTGATGTTTAGGTGTGATTCTACTGTCACTTGCAGCACTGGCAGTATGTGGTGCAAGCTGCAGAGTCCTCTTGACGACAGCTCAGGCACTTATGTTTTTTTACAAATTAAGCACTGGTCAGAGCCTTTAATGCTGTTAAGACGGCTCTGCATACAACCCACTTTACCCATTGGCTCCCTTCACTTTGAGTGACTGCACAAGGCCTGTTAACATCGGCCAAAGATAATATGTTTCTTTCCAGGTGCACAGCTAGTTTAAAAGTGTGATCTTTAATTTGATTGTTTTTATAAAACATTGAATGTAAAACTGCAGCACCAGAAAATGTTTTATAATATCCTAATCCTGTATTTGCAAGTAAAAGGCAGTCATGTTTGCATGATGGCATATTTTCTATTACCATTTAATTGTATATGCCATAAGCTTGATTTTTTTTAATAAGCCAATGCACCAGTTTGCCAAGGCCAGATTTACTGGCTTTGTCAATACTTGTTTTAACCTATTTGTAAAGTTTTGGTGTGATTCGGCGAACCTGATGTGTGGAGAGATGTTGTCCAACTCCCTGGGAGCAAATAATTAAAAGATTTGTCTTCTGTCTTTTCAGGACTGGCTGTGTCGCGGCTTCTTATGTTTTGTCGGACATAACAGATGGCAAGTCTGGTTGTTTGTTACTGCCTTGTAAGGGCAGGCCCTACAGGGCCATGATAGTGGGAGTGATGTGGCCATAGTACATTAGTAGTTTGTTGAGGGAATCTTGTAGAAAGCTCCTCAGTGGAGCCAGAGTAGGGAATCCTGCGAGCACTGCACTGAGGCCACAGCCTTACATCAGTTCTTGCCAACATTATGGCATCTGTGATGGCAGATTGCATTACTTGTCAGCTGTCTAGTCTTTATGAAAGCAGGCATATATTTTTTTTCAGCACAATGGGCATAATTCAGTCAGACATTAATCCTTCTGAGTATTCTGGTATAAACAAAGTCACACATAAGTCTTTCTCAGAATTCTGGCCTTCATGAAGGCAGACATCAGTCCTTTTAATTTCCGCATTCTGACATTTGCAAAGTCAGGATTCAGTACTTCTCAGTACTCACACTCTAGCCTTCATGAAAGGAGGCATCCATCCTTCCCAGTAAGATGGCGGGCATCAATCCTTCTCTGCACTCCAGCATTCCTGAAGGCAGATATCAGTGCTTCTCAGTGTGCAGGCATTTATGAAAGCAGACATCAGACCTTCTCAATAATGCTATGTTAAGTTATGCTGATTTCTATAGTGGACTAATCATCCAAGAGGGTTTCCAGGCGCTTGGACAGGCGTGTGGTCCCAGGGTGCTTATATGAAGAGCCAGGTCTTCAGCTTCTTGCAGAACTCAATATGTGAAGAGGAGGCTCTGATGTGCTGAGGGAAATCGTTCAATATCTTGGGCAGTGGTGTAGCATAGGCCACAGCAGCCCCCACAGTGCAGGGACAAGATTCAGGGGGCCCCCTCAGCGCAGTACCCTGTCCGGAGAGCTCTTGAGTGAGTCTGGAGGGGGGCCCCTCCCTGAACTTTGCAGGGGGACCCCTCAAGTTTCGTTATGCTAGTGGTCTTGGGTGAATGAGCGTCCTCCAGTTTTGCTTTGGCGGATGCTGGGCATGTATGAGAGAGAGTGAGGCAGAGCGTAGGTGTCTGCTGGGTTGGTGAAAGTGTATGCAGTATAGACTATGAAGACAGAGATCAGTCCTTCTCAGTATTCTGTCCCTCACACAGACCAACAGCGGTCCATCTCTGCTCGCAGCTCCTAAGCAGGCACACAGCACCCCTCCAAAATACGCAAAACTTTCACAGGTAGTTAGACAACAATTATTACTGCTGTTCTGCCCTATGCAGCTACTATTCGCAGCTCTGGGAACGTACAATGGCTGACAGCATCCTAAAGCAGCTCTTGGGCCGTAAGCAGGCAAAGACATCCTTCACTGCTCTTAGGCCCTATGCAGAAAATAGCAGGCCGTCGCTGCTCTTTGAACACATGCAGACAAATTCCCTTTTCTGTTCCTATGATGTTCAACTCAGCCAGATACCAATTATTCCTGTGAACCATACACAAGCAGACATCAGTCCTTCGGTTCTCCCAGGCCTAATGCCTGCTAACAGTCATTCAGTGCTGTTGGGCCATATGCAGGCAGATATTGGTCTTCTGCTGTTACTGGGCCCTATGGAACCTGACTATCCCTCTCTGTTCTTGACCCATATGCAGGCAGACATATGTCTTTTGCTGTTCTTGAGTCATCTTCAGACAGACATCATTCCATTGCTATTCTTGGGCCATGCACGAGCAGGCATCAGTGCATTGCTCCTCTTCGGCCAGACGTAGACTGACAGTCTTCACTGTTGTTAGGCCAAATGCAGGTAGACTCCTGTCCTTCGTTCCTTTCAGGTCATATGTAGGTGGACATCAGTCTTCGCTGCTCTTGGAACACATACAGACAAATGACATTCCCTGTTCCTCTTGAGCCCTTTGCAGCCGGACAGCAGTCGCTCTCGTGAGCCATACACAAGTAGTCAAAGCCCTTCACTCCTTTTCATGCCCTATGCAGCTAGATGGTAGCCCTTTGCTGCTTTCAGGTCATATCCAGACATCTGTCCTTCTTTATTCTTGGGCTAGACATAGCAGACAGTAGTCCTCCAAATACAATGGATGGAACAGAATAAAAGGATAGCAATTTTGAGTGACAAACACAATCTCTACTTTTACAAATTTCTCGCTGCAATACTGTTTTTTTCCCTATTTAATTCCTTTTATTGAACAGAATATCTCTTTGTATAGTGACTCAAAGTGATTTTTCATTATTCTTAACGTAATTATTCTGTAATTGCGTTTTCGCAAACCGCAACCTGTGCCGATAACAGTTGAATGACTTATAATTTATTCTCATCCTATTGGGTGTTCTCATCAAAAGTGTCACGGGCTGCTGGCTTGAATCTCAACTCAGACCTGGGTCCATCGCTGACTCTCCGCTCATCATGTATTTGTCTATTGATTTCCTCCTTGAGTGAATCACATCTGATACAAGTACATGAAGTCAATATTCAATTTGTTACTGTGCAGAAAGTTGCTGAGAAAACCTTCAGACATACATTTTTGTGGTTGATCCATGGTGAACCTAGTGACCGGAATGTTTCATTTACTGCTGGTCTGAAAGTGCTGCTGTTACCGTAGGCGACACTGTGACATACTTATTACTTGAAAAACCCAGAAGGGCATTTTCCTAAGAACATACATAGAACATGAAGACATTGAGGGGCAGATTTACAAGCCCCTTGCGTCACTTTTGCACTGTTGTTGCGTCACTTTTGTGACGCAGCGGTAGCGTAGAAGTTGCGGCCCATTTACAATGTGACGCATCTATGGAGATGCGTCACGTTGTGAAGCCCTGCGCCACATTAAATATGCGTCAGCTTTAATGTATGCAGGGTGGGCGTTCCGTCGCAGGAAGCCCCATAAAAGTGATGCAGTGAAATCTACAAGATTTCACTAAGACACTTTTACGTCCATGCTGCATCAAAACCCTGCGTCTGCTTGAAGCAGGCGTAAGGAGTGACGCAGCATGTTAGGCATAGGGCGCCCTTGAGCATTGCTGGAGTTGCGTCGTGCTTGCGACACGACTCCAGCAATGCGTGACTTTTCCGTCAACAGATGAGTCAGAATTTCTGACGCATCTGCCAATCCTTGCGCCATGGTGCACCGTATTGTAAATACGGCGCATCCATGGTGACGCAAGGGTTTTGTTTGTTGGTGCAGGGAAAGTGACGCATCTCTACAGATGCGTCACTTTCTTGTAAATCGGCCCCTGAGTCATTAAAAAAAAGAAATCAGTTAGTTCTATCAGTTGTTCAAACACAAGCCTTATTAAGGGAGCTCGTGATAAGTGACAATTACAGTATAACAGGTGAACATTCTGTTTAATTCGGTATAAAGACACCCAGGCCCATGACACATAGATGCACTTAGACACACCACCCACACCCATAAATGTAAAAAAAAAAACTCTGATACATAGACGCACACACAAAGATATTAAAAGATACACCTGCACATAGAAACACACAGATATCCACAGATATACACACACACAGTCCCATGCACACGCACGTATACAGACACAAACTCGAGCACACCCACACAGAATCTCACCCAACCTCTGGCCCATTCTCAGAACGAGACCTGGAAAGCAGGCCACAGTCAGAAAGGCACATTGTGGAGCTTTCGCCCCTGACAGCTAACACGCAAACCGCCACAGGAAGCCGAGACTGGTGCGAATGCAGATGGGGGTGGAAAAAGAAAAGCTGAAGACAAAAAATAGATCAGAGATAAGAGTTCTCGCTCTATCTAAAAATAAATTAGGCTATCGAAAGCTGCTGCGGCCACGAGAGGTGCTGACACACTTTCCACAAGTGTATGGTGTGCAAAATTGCAAGACGTTAGACAGGCCAGGGAGGGTGATCTGAGCTCAGACAAGGCGGTGGAACTGGCCTTGTGAGGATAAGCAAAGTGAGTACTAAAACAAAAATAATAAAAACTGAAGTAAAATTAAAGTAAAAAATGTGAAAGCAAGTAAAATGTGCAAGATAAACTAAAAACTGAAAAGGCAATACTTCTTAAAAAAAAGATTAAATCTAAAAAATGTAAGTGAAGCTGAAAACAAATAAACATCTGAAAAAAACCAATACATATTATCACATTTCCCACCGTGCACAGGAGGAGTTGAAGAAACAGTTACGTCCGGTTGCCCACTGGCTCCGCCTGTTTCAGCTGAACAGGACCTAGCTTGGACATATGATGGAGCAGCTGGCTGGGTCTCTCCGCCCACCAATATGTGGATTGGTCCTACTTGCATCTAAGAACTTGCAGTCCACAGCTGACTTCTCAGCAGATTATTACAGCTGTCTGAGGTCCATCAGAGCGAGGCTGCCGCCTTCCTCTATGTGAGCAGGAGTCCATGTTACCTGTCCTGGGCTTTCATTTGACTGCCTCGTGCTTTCTAGCAGTTGTGGTGAAGGCTTGTCTCTTTAAGCCAATTGGGCTCACACACCTGACAACAATGCCTTGCAGATGGCCTAGGACTGGAAACAGGATATCCTACTGACATAGAGTTGAGTGCCAACCATGACCGTAGCAGGACGACCACCCACTTTCTTAAACTCTGTCAGTCTAATAGGTGGGTCCAGATGGCCTCAGCCTACTTTGAAGCTAAGAGATTGCGCTCCCTGTTCCAGTGCAGTGGGTCATGCATAAGGCCTTAAACCAGTGGCGGCTCCTCCGCTAAGGCGGAGGAGCGTCGCCCCACAAGAAAAAATAAAATGATAATAACAATGTTATTATCGTTTTATTTTTCACTATTCTCTGGCGCTGTAAAAGTGCGGGCGGGGCAGGGCTGTGTCAGCCGCAGAGCAGGGGTAGGAGTGGAGAGCACACTCTAAAGTGCACATGACTACTTGGCCGGCCGTCTAGACTCGGCGAAACAGTCATGTGCACTTGCATGTTCCCCACCAGGCTGCATTACACAGCCTGGTGGGGAACATGCCCAGGCTCCCAGTCCCTGTCCGAACGCCAGACCACGGCGCTCAAACCAATCACAATACTGCTGTAAGGTAGCGTTGTGATTGGTTAGGGGCGCCTGAGTTTCCTCTGTTCCTGTGCGACTCGTGGACAAAGAGGACGGAGGAGAACTGACCGCCTGGAAGGTAAGTGTGTTTTTCTTTTTCTTTTGTTCCCCCTCCCCCCTTTTTTTTTTTAACAGCCGCCATCCCCACCCCACCACTACTTCCCGGTAGCATCTGCTACTGTTGAAAGCAGTGAAAGCCAGTTAAAGGTTCTGACATTTGCTCAAATGTGAGGTCGCTATGTCTAAAACGTTGAGCTCTGGCATAGGGCAATTTATTAAATGTATTTTATTTCATAAATGTGCATGTGCTTTGCAAGGACTGTGGCACTAAATAAACTGGTCACGATGTTAAACAACTGCTAAGGTGCAGGAAAAGCTACTCAAAAAGCATACATCTTGAGGAACCACAAGCAAGATGGTCACTGTGTTTGTGACAAGGAAGAGAATTCCACAGCTTTGCATTCCACACTGCAAATGCCGAACCTCCAACCTACATTTTTTTCAAAATGTTTTCATTTTAGTTAACTCTTCCAGGAACCACCCAAGTCTCATAACACTGTCCCAGCATACCTCAACAATCGTATCTGCCTCCACAAACCTTCCTGACACCTCTGTTCGTCCTGACTCCTACTTGTACAAATCCCACACATAAGGAAAACCAGATTCGGCGGTCTAGCCTTTTCCTACATCACTCTTACAGCATGGAATAACCTGCCGCCACACATACTCCTCACTTCTTGAATTCCACAAGAAGCTGAAAACCTGGCTTTTTGAGTGCTCACACTAGGCCCTGGATGTGGCTGGACGTACACTTGCTCAGTGCAAGGATACCCTCCCGGGTGGCAGTGCGCTCTACAAGTCTGCATCACACAACAGGTTGCAGCACCTAGGCGTACAATGGCGGTAAAGGAGTGACATATGCAATTTCCATTCATTCAGTGTTGCGCCTCCAAGGCATCCACCTGGGAGTGACAGAGAAGCGGCTGACGGCGTGCACTGGGTAGAGACAGTCATGGTGCATCTCTATATATTGGCCCCCAGTGCATCCGTGAATGACCTTTAAGCATGCAGCATGCACCGCCAGCCATTGTAAATAATATGAGTCCATCTCAGAGTGATGAGGAATAACCCACAGGCACGCAGAGGAGGTATGCCGCCCTAGAAATAATAATAAGGGGCTCCCAGGTGGGCACTGGTTACAGGGAGCCGCGATAAGCATTATATATAGTGTATCCAAGATCAACGGTGGATAGCCAAAGCGTGCACTAGTTGCAAGCATGCACCGAGGAGTGACAGGAGAGCAGCCTACGGGCATGCACAGGATCAGTTAGCCATCAAGAAGGATGGAAAGAGTCAGTCCAGCAACTCTGAAGAGTAACCGACAGGAATACAGCCACCGATCCCGCTCTTTAGAAGCTACCCAAGAGTGATGGAGTGGCATTCCCAAACCATGCACTGATTACAGACAGCCAGGGCCCCAAGGTCATTGTTGATGCGCAGGCTGTTAAAGAACATGGACGAGCATTGGCAAAGCGTCAAAGTGCTAACGCATATAATGCTGTATTGTTCAGCTATGACTCTTACGAATCCCCTCATGTACCTAATAATAATCATAAACGCAAGCATTCACAAATGCTGTTTACATGCTTTGTATACCCCCGTGCTGTGCATGTATAATATTAAAGTCAGCCCTATTGATTTTGCTAGTGTTGGGTAAAAAAGTAGTCAAAAATATATATTTTTTGTACAGAATGCATATAGGTGATAAAGTACTGAATGTGACAAACAGCATGACGGATAGAGTGCTTTTCAACCTAACACAGCCCCTCGTGTGTTACAATGGAAGTATCTCCTTGAAGACAAAAAGACACACTAAATAGCAAACAGCATGAAGTGGAAACAAAGCCCACTCTACATGCTTGTTAATGAGTTGGTAACATAACGTTGCATAGACTGCTGCGGTGTCAAGTCAGACCTAAAAAAAAAAAAAAACAAGCCAAACAAATGTGGCTGGTCACAAATCGAGAAGACTATGCCCTAATGGCCCTAAAGGGCCCTATAGGGGAGAGGGGGTGGCCTAACGGCTAGGGGCTCGACCTCGGACCTGGGGCAACTGAGGTCGAGTCTCGGTAATGACGCTAAACATCCTGTGATTTTGGGCAAATTACTTAATCTCCCTGTGCCTAACAAAAAAAGAATGTGTGTCCTCATATAACGCAACTGGTGCTATGTAAAGCGCTCTGATACCTGATTGGATTCGGGTCAAGCTCGCGCTATATAAAACTCTGCAAATAAATAATGGCCAGTTTAGAGCATTTACTAAAAAGTGACCCTAATCTAGCCCACAAAGTCCCTCCTACCCTCTGGGCACGGTGACTGCAATAGCAGCACTTTAGAAAGCTTCGCCCGCATGGTGTGAGGCGCACAGATGTTCACTATCTCTCTCTCTTGCACCGTGACTTCCTGCAAGCATTTTCCTTTTGCTCAGCTGTTTTTGGGCTGTGCTGATTGCACGTGTTCTGTCTTCTTATCTGAGGCGTAGAAGGAACTTCCGCTCATGTATGTGACACACAAAGGACCCTCCGAGGAGTCGCTGCACTTAAGCTAAGGGCTGGGTGTAACACTTAGGGGGTTTGTGGTTGGTGGGGTGGGTGTGGGGGTACGAGTTCAGAGCATGGTGTGCCATGAAGAGAGAGTTCGAGTAATTTTACACTCCACATGAAAACCACTTTGTAAGAGTGACCTAATGGTCACTTGCTCTCACAGTCCTTGCCTTTATGGAGCCTCAAACTCTTCCAGGACTCAGTACGACCCTGGCCCTAAGAAGTCATGGCACTCCCATTACTTTGAGCCGCCCGTTACTTATCGGCACCATTACTTCAACCGCATAATTACTTCACCATCTATACTTGCCGCACCATTAGTTTGCTGTCTTTACTTCGCCACAGCATTATTTCACCACATTTACTTCCCCACACCATGACTCTGCCACCTTTTCTTTCTCACTCTAGTTTGCACTGGTTTATTCCCCACACCATTACTTCGGCCTCGCCATTACATCACTACCTTTACTTTTCACTGCATTTATTCATTGTCCTTATTAAAAATAAGATTATTTCACCACATTTATTACCCCACGCCATTACCTCACCGAATTTTCTTCATCACACTATTACTTCACTACCACCTTTCCATTGTCAAAACAATACTGCACCAGCTTTACTTCTCCACACCATTACTATGCCACCTTTACTTCTCCACACCATTACCATGCCACCTTTAGTTCCCCACACCATTGCTTCCCCCACACCACATAATATTCACCACCTTCAATTCTTCACACTATTACTTTCCCACCTTTGCTTTGCTGCACCAGTTCTGGCCACCTTTGCCTACCCTACACCATCAATCACCACTATTCCTTTTTCACATCACTAACTCATCACGTTTACTTCCTCGTGCCATTATGTCATCATCATTCCTTACTTCGATATGGGCATTACTTCGATCTGACCATTATTTTCCCACACCATTTAAGACAGAAAGAGGGCTTTGTAAATTAGCACTCAGTACTGACATCTTCTGAGATTTACATTGATAGCACTTTGTAATGGACACTTTGTAACAAAACCTATTAGTACATAGGTTGCATTACAAATTGCACACCCATTCGCAAGGGGGAGGGTGCAATTGCACATCTTGGTTTGCTAATGGGTGTTTGTACAACTGGCGGCATACTTCTGTGAAGATTGGATTCCCAGTTGTCAGACTAAACAAGAATATATTTTATGCACGCCATTATTATTGTCATCCATGCATTTTAGATTATCTCAAACACTTTACCAGGAAACGGTGGCTCTCGTCTGGGCTATTTCAAAGGGAGCTGCAAAAATACCTGTCTTTGCCTCCTCACTGTAGCTGAGCCTTAGAATGTGAGTTTAGTTAGCATGATCTCAAGCTAGGGTGACCAGGCGTCATGGATTTCGGCTCATGTCCCAGTTTTCATTGAGGGTCGACTGAAACTAGTGAGAGGCACTTATTAGCTGTTCTAAAGTTGTGCTAATTTGCAGCTGTTATAAGTAAGCAATTTAATTAACAGGTATGATGCTGGTTCTAGAAATTACATTTGATTTATTTTCTTAGAGCTTCTTCTGTATTCCTATGTTGATAAGAGTTGTCATTCTGCGCAGCACCGTTGATGTACATTTGTAGTCCTTCTTCTATTTTTGCAAAATGTCCCAGTTTTGCTTCTCAAGATCTGGTCACCCTATCTCAAGCCCTTCTCTAATATAGCCATGATCTGAATAAGAGAGGTGACTGAAGAAATGCAGATTGTTGTCAAATGTGCAGCACTCAAAATACAGTGGGAGAAAAGGGAGCCCGGAAGGGAGAAGGTATGTAAGAACATGTGAGAACGCATGAAAAAAGGGCTGGCCAATGTGGAAGGGCAAGACGTGATAGAAAATGAAAGAAGATAGGGGATAGCAAAAGAGGGAAAAGCAGAGTTGACGAAAAAAGCAACTCAGTGTGAGATAGCTTCTTAGATCTCACTCCATATCTATTACACTTAGATTTAAATGTGTGGATGTCAAGATGAATTTCACAGCTACTGGGTAAAGAATGTCTTGTGAAAAGGCCCTACCCCCGAATGTAGGCCACATTTTGAGGGCTCTTGCCTATTTTTGATGAGATTCAACCTGCACTGATGGTAGGGTTGTCTGTATACATAGGGTGCTGCTGTCTGTATACGGTGTCAGTCGGTGGCTTGCTCCCTTCGGGTGCTGAGGTGTGTATTCACTGGATATAATCCCGGTGTGTGTACACTGATGCTGCAGGCCTGCGCCCAGCACAGGTGCCGGGGCCTGGCCCTGACGGTGGTGGTGTGTTACAGCATTCGGTGTTGTCTGCACTCTGTGTAGCGCTGGTGTCGCAAGCCGTGCCTGTGCGTAGGAGGTAGGCGTGGACGCTGCGACTTCCTCTGAGGAAGCCACAGGTGCCTCGCAGAGCTTCTCACCTGCTTGAAGGCCGTATCTCCAGGAAGGCGGGGGCCATGTTTATCAGCTGCCTCGGTCGGCCCCAGCATCCTGTCCACTTCCAGGAAGCCGTGCGGGGGCAGAGCACTGTGGCACCCACTGCCCTCCACAGGTGTCACCTGTTGAGGCAAACACGCCGCTGTGCACGTGAGGCTGGTAACCATTCGTTTGAACATTAATTGAAGCAACACAATGATTTATCATGGAGCCTCTTCCTGCAGCTGTCGGAGCACGTGCCACGGCTCTGAAGACTGCCAGGGGTTGTAAACGACTCACCACCCCAACCTTAGACACCATAGAAGACGGGCACAGAGCCGGGGATATGGTTATAAATAGTGCGGCAGGTGCAGTGGAACCGCCGACACCCACTGTACTCCAAACTTGGCTGTCTTTTTTTTACCCAATCAAAAAGTAGTGGCGGCCATTTTCCTTGCTTGAGTTGAGGCCTGGGGCTCCCTAGCCGCGCCGGTATGCTGAGTCAGGCTGATCTGACAGGATGAGGCCGCAGAATCTGGACACATCAACAAGGCTTTATTTATAGCGCCCGCCCTGCAATGCGCCCGCGCGCAGGGGACCAGCGCTACCATTGTGTGCCGCTGCAGGGAACAATTAAAGGACCTAAGTGGTAAGTGGCAGGAGGGTCCAAACCCTATGACACCCCCCACCATGCCTGCAGTACCCTCCCTGCAGGAAGAACTAACAGCCCATGCTGGGAGAGAACAACACTTGACAAAGAGGAACAGTGATGTGTCCCAGCGGTCAAAGAGAAGCTGGGGCAGGAATGGCGGGAGGTTGTGAGCAAGCACGGCGCCAGAGCTGCAGGCGGACCCGGAGCAGGCACAGAGATGCTGAAGCGGGAAAGGGGAATATGCTAGACTGGGGCAAGGCCAGACTAGCAGTGCAGGATTAAAACCCGTGGAGGCCCCTATGCAGTCGAAATTTCGCCCCCCCCCCCCCAACCGCCCTCCTTCGAAAATTATCTCCCAATACCCAATGCATTGTATTTTTTTACAAAATGCCAGAAGATGAGCTTTGAAGAGACAAACTGTTATGTGAAATTGATGTCTCTGGGTTATGCACTTTAGGCCGTCAATGGAAACATTACATTAATACAGTCTTTTCTCTATAGAGTCTTTGATGTAAAGTTTTCTTTTCTTTGAGTTGATTCAATTTTTTCTATCTTTTGAAAAAAATATCTAAGCAAGCTTGATTGTAATTTTCTTCAAAATCAAATCAATATTATTTTGATCCATTGTCATGGGGCCTCTAAAAGGAGTAGGGCCCATAGGTCGGTGCCTACTTTGCATAATTTGGTAACTTGGAACTGCAGACTAGGAACAAAAATCAAACCTGGCAAAAATGTTGGAACCCGCTCTATACTGCATTAACGCCAGTGACTAGAGCCAATGAGGCTAACATTGTTCATGGGATTTGGTAGAGGGCTCGCACCCAAAAACATTTTTAGAAAAAGCAGTTGCAAGGCCAGTAGGTCTTGGTTTAATGTTCCAACACATGCAATGGTAGCACATTAGAGCGAGACCCACAGGAAGGAGCAAATAGGAGCAAGCAGAGAGGGCTGTAATTGTAGAGCAGTCACTCGTGCAATTCAATGACAACACTGGCGCAGAGGTGGTAGAATGCACACAGCTAACCAATAGCATTAGGTGAGAGATACATACTTCACTGTGCTCAGCCAAGGCATGATTGACAAAGTTTCAAGCCAGTAGTTGAAAGAGGGTGGTCGAAGGAAGCCAACTGGTGAAAGGACCAGTCCAAAAGGCCACTCTGTGTATATTGATAGTAACAGATCTGCACTGTCAGAAGCCAGATCTAACAATCATTGGCAAAACCAATACGTCTCACCTTTGGAAACTATTGGCTTTGCCGGTGCGTTTAAAAGATGCTCCACTGTGTTGGTGTTTTTCCCAACACTGTGCAGCATTGAAATGAAAAAGGTGTGATAATGCAGCCACTGCTGGCACTTGCATCATTTCACTGGTGCATGCATGCATGATGTCGTATGCATGTACCTGTGTCAGAACGACTGCACACACCAGCGGAATGACATAGGGCCATTTGCTTTAATTTTTTATATACCAGTCCAAGATGACAGACACCACTTGGATCGGTAAATAAAAAAAAGAAGGATGTTTTTTCGCGTGAAAGCCTGCATTTAAGAAAAAAGTACTGGGGGGTACAGGAGGAGCAAATGTGGGCAACGGGTGGGGGCAAGGGAGGGAAAAGTATCACAAATGGGAGAGAGCAACTCGGGGGTGCAGGGAAAAAAGGACACATGGAGAAAGGAACACAGCACAGTGGGTAGTGAGAAAAGAGCACAACGAGCTGGGGAAGGGAGGAGAAACACACACAAGAGTGAGAAGCACGCTAATGTGACAGCAACATAGGAAGTGGGGGAGGCATAAGAGGGCTACAACAACACGGAGTGCAAGGGAGGAGACAGATAAGTACAAAAGAGAGATATGGACATAAGGGTGCAGAAGGGAAGAGCTGGAAAACACATGCACTCTCATGGAAAGGCTACCCAAAAAGAAAAAAGAAAGGTCTCTAAAAGTGAGTAGTGGAAGGATAGAAGCCAGCCAATCAGAGATATTGTGAAGACGCTATGCTCCCGGATTGGGCCACACCCATGATGGACAAATAAGGACAAAGCAATCCATTGAAAAAAAAGCAAGCAAATCAAAGTGTCAATAAAGCCAACCTATGGTAAGCAAAGGGCTGGTTGTAAACCCTGTAATTTTTATTGGTAAGCCACTAATAGGTCATTTGTAACCTGACTGCTTGCACTGTCTAGTAACGTCTACCCAACATTGCTCTCAAACAGTGCAAGTTACAGCACAAATTTATAAATATATTGGCTAAATTCTGCTTTCCTAAAAGCAGTTCTGTGTCTTGAAGTTCACCAGGAAAATGCCAGAATGCCCAAACAGATAGCTCGGCCTTGGCAGCCGGGGTAACAAAAAAAAACAAGCAACATTTGGGAATAGATAATAGAGCGAATAAGAAAAAAATGGAGGCATTTATACATTGAAATGGAGGAAGCTTTTAGCTGGAGAAAACTAAAATAAAGCAATTATGTTCTTATAGACCAGCGAGGCCTAAATCAGGAATGTTGTTTTTTAGAGCAGGGTGAATTGGGTGCAGGCAAAGAGAAGCTGTATGGAGTGGGAGCAGTAAGCATGAATCTAGAGCAGGCATGGTGCATCCATAACAAGGAAGGGTGAATCTGAAGAGGCATGACAAAGGTGGAGAAAGACCTGGGGTGTGCACCAGGCATGTGTTTTTTGGGTGCAGAAAGTGGAAATCGGATTAACTATGGGGAAGGTGGAGTCGGAAGGGGAAATGTGGAACAGGCATGAAAAGCTGTAGCATTATGTGGGATTCTGTAGCAGCCACAAGGAATTAGAGTGGAAACAGGACCTCTGGAGTAGGTATGGCTGTTTTGTCATGGTGTATGGCCTACAGGTACCACGCAAGCCAGGCCGCTGTACTCCAAAACAACACATACGCATCAGATATCGTTTTATGTGAAGGCTGCACCAGCTCCATGCGCTTGATATTTGTAAGTTTCCTGAAATCATGTTGTTTAGGCCATAGACTAGCAAGCGAGCCATGACCTGCGAGCCAAGACCTGCACTTGCTCAGCGATGAACACAATGGGCCAGACTTACTAATTTCTCATGCAACACAGCAGCCAAAAATGCTGTGCTTCTTTGCATGAGAAGGAGAGAGCAGGAGAGCGCCATATTTACAGAAATAAGGCTCTCTCCTCCCCCTCTCTTGCGCTGACGCAGAATTTTGCTGCTGAGCACCATGCACACACGTTTGCACCATAATGCAAGGGTGTGTGCGTGAGTCTAGCATGTGTTTTGTAATGGAAGTGTTCTCTTCCAGTACAAAATTCTTTACCTAGACAACTTCTAAAACTTTTCCTACTTTGTATGCATGCTGTGTAGTGCAGCACACGTGCAAAGTCGGAAAAGAAAGGAGAAAATAAAACATTTCCCCTTTTAATTCCTGCTTTCAAGTGGCGTTAATTTTTGACACAAAACCCTAGTTCACATTTTTGGTAGATTGGGTTTTGTGTCAAAAAGCATGGGTGGTTGCATGGAAACTCCCATGTACCACCCATGTAACGCCCCTTTGACACTAAGTAACACAAAGAAGTGCTTTGCGCTGCTTCTCCTTATTTTTAGGCAATTTCCAGTGCAAAACAAGTTTTCTGCTGGAAAGCATATAACAAAAATAACATTTTGTGCTGGTTTGCATCACTTTTGTGACCCAAACACAGTGCAAAATGTTTGTAAATCTGGCCCAACATTCCTCCCCCCCCAAAAAAATATATATACATGAAAAATGAACAAATAAACAAAATGCTAGAATACAGATTTAACTATTTGTTTGGAATGGGGTAGAGTTACACTAATACATCACAGTATTCCTGAGAGGGTGTGAGGTAGTCTCCACGAACATTTAGAGCCCATGCCTCGTGTTCTTGTCACTATGCATTATTGAGTCAGGCACAGAAGATGTGATGGTGGGATTGAGCCTTATGTAGACTATAACCGATTACAGGTTATAAAAGAGATGGGAAGCTCTCAGAGTAAGCCACTAGACAGTCGATTTAACGCTGAATTGCCATAGTTCATTAGTGTTCCAATAACTTCGTAAAAGGGGATACATTCTTTTTGAATTGTCTCCACACTGCTTCCTCCGTAAACTAAGGGTCCATTTCTGGAGATCATAGGGCATGGTTGAGGTTCAAAGAGAGATCCGTCTGGAAAACCATCACCTGCAGGACTTGAGTTCATGCGACACTGTTACTTTCCTTTGATCACATCTTGTTGCTCATCTGAGTACATTTTTGACTAAGGCGTACTTAGATGTCACTGGAATTCTCCATAGCTAGTTTCCATGTGGGATGACCAGGGGTTGTTCCTCCTGGCTGGTGGCTAGCATCATGGCTGGAGTGTTTCTTGCAGAAATATGAGAAGTGGTCATATGTTATGTTTGCGTTGGTGGGCTACACCAATGCTGTGGAAATGGGAGGGGTGTTGGTGACCAGGTCCCTTCATGTCGGGTCTAGATGCTATGGCCCGTGACGTAGGGACAGAAAAAAAAAAGACGCAACAGCAGTTAGCCGGAGCGAGTCACTTATACACAGCAAGTTCATGGACTCTTTTTCTTTTATGCAAATACCAGCCTATATGCGTCCCAAAGGCCTGTTAACCCAACACCTGGCAATGAGGGAGGTCTGTGCCTGCCTCCCTACCGTGTGCTAACTCCGAGGCACTGCTCATACACATGGGGCCTGCGGTGTTGGCTGCTTCGGCTCTGCAGTGCCACGCGGCAGGAGTGCCGTGTGTCCAGTGCTGCTCCTCATCGGCTTGTCAGCAGGTGGTGCTTGTTTCCCAGCGACTCAAGGCGCGCGCGTACACGGGCTGGAGCGCTGCCCCCACCCTGCATGAATTTTTATCTCTCCTGCCGGAGACCTGTTGTTTGCTGCCTGTGACATCGGCTGAGTCTGTTTGGCTCCTGTTTGGAGGCGGGGCAATCCTGTAGTTACTCTTGCAGGCTGTGTTTGGCCCTAGCTTCACGTTCCTGGTGGGTTTTTATTAACTAGCCATGCATCTCCTTGTCCCACAGTGTCATTGAACAAGCCGGCAAAGTGTATTGGTGGTCCTCTGTTGTGTCTTCTTTGCCTGCCACACCAGCTTTACTGCCCCATTGATCATCTGGCAGACTCAGTGCCTCCTGAAACCTGAGGTGGGTGACAGTTTTCAGGTTGCAATATCAAACTTCCTGTGCTGCCTTCCCCAGTTGAAGCGAGATCCTCCGCTGTTCGTCTGCACCCGCCTGTCTCAGATCACTCCTAGTAGGGACTGCGTGCAATTTGACTCTGTGGGAGCAAAGTGAAGGCTGAGTACAGTAGGCAATATCTATAACACCACCACCATGACCGCAGTACTGCCTGTGGAACCTTTTCTGATTGATGGTCCCCCATTGGCGCACGCTGCAAGGTGGAAAGAATGAGTGGAGGGCCTGGAGACCTACTTTGCTGACATCAATCTGGACCCTGATAGGCGACGCCCTATGCTCGTACATTTGTGAGGGCCAACAAAACATAAACTGGGCAAATCGGTTGCTGGAGCGGGACCACCCCACACATACGTCACCCTTAAGCAGGCACTAACTGCCCATTTTGAGCCGCTTGCCAATCCTGATTACGAAAATGTCTTGCTGCGTCAAGCCAGTCAGCTACCGGAGGAATCTGTTGACAGCTTCTATGCCCATCCGAGGGAGCAAGCTAGCACGTGCACCCTACCAGATGAAAATGATGAGATCCGTGCTCAATTTATTCAGGGTTGTTCCTCAGCAAAACTCTGGGAGAACATCCTTCAAGTCCTCGCAATGCTTGTGGTGAACATGCTGACCCTGGGCAGGTCAAAAACATTGTGCAGGGTGTGAGCAGCTCCTATGGAGGTGGCACTACATCCCCAGATTAAAACAGAACCAGTCAATGTTGTGGCCATTCGAAACCAGGACAAGAAAAAGGTCCGTGCCAAGATGACTGCAGCATCCAAGACGTTCTATGGGTGCGGAGGTCCGTATGCACATCAAGGGGTCTGCCCAGCCCAAGGAAAACAATGTTCAGTATGCAACAAACTGAACCACTTCGCCAAAGTCTGCCATTCGTCAGCGCCCACAAAAGGTCAGAGACCCAAACCAGTCAATTCCCTCCATGCTGCAGAAGTTCAAGAGGAGGAGGGAGACATGGATGATGACGATATCGAAGGTTCAGTGCACGTAATACATGCCATGCAACCAGATGGACATCACCAAAAGCACATCCCAAGGTGCAACGTCGTAATGGGTGGTCATCAAGTACAAGCTCTCTGGTGGCCTATTCAAATCCAGCACTGACTGAGACTGAACAACGCTATTCCCACATAGGGAAAAAAGCCATCGCTGTGCACTGGTGATGCCGTAATTTTCACCTGTATCTATGTGGCCAGCCGTTTGTAGTCCACACCGACCATAAACCCCTCATTTCTTTGTTTGTGGGATCAGCTTCCAAACCACCTCCCCAGATTGAGAAGTGGATTCTACAACTGCAAGGCTATCATTTCACAGTCTAATGCCACCCAGGTGCTCAAAACTCCTCAGATTATCTCTCCAGGTATGCTAGACCGGCCACTGAAAATGCAGAACGAGATCTGCAAGAAGTGGAAGAATACGTTCGACTGGTCGTTGAACGCTCCCTACCACTACCCATATCCTTGGAGGAGATCATCAAAGCCAACCGATCTGATGAATGTATCCAGCTGGCCATTTCTGCTGTGAGGACCAGAAGCTGGCACATCTTAAGAAGTAAATCCACTCACCGCACAGACAACACAAAGTCGACGTTAACGTTCTTGTACAATCTCCGCAATGAATAGGTGGTATCCCCGAAAGACTGTCTCATGAAGTGTCCCAGCTAGTGGTTCCCAGAGCTCTTCAACAACTTGTGGTGGACCTTGCCCATGTGGCTCACCAAGGGATCGTCAAGACCAAATTTTGAGTGCGATGCAAAGTCTGGTTCACTGCTTTGGTAATTATGGGTGCAGGGAATTCATTTGGCTCTATTGTTTGGCAAGGCATACAGCTGACAACAAGATGTTCTCCTTGTTCTTCGAAGTCATGTGTGCTCATCTGCTCATTTTTGTCTTTATAATCCTCTGATGCCTTTCATGATCTAATGTTAAAATGTGTGGAACCAAAACAGATGGTGCAATGATGCAACCATCTATGAGTAGTAGGCCTTCCACTGCGACACGCAAATATCATTCAGAATGTGTAGCGCTTGCAACAGCTTCTTGAAATCTTCTGTTCATTTAGACTGTTCTTGTAAAACGTGTCGCCATTTGTTATCTTTTACTGCTGTTTTGGCGATGGTTATGCATTCATCTGCAAGGGCGGCAGTAACCACACCTCTAGAGCAAGGGAACGTGATCTCAGTGGTGTAACATAGGCCCCCGCATACCCCGCGGTGCGGGTGCCCTCGAGCTCCAGGGGGCCCCTTCAGCACAGTACCCTGGTCTGAGAGCTCCCGACTGACTCGGGTGGGGGGGGGCAAATGTGCTATGCAGGAGGCCCCTCAAGTTTTGTTACATCACTGCAAGGTCTGGCATCTCCAACCACAATCTGGATGCGCTCTTCCATGTAATCTGACTGAGCTGCTTCTATCACAGCTCTACGTCTTGGATTGTGTGACTGGTAATCAGCCACAGGCTGGTACACAACCGCAACCAAATATTTGTGCAACAGAAATATTAATTTAAAAATGTATGACTTGCAGTTTGGATCAGACTATTAAATGGAATGCATCAGAGGCTTGTGATCACTGTAGTCCCTGAATTGGATGCCATTTAAAGAGATGTGAAATTGCAATAGTCGGACAGAATTGCTATTTTGGGTCATTTCGATATGTGAGTATCAGTGGCATAGCTAAGGGGGGGCAGCACTCTTTTTGGGAGAGGCGGAGGTGAGCAAGTAGTGTCTGTCAACTACTGCCATGCTCCAGCGAACAAGTCATCTGTCGGCTGCCTCACCCCCTCTGGAACAAGTTGTCCTTCAGCCACCACTCCCCCCTGCCCTTACCTGCACCAGGCGGCAAACTTAGGGTCCGCCCCGGGTCGCAGTAGGTCTAGCTACACCCCTGGTGAGTATCATTGCCTTGTCTATGTTAATGCTCGGCTAACCCAGGCCATTGATCATTTTACTGTTTCAGAAGGAGGGCGACACCCAGACCAGTAAGGATTGCATCAACAGGCATGTGGGTCAAGATAGGTGGTAGAATTCCAAAGTACTAATAACAATTACATTTTCCTTGTGCACTCAGGTTTTACTGATAATCCAGATTTCACAATCTTCGTAGTGTGCTGCTACATCCGTTGCGCTGTGTCTAGCAGTGCCAACTAACTAATATAAGGCTACGTGAGTCAGACGCATCAGTCCCATGGGTGTGCGCACTTTTTCTTGAAACTGAAAAAGTTTCTTAACTTGATTTCATAAAATTAAAGAATTCTTCACAAACTTCATTGATGATTTATGATTCCATGAATTTATTCATTCATTTTCAATCTTCAATCAAATGTATTCATTCATAGTTGCAATTCAATAGCATCCAAACGCATTATCTTGACAAACCCAATGCATTTTGGGTCACTTGACGACCCTTCATCAGGGGTCTAAGAATAAATACAGGAAAACCCAATGAGCATATCTACAGTATAACTTCATCAGATAAACAAATGGCTCATGGCGCTAAAGCAAAACATAAGTGCTCTTGTGTATTATATACAATAGTCTGAAACCCCATGCACCAATAGTAATCACGCAGAATAGTGAATCGTGGCATGACAAGCATATAAACTGGATTTTACCATTAACTCCGCTCTTAAAGAGCTTTGATTCAAGGCATAACGTTTTTAACTGTATTCTGACCCAGTAATGTGTGAAACCTATGGTTTTTTAAGTGAATTTGCAAGGTTTTTTAAATGCTAATTCCTAATTATAACGTGTGTGAAACCTATGGTTTTTTCAGTGAATTTGTACGTTTATTTAAATGCTAATTTATTTATGTATTATTATTTTTTTATATATTTATTTTACAATAAACTACGTATTAAAAATTATTATTATTTTTTTTGGTTTTTCACCGTGCGCGCACGGTGTGCGCACCCCCGCGATTTAAAAAATAAAAATAAAAAATAAAATAAATTCTGCCTTCGAGGTCCTTCAGGGACCCCCTGACAAAGGCTAGGGGGTCAGGAACTCTCTACCCTGCCCCCTTTTCACGTTCGCCACCTTCCTTTTTCACTCTCGCACTGAAAACAAACAAAATGGCGGCCGACACTTCCTGATGTCGACCGATTCGGACGTTGACTAACATGTAACCACCAATCAGAATTACGCTCTTGCACGTTAGGGTGCGCGCACCGTGCGCGCTTATAGATATTTATATGCTTTTAAATGCTATTTTCTCAGGAACTACTGAACAGATTGACACCAGACCTGCAAAAGGCACTTCCCTGACCTGAGGACTACCTCTCTGCCAAATTTCAAGTAATTCTGTTCAGCCGTTCGGGCTGTACCTTCGACTAAAGGTCCTATGGAAAAATGCATGGGGAAAATGCATTTTGGGACCCCCCTTTTTTCTCGGCCCTCGCTTGACGAATCACCCCGAGACTTTCAGGGTAGGAGCTGAACGGAGCGCCCCATTAGTTTTGAAAATTTCGCGAGGATTCGTCAACCGGTGCCAAAGTTATTCAAAATAGAATTTTCAGATTTCCTATGGAAACTCGGTCCTAACTATAACTATCTACTGGCGACCGCCAGTAGATAATATATATATATATATATATATATAATATATATATATAGTTGTTATATTGGTATATTTTAAAAAACATTAGCAAATTAAAATCTAGATTAAAATTCTCTGTGGTAGTCATACATTGATGATTAGAGGAGGGACCCGTCACAGATGAACGGCATACCTTGGAAAAATGGTTGGACTTGCCACAGACAGAACAGGTCTTTCTTTTTCCTGGACAAGCTGACTCATTTGGAAAGCAGACAGAAGACACATGCTTTGGGCACTCTGCTGACTGCCAACCTCTTCAGGCTTGTGTTGACTTTTCTCACAAATTCAACAGCTTCTGTCTTCACGGGGAGAGTCTCCATCAAGGCCTCCATGTGTGAGGTTCAAGCTTTAGACAGCTCAACAGAACGCTACAGCATGTGAATAGCTCTTAATGTCATGCTGAGTTCTGTTAAAATTAATCTTTGCAATTTTGTTGAGTTATAGCCTTGAATATTCTGAGCATGAATCTCAGCCTCTGGATGACTGAGTTTGCACATACTGGCTAAATCACACAGGCACAGAGTGCATCCATAGGTCCTCGTGGACCTTGTTTCATTTGTTGCAAAATGATCTGTTGGTAGTCACGGTTGGACTGAGTATCAAATTGTCTGTTTCAAGCAGCCAGTGGGGCATCATAGGTATCTGCTTGGCCAATGGTGGGAGAGTCAAAAATAACTTCACAAAAGATCTTTGCTAGCTGACAAGTAACTCTTCAGGCTAGCCGCTGCTCGCTTCCCTCTTGTGGCTACTGATGATGGAACTGATACCATATCCGAAGAAAGAATGGTGGTCGCCAAGTTCTGTAGCATCATCACAGGTGAGTGAAGAAAAGAGTGTTGCAGGAAAAAAATGTCTACCTGCTGTGCACAGGGGTGAGTTATTAACTAAAACGAAAATAAAATGAGCAAAAGCGTTTTTTCCCTAAGGGGGGTGGGTGGGCGGAAGCAACATGGGGAGGTTGGGGCGAACTGCAAAGCAGCACTGGAGAGTGTGAGCGGGGAATGCGGAAGAAATATGCGAGGGAAGGGGAAAGTGATGGGGAGGAATGGAATCTAATGAAATGCTTCACAGAAAAGAATAAAGTAGGAGTTGAAAAAGAAGCAATAGAAGCAGCAGTGCCAGCCAATGAAAGGCATTGTACATAGGCATTGCTCCATGGGAGAGACAAACAGAAGATTGACATCCTGGGGCACGCATAAAAAGCAGGCAAATGAGAGTGACAAAGGAAAGTAAACAAATAGTAAGCAATGAGCCAGCTTGAAGTCCCTCTTTTTTCATGGTGAGTCACAATATGCCATGCAATAGACCGCTCATGCGCTGTGTAGCTAGACCTAAAAAAGACAACATATTTGTTACTACTTCAGAGACAAGCAGTAGAAACCAGTTTTAAATAGGCATTTATAATGCTGGAAGAAATAAGAAAACTGTAACAAACGACCAAGCATAAAAGGCACTGAGCTTAAATAATTGTAATGCAAATAAAGTTTCGCTATCCTTAGCGTAGGATGCAGGCATAAATAAATACAAATGCTTTTAGCAAATGTGGCGGGATTTCAGGGAGGCTACTGTGAATATATACATATAAAATCTAAAACAAAACAACCATCTCTCAAAGGTAAATTTGGAAACATTACAATCTGAATGAGCGTTGTACTGAAGATACAGAGTGCATTACACAAAACACCAAGCAACAAACAGCCACCATCGATGCTACTGCACGGACCCAGGACACTAAGAAATGCTACAAATAGAAGCTAGGAAAGCCAGGCATGAAGTAGGCGGGTTGCGCTGAAACCTAACCCAGCAAGGTGCTATCAATACACTACCTGAGCCAGCTGGCGGGGAAGTCAGGAAGCGGAACCTGGCGTGAAATGCTTGTCAGGAACCCAGCAGGCTCAGGTGCCAAGAGGCCTTGCAGGCGAACAAGCGCTCTACAAATAAATGTAGCGTAATATATAAGGTTACCTGACGACTACAGGTCATCAAGGCCTCCGTGTTCCAGCCATGGGCTTTCATTTTTGGGTCTTGCCCACACAGCGCATGCGCTGTCTCTTCCATACCTTTAGTTCTCTGTCAGTGAGCTCAGAGACTGCTCATTGCTTACCACAGATTGGCTTCTCTGTCACTGTCATTTGCTTGTTTCTTATTGGTCAGCTGTCATAGGCTTCCTCCCTTATCATGAGTCTGTCCCTTCAGTAGAGTATGGACGCGTTACTTTTGCCCTTCCACTGTTCACTTTTGTAGGCGCTACTTTTTTCTTTGAGTTTAAGCTCCTTACAAGAATACATCATTTTTAGGAGGCTTTCTTGTGTACTCGCCATCCCCTTCTGCTGTCTGCCTTCTTGCCTCACACACCCTCTCTCTCTGTTGTTGTTTTCTCCCACTCAACTTCCCTCTTGCTGTTGTTGCTTGTCTCCCCAAGCCATGGCATAAAAAAAGCGATATGACGTGGACACCCCTGGCTGCATCATTGCACTTTTTTCCACATCCACATTCCATGCTGCTTCCCTCACCATCCTTTTTCCTTTCCTGCAATGAAAAAAAAGTTCTATGGCACGGCCAGTCAAGGGCAAAGGTAGCCATTTGCAGCTTCAAGGCCCTCTCCTCTGGTCTTTCCTCCAGCTCTGATCATGGACGTCAATTAGAAGTCGCCATGAGTTGCAACTGTGACCCCATAGTATGTCCCTTGCGACTCCTGGCACTGCATTTGCGGCCTCTGATTCAGAGGCGATTGTAATGTTATGTTAACAGCAGCTTAAAAAGCGCACGGTCACCAAAGGTTTCATGGTGCTAATCATGCATAGTGTCGTTGCGTAAAGATTATTTAATAGGCTTGCCCGAACAGCCATGATTTCAGGGCCCTTCTAAAACCCAAGAGGTTGTCACAGCTCCTGGTTGTCAATGGGAGAGAATTCCAAAATTTGGAGGCAAGGTAAGAGAACCTGCAGCCTCCCTGACGTTTAAGTTTGATGGCCGGGATGGTAAGTAGGTGAAGGTGGGCTGAACGTAAATTGCGCCGAGGAACGTGCTTTATGACCATATCACTGATAAATTTTGGGCTCTTGCAACGCAGCGCCTTGAAGGCTAGACAACCCGTCTTAAACGCAGCACGTTGCGCCACGGGCAACCAGTGAAGTTTTAACAACCAGGGCCTAGCCGATAGCCATCTTGGCTGTTTGTAAATTAATCTTGCTGCCTGATTTTGAACTATTTGTAGACGTTTGAGCAGAAATTGAGACAGACCGATATTGTGAGAGTTTGTGAAATCAAGGCGTGAGAGAACCAGCGCTGTCACAACCTGAACGAGGGCTGAGTGGGTCAGCAAGTGAGCAATCTTCCTGATTTTACGCAATTGGAATAGACTGGTGGAAACCACTGCACCCACTTGTCTTCTGAGTGAGAGATCTGCGTTTATGGTAGCCCCTAAACTTTTCACGGAGGGGGAAGGGGTAGGAGGGGGGGCCTATGTATTGTAACTATGGGGGAAAGTCAAATAACCCCTTAGCTAATTACTATAGGTAACACAACAAAGAAGTGGCCCCTGAGAGCTAGATTGTAGCTATTATTTCATCAAGAACAGTTTTTTTATTTTCTATTGGAATATCAAAGTAACTTTACTTAGTCAAAATAGACTATGCCAAAAAATAAATGCTCCGAATACCTGCAAATCTGGTTCTTATTCATATTTTATTTTTTCTTATAGCAAAATAATATCGGTTTAACCCTTTTCCATAGTACAGCACATATACAATCAATATACAAAATACAGAACAATAAACCCTCTTTCCTCATATGTTTTTTCAAAACAAATTGACGGTCCACTTTTTTTTAATATGATGGATCCATCTTAAAGGATGTAAAAATATGTATACAATTGTCACCCAGTCTAATGTTCAAGACCTATCTAGTGTTATCCTTAGATTGGTGCTGTTTGAGGTTATTCTTTTCTATCTTGTGTGGACTCCTGTAGGAAAAGTTGAAGCGACCCCTGGCATGCCCCTTGCGACCCTTGGCACTGCATTTGTGATCCCCTGATTCATAGGTGGAAAAATCAGTGCCAGAAACACAGAATCAGCTCACCCTTATGGATATCATTTGGGGCTCCAATCTCCTTATTTTTGGTCCATTTGTTTATTACACTAATAGAGAATAATGTTATATTATTCACTATTAGTGTAATAAACAATGGAGTACAATTAGCTGGAATATGATCCTTCCTGGCAGCTGAGGTAAAAAATGCTTTCAAATATATGTTGTGTGCATGCTTGCAGAAGAGAGTGTTATGTGAGACGGAGTGTGTGTATTTGTGATTGTGTGTGTATGTCCAAGCATCTGTGTGTGAGTGAATGTAAAAGTCAAAAGGTATATGATGTCACGTCCCCTAACCCTGGTCTTTTGGTGTATTGACATTTATGGGTCAGATAGGGACAAACTGTGGACAGACACAATGCTCTCTGCCCTGGACAAAGCATGTGATGTTGCTCCTTGGGGACAACACTCCCCTGGAATGGATCTTCCTCAATATCTTCCATAGTGCTGTCTTCAACTTCCTCCTCATTCTCCATTGAGGTGCACTGTAGCTGTCAGACTTTCTCCCACACTCTGAGGGCCGTGTGATAATCCTTCTACTTGGATTGCTGGTTCAACGTCAGTCCACTTTGCTTTGAACATACTGCTCATCTCTGCTACGCTAAGGCTTTGCATATTAGGCAGATCCACTTCCATGTGCCGAAAAACGCAAGGTGCAATAATTGAAGGCTAAAATTAATTCAAAGAATCCAAAAATTACCCAGTGAGAACCAAAAGCCAGTTAAATATCCAGGTCAATGTCTGCTGTCAATTTAGAAAGGGCTTTTTTATTTCAATTTAAATCCCAGCGTGGTACTGCAAAACACAAATCCTGGATCCGACTACTGCACAACAATGTCAGAAATTGGATTATTATTTGGGGTGGGAGACTACCAATGTCAAGGAATAATCACAACCCTTGTCAGTGTGAACCCTAAAAGTCACCACATTAACCTGAGCTCAATCCCCTGGTAGCTATGGCAAAGAGCAGAAAGGCTTAACTTAGGGTAATGCTTAAAATATTTATGCAGTAGCAAAACAGTTATAAAGTCAAAATATAAAACAATAACAATTCCAAACCGAAATAAAAAACATAGTGTAAGATACTACAGCGGGATTTATCGGGCCACGCTGTCGACAATGGTCAATTACTACCGCTGAGAACTTTATACCATAACAAGATTTGAATAAGATTACCTGTTTGAAATATATACGTGCACAATTAACGGATATTAAATATATGAAACTCCTCTAAGAATACTAGTACACTTAATATTTTGAATCATGCGGTGCCTTTGATCGTTTTAATGAGGAGATTCACCTTAAAATTACTTAAGCCCTGATGATGTCTTTTGAGACGAAACGCGTTAGCTGAATTAAATATTGCAACAAAGAATCATCTGATTTATGCAAGAAAGCTGCAAGTCTTTAATTTGAAAAAATCTAATGACTTTTCATGAAGAAAACTTGACTCGAATTACAATAAAGAAGATTGGATCTGAATCATGAACTATCTGCCTAATGACTTCTTTTCGTTTTGAGGATTTAATTCTAATATAGATATTATTGTCATTTAATTGTGTTGTTCCTTCTCCTTGATTGAGTAGTGTAAGATATAATTTAAAACAATTACACCAAAATGGCAAAACTCCCCTTTTTCTTAGAGGAAAATTGTCCTTTTACAACAATACAATGAAAAAAGCATCATCGCTGTTTTTTACATCTTCGTTATCACTTTCCTCATCATCTGTAGAAACAGCAAATACAAATGTATTGGCGGTATCTTTATTTTTCAAGACTGCTGGACGATGCACAATATTGGTCTGATAGCTATATATACATTACAACCACAATCAAAACTATTGCAATAATTGTTTCAAAAATGTTCATTCCCCAGGTTCCAAAGACTTCACCTAACAATGTCCGGATGCCATTGGGGCTCCAATCAGGGCCACTCTGTGTCTCCTGACATTTCTTCCACTTCCCATAATGTTATCTATTAGCTCAAGTACTCTAAGAGAAATGTTGGGAACATTCAGTCCCTACAGTTGCACTGACCTCCCACTTTGTCTCCTAAAAGATAATCTAATGCCATCTGATTTTGAATCAGCATTTTGGCAAGGGCATCTAACTGTTCTGTCACTAACCCTAGAGATATTGCGGTATAATTTGTTTTTTCTCCTTAACCCCTTCAGTGCCACGCCCTTTCCCCCTCCTGTGCCGGGCGTTGCACTAGTGGGTGGGGTTCATGACGAGATAGTCTCGTCATGGGCACAGCGCAACCGTGCTCCATGACGAGACTATCTCGTCATGGGCACTGAAGAGGTTAAATGTCTGCACTTCTTCTTACTTGAAAGCAACAGTCATTGCATACATGGGAATTAAAGCAGAGAAGAACCTAATAGTAACTGAAACAGTCCGCCTACCCTCTTTTTTGTTCTAAAGGATGATCATCAAAGTGCCTTATAGCAGGAATGATGTATCCTGCGTAACATGTCCCAGTCCAATGTAAAGACAGCCAAAGACAGGATAATGACCCGCTAATGAAATATGCTTGACCTCCTTCTGAGTGATATCAACATCAGCAGTTTTAGGCAATGCTGCATTCTTAGCAGCTAAATCAGCTAGGGCATTGCCCCTTAAAGCATCATCATGAGGGAGTTGGTGTGCAAGCCACTTCACTACTGCCACCTTTTCTCATATTTGCAAGGCATTTAAAAGTTGTTTTAGATATTGACCAAGTCACAATCATGGGAATCTCCATCCTCGCTAGTGGGCACAAGAGAAGTAGGGTTCAAAGCGGAAAACAGAGAAACTAATATGGAAAGCAGAGAACCTTTCACATTGAGACAGTCGAGCAGTGGAGTGGAACTGGAGTTTTGTAGTAAAATGGAGCTCAACCATAGAATGAGGCACAGCAACAGTTAAAGGGAAACCTAATATGAAGCTTCAACAAAATTTGCAGCCATCGCCACAGATAATAAAAATAATGGAAACTCAGCGATGACTGGGTCCAGAATTCAAAAGTATGGCCTTTTTTCTGAGCTCCACTTCTCTGTACCAAACCTCTAAGTGCACATCCACTATATTCATAACAGTAGAAAGTAAAAGGTGATGAAAAACAGGAAGCACTAAGGGGGGGGGGGGTGGGTACAGAAGTGAAACTTTTTTAATTTCTATAAATGCATTATAAACTTCACTAGACCGCTGCAAGGGCTCAGGGGTATCGTTTTGAACATACTCTTGCACAGGCTTTGCAATTTCGTCATGGCTCAGAATCCACTGCCTACAGTACCCGGTCATTTCCCAAAAAATACATAGCTGGGAGACATTCCTGGGGGCAACTTTCGGAGGACTTAAACTTGTTCAGTGGATAGATGTTCCTGCCAGCAGAGATTTCCTGACCAAAGTATAGCACTCTGGGAAGGTAGAACTACAGTGTTTCTTTTGAAGCCATGTTACCTATAGTAGCCACTTCAGTGAGGAGATAGACTGAGTCTTCCTTGCACTGATATGGAGCAACAGATGACTACAATAACTTGTCCACCTACTGGAGTAGAGTAGAACCCCAGGAGGAAGCAGTGTGTGCAAATCTTTCTTTAGGACTTGGAAAAAGATTGAAGAAGGCACTGTACACTTCCCTAACCTTCAGTCTACACCTAGGAGGGCTCTTGAAGGAGCTAAGTGGCTAAATTAGAGAGTCTTTTTCTCTCTAACATTAATTCTTGAAGAGCTTGTGCTCTGTGCCCTGGCACGCCTGTTCAACACCCCTGTTGCCACCCTGTGAGAAAGTGCCCTCTTTCTTGCATGGTATGCCCCCATTCATTTCTGAATTGCTGATGTACTTTCATTGAGTGTGCCCTGGGCTCCTGCCAATCAGGTACCCAGGGCCTGTGTTCCTTCCCTAAAACTGCATTGAAGCCTAAACCCAATTGGCATCTCTGGCCACATGTCAGCTCCTGGTAAATGGTACCATAGGTACCCAGGGCACTGTGACCAGAGAAGACCCCTAAGGGCTGCAGCACTTATTGTGCCACCCTTAGATGCCCTGTACCCTGACACACACACACTGCCTTTGCAGAATGTGTGTCTGAGTGCAGAACAAAACAAAGAGACGACATGGCACACATCTCTGTGTGCCATGCCCACAAACCACTGCCCTGGCATACATCAGTCACCCCTCTAGCTGGGTGCCCTATGCCAGTGGTGAGGGTACGGGTGCATGAGCCCTGTACCCTTACAGTACCCAGGTCCATTCCTGGGCCCTGTAAGTGCAGTGCTGCCATTAAGAGTATATGGTGCTGGGAGGTTGTCATTACGAACTCCACAGCACCATAATGGCTGCACTGAAGACTGGGAAGTTTGGTATCAAACTTCTCAGCACATTAAACCCACACTGATGCCAGTGTGGGATTTAATGTAAAATGCACCATAGAGGGCATCTTAGAGATGCAGCCTGAAAAACGACCACCTACCAGTGACCTGACTGAGTGGCTGCGCAGGCTGCCACCACCAGACATGTTTCTGGACCCCTGGGCCGAGAGCCTGCTGCTCTCTGGGGCCTGAAACAATGCACATCCTGGGACGAGGTGCCAAGCCTCCTTCCCCAGGATTCACGAAGGAGAAGCTTCAAAGGCATGTCGTCTTTGTGAGCCTGTCCAGACCATTTGCTGCTTTCAGCAACTGGTCCCCACTGGTTCTACCCCCCACTTTGGGCAGGAGAACCGGCGGGAAACACAAGTGAGGAAGAGAGGTGTGCCCACCTCTGCCAACTCCACCCCTAAGGTGGGGGAGGCGAGGTGAAGCACAACCTCGAGTCCCTGCCATCTTGAGGATGGGGAGACCCAGCCAACCAGGGACAGGCTCCTGCCCCCCTCCCACTGGAGAGTGGCAGAATAGGGGGTGTACCCACCCCAGGAAAGGGACCCATTGGTGCCTGCCCTTTACCTACCTGTAACACCCCTAAATTTAGTATTTAGGGGCACCCTGAACCTTCCTTCCTCAGATCCAGCAACGACAAGAAAAGAAGAAGGACGAGAAGCCGTGCAGAGCTAACAGGAGGACGACGCCCACTGACTTGGCCCCAGCCCTACAGGCCTGTCTACCCTTGAACGTGCTCCTGAAAAACCCTGGCATGTCCAGCGGACAGCAACCTCAAAAACCCCAGAGGACCTGCCTGTATTCACTTTCCAAGCTGCTTCTCCCGTGAACACCGGACGCGTTTGAACTGCAGCTTCTGGTACCAGCCAGAAACCACGAACCCAGCACACTCTGCACCCGCCGAGCCCGGCCTGTGTTTGAGTGAACAAACACCACGAGGAGGTCCCCCCGGCGATCCTGACCCAAGATCCGGTGACCCCTGACCTGCCTGAAGCCTCCAGACGACGCCTGCAGCCTCAATCCAGGAGACCCCCGCTACCACGAACAGAGCGGGTAAGAAAGTCCGACGTCTAAAAGGACCCCTGCACCCGACGCCCCACGGCCTTGTGTGCCCAACCCAGTGGTGCCTAACCATCCTTCAACATCCCAACTTACCCCTCGAAGTGGTGGTCACTCCTGGAAGATCTTCGTCCCCGAGCCTGCAGTGTTTCTTTGTTCTGGAGAATCTCCATTAAATTCAACAGGGCACCCGACCTCAAAACAGGACCCTGCACCCGGCTGCCCTAGCGCCGCTGAGGGTGTCCCTTTGGTGCTAACTTGGTCCTCAACATGCCCTGAGCTTAACCCTAGGAGCTTTGCTCCCACAACCCTGTGGCCTACTTGCCAGCAGCCACCAACCAGAGCCCCCCTATCCACCATAGGATAACATTGGGCCTCAACACTCTGCACCCGGCCGCACTAGTGCCGCTGGGGGTGAAACAACAGTGCATCACTGACCCTGGGAGACCCCTGAGTCTAACCCCAGAACCCTAACTCAATAGACTGATTACTTACCTTGAAACTGATAACTCATTTTCCTCATAGGATAACATTGACACTTTTTCTCTCAAAAAGTTTCTAAGTGTACACTTTTGAGAACTGCAAATGTTCCTTAAAAATCAGTCGATTAACCAAAACGCATTTTCTCAACTGTTTTTAGGAAATGTCCCAGTGCTGAATCCAGGATCCAGCACTGAGTAAGAAAAAGTAACGATAACCTAACTTACCTGCTAAGTGAATTTCCTCCCATAGGATGACATTGGTGATTTCATGTGAAAAAGTTTTAGTGTCAACTTTTGAAATACAATAATATTCCTTAAAAATCCTACCTTTAACCAAAACGCATTTAGTCACCTATTTTCAGGAAATGTCCCAGGGCTGAATCTAGGATCCAGTCCTGTGGTTAGAAAAGTAATCTGAAAAGTAATCAACTGCATTTTACTTAAAAAGCCCATTCAATTGAATGTACTATACCTGCAATGTGTTGCAATCTGCTTTCTTAAACCTGTAATCAAAACCAGTACCAGTTATACTGCAATTCTGAACTGTGTTCAAACAAGTCAATTACTTCTGCAAAGTATTTATATGCTTACCTGTACCAGGCTTGCTTGGTTCTAGAAATAAAACAGTATATTTTTTTATACAAAACAATTGGCCTAGAGTTCAGTTCTTTTGTGTGTGAGACCATTTGCTGACTGAGTGTGACCATCAAATGCTTTACACTGTTCTCTGATACTGCCTTACTGCTCGACCAAGCTACCACTTTAGAGAGTAAGGTTCTATCTAACTTTAACCTCTGCCAAACCTCTGGAGACTCTTGGACTCTATACACACTGAACCTCACTTTAGTGCAGTATATATAGAGCCAGTTTCTTACATTGGTGGATCAGCGGTGGGATACAAACTTGCATTTGTTGGACTACTTGGTTACCATCTGATCACACGACAGAACTCTTAAATTGCCTTTAGAATTCTGATTTTTTCAAATTGGCATTTTTCCCCCCAAACTACTAAAAATCTTGTTAGGGCCTTGCTTAAGTCCCTTTAGAATTTTAGAAAATAAAAGTTACTATAGTCAAGGGTAGAGGGGTTAGACCGTTTTTGTTAGAGTGTCTCAAAAACAGAACCCTGCTATTAGTGAAGCTGACCAAGATATCATACAGGACATGGTTGAGGAACTCGACCTCACCCCTTACCTTCACTTGTCTTTCAAGGAAATAAGGTCCTTATGTAAAATTAAAAAGATACCAATAGGCCTGCATCCAACCAAACAAGGGCTCCAGGAGCTCCTGGCTGAGTATGCACAGGCCCACCCATCTGAGAATGGTAATGACCAGTCAGATGACGACAGGGATGAGGAGGACAGGGCTGGTAGCCCACCCCCAATAATACCTACGGAGGAAAGGGTACCCTGACCCTTAACCCTAAGAATCAACCCCTGGGGACCTAGAGGCCACACAGGTGGTACAGGTACCAGTGAGGGAATTGAGGACAGCCTCAAGGAGGAGGACAGCCTTTAGCAAGGCTGGCCAAAAGATTGGATCTAGAGTCCAGACTCCTGGCTCTAGAAAAATAAAGAAAGGAGATGGGGTTAGTACCCATCTATGGTGGCAGCAATACTAAAAACAAGGAGAGGGAGGAATCTTCTGATCCTAAAATCCCCAAAGGGATTGTCCCTAAATTTGAGGAGGGTGATGACATCACAAAATGGTTCACAGCCTTTGAGAGGGCTTGTGAAATGAGGAAGGTGTAAAAAACTCTCTGGGGAGCACTCCTGTGGGAACTGTTCTCTGGTAGCTGCAGAGACAGGCTTCTGACCCTCTCTGGGCCAGATGCAGGGTCCTATGATCTCATGAAGTAAAATCTCTGATTGAGGGATTTGGACTCACCACTGAGGAGTACAGAATTAGATTCAGGGGGGCTCACAAAACCCAGAACCAGTCCTGGATTGATTTTGTAGACTACTCAGTAAAGACACTGGGTGGTTGGTTAACTGGACACAATGTGCATGACTTTACTGGACTTTACAATTTGTTTATGAAGGAACATATATTGAGTAATTGCACAAATGAAAAGTTACATCAGCATTTGGAAGACCTAGGTCTAATTTCTCCCCAAGAATTGGGAAAGAAGGCAGACCACTGTGTCAAGACTAGGGTGACAAGGACAACCACTGGGGGTGACCAGAAGAAGGTGGTTACAAAACCTCCCCAGGGGAAAGGTGGTGAGAATCCCCAAGATAAAACGTCTGAGTCTTCCAAAGGACCCCAAAAACCTGTACAGGGGGGTGGGTCCCAAACTACCCCTATGTGCCACAGTCCTATAGGGGGAAGAACTTTGATCCCACAAAGGCCTGGTGTAACAACTGTAAGAAGTTGGGACACTTAACTGTAGACAAGTCTTGCCCTCACAACAAGGCCCCCAGTTCAACAAATACAACTACTGCTGGGGTGGTACTTCTACCGATGGGATCAACAGTGTGCCCAGAGCAAATCAGGATGCACATCGAAGCAGTTCTAGTTTCAGAGGGGGAAGTTGAGTTTGCCACTGTAGCTGTGTGGTCACCCAACTTAAAGAAATGCTTACAATACCCTTGGATCAATGGAACTAGGATAGAGGCTCTGAGGGATACAGGTGCCAGTGTCACCATGGTGAAAGATACACTGGTTTCCGCTGAGCAATATTTGATTGGGCGTACTTACCCAGTCACCAATGCTGACAGTGTTACCACTAATCATGCAATGGCCATGGTGACATTAGACTGGGGGGGGGGGGTTTACTGGCCTAAAACAGGTAGTGGTATCTCCAAAGCTACCAGCTGCATGTCTGCTTGGCAATGACCTGGAAACCTCAGCCTGGGCTGAGGTTGAACTTAATACCCACGCAGCAATGCTGGATATCCCTGAATTGGTGTGTGTAAAAACAAGAGCACAGAGCAAAAGACAGGGTGAAAAAGTGTTGGAGCCTGAAAGAATGGATCAACCAAACAAGAGAAAAGGTAAGAAGACTGGGAAACCAGCTTCTGTTCAGCAACCAGATCAGGACCCCTCTCCCCAGGGAGAGGACTTGGATACCCCAGAGGGAACTGAGCCTATGGAGCTTGACCCTTTCCAGGTTGAACTCTTGGGCCCAGGGGGACCCTCTAGGGAAGAGCTGTGCCAGGGTCAGCAAGACTGTCCCACTCTTGAAAGCCTGAGGCAGCAAGCTGTTTCAGAAGCAAAGGGAGATGTCAGTGGTACCCACAGAGTATATTGGGAAGAGGGATTACTGTACACTGAGGCAAGAAACCCCAATCCTGGAGCCACCAGGAGAGTGGTAGTGCCACAGAAGTACAGGGAGTTCCTCCTAACTTTAGCTCATGACATCCCCCTAGCTGGATATCTGGGCCAAACCAAAACTTGGGAAAGGCTAGTTAGCCACTTTTACTGGCCCCAGATGCACCAAAAGGTGAAGGAGTTTGTGAGCTCCTGTGTTACCTGTCAAGCCAGTGGCAAGACAGGTGGCCACCCAAAGGCCCCCCTGATACCACTGCCTGTGGTGGGGGTTCCCTTTGAAATGGTAGGTGTGGACATAGTGGGTCCACTTGAACCTCACACAGCCTCAGGGAACAAATTAATACTAGTGGTAGTGGATCATGCTACTAGATACCCTGAAACAATCCCATTTAGGACTACTACAGCTCCTGCAGTAGCCAAGGCCCTCATTAGTGTCTTCACCAGAGTAGGGTTTCCTAAGGAGGTGGTTTCAGACAGAGGTTCTAACTTTATGTCTGCTTACCTGAAACACATGTGGAAGGAATGTGGCGTGTGGTACAAGTTTACTACACCCTATCATCCACAAACAAATGGCCTTGTTGAGAGATTTAACAAGACATTGAAAAGCATGATTATGCGGCTTCCTGAGAAACTCAAAAAGAGATGGGATGTCCCCTTACCATGTCTGCTTTTCGCTTACAGAGAAGTGCCACAGAAGGGAGTAGGTTTCTCACCCTTTGAACTTCTGTTTGGCCATCCTGTGAGGGGACCACTTTGTCTTGTAAAGGAGGGCTGGGAGAGGCCTCTTCAAGAACCCAAACAAGATATTGTGGACTATGTGCTTGACCTAAGGTCCAGAATGGCTGAGTACATGGAAAAGGCATCCAAGAATTTTGAGGCCAGCCAGGAACTTCAGAAGCACTGGTATGACCAAAAAGCTGCACTGGCTGAATTTCAACCTGGGCAACAAGTGTGGGTTTTGGAGCCAGTGGGCCCTCCAAGATAGATGGAGTGGTCCTTACCCTATTCTAGAGAAAAAGAGTGAGGTCACCTACTTAGTTGACCTGGGCACAAGCAGGATACCCAAAAGGGTTGTGAACCGCGTCAAGCTCTACAATGACGGCTGACATCACCATGCTGATGGCGACTGATGAGGAACAGGAAGCAGAGAGTGAACCTCTCCCTGATCTCCTCTCTTACAGCCCAAAAGATGGGTCAGTAGATGGAGTTGTCTTTTCAGACACCCTCTCTGCCCAACAGCAGACTGGCTGCAAACAAGTCTTACAACAGTATGCTGGGCTCTTTTCCCTGGCCCCTGGTCTGACCAATTGGTGTACCCACGATGTGGACACTGGTGACAGTGCACCTGTCTAAAACAAGATCTATCGACAGTCAGACCAAGTCAACAAAAGCATCAGAGCTGAAGTCAGCAAGATGCTGGAGTTAGTGGTTATTGAACCCTCTGAGAGCCCCTGGGCCAGCCCAGTGGTTCTAGTCCCCAAACCTCCTCCACAGGGTGGAAAGAGAGAAATGAGGTTCTGTGTGGACTATAGAGGGCTCAACTCTGTCACCAAGACAGATGCTCACCCCATTCCAAGAGCAGTTGAGTTGATAGACAAATTAGGGGCAGCCAAATTTCTCAGTACCTTTGACTTAACTGCAGGGTACTGGCAGATTGGAATGGCCCCAGGAGCAAAAGAGAAAACAGCATTCACCACACCTGATGGGCACTATCAGTTCACTGTTATGCCCTTTGGTCTAAAGAATGCCCCTGCCACCTTCTGGAGGTTGGCGAATTAGGTCCTTGCTGGGTTGGAGTCCTTTAGTGCAGCTAATCTTGATGATATTGCTGTCTTTAGTTCCACCTGGCAGGATCACCTGATCCACCTTGGGAAGCTTTTAAAAGCCCTGCAAACTGCAGGCTTAACTATCAAGGCATCCAAATGCCAGATAGGGCAGAGCGCAGTGGTGCACTTGGGCCACCTTGTTGGTGGAGGCCAGGTACAGCCCTTACAGCCCAAGATCCAGGCCATCCTGGACTGGGCAGTTCCTACAACCCAGACCCAAGTCAGGGCATGCCTTGGCTTGACTGGGTACTACAGGAGGTTTGTGAAGGGATATGGGTCCATTGTGACTCCCCTCACAGAACTCACCTCCAAGAAAATGCCCAAGAAGGTTAACTGGACAATTAGTTGCCAAAAGGCTTTTGACACCCTGAAAGAAGCAATGTGGTCAGCACCAATTCTAAAAGCTCCAGATTATGCCAAGCAGTTCATAGTGCAGACTGATGCCTCTGAGCTAGGGATAGGAGTGGTCCTATCCCAGACCAATGATGAAGGCCAAGACCAACCTGTTGCTTTTATAAGCAGAAGGCTTCTCCCCAGGGAGCAGCGTTGGAGTGACATTGAGAGGGAGGACTTTTCTGTGGTTTTGTCCCTGAAGAAGTTGAGGCTATACTTGTTTGGTAATTACTTCCTGGTTCAAACTGACCACAGAACTCTCAGATGGCTAATGCAAATGAAAGGAGAAAATCCTAAACTGTTGAGGTGGACCATCTCCCTACAGGGAATGGACTTTGAAGTGGAACACAGACCTGGGACTGCCCATGCCAATGCAGATGGACTTTCCAGGTTCTTCCACTTAGACAATGAAGACTCTCTAGGGCAAGGTTCGTCTCATCATCTTTCGTTTGGGGGGTGGGGGGGTTGTGTGAGAAAGTGCCCTCTTTCTTGCATGGTATGCCCCCACTTTTTGCTGACTTGCTGATGTACTTTAACTGAGTGTGCCCTGGGCTCCTGCCAATCAGGTACCCAGGGCCTGTGTTCCTTCCCTAAAACGGCATTGAAGCCTAAACCCAATTGGCATCGCTGGCCACATGTCAGTCCCTGGTAAATGGTACCATAGGTACCCAGGGCACTGTGACCAGAGAAGGTCCCTAAGGGCTGCAGCACTTATTGTGCCACCCTTAGAGGCCCTGTACCCTGACACACACACACACTGCCTTTTCAGGCTGAGTGTCTGGGTGCAGAACAAAACAAAGAGACAATATGGCACACATCCCTGTGTGCCATGCCCACAAACCACTGCCCTGGCATACATCAGTCACCCCTCTAGCTTGGTGCCCTATGCCAGTGGTGAGGGTACAGGTGCATGAGCCCTGTACCCCTACAGTACCCAGGTCCATTCCTGGGCCCTGTAAGTGTAGTGCTGCCATTAAGAGTATATGGTGCTGGGTGGTTGTCATTACGAACTCCACAGCACCATAATGGCTACACTGAAGACTGGTAAGTTTGGTATCAAACTTCTCAGCACATTAAACCCACACTGATGCCAGTGTGGGATTTAATGTAAAATGCACCACAGAGGGCATCTTAGAGATGCCCCCTGAAAAACGACCAACTACCAGTGACCTGACTGAGTGGCTGCGCAGGCTGCCACCACCAGACTTGTTTCTGGACCCCTGGGTCGAGAGCCTGCTGCTCTCTGGGGCCTGAAACAATGCACATCATGGGACGAGGTGCCAAGCCTCCTCGCCCAGGAAAGGCAGGGTTCACGAAGGAGAAGCTTCAAAGGCATGCCGCCTTTGTGAGCCTCTCCAGACCATTTGCTGCTTTCAGCAACTGGTCCCCACTGGTTCTACCCCCCACTTTGGGCAGGAGAACCAGCGGGAAAAACAAGTAAGAAAGAGAGGTGTGCCCACCTCTGCCAACTCCACCCCTAAGATGGGGGAGGCGAGGTGAAGCACAACCTCGAGTCCCCGCCATCTTGAGGATGGGGGGACCCAGCCAACCAGGGACAGGCTCCTGCCCCCCTCCCACTGGAGGGGGGCAGGAGCCTGTCGTATGTCGTTGTGGTCCGAAAGTCTTTGCTGCGAAGTTCCCCGCATTCCGACGGCTACGAAGGACTGCTGCCCTGACTGTCCCCCTGTCTTGGAGCCTTTGATGACTTGTAAAGCGAGACGATAGACGGGTCTTCTGGCGACGTCATCGATATTTCAGTTAAGTATGAGTGGAGCGTCTCCCAGTCCTTAGTTTGTTTTGGTATCCTTCGAGATCGCTTTGATTTGGTACCTGCAGGCCCCAAAGCCAAGGGACTCGTGTATTCATGAGGCTATCGTTTTGATATTCCCTTGAAGTTTGAAGCTAGACTAGTGAGCGAAGATGCCTGGTCTTAGCAGACTTGGAAAGATATTTTGTTATGGTTGTAATAGGGATTCCCGATTGGAGGACTCGTGTCCGGTGCCTCCGATTGGAACTCCGACCTATGAGCTCTATTTAAAACACGGCATGGGCCCCATCACGTATAATGATGTATGGATTAGGTATACTAGGAAGGATGGTGTCCTAAAGTGGCCCCAATATGGTAGTTACGACACAGAAATTTTAGATAATTTGGAAGTCAGACTCTTCAAAAAGAAAGCCCGGCCGGCAATGTTTGACTCTTTCCGCCTTTGGCGAAAGGAAGCCAAACAAAAGTAAATTAAGTTAGCGAAACGAAATAAGCGTGCACGAGGTATGTCGATGGTGCAGGCTGCTATACAGTTTAAGGATAATGAGGAAGAGCAAGAAAGCGAACAGATGTTTAGGCAACGTAAATTAGCGGTAGACAAATGTTATCCAGCTTTGCCGCCTCAACAGCAAGAAGAAAAGAAAGATCTTGCGAAAGATCCTTTAATGTCGCATCTATTAAGTTCACCACCCCCTTATGCTCAGAGTGCTACCGCACCTCCGCCACTTGTAGTTGCGCAACCCCCGGTTGTTTTACCTCCAGTGGTTCCTCAACAGCCAGCTCTCCCTCTACTGGCTACTACTGCCTCGGCGCAGCCTTCTCAAGGGCCGCCGTCTTTGCTACCTCCTTCGTCTGCTACTCCTATACCTGTGTTGTCTGTTCCCTCTGTCACTGTTCCGACTTCGGTTCCTTCTCATTCTGCTTTGTCTCCTGTTCTTTTGTCACCTTCTCCTTCTGCTCGACGGAGGATGACTGATGTGGTTGCTAGTCTTTTTACTCCTCTAATGGGTTCATTGGGTATGTCTCCTGTTGTAGAGCGTAAGCAATTGCGTAGTCAATTGCCTGGTCCTGGTGAACGGACAGTGTTAGATCACTTGGCGCGTAAATGGGTTACCTTTCCTTCGCACTATGATCTTGAGGGTGTTATGGATGTTTTCCATCAATGGGAAGCACCGAAACAGAGATTCGTATTTGATGTGATGTGTTCTTTCCTTCGTGAACAGTTGGAAGATAGCGAGGTAGGGCAGACTCCGCCTGAGTTGTTCCGTGTGCGGTCCGAGTTTGCGAAAGGAACTATAGTGGGTCTTGATGTTGAAAGAGCAGTCGCGACATTGTTGTCGTTTAGGAGTGAGTTTCCTTCTAGGTCATTATTTGAGCCTGATTCTTCAGTTAGGAGAAAGGTACGTCAATACCCGATGCGTGAGGTTCCTCCCGTTTGGAGACCTGGTGATGCGAATGCTAATCCACCTGTTCTGGCACATTTCCAGCGCGTTTGGGTACATGTTCCATGGAAACGTGCCGAAGTCCTAGCTCTAAAGCAGACTCTGCCTGATCCACGTAAAATTCCTGCGGGGTTTTATAAGGAGCTATCTCACACTGCGGGTTCATGTATTATGAATTTGGCTGATATAGATATGTTATTTGGGAATGTTGTTCCACAGCCTATATGGAGTAAGATTCGTCATACGGATCATGCGCAGGAATTAGGTGATACATGGAATAACCTTAGAACTGCAGATGAAAGACAAATAGGTGGTGCTAAACCCGAGAATGTGATTGCTGATCTCCCTGGTAGAATTATTGAGTATATGAAGACTTTGATGCCTGCTATGCGTGTCAATTGTGACAAGTTGTCTGCATGCAAGCAGAAGAAAGACAAAACTGTGTCCGACTTTTTCACTCGATTTGAAGAGACATTTGCAGACCGCAGTGGTCAAGACATGAGTACAGAAGGTGGTCAAAGGTTGTTCGTTGACAAGTTTGTGCATAATTTGCTTCCCGAGTTGTGCAATAGGTTGAAGGATTCTGAAAGTGCCTGGGCTGTTTCTTCGTCAGCACAGATATTGGCTACTGCCCAGTACTATGAGAATAGAAATAAGGATGAGATAGAGAAAGCGGATAAAAAGACTAAAGAACTGAAGACTAAGGTTCTTTTGCAGCAAGCATACCCGCCTCGCAACACCCAGCGTGATTATCAGCAACCCCAACAATATCAGAGAAACTCGCAAAGGTTCGAGTCTTCTCAACAGCGTTTTTCTGTAGGTCCTAATCAGTGTGCGTATTGCAAAGAAGAGGGTCACTTCAAGAATAGTTGCCCGACTTTATTACAGCGCACGAATGGTGTTTCTGGTATGAGAGGTCGAGGTGTTCAACAAGCTCCGCGAGGTCGAGGACGTGGTATGTCTCAGATTGCGCGTTCCTTGCCTCCGCAGAATTCGATGAATTGTTTTGATCAACAGAATGGTGCGTATGGTAGGACGGCTCAGTACTATGCGGATGATTATTACGTTGAAGGTGAGAATATGGAAGGGAACGATTGCTAGGACAGCCACAGACAAAGAGAGGGAGTCGTTTCAGTTCCAGTAGATCAGAGTGGACCTTATGTTGAAGTGATTGCATCAGGTGTGTCAGAGCCTTTTCTGTTGGATACTGGTGCTGCGAAGAGTTCTATCATGCCCTCTAAACTCCCTGGTGCACCTTTGTCTAGCTCAACGAATGTTTCAGTAGGTTTTTCTGGCGCCCCGGTTAGAAATCCGATTTCTAGTCCTTTGTCTCTTTCTGTCGGACCTTGTGAATTCGAAGCACCCCTCATTCTGACGACAGGTTGTGGTGAGAACTTGTTGGGATTGGACTTGTTGAAGAGATTGTATGCGACGCTTTATTGTTCTCCTTCAGGAGTACAGCTTACATTGGGAAAGAGAGTGATCTCTCCGATGTATTTGGCTAAAGACCAACTTCCAGCTGAATTGTCTTCTCTTCCTGATTCTCTTTGGGCTACTGGTCCTAATGATGTGGGTCTTTTGGAGATTCCGCCATATGTTGTGACATTGAAGGCGAATGCTAGATAGCCACGCATTCCACAGTATCGTATCTCAAGTGATGGTGAAAGAGCACTCTTGGCGATCATCTCTGATCTGATTGAGAAAGGTGTGATTGAGGAAACGAGAGGTAATGTGTGCAATAGTCCGGTGTTGCCTGTTCTGAAAAGAAACGATTCTTCACAACCTCCTGTATATAGGTTTGTGATCGATCTTCGCGAGGTGAATAAGATCGTTGTTCCACAATTCCCTGTTGTGCCTGATATCACCGCTTTACTGACTTTGATTCCGGCCACAGCCACGTGGTTTTCGGTGATCGATCTGAAGAATGCTTTCTTCAGCATCCCAATTGCCGTGGCTTCTCTTTAGGAGGCCGAAGTTTCCGGTTTAAACGCACTCCTCAAGGCTATTGTGAGAGTCCATCGATCTATAGTCAAGCCTTGAAGACGCAACTTGATTTGTTGGTTTTACCTGATGGTGCTGCCCTTCAGTATGTTGATGATCTATTAGTTGCTGCTGACAATGAAGAGACTTGTAGAGAGGCTACTCTGTCATTGTTACGTCACTTGTCTGATTTCCGTCATAAGGTTTCTCTTTCAAAGTTGCAGTATTGCCGACAAGAAGTTACCTACTTAGGTCACCTTTTATCGAAGGAGGGAAGAAGATTGACCCCAGAAAGAATTCAAGCGATTGCGAAAATGAGTGTGCCTACGACACAGAGAGAAGTGCATGCATTTCTAGGTATTACATCGTACTGTAGACAGTGGATTGCTAATTTTTTGTTGCTTGCAAAACCTTTGATAGCTCTTACTGTTAAGGATACTCCGAATCCTATTCCTTGGACTGACGAATGTCAGAAGAGTTTTTCAGAATTGCGTGATGCGCTGTGTTCGGCTCCTGTGTTGGGTACTCCTGATTACAGTAAACCCTTCACATTGTATGTCCACGAGAGAGAGGGATGTGCATTGTCAGTTTTGACTCAACGGTTTGGCGATAAGCAACGTCCATGTGCTTATTTTTCGTCGACTTTGGATCCGGTAGCTAGAGCGTTGCCGAGTTGTTTGAGAGCTACAAACAACTGTTTCAATCCGACAGTCTGCCGGTTTGGTGATGGACAATACACTGATTGTGATGGTTCCACATGCAGTGGATACCTTGTTGAACCGTACCAAGACACAGCACTTAACTAGTGCTCGGTTGTCAGGTTACGAATTGACCTTGTTAGCAAGTCATGTACATATAAAGAGATGCAACACGTTGAACCCAGCCACGTTGTTGCCGATCTCAACTGAGACAGATGATACCGAACAGCATGATTGTTTTCTTAGGACTGAGGAAGAAACGAAAGGGAGGATAGACCTTAGGGACACTCCTCTTGCGGAATGTGATGGTACTTTATGGGTTGATGGTTCGTGCTTCAAGCTTCCGAATGGTGATACGACTGCGGCATATGCGGTTACGACTTTGCATGTGATTGTTGAAGCTGCTCGTATCCCACATAATTCAGCACAAGCGGCAGAGTTGATTGCATTGACAAGAGCGTGTGTGTTGTCGAAAGGGAAAAGAGTGACTGTGTACACTGACAGCCAGTATGCGTTCAGTGTTGCTCTTAGCTTTGGACGATTGTGGAGAGAACGTGGGTTTCTGACTTCGCATGGGACCAAGATCCAACATGGTCAATTGGTGAATGAACTTCTTGAATCTCTTACTCTGCCGTTGCAAGTTGCGATCGTGAAATGCAGTGCGCATAAGAAAGACACGGATGATGTTGGTCGTGGTAATGCGTTTGCAGATGAAGTCGCGAAAAAGACTGCGAGAGATGTGATGAGTCGAATGTATGTTGCGGGTTCGGCAAGATGGCTTCCAGATAGAAGTATGTGTGAAGATACGATTGAGAGTGTGAAATCCATCCAAGCTGAAGCTACAGAGAAAGAATTGAATGAATGGAGAGAAAGCAAGGGTAAATTGGACTCGAATGGTTGTTGGGTTGAGTTGTCAGAGCATCAGCGATGGTTGTTGCCTGATGTGTATGTACTTCCAGTGGTTACGATGGCACACGGAATGGCCCATATCAGCGTGAAAGGAATTTGTAAGTTGTTGGCCCCAGTATGGCAAAATGCTGGAATTCCTAAGTGTGCAGAGAATTTGGTCAAGAACTGTATGGTTTGTTTGATGTACAATCCTGGTAAGGGAACTCCAACTCCAGCTGGTCATTTTGCACCTCCCACGTATCCGTTTGAGGCTTTGCAGCTAGATTTCATCCACATGGAGAGGTGCAACAACCTGAAGTATGTCTTAGTGGTTGTTTGCTCTTTTTCTAGATGGGTGGAAGCCTACCCTTTGAAGGACAATACTGCCTTGTCCACAGCTAAAGCCCTTATTAAGGAATTTTTCCCTAGGTATGGGTTGCCGAGAATTGTCTGGAGTGACAATGGGAGCGAATTTGTGGGTCAAGTGATAAAGAGAGTGTGTGATGGGTTAGGAATCCGGCAGAAGTTCCACGCTGCCAATCATTCCCAGTCAGCTGGTCTAGTTTAGTGCTACAATGGCACGTTAAAATTGAAATTGGCCAAAATTCAAGCGAGCTCTGGTCTACAATGGCCTGATGCTTTGCCGTTAGCCCTTCTGTCCACAAGAATGACTGTGCATTCGCGAATGGGTCTGAGTCTTTATGAGGTTGTGTTTGGTCGCCCAGCAAATATTTGAGGAGTGCCGCGGCCGACAAAATTTAGTGAGATAGAACACCCTGTATTGCTTGATTACCTGTACGAATTGACGGCTAAATTGCGTGTTCTGCATCAACAGGTTCATGATACTTTGCCACAGGTTTCTGAAGATCCAGGGCACACCATTGAACCTGGCGGGTGGGTGCTCGTGAAGAATTTTCAGCGAACCAAGAACGAGCAGCCCCGCTGGACAGGACCGTACCTAGTGTTATTGTCCACCCGTTCTGCGGTACGAGTGCATAGTAAAAAGAACTGGATTCACGGCGTACATTGTAAGAGGGCCCCTTTGCCTCTGCCGTATGACCGGTGGGTCCAAAAAGGACTTCCTGATTCTGAGACTGAGACCGTGCCTCGTTTTCTGCCTTTCAGCGATGCCCGTTTGATTGGAACAAACACTGAGCCAGAAAGCGATAATCTTCTTCAAGAAGCTGTGCCTCCATCAAACCGTTTGAACACTGTTAAACCTGAGCTACTTTTCCGAGAACAGACATTGCCTGGCAAAGAGCGTTATAATTTGCGACCAAGAGTCGCGGGACAAATAACAAATTAAGTTCCTTCTTTGCTATTTTTTTAAGGTTAGCTCCCCTCCGAGAAACTATTTTGATTTTTGTTTTTCGAACCACCATCCGGGTTCAGCTGTAGGGTCGCGGTGCCAAGTCCTTGGAGTGCAAGCCGAAGACGTTAGGTTGACGGTTCTGGTTGGTCTAAGGGCGTTCCCTGGACCAACAGGCGCATTCCTTAGCACGGAACACCCATCCGCCGCGCGCAGCACGGTTAGAGGATGGAGTTTTTCGGGATGGAGTGACCTACTAAAAGAATGAGTTTCGAGAACGAAATGTGTATAATAATGAGTAGAAAACTTTTTTTAATATTATGTCTGTTTATACTGTTTAGTTTAATGATGTTTTTAATTGGATATGTGACATTCTCTATTCAAGTGACATTCATGCCCACTGCACAACCCATGCCTCCTCCTACTGTTTCTTCGCATTCTTTTCACCCCCTGCCCGAACATGAGTCCATTAGGAGAATGGAATTCGCTAATAATTCCTTTGTTCAGCTTCTGCACCAACACCAGCTAGTAGTGAACACAACTAATTGTTGGGTGTGTGGCCTTATGCCCCATACTACCGATAAAGGTATTCCTTACCTGGTCCTGCCATTTAGCTACAATGGTTCTGTGTGGGCATACAGAACAATGTTCATTTATGCCCGTGAAGTCAACCCCCTACGTTCTGTGAAGGATAATCCGAAGAATAGTGCTCTGGTCAAGGGAATAGTCAACATGATTAGAGGAATAGGTTCTTATGAGACTATCCCGAGAGATGAGACGCTAGCATATATTGGATGGAACGTTACTGGATATGGAACTAGTCTGAGTGGGAACCAGCGAGCGAAGAGATCCTCCCCGATTTGGATAGTACCCCATCAGGGTCACTACTGTCTGCAAGGTAATGGCAAGAATCCTAGAGCACAGTTAGGGAAGAGTGTTTGCATTGAGACATATGTTTTTGCATCCGAGACTTCCCCACCGTTTCTAGCAGCTAAGGGTACCTACTTCATTTGCCATGACAGAGCGTATACATGGTTGCCCCCTGATTTCTCGGGCACATGTTTTGTCTCGTTCTTGTTACCCCCTACATTTACAGCTGCGGCAGATTACCACAAGATGAGAGTCGTTAGAGGTGTCTTCAGAAAGGAAGATACCGCAGGACAAGAATTGGGAGATTTCTCGAAGGGTTTTCTGCCGTTTTGGGGGCCTATGGTTAACAGAAGGAACATACGGCAATTGACGAGAGTAGTTGAATCCACCATAGTCGAGACTGCCGGCGCCCTTAGTAACTTGACTGCTGAGCTCCAGTCGGATCGCCTTATGACTCTTCAGAACAGAGTTGCGTTAGATGTCATACTTGCAGATAGAGGAGGGGTCTGTAAATTGATCCAATCAAGCTGTTGTGTTTTCATTCCAGACAACGCTCCGACAGTTTTCCAAGCCATCTCCAAGCTACATAAGCTCTCCGAGTCCGTACATGTGGACGAAGGAGATTGGTCGTTAATGGGATGGTTCTGGGGATTGTTATCCACCTGGGGATGGAAGATTCTGATGGTCATTGGGATGGTATTAGCTATCCTTTTCCTGTTCTGTCTTTGTATACAGTGTGCTCCTGCTATCTGTGGCCTTTTTGCTACCTCGTGTTCGAGGAGACCTGTCCAGAGAGAGTTACTAAGTACCAGGATGATGCTACAGCAACATCTCAATGATCTGATGAATATAGACCTGGACTCAGATTGACGTGAGTTTAGGTTATTGCCTATGTAAGGGCAAAAGGAGGGTCTGTGGTACCGTGAATTCTGAACCCATTCAATGAAGGTTGTCGTATCGTGATGATTTTGGTATCAGCGAACCGCGACTGACAAGTGCGGTATGCGTAAGCATTTTCTTCATGCTACACCGATGGATTCACTGTATATTTGACGATCTAGTCTGCACCCTTGGGTTTCATTTTGTGCATAACCGCCATTTTGTGGTTGCCCTCACATAGGTTATTGACTACAGGATGACTGTGGCCAAGAGAGCCTCTAAGGACGCGTACACCTTAGCTTGAGTCTGTGTTGACTCCTGTTTGACCTGAGTCAACTGACCCTGTTGCCCGAGGCTAAACTTGTTGAGCCAGTACCTTGTTAAGCAGCTGGTCAGATAGAGATCAAAGAGCAGGACATTATTGATTCCATGGCACACGCACACACCCCTCTATCTTTCTCCTCATCTGTTTCTGCTCCTTCCTTTTATGGCCTTATGGCCTAATTATTGATTTGGATTGAGGTCTTTTATGATGTGCCCGTCCGGCCTGTTCGAACAAGAATGCTGGATTTTTACCTTGTCATTGGCGATGGGTTGGATAACTGAAAGTGGGTTTGTCGTTATGTGATGCCTCTGTAAATATCATCCTATGATTGGTCAAATTTGTGAGTAATTGATGCTAGCCAGGAACGTGGTTTTTGGCATAAAAGACGATGCTCCGCTCTATTATGTTGAGCAGTCTCCTGAGAACATACACCGTGTTGTACTTCTAGGACCTCTGTTACTGGCTGCAGCTAATAAATGTGATCTTTGATGTCACCGAGAAGTATCCCGTGTCTCTGTACTCTAAGACAGGTGAACCCGAAGACTTCGGGCGTGTCCCCTGCGCCGCTGGGTTTAAATCCCGGTTCTTCAGGACGACGCCACTGACTTGGCCCCAGCCCTACAGGCCTGTCTACCCTCGAACCTGCTCCTGCAAAACCCCGGCGTGTCCAGTGGCCGGCAACCTCAAAAACCCCGGAGGACCTTCCTGCATTCACTTTCCAAGCTGCTTCTCTCGTGAACACCGGACGTGTTTGAACTGCAGCTTCTGGTGCCAGCCAGAAACCGCAAATCCAACACACTCTGCACCCGCCAAGCCCGGCCGGTGTTTGAGTGAACAAACACCACGAGGAGGTCCCCCGGCGCTCCTGAGCCAAGATCCGGCGACCCCTGACCTGCCTGAAGCCTCCAGACGACGCCTGCAGCCTCAATCCAGGAGCCCCCCCCTACCGTGACCCGAGCGGGTAAGAAAATCCGACGTCTAAAGGCACCCCTGCACCCGACGCCCCACGGCCTTGTGTACCCAACCCAGTGGTGCCTAACCATCCCTCTACATCCCAACTTACCCCTCGAAGTGGTGGTCACTCCTGGAAGATCTTCGTCCCCGAGCCTGCCCTGCAGTGTTTCTTTGTTCTGGAGAATCTCCATTGAATTCAACAGGGTACCCAACCTCAAAACTGCACCCTGCACCCGGCTACCCTAGCGCCGCTGAGGGTGTCCATGTGGTGCTAACTTGGTCCCCAACGTGTCCTGAGCTTAACCCTAGGAGCTTTGCTCCCACAACCCTGTGGCCTGCTTGCCAGCAGCCACCAACCGGAGCCCCCCTATACTCCGTAGGATAACATTGGGCCTCAACACTCTGCACCCCGCTGCCCTAGTGCCGCTGGGGGTGAAACAACAGTGCATCACTGACCCTGGGAGACCCCTGAGTCTAACCCCAGAACGCTAACTCAAAAGACCGATTACTTACCTTGAAACCGATAACTCATTTTTCCTCATAGGATAACATTGACACTTTTTCTCTCAAAAAGTTTCTAAGTGTCGACTTTTGAAATACAATATTATTCCTTAAAAATCATACCTTTAACCAAAACGCATTTACTCACCTGTTTTCAGGAAATGTCCCAGGGCTGAATCTAGGATCCAGTCCTGTGGTTAGAAAAGTAATCTGAAAAGTAATTAACTGCATTCTACTTAAAAAGCACATTCAATTGAATGTACTATTCCTGCAATGTGTTGCAATCTGCTTTCTTAAACCTGTTATCAAAACCAGTACCACTTATACTGCAATTCTGAACTGTGTTCAAACAAGTCAATTACTTCTGCAAAGTATTTATATGCTTACCTGTACCAGGCTTGCTTGGTTCTAGAAATAAAACAACAGTATATTTGTTTATACAAAACAATTGGCCTAGTGTTCAGTTGTTGAGTGTGTGAAACCATTTGCTGACTGAGTGTGTACATCAAATGCTTTACACTGCCCTCTGAAACTGCTTTTCTGCTCGACCAAACTACCACTTTAGAGAGTAAGGTTCTATCTAACTTTAACCTCTGCCACACCTCTGGAGACTCTTGGACTCTATACACACTGTACCTCACTTTGGTGCAGTATATATAGAGCCAGTTTCTTACTCACCCTACTTCTACAGCCCGCTCATTCTGTACCATTCCTCATTTTCTTTCTCTGGAATACCCCCCAGTCAAACCTGCCCCACCACTTTACTTTACTTTCATATTTCCTGTTGTACCCTACCCAAAGAACATCTGTGCGCACCCTTTTTAAACAATACATTAGCCACAAAATAGTGTTAACCATGCAAGAAGGCAAATAACACTCAGTGAGTGCAGTTAGGCTTTACTTAAAGTTTTGGTTGAGTTTGCGGTCATGGTTTTAGCCAATTTTCTGGGTCCAGAGTTTGGCAATTCGCCAATCCAGATGTCATGGAGAAACTTCTTCTGTACCTCTGGTGCCTGGGGTCATCGCGTGGAGCTCGGTCCAGTACTGCCCTGCCTTCTTTGTGTTGAGGCAAATTGCTTCGGGAAGCCCAAAGTTTAACTAAGGTTTAAGGCAAAATAGCAAGCAACACAGCAGAATAATGTCAAAGCAATTGTCTTTCGAATTGACCAGCGCTCTCGCTAGAAAAAGGTCAGATGGAACATAAAGCTAAAATACATAACAATTACACCAGCATGTATATGCTTTTCTCATTGCAGGGCTATTGAACCTAATCAGTTGACAGAAACGTGTCACTTTCAGCAAAAATGCATTTAATGAGCAGGTGGAAGGAACTTGTCCCCGAGGAAGCGCAAGATGTCCTCGATGATAATATATTATAGCCTTATAGCCCGCCGTAGCGGGCTATACCGGCTGTTAATGGCCCGCTGCAGCGTTAAAGGCCCGAGCTGAAGGCGAGGGACTTTAACAACAGCAGCGGGCCATTAACAGCGGTATAGCCCTGCTACGAAGGGCTATAAGGCTATTAGAACATTCTGCCACTAGAGGGCAGAATGTTCTACCAAAACAAAGCCCTTCAGGGAGCGCGAGGGGATTGAAATCCCCTCAGGCTCCCTGAAGTCTTTGTTCACAGCCAGAGCTGTGAACAAAGACGCATTGGAATGTTGGTGCTCCGGGCTTATACCAGCCATTATTAGCCCGGAGCGCTCCATTGTCTTCAATGGAGCTGCCAACGTTCCAATGTTCTAATCATGAATACAATACTGAGCTCATTATTTTTCCTAAAATTACGCTTCCCGATGGCAGGTTGAAAACAAGGTTACAATTCTCAGAAATGTTCAGTTGTACAACCTCAAACAACATGGCTCCTGGGCCTGCTTGAACCATGAACATTAACAAGCATACTCAAAGCTACTGGATGTTTCAAACTAATGTTATTATGAAATACCAATACAATTTTAGTCACATATATAAAAACAACAATATTGTAATGTCATAGGAATAAATGAGTAAAACACCATTAGGCATACATGATAACTTTTTTACATCTTGAAATTATGCCAAAACTATACAGCTACGTATGGTGCCAATGGGGATTGTATAGGTGGACTGCAAGAGTCTGTCAAGGCACTCACTCAACTCATAAACAAAGTAACCCAAGGTCTCTGAGATTGGGGACTATGCAAACTCTAATATTACTCATTGGGAAGGACCCGGCTATACATCGTAGGGATGCACAAGGCTCTGGACGGACTAAATACCTTTTGCAGCGCTTTTATGTTAGTTATTTATTTACATTTTTGTAACGCACGGCTTATCTGGAAAGGTGTTAGTGCTGTACACATAAACAACCGGAGAGCTACTCGGTACTCCTTGGAGCCTAAACGAAAACTGTCAGGAAAATATTAAGGGGTCTATTACGATGGCGGGCGGACTTTCGTTTCGGCAAATGGGACCGCCTGCTATGTGTGCGGCGGTCCCGCAAATCCAATTAGGATGAGCCCGCCACACTGGCGGGCGCATCCTGCATTTTTAACATTGCGGCGGGCTGTGCTTTCAGCAGCATCCGCCTCAATCTCAACAAGCATTGGCATAGCCAATAGGTCTCGCTTCTGGGACCTTATAAGTATTTAGTTATGCAGCACAATATCCTTGGTGCAACAACATCAACTGTTGCATGGGTAAACACTTATAAGGTCCTAAAAGCGAGACCTATTGGCTATGCCAATGCTTGTTTTAGTAACTTTTGATCTGTTTGAGTTACAATTTTTTAGTTAAAATCGTCAGAATATGCAGCAGATGATGTATTATGTGGCAAATATGGCAGAGCCATAATTATGTGACAAAGATTTGCAAACTAAGATATTTTGCAATTCATGTTTGAACTGCTGTTGTGGAAAAAGGGAGGAGAACGCAGATGACACAAAGTGCATGGCTCAGAGACAAATGGCTTGTGATTCCACTTTTAAGTGTATTTTGGACATTCTGTGATTGGAAACATATCCCAGTTTGTGAATGTATTTTAATGTCAATAAGTCGCATTAAACCTTAAATAATCACATGTATCCATTGGTTGATTTAAATAACATAATAAGTTGTAACTATTCAGTGAAATGCCAAACAAATACTAAAAAATGGGATGTTTTGCTCTTACTGGTAGCTCCTCTGACTCCGCCCACTGGGCCAATCCTCGGGCTAGTCCCGCCCTCTGATTCTCTGCCCTCCGTTCCCCTACTTTGTTTTTCCCAACTTTGACCACTGATTTTATCACCACTAAACAGTAAGTCAAATAAAAGCATAAGTAGAGTCAATACACATATGCACGCACTCAGATTTGTGTCAATCAATCAATCAAGGAAACATTTAAAAAATGCGACAAATCACCCATGAGGGTCTCAATGCACTGGAGATGCTGGCTGCTGCGTGGTAGTTTCCTTATTTGAACAACCAGGTCTTAAGTTCTTTCCTGAATTGCTGGAGAGATGGGGTGATCCTGAGGTACAAGGTTTGTGGCGTGTTGTTGGAGGAGGGAGTCTGTAAGGTGTATAAGAGAACATCTGAAGGGGAATTAATGGAGCATTGTTGCATCCAAACCTTTATGCTGGACAAAGGAGCAGACATCGGTCTACTAATGGTAGACTCGGTAGGAACAGAAAGGACTGCCTGGATGTGGAAATTCTCTGAAAAAACAGAGACAAGTAGAAAAGATGGTGGGGGATCAAAGGCAAGTAAAATATTGCGATAGCTGTGAAGCTGAAAGTAGATGCCAAACTCATTGTAGGCAGAGTTGTGTAGTGTATAAATGTATTTGGGAAACCCTTTGGCTAGACTGCTTATTTAACACTCAAAAACACTAGAACATAGTCTGTGGTGGTGTGAGGGAGGGGGCGGTAAGGGGGAGGGGTAGTGAGCTGAGCATCTGCTCCAGCGTTGATTTGTCATGTATGCACCCTCTGATGCAACCTGCAGATTTTAGGATCAATGCACTGCCAATGTTTTGCCGTACATGTGCCATGGAGTTCAGACATTATAATAATCCCAACCTCAGTTCTGAAACACAACCCCTGGGCACAGAACAATAAGGAGTCGGTGTTACCAATACTTTATTACATTATGGAGGGCGGCGGCTAGAGGGCCATGCACCTGCACGAGGCACTGTTGCGCTGTGCAAATCGTAGAATCGCGTGTGCAGGAAAGTAAATTTCCTTGTTTGAAGGGAAACAACACTCCTGGCGCTGACTTTCTCGCCTTCAGGCTGCGTCACATGCTGCACTTATACCTAATAGCTTGACATCCGAAAACGGCGCTCACCTGGCCTGTGTCTTTTTTCTCATAGAACCGGTGCAACCAGATGGTGCCGGGGCGCGGCTGGCTCCGAGCCATCACTCTTGAAGGGAAAACAGGAGCGCAGTGCGGACAGTGACGGATGGCGGGCATTACCCCGGAAGGAAGACGGCGCTCACCAGCCCCCAGCCTGATGGGGAGCCAAGGGGAGGGTGCAGCCGCTGGCTACACATGAAGCACGGTGACACGGTAACACGGAAACACACTAACACATCTCATGATGACCGAGAGACCGTGTTTGTAACCAGCGAGTCAGCCGCCGCGCTCTTAATTGACGATCCGGTGCTGCGCCCTAGTAATGGCATGATGTGAACATATTTACCACATCAGAAGGATAGAGCCACGTGAAACAAGCAATGGCCGCGCGGCCTTGAAAGTGACACGGACGCGCGGCCGCGAAAGTGAAAGGAAAATGAAGCTGACGAGGAGGGGTGGGAGAATGGAGGGGGTAGGGGAGGGGATTCACACGCTGTAAGGCTTAATGAGCCATTACAGAAAGCCAGATGGCAGCTGTGCACGTGCACGCTCGCGTGAACGCAAGCGCTAGGCCACCAAAAGCCTGTGGCAGCACTTTGAAAACCCACACACTAAATTTCTCGAAGAGCAGCGCATGCGCTGACTCAGCGACACCTAAAAGGCATTAGTGCATTTGCATGCAGAAAGTGGCAGGCACCCATCTGCCCCCCCCCCTTCCTCTTCCTGCTTGGTGGAGGGATGGCCAGCAGGTGGGTAAAAGGCAGCCACAGAGCAGCCGACGTGCCCAGCAGGCTGCTGTAGCCTGGGAGGCCCTGCAGAGTGCCATTCTGGCACCGCACCCCTTCCTTTTGTCAAAGGGGGGCCCAGTGCAGTGAGACTCAGACCTGGCAAATCCGCCTGAGCCAGGGCCTGGAGTGTGAGAGTGGAGAAGGACGCAGAGGGTGAGAGGACTGGCCTGCATCGAGAGACCTGCCACAGGGAGGAGCGGTGGACCAAGAGGATGGTTGGAGGCCCCAAGGTGCCAGTGGGTTCACATGCCCCTCAGGAGTTGCAGAGGTGGAGCGAACCGGCTGGAGGCCCAGGGTGCCCAATGGAACAGCAGACATCCTAGGTCAACCCATTGTGGAGCTGTTGGGGGGGCGATCCGAGCAGGGGGCTGCAGAAGCGAGCGGGGGAGGATTGTGCCCCCATTTGACTTGAGAGATGAAGTGCCCTCCCCCCCCACTTCATGGCACCGAGCTGCTGGAGCAGGACAGGGCACTGATTCCACATGCTGGTGCCGACCTTAAGAACAACACAAGGGAGGAGCATTGAGATCCACGGTGCCCGTGGCCCGAGCCCTACAAACAGGGAAGCAGAGATTGGAGGTCCCCGGGAGTGGAGCCCTGTGCAGAGATGGTGAAAGGATGGTCAACAGAGAACTCTAGACAAATACAAAACCAGTAACCTTCAGCCCGTCCAGAGAGGATGTATATTCAGCCAAAGCCATATTGAAGGCCATAAAGGAATAGAGGTCGGCTTTATAAAGTCACATTAATGGAGTGGGGACAGAGGTCTCCCTCCTATGCCATGACCTCCGGAAGGTAACTGACCACATGACAGAGGTGAAGGCACGGGTCTCCTTAGCAGAAAATTAACTGAGATCCCTCAGAGATGACCTCGTAAGACTACGTTCAGTGGCGCTATAATTGAGAGACGCACAGAGGGTGCTGAAGGCTGCTCCAGGTGGAACAATGTCCGGCTGGTAGGGGTCCCAGAAGGGCTGGAGAGTGATCAAACGGAACAGTATTTCACCCATTGGTTTCACTCCTGGATACTAGAGGGGCTCCTTTCTCCCTGCTTCATCATTGAAAGGGCACATCAATCCATGGTCACCTGGCCACCACCGGGAGCCCCCACTAGGTTGATTTTTCTACTCCTTATCACCTACGTTAACAGGGACGCTATTCTCGCAGAGGCCCTCCAACAACAAACTGTGCTGAGAGAATCTAACAGGATTTTTTTTTTTTGTTGAAACATTTTTTATTGTTTTCATAGCATCAACTCAGGACAAACCCGGCTACCTCCCCCGTCAAAGAAGGCATTTCACATACATTGTTACCAGCCAATATCCGGGATAATGAACTTCCAGCCCATGTGGGCCCCCCCCCTCCCTCCTCACCCCATGTCAGTGTGCCCCCTACCTTCCTCCTCGCTCCTGATGTGCCCCTTCCCTGCTATAAATCAGGCATGGGTGCTCAACCTCCTCTAGGGAACCATGGCATTCCCTCGTGCCTAGCCACACCCTTGCCTCCAGCGCTCGCTACTACTCCCCTTCTACTCCCCGTTCAACGCCTCCTCCTGCCTGCCAGAGGTGTCCCCCTCTCTCCCGGTGTCAGACATCAGCCCCTGAAGTTCCACCACCAGCGCCTCCCACGCTCGGGCTGTCGCCAGCGCCTTCTCGTCATCCCTCCGGAGAGCTAATTGCAACCGGAGCGTACCCTCTGCCCCCGCCCATCGCGCAAACGCCGCCCTCCACCGCAAGAAGCTAGGCCCCGCCCTGGACTTCCAGTGCATAGTCAGTTCCCTCTTGGCCATTATCAACCCTAAGTCGTAAAACTTGCTAGTGACCTTCGTCCGGCGGGTGTGTGGGAACCAAAGTAGTAAGCAGGCCCCCAAGTCCGGGTCAATAACGCGGTCCGTCACCTGATTCAGGCAATCCATAACCTCTGCCCAATAGTCACCCAACTGAACGCAGGACCAAAACATGTGACGAAAATCAGCACCCTCTCCCCCGCACCGCGGGCATTGAGAGTGCGCACCCCCAAAATATTGCAATATCTTAACCGGTGTCAAATACGCCCTGTGCAACGTAAAAAATTGAACCAACTGAAACCGGGCATTGCGCGTTCCCTTCCAGGCCCGCCGCACCAACGTGGTCCATGTAGTCTCGGGGATCGGCTTCTCAAGGTCCAATTCCCACTTGCCCCTCAAGGCGGCAAGGGGCAGCAGGCCTTCCGACGACAGTCTGCGGTAGAGACAAGTAATGGCCTTGGACGTCCCCGCCGCCATCACTACATATTGGCAACCTGCAGCGATCGGCGGCTCCGAGAGCCCCACATTCCAGTGCCTCTGAAGGCTCGCTACAAGGGCCGCGTGGAGTAAAAAGTCCCCATGTGGGAGCCCGTAGGAATCCTGCAACTCCTGGAAGGGCAGCAGCACCCCCTCCCTGAATAAGTCGCCCACCATCTGTACGCCCAGCTCCTCCCAAACGGCCAGCCCAGACCAATCGCCCCCATGCGGGAACGCCGTACACATTCCCAAAGGAATCTCCGGGGCATAGGGGCGAGTTATCGCCACCCTCCTCTGGCACCGGTTCCAGCACAGCCGGAGTGGACGCTCCTCCAAAGTAAGCAGGGCAAGGTCCAACCTCTGCTGTAAGACTATGAAGGCTAGCACATGCCGCGGAATCAACCTGCCCTGTGGGCCCTCCGGGCCTCTATACTCCCTGGCAACCGCCTGCGTAAGCCATTGGAGTTGGGCCGCCAGATAGTACCACTCGAAGTCCGGGACTGCCAGGCCCCCCTCTGCTCTCGGCCGCCGCAGAGTGGTCAAAGCCACCCGCCTTCTCCCTGAGCCCCAAATGAAGCCCGTGGACATTGCCCTGAGCCGTGCGAAGTACGACGCTGGTATTCATATAGGCAGGGTGCGAAAGAAGTAGAGGAGTCGTGGCAACGCCACCATCTTCAACAGCGCTACCCTCCCGGCACACGAAAGTGGGAGCGTACTCCAGAAACTCATGCTACCACGCAAGCCGCGAATGGCTCTGCCAATATTCCCCTCCAGCAAATCCGGCTGGGTGTGGTAGATACTAACCCCCAAATATCGCAGGCAGCCACCTTCCCAGCGGATCACTCCCAGCGACTGGGGGGCCCGGCCGCCCGGCACCAGCGGGAACAAGCATGTCTTGCCCCAGTTGACCCTGAGCCCGGACAGGCGCCCAAAGGCCTCCAACAAGGCAGTCGCCCCACGCAGTGCGCCATCGGCATCCGTCAAAAACATCAGCAGATCATCTGCATACAGGGAGATATAGTGGGCGTCCCCCCTCAATTGAACTCCTGCATAAGAACACCCCAGTCGGGCATGCGCCGCCAGTGGTTCAATGGCCAGGGCGAACAACAAGGGGGAGAGCGAGCAACCCTGCCTCGTCCCTCTCCGCACCGGGTAGGAGGCCGAAATGGTAGCCCCCGTCTTCACCCGGGCCGTGGCCTCGTTATAGAGCAAGGTGGTCCAGCGCACAAAGCCGTCCCCCAGACCAAAAGCCCGCAGCACTCGGTATAAATAGGGCCACTCTACACTATCAAAGGCCTTTTCTATATCAACCGACAGTGTGCAGGCCTCCGGATATATGTCCCGGTCCAGCTCCATCACCCGCAGCAAACGTCGAACCGACGTGGCCGTGCTACGCCGAGGGATAAAGCCCGCCTGGTCCGGGTGGATCAAGGCGGTCATATGAGTCAACAGGCGCGACGCCAAGATTTTACTCAAGATTTTGTAATCCACCGTCAACATGGAGAGCGGGCGGTACGCCGTGCGTGCGCCGGCCTCCCCTCCCGGCTTCAACAGGGGCACCACAATTGCCTCCCGAGCGGAGGCCGGTAAGCGCCCAAGTCGCCAAGCCTCCCCGTATAGGACTTGCAGCTGTGGCGCCAGCAGATCCGGGCAAGCCGCGTAGAACTCAATGGGCAAACCGTCCGCTCCCGGGGTCTTTCATCTGGCCATATGCTTAATCGCTGCGCGAATCTCGCCCAGGGATATAGCACCCCCGTGGTCCTTCTCGCTCTCCGTGTCCAGCCGGGGCAATCGAGCCGCCACCAGAAACTCGGCCAAGCCTTCAGGTTCCCCCTGCATGGTACTGTCATACAGCCCTGCATAATAACTGGCAAACTGCTTATTGATCCCCGTCTGAGAATAGACCGGGATCCCCCCAGCCTCGACCAAAGATAATATAGGGGTACCGCGGGCCGTCGGGGTCGCCAACCATGCCAGGAGAGATCCCACCTTATCCCGTTCTGCATGCGCCCGGGCAAGATAATCCTTATGATCAAAGCAGCGAAGCTTCTCCACACACACTGCCACACCCTCTCGCGCTTCCACAACCGCAGTCAACTCGCCCTCCCCAGCCTGATGCGCGCGCTCAGCCATCCGCAGTTGGGCCTCCGCCCCCGCCACCTCCTTCAGCAAAGTCTTCCGCACGCCAGCGGTGGACGATATACAAACTCCCCGAACCACCGCCTTAAACGCATCCCATTCCGTCGCCCGGGTCGACGCCGTTTCCGAGTTAGTCCTAAAATACTGCTCTATGCAACCGCTAACCTCAGCCCGGAAAACCGGGTCCTCCAGCAACAAGGGGTTTAAGCGCCACGTGGGTATCGCCTGCCGCTGTCTAGACCACTGCAGCACCCCCATACAAGGGTTATGATCCGAGATGGTTTTAGCCAAATATTCACTATGCCGCATCAGAGTCTGGACATCCGGGGAACACAATATACTATCCAATCGGACATACAACTCGTGGGGGACTGAGGTCTAACAGGATAATGCTTTTTTGGACCATAAACTGCAGGTGCAGCAACAAATACAGACCTACACAAAGGTGAGTGTTGGAAGTAAAATATATGCTGCTCTACCCAGCCTGACTACGGATCATCTACCAGGGACAGACACATTTTTTGATGCTCCAGAGGAAGCGATGGGTCACGGAGAAGCCACAGTTAACTAAAAAGATCAATGCAGAGGCACCCTCAAAACTGGAAACCTGGCGATCGGCCATGCCATCCAGGGCTAAATGCCATCAGAGACGGGCAAGGTCAGTGACTACGCCTCACAGATGAGGCAGGGAGAGGCACCGGAACTCTTCCCCATCAGGAAAGGAGGACAACACTCAGATGGACCCACGTTCATTCAGTGGGTGGACACATTCTCACGACCTTCATACCAGTCCCTGTCAGACACCGGTCCGGGGGGGTGACCAAGTCGATCAGCACGACCCTGAAGAACCTTGTGATTGAGGGGGGGGGGGGGGGGGGTTGGCCAGTAGGGGAGCCACAAGCAAAACTTTCAATTGAACAGACTAGCATAATGAGGGAGAAGGCCCCCGAGCAGATGTGTTGAGTAAACAAGAGTCGCCTGGGGATATCCCCTTCATAAATGTTGTTTTTCTTACTTATGTTGGGAAAAGTTATACTATGGGGTGACGGATACTTCCACTTTAGTAGTGTGGGTAGGGGGCATTTGTCCACGGGTTGCATTTACACCCCAACACATGGGCAGTTCTTTTAAGTTTACATTGTTGTTGTTGATGTTGTTTCACTTGATGTTTCACACCACCCTGCAAACACCCACCAGACTAGCAGATACCAGGGGCGGTAAGAGAGTCCTGGTCCTGGCTAAAACGGAAGCACTAACAGGCAGGGGGCACCTATCCCACTCCAAGGTAGGAAGACAGGTGCCGCACCAATAAGTGACCGCTACAGGAGTGACATCTTGTGCGAGGGAGAGAAACACCACTGAAGTCAGTGATACCATGCCCTGCCTAGGGACCAATAATACAGCCATCTCATGATCCTATCATGAACGGCCTCCTGAATAAAATTAAAAGAGGGATGATCACACAATACATCAAGAGACAATCTCTGGAGGTGGTGTTGCTCCAGAAGACCCACCCTACCAGAAACCAGTGCCCCTGCCTTAACAGACAATATACTGTATTGGTCTATGCAGGACATACCAGGGGATCGAGAGGGGTTGCAATCCTAGCCAAAAGAATCCCTAGTTCTACGTTGAGCAATCATACCATGCCCGATTGGGCAGATTTGTAGGTGTATTGGGAGTACAGTCCAGAAAACGTTATTGTTATTTAGCATCTATTCCCACTCCCCCCATGCTTCGTAACGAGGTGTTTGAGGCTTTGAGCCCAATCCTACTAGAGGCAGCCACAGATATACACATAGTGGTCTGGAACGTAAACACTGTAATGGATACCTCAATGAACAGATCCCGACTCAGAGGCAGAATCCATCACTGCTAGCACAGTTCGTGTTTGCAATGGGTCTCTTAGACTCTCCTGGTTAGATTACCTATTTGAGCCAATGATGGAGTGCTCAGGTGATATAGCACTAGAATACATGCCCAGAAGCATTTGGGACCATGCTCAATTTAAACTGGTAGTCAGGGCCACGGAGGCTACAAGGATGCTGAACAGCTGGGACCATCAGGACAGCGAGGTAACGTGTGAGCTCCCTATTGACTCTGAGCTTTAGTTCCAGGAGAACAAGGACTCAGTAAGCTCCCATGATGATGCTCCGGGAGGCCTTTAACATGGTCCTTCAAGACAGAGCCCAAAATATAGTTTCTCAGAAGAAACGACACAAAGAGCACGACCTATTAAAACTAGAACGCCACATTTGAAGCACCAAGACAGACTACACTGTGTTGAGGGATGGGGCGCAGCTGAAGTGCTTGGAGGCACCAAGAAGGAAATACCACAACCTGACTTATGACTAGTTACCCAACGAAAACGGTATGAGGCAGACGGTAAGGCTGGAGGGCTGCTGTGGCTGAGTAGACGGGGATTAGTAGCCAGATGAGTGGGAGAGTTGGAGACTCTAGAAGGTTCCCAGAATATGACGGATGAGGGCACAGCAGAGGACTTTGCACATTACTACCAAGATCTTGATAGGCGGCGGGCCCTGATCTTCGGGGCATGAGGCCTTACTGGGGAAGCTGCCCCTCCCACAGCTTTCATTGGAGGATATGAGAACTTCAGATCAGGACCTCTCCTTGGACGAATTAAAAGAGGCACTGGGTCTGATGCAGTCAGGGAAGACACTGGGGCCCAACAGCATCCCGGTGGGTTTCTATAAAAAAAACTTCAATATTGGACCCCCACATTCTTTCCATGTTCACGGAGGCCAAGGAGAGGGGGGAGCTCTCCCCAGACCTACGCACAGCAACGACAGAGGTGTTGCCCAAACCTGGTAAGCCTGGTACCAGCTGCTCTTCATATTGGCCGATCTCCCTTTTGAACACAGAGATAAAGATCATGGCTAAAGCACTTGTGGTCTGACAAGCAAAAGTTATCCGAAAGATAGTTCACCGTGATCAGACAGGGCTTATACCTCAAAGGGCCACACAACAGAATCTCCGCCATCTCCACTGTTGGCTGGATTATCAAAGGGACAAGCAATTACCTCTGACACTTGTATCCCTGGATGTGTAAAAGGTGTTTGTTTCCGTACGGTGGGATTATCCCCTTTGGGGCTTGGGCAGGATGGGAACTGGCCTGACTTTCTGCTGCTGAGTGTGACTTTTTTACCAAGAGCCGGTAGCAAGGGTCAAGGTGAACTGCTCTTCTCTGAGGAGTTTGGACTGGAGAGAGGAACACACCAGGGGTGTCTGGAGCCTCTGGTTTGCTGGCTGAGTATCAGAGGAGATGGAATAGGTTTTCCGGAAGTCACTGGTGAACGTTTCCCAGTACGTGGGCAATATATTACTGTACTTTTCTGACCAAGTAGTTTCGATCCCAAAGGTCCTTTCGGTGTTTCTTAATTTTGAGAAGTATGCGGGATACAAAATCAACTGGGATGAATCAGTACTATACCAAATGGGTGCTTGGCCCCTGGAGATATTGATCCCACCTCAGATGATGACTACCAGAGAGGATTTCCGCAATTTGGAGTTGGAAATAAGGCCTTCTAAATAGACGTTCTTCGAGGGGAACATGGAAGCAGTCTATCAGACCTTTCAGCAGGATGTTAGCTGGTGGATGCAATTGCCTCTCTCAATCAAGGTAAGAGTGGCCCTTTTTAAAATGATTACCCTGCCAAAATTCCTGTATGTTTTACTAAACAACCCATGGCCGATATCCAAAGAATGGTTTACTAATTTGACAGTATGCTTCAGACCCGGCTTTGGGACCGGGGGCCTCCATGCAATACCCTCTGAGTCCGAACCCTGCAGAGAAACATATATGATGGGGGCATCTCATTTCCAGATCTTACTGTATACTGCTGGGCATCCCAACTCCAGGCAGCCAATTAGTGGTTCTTCACACCCGATCTGACCTGGTGGTGTTATTGGCGAGGCCAGTCATGGAGAATAAGTCCCATGAGAACTATATAAATGACAAAAGATTCCGTTCACACATGCTTGTTCCCACAAAATATACCCTGGAGGCCAGAGGCAAAGCCGTCGCCTATGGAGGTTGTAGAAATAAACTCTCCCAGATGACCCCGCTCTCACTGATGATCCCTCCCCGAGGACTGTCAAGAACGATCCCTTGGACTTGATAGAGATCTCAATGCTTAGTTACCTGGGATGGAAGGGGGGATGACACCCATCCGGATCTACAGGCAGAGTACGACCTGTATGACACACAAATATTCGATACATTCAAATACACCATGCCCTTAAAGCTGGGGACATGCCCTGGGACATGATGGAGGAGAGCAACCTCCTAGAAAGTAGGATACTCCGGGATGAAATGCCATCAAAATCCATTTCATCAATATATCGCACCCTTCTCAACAATGGGCCAGATAACCTCCGTTCACTAAGATCTAAGTGGGAAACAGACCTGGGCCCCATGGAGAATTTTGACTGGGAAGCAGCACTGATGCACCCCTGGGAGGTGCCAATAAAAGCAAGCTTGAGGCTCATACAGCTTAAGGTCCTTCACGGGGTATATTACACAAGATTGAGATTGTTCACAACAGGAAGGGCACAACCCCACAACTGTCTACAATGTGGAGAGGACTAATGCACCTTTATACATATTATTTGGTCATGTCCACACATACAGATGTACTGGCGTACTGGAGGGAAGTTGTTGCAGAGCTAGCTGATGTTTTGGAAGCTAATATCTCATCCACGCCAGAGTTCTTAATTCTGGGAATACCGGGCGACGTAGACCTCCCCAAGAGGAAACTCATACACTGCACCCTGGGTTTCTGCATAGCGAAAAGGGACTTAGCCAGTAAATGGGGAAGCCTTAGTCCCTCCCACAAAAAGCCAGTGGGGGGGCCTGCATAATGCGCTGCATGGAGGCAGAGATGGTGGTTTCCGTTTATGAGGTGAGGGGTTGCCCGAAGGAAATTTCAGAAAGTGTGGGTACAGTGGCGAGCCTACCATATTCTGGACTGGGAGACCACAGCTTCTTGGGCAGTCCCACCAGGAGATGAGTGGAGCGGGATAGCCGGGGCCCATGGGAGGCTGGGGTCAAGCTTGGACACCAAGGAACAGGAGGGGGAGACTGGGGAGCAGATTTGGCATCCTGACCTCACTGCTTCTATTACAATAGCGAGCCCTGATTATAATTGTAAAAGACTACTCAGATAATCTGGTAATTACTACATGTGGTGGTGTGTTTTGTTTTATTATTTTTGTGGAAAACAAAAACTAATAAAAATATGTATTTTTAAAGATATTCAATGGAAACTCACTCAGTTACAGTTTCAAGAGGTATGTTTTTAACTTTTTGAGAAAAATGTTTTGAGCAATTTAAGTTAGCTTGTATATAGTTCCAAAGTGAGGCTGCTAATGAGATGTAGAGTACCAGCGTTGAAAGATCAAACTATTTTGCTTTCCAGTCTTAGGTTGCATCTCAGATGATTGTAGCCACAGATATTGTGAGTGAAAACGTGAAGAGTACAGGTACTCCATATGTTAGCTTGATGCATATCCATTAAAGTGATGCAAGCCAGCTTGAAATTTGTTTTGACATAGGAGATCCTTTAGGGTGGGATGCAATCAGATTTTCTTATTTCTCGAAGTAACTGGCCTCCTGAGTGAAGATGGCCTTAACAGAATTGGGATTGACAATTTTTATGGACTGGAATCTAGAGAATGCTAAAGTAATTCAGGTATTTTACTGACCTCTGCTGGTCGTTTTCTATCAAGAAAGTTAAATAGAGGCAGTTGCCAGAACAATTTAAAAAAATTAAGTCCCTCAGCAGAAAGCAATTCTGGTACTTTACTGACCTCTACTGGTCGTTTTCTATCAAGTTGAACAGACAAAAAAGCCCCTAAGCGGAAGCAGACAAGTCCTAGGGCTGATCTCCAGAGCCCACAAAGTACATACACATATAAGTATATACTAAAGTATATACAAGAGGTCTTGAATGCTCGACCTAAAAAGCTCTTCTGCTGTGTTCTTAAGAGCATGTGCCCCTGCCTTGAGTCCCCCCATAGAAAGCTCTGTAGATATTTGTGCTCTGCCTCAAGATGCATAACGATCATCCATGTGCAGTGGAGGCCTTTTCTGGAAAATATCTTGCAAACTCAGAGATGGGCAACAGTCGTCTGCATGACTACCATGATCAACAGAATGTATAGGACTGATATTGGTGGCAGCAGTATGATTGTAGTAGAAGGTCAGGTTTTCTTACATGCCTCTGCCAGAGACAGCCACTTACTTGACACTCTTTTTAAATTGGTCTGCTAGTCCCCAGGCTAGTATCGTCTGTGTAGTACATGGATGGCTTGGTGTATGTGTCACTTCAGTGTGTGGAGTGTGTATGTTACTTGTAGCCAATGGGAATCCGTTTTGGTTTTCTACATTCTCGTGGTACCTAAGATGGAGGGTGAATTTTGAGTGTCAAGGAGATGAGTCAGAATGCCCGTTTGAAGATGCAGGGCTTTTTCCTGCTTTATTGTTCTTAGAAAAGCTACCACCACAGCTTACCAGCTCTTTAATGCCCTTGTTTTTATGTTCCTCCCACAGGAAACTCCCAACTCAACTCCACCCTACAGCTTGCTAGCACTTGACAACTAAGACTATCGCTAGACCAGTCTCTGTGGAATAAGCAAACAGCAAGAGCTAACACTGCCTGCAACTTTAGTATAAAGATGGAAAAGAAACTTCTAGGCAGTGTGCCAAGACATTGCTACCAGATTCCGGGAACTCTACACCAGTGGCAACTAAGAAACTCTCTTTGCCACCAGGTCGCGGGATTTACGGCCAACTCCATTTGCCAGGCTGGCAGACAGAAACCTGAGGAGTTCTACCAGCCAGCCAGAAGAGGCTTATATTGATCCTACTTCGACACAGGAAGCTGAGTGGCAGTTCAGAATGGGCATTGGAAGTATTCTTGCACAAGGAAGAGGCTGCTCAGAAGAAGATGGACTGTAAAGAAGTTGAGGCAGGATGAATTGAACCTCCTGCTGTGGCACAGGGAGGACCTCCTTTGCTCTGTCAGAGGATGAGGCCTGGAAGCTGAAGCTTATGTACATGTCTCTACTGAGCCATTGAACTTGCTTGTGTGTGAGTTTTGCTCAAACAACTAAGTGCCCTGAAGCATCAGGGCACTAGAGAACCTTGAGGGTATCCTGCGGTCCCCAGCAATAAACCAAAGCAGCGGAAAATGTGCTGCACCAAGATAAAATGCATCTCCCACTGTCAGAGATGACTTCACCCAATCCCTAGTGGTCTCCACTACAACCTGGGATGAGTGCCAAGCTTGTTTTCGTGGTGAACTTTTATTTTAACCGAGGAAGAAACTAAGCTGCAAGATTGACTTGACTATGAGCGACATAGCCTTGGCACACCCTCCTTCTTCTGGCTTTGTGACTGCTAACCTGATCCAGCATGCACAGGCACAGCAGCTGCAGACTGTAACACATGTGGGGCTGTCCCAAGGGAGAGGAACTGCCCTGCCAACCACTGAATACTGCAGTTCCTCTTGCTCTACCAAAACCCCATGGATAGAAGGCACTGGGCAAAGGGGTAAATTACCAAAAACAGGGATGTGGGATGGCATTTATTAAGAGAGTAAGCATTCACATGGATCGGTAAAAACCTGTTTGGTCTCTATGCGGACACTATTCACCCATCTCCTCCAGGGCATCACAAGAGAACATTTTGTTTTCTACTAAACTGACACCGACATTGGGACAGCACAGGCTGCACCCTCAGAAACTGCTAAAGTAATACTTGAGTGCTAAGTAAGAATGTAATGCGCTCTATTATCTATGTACAGTACTGTGTTGTGTGTGAATAGCAAAGCACTTTCAACCTTACAAAGTAGACAAAACATTAGCTGGACATTGATTTATTACTATTGGGATGGTTTATGGGCTTCTGAGTCTCTGAACTTCCCCCCACACACCCACACACACTTCTCTGAGTATGCTTTGGGCTGCTTGAATTGACTGCCTTGAGAATCAAGTTCTAAAGGGATGTTGTTGGTGCTGAGATTTGGGCTTAATAGTACGGTTAAGCCCCAGGACACCAGTGATAACTAGCTCTGATTGTCACAATAAGAGCCCAGTGACCTCTGTTTGCCCTAGCTTCCTGAACATTTTCCCACAATTAGTGGAAGTGGTGACAAATCACTAAATTCCAGCTGCAATAGACACTAATAGTAGTTAATAATTACAGCTTCTTTGCACACAGCCTACACAAAAGAATGGAAAATGGGAAGAAGCAAACATGAAAGCTGCCACAAGAGGAGCTGAATGAGATGTGTTGGAATAGGTGGTAAAATCCTCGAAGGTCCAGATTTCATGATGGGTCAATGGGAGAAACAGGTCCCACAGAAAAGGAGAAGTATGCAGGAAACTCAGGGGTGGGTTCAGTCAAAACACCCAGATGAGAGAGCTGTAGACAAAGGCTTCCAAGAGTCCCTGAGTGCAGGCTTGCCCTAGACTGTTTCTATGTCCCCTGGGTTGTTCTCTAGAGATTTCCTGACAGTCGCCATGGTGCCCATGCCCATTGTCCCAGGGATTGCTCTCTTACCTTGGATGTAATTGAGACACTGAGATGCAAGAGTGAAAGGTAAAGGCTAGGGAACTTGAAAGGGAGAAACTCAGGTTGCCCAACAGAAAGAACATTAAAGGTGAATGGAGAGAGAGGATGAGTGGGCCAGGAAGAGAGCAAGATGGAACAGGAAAAGCAGGAGAAAGAGCAACATGGAGGCTTGGAAAACCCCAGAACAAGCGAAGCTCAAGTCAGCAGCAGAAAGAGGGGTTAGCTCTGAGAATAATGACCCCCCCTCCATTTCCAAGTAACCCATCACTGAGGTACCAACAATGCAATATATATGTATGTGTCAGTCACTTATATTCTAGGGTGGTTCCAAGTCTGAAATTATAGGTTCAGGGCAAGCGACTCAACTGACTTGTCACCCTTTTGAAAAGGCTCAGGCCATTGGATAGCTTCCCCAGAATAATATTCTGACATATGTGTGTATGAAGGAAGCTCTGATTTGGGCTGAAGTCTGTAAAGCACTAGCAGAGATGCTGGAAAAACAAGAAGACTGATGAGGTTCTATTTTAGAATTAAGCCCATGACTGTGCTTGATTGGAATGTATGGGTGAGAGGAAGGGAAGCAAGGCATTACGAGCTCTGGGACCAATTGAACGTAGTAGCGTGAGTCAGACAATGCTTGTGTAACCTTAATGAATGGGATCCAGAGAAACTTGCCGTTGTGACTAACAAGAGAATTGCCAACCACGTGAAACAAGGGTTGGAGCAGCAGGTTTGCAAGCCTAAAGTGGGGAAGAACTATTAGGAGAAGGGTCCCACACCAGAAGGGAAGATCCAGAATGGTTCCCTTGAGTATCGGACAGTAGTAAACGGGAATGGATCCCTAGCCAAACCAGAATGAGAGTGGAAGGGAAAGAGATCCCCTTCACACCCAAATTGGTGACCTCCTTTACATCCCATCAGAAAGAACATTACAAGAACGATTCCCCTGTTACAGCCATAACATCTTGCTAGGCAGTATGGTATCAGCAGAGAAGAGTGCTAGGGAGGATCCAATGGCAGCCATTCAGCCTAGTCGATACGGAAATCTGGGAAACAGCCATAAATGCTATTATGCACATTCACCCAAACATCATGATCTTTGTTAGTGAGGTGGGTATCAATTTGAGGAATATTCCTACCCAAGAAGTACTGGCACCTATCCTACAGGATTGCGGTTGAGAAAAAATATTTCAAACACTGGGAAATTCTCTGTTGCACCATTGGCACTTGCCTGGTAGCCAGTGGAGAGGACATGGAGTACCCATATGCAATTTAGAAGTTAGAAGTCAATGGCAAGATGGCCATGTTCGGCAGAGGATTGCAAGAGAAATAGGATCTTGGGTACGTGCTTGGCAATTACCTGATTGCACCTCGGCTAGTCTCAGGGCCAAAGGCCTATATGGCATGGACATCAGCTTTGCTGACCAGAGCACAGGCAGCATGTCAACCTCAGAAGGACACTGTAGGAGCCTGGCTTAGTATATGGTGCACACTTAAAGGAGTGATGAACCTTGCACTAATCCAGGCAACCCTTATGGTGATTTTAGTGATCTTTGATAACCTTAGGCCTTCAAAGTGGTAGCTGTGGAGAGCAGCCTTCAGGCCTATATGAAGGAATGTAAATAAGCTTGTTTTACCACATTTATTCAATTGTGTAGATTAGATTAAAAAGAACCAAACAGTGTTTATAAAAATAAGTCTATTTATTACACAACACTATCACTAACACATTGGTATATCTCCTACTCTGAGGTATCAATAATACACATGAAAATACATTAAAGAAATCAGGTAAGTAGTACAGATATACACTGGTCTCCAGGAGGAGATCAAACCATATACTAAAGAAGTGAAATGTGAAATGCAAAGAAGAAAGGGATTTGGACCAAAGGACTCAGAGGAGCTGATAGAGCCATGAACCACTCAAGACAAGTAACAAGGAACCCCACCGAGGCTGTGTGCAGAGTCGGAACACAGCTGTGTGCTTGTAGTGATATAGTTGTCCACAAAAACTCCAGGAGGCGTTGATAGTGCTGAATGGAAGTCTATGGCGGTGGCAATTTTAAAGAAGAAGGACCCTTCCCAGAGGATCCTGAAGAAACCATTTGGAGGACGGAAGTTTGGAGCCACTCCACCCGTGGATGTCCCAGGAACCAGGTTATCTGCACCAAGGAAGCCAGGTGCATAACGGGTGAAGTGACGTCTGAATATTCTGTAGATGACAATGGAACACTTGGAAAGAAAGGCCGCTGAAGAAGTCTCTAAAGATGTCCGGTGAAATTCAAGGGTGGATTCTTAAAGAGGAGAACCTGCAAGCAGAGGAGACACTCGGAGGTGACTAGGAGGCACAGAAGCACAATGCCCATCCTTGGCTGGGAGCTCAGGAGAGTTGACAAGGACCTTGTTGCTGCAGCTGTGGGGACCCGACAATGCTGTGGAAGATCAGGAGCCATGCATGAGTGTTCCCATGTCGGATGTTGGTGTCTAAATAGTCGGTGTCCGGCAGGAGCACCAACAAGCCTTGGTACAAGCTACTGGAATGGAAGACGACAAGGTACAATTGTTGGGACCAGCAAAGTCCAAGGGACTCACCGAGTGCAGGAGAGTCAGAGCAGGCCCTGAGGAAGCAGGGTAGCCCACCAAAGCAGAAAAGACCCTTGAGAGAACCCACAGGCCAAAGAGGCAGGAGTCACAAGAGGACCTCAGGCAGCTCATTAAAGATGGAGGCCCACGGTGCAAGCGATACAGTGAGGATGCTGATCTTCTAGGGATGAGGTGCTGGAGGCTGGAGCTTCTTTTAGCCCGAAATTCTCTGGAGTGCAGAGCCAACATGCATTGGAAGTTGACCCTGTGCACAGGGTGTTGGTCCTAGCGGCTCCAACAAGGGATAATGTCCTCCAAATTGCAGGGAGGGCAGGTCAGGCCTCTGGAGCGCCACAGAACCACCACCTGTGTTCTTGACCCTCTGGAAGTCCATAGGAGGACAGGAGCAGCAGAATGGTCAGCTTTGTTGAGGTGCCTGCAGATGCAGGGGATTGACTCTTTCCCTCTAAGGGAGATTTCTTTAAGATGTCCTTGATGCCCACAGGTCTTCTGGATAACCTGAGCAAAGCACAGACTCAGACAAGGCAGAAAACTTGAAGAGCAGCGAGACTAGGAGCAGCAGGAGTTTTTCCTTGATATAGTCTCGGTTCCAGTCTCGGTTCAACAAAGTCCAAGTGTCTAGACGGTTGAGGAGTGTCTTGGTTTCAGAGGTGAGTCTTGTTCCATGATGAATCTGACGACCCACCCGTGGGGGAGCCCCTAAATACCCAAGGAGAGGATGGGTACAACTATGGGGTCCCTCCCAGAGGAGAGGCTGGACAGAGGGGAGGATATTCCCCTTTCCTTTGTCCAGTTTTGTGCCAGAGCAGAAACCAAGGGTTCCTGAACTGGCTCAAATCAGAGTAGGCAGAGAGGGCACCAAATGTGCCCTTTAATGCAGTCTGGCGGCACTGGAAAGAGCCCCCACCCCAGCCCAATACACTAAGTCTTGTCTGAGAGGTAGTCACACTTCCCTGTAACAGGAATCCTATTGTTCTGCCTCCCCCTGCTCGAGCTCAGCTCAACAGCAGGAGAGCAGAACAGTGTCTGGGTTCGGCAGCAGCACTAGATTACTGGCAGACTCTAAAAGGCTGTTACCGGGAGTACAGGTGGATCCCCTAAGGGGGCCCCCAGTACATGGAATTATACCTCCAACACTGGAATCGGTGTTTGGGTATGATTCCAACGTGATACCAAACATGATCAAGTTTGGCGCAACTATTCTATAGTTAGACATCTCGCAATGACTGATGTCCACTATATGTCTTAAAGTCGCTGACCGCACTTACAAAGCCTGGAGAATCGACTCCAGGGTTTGAAGGGGTGTTCTGCTCATGCAGGGGCACCCTCACACTTATAACCATGCACCCTGCCCTCAGGACTGAAAGGCCTTCCATAGGGGGGACTTATAGGTTTTAAGTGTAGTGACCTCAGATATAAGGAAACTTGTATCTGTTGTGAGAGGTGCAAGCACCAGCTCACACAGGCTGCAACAGCAGGCCTGTAGTCAGAGTTTAAGTGGACTCCCATGGGTGGCACAATACATAATGCAGCCCATGAGAGACCCCTGGTGTGCCTATGCCCTGGGTACCTTAGTAACATATACTAGGGACTTATAAGAGTACACCGGTAGCCAATTGTGGAGGTACAAAACTACTTACCAAAGCCATTTTGGGAGAGAGAGCACAGTTGCTGGGTTCCTGGTTAGCAGGATCCCAGCAAACTGCAGCCAAAGCACACTGACACCAGGCAGAAAGTGGGGGTAACCATGAAAGCAGATCCTACTCTCCTCTTCTATCCCTCCGCTATCCTTCTCAATCCAAATATCTGACTAATATCCACCACTCAAATTACTTTCATATTTCACTATGCAAACTCACCATTAATCCTTATGTGTTTCGGAGTAGTGTGCTACTAGCCAAGAAAGTGCTTCAACACCCCATTAGGGGTAACGAGCGCTATATAAATGCTAACTTTATTCCCTCTTCTATCCCTCTGCTATCCTTGCCAATCGAAATAAATGACTAATATCCACCACTCAAACTACTTTCATATTTCACTATTCTAATTCACCACTAATCCTTTCTGGGTTCTGATGTAGTGTACTACTCGCCGAAAAAAGCATTTTAACACCCTATCAGGTGTAACTAGCACTATATAAATGCAAGCCTTTTTTCCCTCTTCTATCCCTCCGCTATCCTTCTGAATCCAAATAACTGACTAACCTATCCACCACTCAAATTACTTTCATATTTCACTATACTAACTCAACACTAATCCTTAATGGGTTCCGGAGCAGCATGCTACTTGCCGTAAAAGCTCTTTGACGCCTCATCAGGGGTAGTAAGCACTATATAAATGCAATTACAATACAATACAGAGGCTTTGATGGCTCTTTGGGTGGAAGGTCCAAGAGACAGTAGTTTAGTGTGGATCAAGGCAGGTGTTGGGACTGCACTGCACTGGTGCTCATCACCCCTACTCCAGGTGGAGAGGAAAATAAGGCCTCAAAGGCAGACTGTCTTTTTGACTGGGTCAGCATCAGAGCTAGAGTTGTTAACTCTCGGAGGACTGTCCCAGCAGAAAATCTACCAGTCACGGGAAGGGTGTTCTACTCCGAGTGGCTAATGCAAGGTGGCCCAGGAAGAAGCTGGCACCAGAATGAGTGGTAGCAGCATGGTCTGGGAAGATGGGTTGGTGTGTAGCTAACCTGTGGATCCAGAACCCAGAAGCCAGCAAGAGGCTAGTAGTTCCACAAGCACTCAGCAACTTTTTTTGTTGCTGACCAATGAAGTACCTTTCACCAGGCACTTGGGCATCAATTAGACCAAAGACAGGCTTGTTTGGCTGGCCATTTATGGACTAAGATGTAGAAAGTTCCTGCAGACACTGTCCAACTTGTCAAGTGAATGGTAAGTCTCAAGGCCAAACCAAAACAAAACTAGTGCCTATGCACGTGGTTGGAGAGCTGTTTGAGAGGGTAGGCATAGACATAGTCAATTTAATTCCTCCTCTGCTTCAGACAACAAACATACTTTGTTTGTGGTTGACCATACCACCAGATGCCTCAAGGCGCTACCCCTGAGAAGCATTAGTTCCAAGTTCGTGGTGAGGACCCTCCTCTGCCGCAGAGTTGGATTTCTAAAGACTGTGCTATGTGATGCAGAACACATTTAATCTCATCCTACATGAGGGTGATGTGGAAGTAAGCTAGTGTGATTTAAGCCTTCTCCATAGTGTACTACCATCAGATCAATGGGCTGGTGGAATGCTTTAATAAGACCTTAAAGAGCATGATGGGAACTCTACCGGAGAACCGATGGAAGAAATGGGATCTCTAGCAACATCTCTTATTTCCCTGGAGGGAAATCCAACAGAAGGAGGTAGGATTTAGTCCTTTTGAGCTTCTGGGTGGGCATCCCATCAATGGTCGACTCACTTGGGGCAGGGCGGGGCGAGTCGAGATGGTACTCCTGAGTGTCCAAACCATGTTGTGGTAGACTGTATTGTGGGCCTCAGGACGTGGATGAAAAGGAACCTTTAGGTCAATGAAGAGCTGATGAAGGAATCATATGAGCAGAAGACAATGATAACTGAGGGTTGGGTGAGGTTAATACTAAAGCCAAAGCCAATTTTCCCTTGATCATTGGAAGACAGATGGAATGATCCTTACAAGGTGGTCAGGAACATCAAAATGTAAATTATTTGGATGGCACAGGTGCCACTTGAGATTCCCAGAGTGTCTTCCGTGGGAATTGGCTTAAGTCATACCTACAGAGAGACAACACTGTTAGCTTTCTCATATTGGCAGATTAGGTTGAGGAATAGAGCGAGTCCCTCTAGACCTGTTGCACAGTGACCTTGAAACTCACAATTCTGATGGTTAGTGCCTTGGTTCACTATTGTCTATACATCAGATTACCAACACAGGTCTTCCACTCTGAAGCCAGGTCTTCAGTGCTGAAGAATTCTGAGGATCAAAAAATGTGAGAGATGTTTCACTTGTGGACAGAGTGAGTCTTCAATCTTTAAGAAACTCTGGAAGATTCTGAAGTTTGTGTGTGTGCTTGCGTTGTACCTGCATTGCTTTGTCTGTTGTTTTATCTGGACGAAGCTGCTTCTTAGAGGAACCAAGATAAGAGAAGGAAACTACCCTGCAGGCAGAGGAGGAGTTTTAAAGATCGAAGGAGAAGACAGCAGAGATGCCTGTCCAGTCTATTCAAGTACAATTGAAGACAAGCCCAACAGCAAGATTTGGACCTCAGATGACCACCGATTTTGCAAGACCAGGTGTGTTCCCATGAGCAGTGAATCCTTTTCATTGAGATCAGTGCCATTTTGAGCACTGACTTATAGAGAAGCAAGTGGCCACACTGGAGTAAGGCAAGAGGATGGCAAAACACTGTTGGGGATGTCGTGAGTAATGGGTCAATGTACCCTAATGGGAATGCCATAAGAAAAGGGTAAATTCACCCTGACAACAGGAGTAACAGTTGCAGAAAGTACATGGGAGTAATGGGGATAGGGAGCGACAGAAATGATGTGGCCAGAGAGGTCAAACACTGATTACTACAGAACGGGGAGTAACAGATAACTGGATATTTAGAGCAGAAGCCATTGATTTGAATAGAATCGAATTGGGTGAGTTGCATCTATTTAAGGATGTACGAACATAAAACTAGCCAAACTTAAGAAGTTAAGAAGTTAAGGAAATGAGACTACGTTGGGTACAACCTAACGAGCAATAGAATATTATCCAGGAAGACTAGAACAATTGACCACCATCTAGAATTCAGAAAAGCAATAAAAAACCAGCAGCATTTCCCAAAATATGTTTTTAGCCTTCCAAATTTGCGAGGAGAGACTTTTACCACTTTGATTGCACGAGTCAAAAACCTACCAGTTAAGTTCTTAATGAATTTTACCCCCAACAGCACAAATATATGGACCAAAGTTAGTCACCAGTCTTACCACATGTCTGAATCATGTGAAGACCAATTAGTCGCTCAATCTATGACACATACATCAACAATCGCCATACAAACTGTAAGTATGCACATGCTCTGCCGTATCTATCCTTACACTACTCTGCAGCATAATGCTAATGTGCCAGGAAGCTAAACCAACGCTCCTACCTTTCCTGCACACCACAGACATCCACCTAATTTTCACCATTTAGGATAACTGTAGCCAACACTCTTTTAAGTCATGCCCTCCAAAGGGCACCCAAGAGCTTGACGAGCTGCAGAGACCTTCCAGGCCACATAATGCTACACACATAAATGATACATGAGGAGTAGCCGTTTACTCCACAACGCAGAACCTGCTTTGGACCTCAAAAGGGCAATGGAAAGTGCTATATAAATAACCATGCAATACAAATCAGGAGGTTGTACCAGTCAAAGACAAAAAAGGTGTTTGGAGGTGTATGGCAGTAGTGTGAAGAAGTGATTCTGTTTGGATAAGAAAGAGGAAATCTAATCCAAGTCTTTTCCTTGGATGCCCATATTCTGCATCCTGGTTATTGGTTCTGGGTGGTGGTCAGTATCAAATACAGCAGAGATGTCTAGCAGTATGTTGGTGCTGCACATTTGAATCAGTTTGTCCACTATCCAGAGATCCTAGTACAGATTGTGTCCCTGTGCGGGGACAGTCGCTGCACTGTTTATTCAGTAAATTACAGCATCAGAGTGTAGGCAACCTTTAGAATCAGCTTAGCCCAGCATCATTTTGCTACAGGTTTTCTTTTTAGGTTCTTGGGAGGCAGGGGCCAGCTGATGATCTGGGTTTGTTTCTGTGTGATGAGAATTCATTAACGGATTCCTCCAATATAGGGAAGAAGGCCATTAATATGCTTTCTTTCAGGTTTTATGTTGGGTGTGCACCTTGTTTCTTGCTATGTTTGAGCTGAGGGGAGTATGTGAATCTTTGGCATTGCCCTAATACTGGGAGGCCTGAGAACCGCTTGTTTGCAGTGCTACACACAAGTATCATTTGTAGCAATACAGTTGTAACCTGTACAAATTACGATTGCTTGTTTGGATGACACTATTAATTTCAGCAGGTTTTGGGGTTCTTGAATTATCAGATAAACCCCAAAACCTCCTTTGTAGGCGAAATGCAGAGGAGAGGTGAGACACCTTTTATTTTATTTTTTCTAGTGGTTGCTCTGAAGCTGTGTAGATGATATTTGTGCTGATTTCTATTATCCTGCTTTAAGTTTTTCCGTCATTTGTTTTTGCGCGCCCTGTTGGTTGCCTTGAGTGATGCTAACTCCTTGGTGATCCGTTTCGTGGACTGAGTCCGAGTCGAGCCAGGATGTGATGTCCATGGGGTCATGGTGAATGCTAAGGACAGCAGTTTGCTGGATTTTGGAATTACAGATACCATGCAGCCCAGGAGTGTGTTGCTTCCATGGCTATTATTTTACGATCCATGTGGAGGCATTGCATCACGCAAAAAAAAAAGTGTGCTGTGGCTTTAATAATTAGTTCTGATGTCTGAGGCCAAAGCCAATAAGATTGATACAACCTTACAAATAGGTCTGCTGTCTGATTGTGCACTGTAGCGCTGGTGGTTGAGGCTATGAGGTCTGAGTAATCTGAGATATAGCTCTGCTGTCTACAGAATGCAAGGATCAGATATGAGAAACTTTTGAGAGCCCTCCTCGTGCAAATACTGTCCATATGACTCAAAATCTGCTTGGATCGGGGTAGAACTGTGCAAGAACATGAGCGGTGAATTAACGAAATACGCTGTATATTGCTTGAAACAAAATGACAGGAGAATGTGTCAAATTACATACCCAAATAGCCTAAAGTCGTTGTAAAATGGTCTGGAAAAACCGCTCCATTTGACACAATTTTACCCGGTTATCTTGGGTGAGGGCTGTGAAGCCTACAGACCCCGAAGATAGATCAGACGTGATTTAGCTCACCACAAAAGGGCTTGATTGTTTCATGGCTGTGGCGTTAGAACTGGGTATAAAACTTATGACGTTTAGCCAAATTGTAATTGTTTTTACCGTGCAAAAAATTCAGTGCAGTTTCTTTCAGGACTTGGATAGGAGGACTTTTCAAAATCCCTGTGGCAGGGTCACATGCCCTTTGCCCTTTAGCAGCAGGGGCTTAAGACCGGCCCCTGCAGAGCAGGGGGCTTCCAACCCGCCTGGGGCCCCAACCCCTTCAAGGGAGGCCCCATTCAGCCCAAAACCAATTAACATCTGCGAGATATGGGGGACTCGGAGGCCCCTCGTCATATTCTGCAGGGGGCCTCAACATTTTGTGTTACGCCAATGTTTAGCAGGAGGGGTTGAGACAGAACCAGTGGGTCGACAGCACCGAACGACGACCTCAGATAAACTCGAGAGTAGCAACAGAGCAAGCGCTACGCTGGAGACGGGGAGATGGGCCCCGCTGTCCTCAAATGTCATCATATTTGTGTCGGTCCGTGCAGGGGGTCGTGGCCTGCGTCAGCCCCACCTTCCGGCCTGAGCCTGTTAGCTCGACGGGATGATTTATTCTCCCCGTGCCCGCCTCTCTGAGGATCAAGGTGTCACTTTACTGCCAGGCGTCGGGACTGCTGAGGTGAGGGTGGGGGTCACCAATGTTTATCTTGCTGGTTCCAGGGTGTGAGGCGCTCCAGACGAGGGTTAAGCAACGGCTCAAAGTAAACTCTCCGCTCATCGAGCGCACGCGGGGTCTAATGGGGCGATAACGAGCTGGTAATTGACTCGCACAATGGCTGCGGCGAGTCCCCCCACCCCGCCCTCTCCAGTCCCCTCTCCCGTCCCGGGTCTCTTTTAGGATCAGCACAGCCCTTCAGGAGTCATTCCTGGCAGGGCGATGTCATTCACTGAGAGACAACGCAAGAGCCAACCATGCAGTACAATGGACGGTACATGCTCAGCGGAGGGAGATCTCACACTTTGCACCCTGACGTCTCACTCTCAGTGCACTGGCATTTCACTCTCATTCGAGTCGCGCCTGCCACGCGTCAGACTGGAGCCCGACCTGCAAGAGTCTCACACGGTGTCGAACAGCGCCACAGTCCAAACTCAGTACAGCGACATCTCAATAGAGGGGTATATTCACAAGAACGTGTGATAACTACCGCAACAGTAACGTAACGCAACTTTCAATATCGCAGACCATCGCGGGAAAATAACCCCGTGTCAACGTGGAATTCACAACAAGGCGGTACCATGCGATAGCAATCAGATAACGCAAACAATGTCAGCGTCAAAATCAACACCACGCCGCAAAACGCGAACGCTTAAAAAAATGCGATGAGGCCAATCGCGGTACAGAAATCAGCGAAGACCAGCCACAGACTTGCGAATCCCACGCGTCTGGCGGAACAATGCACTATAAAAGTAAGAAAAAAAAAGCCACAAAACAATTCAAACTGCGTAGCAACATGGATGCACCCAGACCGAGTGCAGTGGACAAGCCGAACACCACAAGCCTCACGGCAGACCAGCCAGGAACCCCGCGTCCGGGGAAGGGCAAGGACAAGAGGAAGACGGGGTTCAGTCCGCAGGAAGACCGGATCATCGTCACGGAGGTGACCCAACACCATCAACAACTGTTCGGCACCTCCACTGCGGCACGGGCAACCAAACAGTAATATGGCAGGCCATCGTCACCAACGTCAATACAGTCGGAGTGTCGAGGAGGTCACTGGAGGACGTCAAGAGGCGCTGGCATGACCTGAAAAGGCAGACCAAACATAAGCTTGCCGCCAACAGGGAGGCAGCAATGGCGACTGGAGGTGGGCCTCTTGCGACACAGGAGGAGCTGGATGAGCTGGAGCAAATGGTGGTCACAGTCAGCAGTGAGGAGTGGCAGGATTGGGGGGCCTGGACACAGCACGATACGACCTGACACAACAGAAACAGGGTGAGTAACGACCAGCGACGGGGAGTACGGGGGGAGATGGGCACCATGGCACACATGCACAATCAAGTCTAGCACACAGCACACCCACAATGACCATGGAACATGTCCCTGATTGGCTTGTCACACTGCAGTACACATAGAAATTCCAAGTAGGCCCCCACCCACAATGTGCACAGAGGGCCCCCCCATCACCAACATCACAACTGACCCATGCACATGTGCTGAACCCAGCAAAGCAGCTGCTCTGTGACCCACACTGACTATGCAAGTAATACTGCATGTCCGATAGCATGGCAGCAGCCGGAAAAATGACATGGCCCACGAATCGACATGGAGGTAGCCCAGTGCAGATCACATCCGTAAAGGAGCAGGTCACACTCTGACATGTCCACGTGCACCCACAACCCATGCCCTACGAAACACGCAGCAGACGAACAATGCACCAGGCCACAAAATCTGTCCGAGAACACATATGACCCAAGTGAAAAGCAAATCAGGCCCCGATAAGCACTCAATTCTAAGGCACTCTGCCTCTAAGGGAGAAGGCCACACGAAATCAGAGCTGCTGTGGCAACTCCCCCACAATGCAGCACACACACATAGCAATCACAGGACATCAGCAACGACGGAAATGTGGTACAATGTGCAACACCAGCACCACAGGACAGAGCTCACAACAGGTTCCGCTCGTGGGTAGTAACTGTCCACTCACATCTGGCATTGCCTGACACAGTGTGATGATAATGAACTGGTACTACCACACATCCGTCATGTATTCGAAAAACGCACTGACTGCCATGAAATAGCCAGCTCCTCGCAAACAGTCACAATGTACATTGGCATGCAGTCTGAATGTAAACATCTGAAAATCAACAACATACATATGAAACTCTGTTAACCTGCATCTCCCCTTAACATTTCAGAGGGACAATAACCACCTACTGCAGAGCAGAACACAAACCCCATCATTGATGATGTAGATGACAACCTGCATATATGTCAAGATACCCTCCAACGGATACTGGACAGTCTCTGCACCCCAGGAGCAGGGCAGGCCAGCTGCCTCGAGGTGACCCCACCACCTGCACAGACCACCCAGCAGGAAACACACACCACCACGGCTGTCTCCCAGGACCCCCACAAACAATACATAGAGTACATACAACGTGTGTGGTCTTCCCAGGTGGAGTTGGCAGAACAGCTGCGGTGGGTTTCGAGCTCATGGCAGCCAAACTCGATGCCATACGTGGGTGTTTGAGTCCCATCAGGGACCACGTACAGTCCCTATCGGACACCCCCTGTCCGCACCATGCTCAGCCACAGATGACTGCAGCGGGAATATCGACACAAACAGCTCCGACCCCTTATGTGTCCGTGGTACACGGTGATGCTGCCCCATCACCTTCGCACTCTGATGTGCCTGTGGCACACAGTGATGCAGCCATCACCCCGCCACACACCCCGGACACACCGGACACAGAACCCGTATCAGGAGAGTAAGAAGGGGATGTGAACTACTATGTGAGGAAGGAGGCAGTAGCAGCCATCACTGCCGTATGGCCTGTCCCTGCCTGGTTATGACCTATGGATCATGGCCTGGGAAACCCCTCCTAGTGACCCCTAGAACACTCTGCGGCTTTCACCCAGACCCCGACACGACTGCCATTTCGTCACCGCAGGCCAATTACACAGCTATCCTGCTGCGGACTGTACTCTCCCTCTTCCCAATCACTGTGCAATCCCCAAAGTACTCTGGTTGGCACACCACTGGGCTTCCATGTGATGTGGGCTTGGATGGCCATGTACAGCCCCAGCTTCGTCAATCACCTAAATGTGAATAAAACATTCTAAATTACTATGTTTACTCACATATGGAATTTTGGCTGGATGTAAGAACAATGTTTGCACATGAAGGTACACCCTGGTAACTGACGTCTATGCGCATGTGTATCCCTGAGACACATGGCCAATTTGCTGACTGTGAAGGTGAGTACTAGCTGTGTCCCCATTGCACATCAACAATAATCTCACAACCCCAACGTAGGCACACGCCCATGTACTGAATAGGGCTGTGTGTAGGACTGACCCAAACGAAAGCAGGCCAGGAGCGGTGTCCTACACCACATGTGACACCAGAAGTACATGTTGCATACCTACTCACACACAGCTGTGTGGACACATTCTGTTGTGATATATGACATTGCTCCACATGGTCAGAGTTTGGACACCATACTCACATTGCTGAAGTCACGTAAGTGCACATGATGTCCAGCAGCAATCCAAAAACACTGTCTGGCTCACAGAGGTGGAGCTTGCCAAAGGGACACCCCCCCATTGCACAATCATCAGTCAGTTCCTCCCTGTGTAGGGGCGATGCTCATTGTGGCACACAAGTGGACAATCCAAACAACACACCTCACAGTTAGACACCAGTGGAGTTGCATTGACTTTATTGGCATGTGCGTGTCAGTATGGACGAGGCAACGGCCACAACAGGCAGGGACATGCTTGAGACACTTACACGCAGCATGGGTACATGTCGAGGTTCAGGAAATGTTGGGGCTAAAATGGGCAACATTCATCACGGATGGCAACGCTCTCAGTCCACCTTGCCATGCTGGATGAGTCATGTTTAGTTTGGCGTATGCCCATTGCCCCGTGTGAGGGGACACGACTCATTGCCCATGGAATCTGCATGGTGCTCTGCCTCCGGAGTGCACCAATTGTCTGTTCTGCTGACGGTGATAAGGTGTGAGGGTCTGATAGGTTCACATGTTGTGCTACATTGCCATGTGTGTGCTCTCCCTCAGCAGTGTGTCCGAATCGGCAACGTTGCCAAACGATGCTGTGTTGTACCGGGCATGGACCTGCATCACCTTGCACAGGTGTGTGTACACAGGCGTTGTACCACGCACATGCATCCAGACCCCGAACAAAGGCAGACTTTTTCCATGTTGTGGTGGGATATGCGAGCAATCCCCATGATGCAACAAGTTGTTGGGACATGTGCTGTGGGTGACAATCGGATGTGGCTGCAGGAACGGAGTTACTCGTCCATGAATGCCCGTGCAGCTTCATGTGCCATGTGTTCCAATAGTACGTCTTTGTCGTGTTCAAGGAACACCAGGGTGTGCCAATCCATTAAGTGGTCTGGGCAGGTGTGCTCAGCCCACACCGTTTCACCAATCCGCATCACAGCCCAATAGGGGAGCGCCTCAATGTGGTCACTGCACACGAGGAATTGTGCAATCTCCCATGCACAACTACCAATACATATGCAGTATGTCAGGGCATCCCATGCACGGCTGTCTCGGTTACACTCCTGTTCGTGATCCAACAGGGGGCGCAGACACATGCAATAGTCCAATTCATCAACAGTTGTGTTGGATAAGCAGACATCCATGGGACACTTGAAAGTGCATGTTCGGCAGTGGAACCAGGACTGGACGCAGGTGACGTAGGCAATGCGGAAGCTGAGCCGGTAACTGATCCGCAGCACTGCCAGTGGCACTGCGCCCAGTAAATGCAGCATACGTGCACGGTACTGTTCCACGTGATGGGGGTTGTGCATGTGCCCAGTGTGGCCTGCCATTGCGTTTGTGCGTCTCATGGAACCGGCACACTTCTGAACTGCGGCAGTTGTGTGGAGGATATGCCACAGCTCTGAGCAATGATTCGAATGTGTGTGCAATGTTGGGGAGAGTGGCTTTCTGATTCCGTGTGTGTCAAGGGCATCCCATGCATGGGTACCACAGGCAGGGGCTTCTGTGTGTGGGGTGTGGATGAGTCGGATAGTTCATTTGCGGAATGCGTGGTGTAGGAGTCATGCCTGTATGCCATGGCATCTCTCTCAGGGTGTTCCAGGCACATTCTGGACCGAGGTCAGAGGTGCAGGTGTCCTCCCACCTTCTGCATTGGAACAATGGAGCTTTCATCACTACTACTTGTGTTTTAGGGATGTGATGTGGCTTTGGCGCTGAGATTGGGACCCAGCCTTGGGCTCATGGTGTACGGATGGTGATACGCACACACATGTTGGCATGTGGAGCCAGGTGGCCGAGAGGTCTTGCGCTGCTTGTGCAATCTCACTCCGTCTCTCTCCCTCTCTTTCCTTTGGTGGGTGCATGGCACACCTTCTTCTCTTGGATTTGGTCTTCCAGGCTGTGTGCTACGGATTGTCCAGTGAGGAGCCGCTAGGACTCATCCTAAGGGTTATCTCGGCTTTTTTTGTATGGTGTTTTGTGTTGGTGATTGCATTGCTGTTTGACTGAGTCCCCATTTTCTGGCCACGCAGGTCTGTTGAATTTCCTGCTTGTGCGACATCAGGCATAATGTTTGTATTGGGATTCGTGGTTTTGGTGTGCAGTTTCTTTGTCCGGGGTAGGGGGTGGTCCCGGGAGAAGGAGGGAGGGGTGCGGGCCTGGGTGTGGTGTTGGTGGGTGTTGTAGCCCTCTTGGGTGTCCGGGCCACATGATGGGTGGCTCCATGGCATCTGTTGCCCTTCCGATGTGCCCCTGGGCTGGTCTCCCTTTTGTGGTGCTGGCTGCCGTCCGACTTAACACCAGGTCAGAGCAGGTGTAGATTTCCTGGTGCTAACGTGCCTTATCGCCGCTTTTGTGTTCTTATTGTCGATCTGGCTGGTCGTTGAGAATGTTGAGGAGTGGTGTTGTCGCGGCTTTTGGCATGGGAACGCCTACTCTGCATCTCATTAGCGATAGTTTCGGGGATCCTCTGTGGCAATGTTTTTTGCGGCTGCTGTCATGGGTAAACCGGTGCTGTTGGCCTGTTAGGACCAGCTTGTGAATGGAGAGGTAAATTTATCACGACTTTGGCTGCGATGAAGTGCCGTTAATTCGGTGATAGCTCCTTGTGAATATGGCCCAGAGTCTCCTGCTGGGGGCGGCGGAGTGGCCCTCCCATGATTGCAGTGAAGTCTCACACTGAGTAGAGGGTTATCTCATTGTCTGAACAGTTGAGCTCCACTCGAGTGAAGGAGGCTTGCGCTAATTACAACGGGAGGAAGTGGCCTGACGGCCAGAGCTGCTAACTTTGGAACTGAGGATCCAGGTTTGAATCTCGGCATCAGGTCAACATCCTGTGATCCTGGGCAAATCACTTAACCTCCCCGTGCATATCAAAAGGAATGTGTCATTGTGTAACGTAACTGGTGCTCATGTTAAGCGCTTCAATACCTTAGGGTCGAGTTCTCGCTATATAGACCACAAACAAAACGAGAGATCACACCGGCCGCAGTTCACATTCCTTTTAATGGTGCGTGGCAGGAGAGCAGGCTACTCATCAGATCTGCGTATTATTCAAGCCAGTAGCATCGTACGAAAGTAGAGTCTCATACCCTTTAAGGGGATGCCCACCTATTGAACTTGACTTTCACAATCACTGCAGCAGCGACCACTCAGATCATATAATATTCCAGAATAGTTACACAAATACATAAATAGCATAGTTGCTTAGGTAATATTTTTAGTATAGTTCCGTATTGATATATTTCAGAATCCTTGCAAATTCCTTCAGCGCCAAGACACCCCCGAGTATTCGTGCACTTTATAAATCCCGTTAACATTAACATTAACAAAACGCAACACTTAGGCCCACATTAAGAGTAGCCTGAAGTGTCCCAGCTCCTGCACAAACACCCTGTTACCCAAGGGTTGGCATTACAAGCTATTTGAATGTTGAATGGATGAATAAGTATTTATAAAGCTCAGGATGTCCTCGTTGAGGTTAAGGCAGGAAACATAGATGCAATCAGAGAGTGAAGTACAAGTGAAGGTCTTTAACAAAGGAAAAATGGGCAATATTTACCAGGTCATGCTGATTTTGGTGCAGTAAGCACCAGCATCAAAATGTTGTTCCTCATTATCTGGTAAAATCTTGTAATAGCTATTATTTATCCCTTCTGATGATGTCAGACACCTGAGTGGTCTGACTTTATCGGGTGCGACCAATAGTGCTCCATCCTCCAGGCCACTTATTAGAAGGGCCTTAGTAATGTTTCATGATATGTATTTAACTAGAGTTTATAATTCCAATATTTTAGCATACTTAACAAAATAAATAGTATAGTTACACCATTCATATAACTATGTAGTATAGCTGTAAAGGCAGCCTAGTTGCATAAAATATTTACGAGTTGTCTATTGTGGTTTAATTACTTACATAATATAGAGTATGTTAAGAACACCTTTATATTATTTCAGTATACGTTAGATTATTTTATATAAAGTTTCAATTTACCTGGTATAGATACATAGTGTAATAGGTAGTATAATTACATTTTAAGTTATGGTTAGTGTTTGCAGTGCAGTTACTCATTATAGCTCATAATAGATGAATAGTTCCAATCACTTAGAGTTCAATGCAATTAGTTCATACCAATTATTTCTTAAAAACAATGCACTGAATAGCAATTAGTTTAGTAAACAACAGGATTCAAAATAAGAGATTTGATTTAAAAGCATTTAATGTAAAAATCTAGCTTAGCCTTAAAAAATGGGGAGGAAGGGAGCCAAAGGCGAGGGACGGATATATAATTTAGAATTCATGTAACTTTAATTTCAATGGGGTGTTAGCTTTATTTCCTGCCGCCACTGTTTTCTAGGAATATGTGTGCCAGTCACAGTGGTTGGCCATATGTGGTTCTTGACTTACCCAAAAGCTGGCCAGGAGTACATTTAAGCCTCTTTTGACACTATTAGAGCTGTTGTAAATTTTAAAGTACATTTTGTGAATTGCAATGGCCTTACTCTTTTGCGGGTGTATGCTTTGTATTATCATGTTTTTCACTGAACCCTTCCTTAATTTTCTCTTAACCCCACCATTGTGTAGTAATTATTCCTCATTTCCCCACCACTCCCCCAAGTGCCTCCTGCACTTAGTACAGATACCTAGACCTACGTGTGCAGAGATCTCTATCACCATATCAGAGATATTAGTACAAAAAGATAGGAGAGGTGGCGAGCTCCACCCATAAGTTTGTGAATTGCATTTTGTAGTAAGTCAATATTACTAATAGAGAACTACTTTACATACTCCCGAATGCTGTTTGCGATTGCTCACCCTGTGCCTGTTAATGCCATGACCCATCCAAACTGGACTTGCAAATTCCAAGGTTGTAAATACAGCCTTCAGAGGGAGCCCCTTTTGCAGCGTAATCGATGGCACTATAAAAAAACCTTTTCCTTTGAGAGTAAATAACCTTCTTCCCTTAAGCATAGTTGATGTCGTGTTTCCTATTTGTTTTTAGGGTCAAAGTGCTTTCTGACAGTTCCAGAGAAGATATATATATTTACTGTTACAGGGATGTTAGAGTTAGGAAATAGAATTAAAAAAACATAGAAATTCACTAAAGAACCAAAGGGTACAGAGACATTATAGTTAGGTTCATATTTTACACACACAAAAACATAGAAATTCAACAGTTAGAGTTGTCTCAAGTAACTATAATTCGTGCCCTACGATAACTATAACTCGCGTCCCCACCATGTACAGTTTTTTCATCAATTATTTCACTGCAAATGTTGCAGTGATATTATCAATGAAGTCATAGAAGATGCAATGAGTGATGTATTTTGTGGGGCAATTAGCAGCACATGGCGATGGCATTTCTGGGTCTCTGAGTGGGTGTGTGAGTGGCTGTATGGGTGTGTGCATGGGTGTGTGAGATGTTCTGGGTCTGTGATTGGGTGTGATTGGCTGTATCGATGTGTGAGTGGGAGTGTGAGTGGTTGTGTGAGTGTGCAAGTGGATGAGTACGTGGGTGTATTTTTTTATATCGGGATCTGGATCTGCAGATTCATCACTGATTCACACGGGGTCCTATTTAGCACCGCAGTGGATCCGCAGATCCTCGTGCACCCCAAAAACATTTTTGGACAATTTCTTGCCCATGAGGGGCCCCTCACAGACCTCTTCATCAGTCCTACGGGTCAGAATACCTCTTTCCTGACCCCTTACATTCTACTTCTACCTTATTTCCTCCTCCACAGTGCTTAATTTGAGCCAGTGGTTTCCGATGCTTGGTACCGGCACTTACTTGTCAACACCGGCACTTATGAGAGTTTGCTACATTGTGGCGCTGTTTGTCTAAATTAGCGATGGACACTACAACAGTTGTTTATTAATTCAATATTCATTCCAAATGACTAACACCATTCCTATAGCTTTGGGAGGGCTGTAATAGTCTGAACGGTCACACTTATAGGGTGTGATGGTTAGTAATTGTGTTGGTTTTCTCATTGACGGTGCTGGCAGGGACAATGGGTGGTGCAAGCTTCAGTGGCCTCCTGACGAGGGCCCTGGCACTTATTTTTATACAAATTAAGCACTACTCCTCCAGGTACCATGTGCTGAGTCACAAAATGGCGACTGCATCTTATCTCTCAGGTTGCGGCAAGCCAATCAATGCCCATTGCTGTTGGTACATGGATTTGCGGATCCTCTGTATTGAGTGGCGTAGCATGTCATACAGTGTCTTAGAGTGGAGGGATGTAGAGTGGAGTCGCATGTCTTAGAGTGAAGTGGAGTGTCGCAGAATGGAGTAGCATGGCATAGAGTGGTAAGGCATAGAGTGGAGTGGTAAAGTGTGGAGTATGCATTGTGTGGTAGCGCACTGCTAGACTGAGGTTGAGTGGGATAGATTGTGGTGGAGTGAGGTAGATTGTCGCGGAGTGGAGTAGACTGGAGTGGGGTAGATTAGAGTGGCGAGGAGTTGGATAGATTGCAGTGGAGTAGGGTAAATTGGAATGGAGTGGGTTAAGTTGGACTGAGTAGATTGGAGAGGAGAAGAGTGGAGTGGGTTTGATTGGGATATATTGGAGTGGGGTGGATTGGTTTAGATTTGAGTGGAGTGGAGTAGATTAGGGTAGAGAGGGGTAGATTGGAGTGGGGTGGGATTGATTGGGTTAGATTGAGCCGAGTGGGGTAAATTGGAGTGGAGTAGATTGGAGTGGAGTGGGGTAGATGGGAGTAGAGTGGGGTAGATAGGGATAGAGTGGGGCGAGGTAGATTGGAGTGGGGTAGATTGTATTGTAGTGGAGTGGATTGGATTGGGGTAGATTGGAGTGCAGTGGGTAGATTGGGATAGAATGGGGTAAATTGGGTTGGGGTAAATTGGCGTGGAGTGGGGTAGAGAGGAGTTAGGGTAGATTAGAGTGGAGCAGATTGGGGTAAATTTTACCGAAGTGGAGTGGGGTAGACTGGAGTACATTGGAATGCAGTGGGGTAGATGGGAGCCGGGTAGAGGAGAGTGGGGTAAGTGGTGTGGATTTGGGGGCGTAGGTTGGAGTGGCGTGTTATAGAGTGTCTTAGAGTGGAGTGGCACATAATGGATGGCATGGCATAGAGTAGAGTGGAGTGGAGTAAAGTAGTGGGCAGTATGCATGGTGTGTACAGTAAACACATTTTCAATTGAAATGACCATTACATTTGCACTGAAATATGACTTTACTGCACACAAATGATAATGTGTGTAAATGTCATCACCTAGTATATAAATCATATTCAAATATTTGTATCCACCACACTTCAGAATAAAAAAAAACTGCTTTATTTGTACTAATTCTGAAACATCAGCACAGTTATTTTGTTGTTGTTGTTGTGTGCTAGAAAGAAAAACATCCTTCCCCCTCTCCTCATACATGGGTACTCAGCAGGGTTGTCACATAAATTCTCTGACATTGAAGGCAGAGGAAGAAAATTAAACACCAAGCTCCCTCAGAAGACAGCTTGACATTTGACCTCCGTCTTTAAATGCGCAGCAAATGTGACAAGATAAGAACAAGATTTAAAGGCCTGTTTACAGTATACGAGTTTGTGGAAGAATGCAGTAAAAAAGGTTTGGGCAACGGGAGGGACGAACTCAAGCTGGACAGCTTAAAACAAATAAAGCATGCAAATAGAAAGCCAGAAAATGTGAGTTACAAACCACAAAGCCAATGAGCAGCAATGGACGTAATGCATTCCAAGGTCAGCTTTCTGAATGCCCAAGATGTCTTTAGCAAACCAGACAGCTGCTCTGTCAGGTAGGCTACGACTTAAAAAATAAAGAAAGGCTGTTTAATTGCTACCCGAACTAATCAGTAATAATGTCCATTTTATACTTGTTTTGTAACATATCTCCGTGCTGCTGTACTCCATCACCATGTCAAGGTAGTCAGGCAACAATACCACATCAATGTCTCAAATCAAATCAATATTTATTTTGCATTTGGTTAAATGCATAAAAGTATATGAATAAAACAGTACATATAATAAATACTGCGTTCCACAAAATACAGGAACAAATACGATGCAGGTAAAGCTAAAAAGCAAAATAAGATTTTTTAAGGTAAGTAAAACCATTAGCCAGAACTCCATATACTGGGTCAATAAAGTTAAAACACATATAAATGACATACATAGGGATAAAAACAGAGTTAAAAACAGAAATAATTTCAACAGATAAACCATTAAGGAGTTCATACATGCTAAATATAGCTGTGCAAATCTGGCCAGAATTAGGAAGCTTAGCACAAGAGGCAATAAACATTTACTTTGTTCATACATGCAAGTTCTGACTGTCCAAATCTGTCTAACATTAAAAACTGAACACGGAAAACAATTAAAATCATGGTCTACCCCTCATGTAGCTTCATTCGGATAAAAGGGGAAGTCCATTACTAGCCTTTCGACTTGTTTACGCATGTTGTAAGAAGGAGACCATAGTGAAACAAACAAACGGGTTTCTAAATTTTGTAACATAGCAAGAGCCATTGTTGGGGTGCAATAATTAAATTTCTTCAACAGAGGGATAATATATTGTTTCCTATCTTTTACATAAAAAGTGCAAAAGAACAATATGTGAAAAGTTGATTTAAGTGACTTATTATTACACGGGCAAGGGGGAGTTGTGAGATTGAGAATACATTCATTGATGTTTTGTTACAGATCTCCATGCCGCTGTAATCCTTCACCGTGTCGAGGTAGTCAGGTTATTATACCACATCAATGACTCATTCCAGCTTATATTGAAAAGTTTTATAATATCGATATCCGGCAATGGTTTCTCATTATTAAGTCAATCCTTAGCCCCCAATTCTATATAGCTACACTTGTGGTCTTAGAGACCACTTCATAATGAGAGTGAGGTTAGATCATGCAGTAGTGAGTAACATAAAATAGTCTCTCAATGTTGCTGTACACATCAATTTCACCGTCACATCACTCATGTGCACACCACTGAACAGCAATTTCTGACCCAACTTGTCAAAATTCTCACCTGAGAGTGAGTCAGTAAACGAAGGCCCCATCAATATCCCTTAGCATGCTGTCAACAATTTCTATAAACTAATTGTATCTGTTATTATTATCATAGAATACAGTAGATCCGTAATGAGCCAACTATATAGATCCCCGAATGGCATTGAAATGATGCATAACAAGCATGAAGTTAGTTAACGCCACTGTAGGAGACACCTGATAGATGACACCCCGTGTGTTGCCTGTAACCTTGTCTCAATCGACACACTAAATTGACGTAAGTGGAGCTGGGGCCAAATGACCAGTAACACTAACATATATATATATAGAAGGGGAATGAACAGAGAGACAAAGAGCAGTAATCTGCAGATGCTTCTAAACGGGTGAAGTGTCTTGCGGAGCCTGTAACATTAAAGTAGTCAATGTACAACGCTAATGTTTATATAAAAAGAGCCACAGAGCAAGCAACATACTAGCAAGTCAATTGGTAAACAGTAATACATTTGGTTCACAAATAGTTTAATTGGGTATGATGCCCTGCACAATATATTTTGGAATATTTGACATCGCAGTCCGGGTCAACACACAATCGCCAAATCATCCAATGGGGCGGTGCTACACACCCGTCCACAAATGCATTTTATTCAGAATGTGAAGTGTGAAGAGTAGCAATACTCTTATCTCCTGTTCACACAAAACTTGTAGAACGGGTACCCACTAACTGTTGCAGCCATCTTGTGTGTGAAGAATCCCAACCATTGAGAACAATTGTAAAGAAATGAGAGAGGAGAAGCAGGAAAGACAGTCAACCCATTGAGACAAAACGGTACGATGTTATATCACAGATCAATATATCACTCAAATCACTGTCAATAAAGCCATATAGTGTTGTATGATCACAATGTATCACAGACCGCTTGTGGACATATATTGAGTAAACATCACAGTCAAGGTCTCCATGGATTAATATTTGACAAGAGAGTGATGATACGTGACAAACTTGGTTGTAAGTGTATGGATAACAGATCAAAGTGGCTAGGCCCGACATGTGATGTGCTATGTAGCGGTAATATGACACTAGAGCTCCATGTTGGAGCATTATGTTGTATTGTTGTTGTTCTCCCACTGTCCCTAGATCTTTTACACTTCTGTTTCTTTTGTAAACAAAAAAAGAGGTTTTCTCATTACTCACCTCCTCAGTAGAGGTTAGTGTCTATAATGATTTTCTGAATTACTCACTGGATTATAGGTGGAGATCCTGATCATCTTGTCAGTGTCATTTCTCTAATCTTTTGGGGGTAAGAAGAGACTCTCCAGGACAGTACCAGGCCAGCTTTAGGGCTCTACGTATTATCTTCCTCAGGTACACCCTCTCAATAAGTTAACGACCAAGAATCTATGCTTTTCTGAAGTGATCATTTATCTGGGTAGAAAAAGGTCTCCTCTGGGAAAACTGACCATATTGTAAGTTGTCTGAAAGTGACCTCGGGTGGCAGCTTCTGTAGGCTAACAAGGAATTTTTGTCTATGGATTTCTGTTAGAGTTTCATGTAAACTGTCCAATTGTAATTTTTCACTAGAAGATCAAGATAAGGTGTCTCTGTTTTGCTATGGTTACATCTGAATTTTAAGTCTGGGCTCTGTGTATTTATTCATACTGCAAACCCTATAAGTTCCTGTACCTCCCCTCCCTATAATATAAATACATAATCTATGTATCTCTTCTAAGTTATTATGTTTGATCTGTATAGGTTGGAGGGTGAAAGAATTGTGGTATATTCCAAATATGCTACCACCAGATTTGCTATGTCTGGAGCAAAACAATTTGCATCATTTGTATAAATGGCTAATGTGACTGTAGTAAGAACTTTCTTAACTGTACCAAAATATTATACATGAACATTGATTCACCAAAATACCAGGGGGGCTGTAAGTGACATCAAACACCCTTTGACTTTAATGACATCACAGGAAGGGACTTCATATGACCTTTAACTCTGAATGCCTCCAGTAAGTGATGTCACATGTCCGTAACACTGAAGACATCACAATAATTGACATTGCTGAAGTTTCATAATAGCTGTTTAATTAACATAACACAACCCAGACAAAAATCCGTTTTTAATGCCAACTACATTAGGGTGCAGACATGACCTTTGAAAGTGGTGGGGCATAATACTTCCCCTGAATTATAGAAAGCAAAGTGAGTGAGACAGACCTTTTCTAAGGGGGAAGTCAGGGTTTCTCCCAGAGAATTGTTTTTTTAAGAGGGATCAAATAATGCATTTAAAAGGACAGTTTTCACATACATTTGCTAAAAGACCGGATGCTTTAAAAGGCCACTCATTAAATATTTAAGTCCAGTGATATCTGGCATTCCACAAGAATAGACTCTGCTGTTTTTAAAATGTGTTATGGGTGTCCTCATATGTCAAACATTACCTCCATTGTGCCAGGACAGCATTTTGTCATGTGTGGCTCCGTATGGCATGGATGCCCCCATATACTAAAAATTACATACAATTTGCCAGTGTCAGAATGTTGCCCTTAATGTTGTCCATATACCATGGATAACCCTTGTGTCAAAAACCACCTCGAGTATGTCAGCGCTGGTATTTTGTCATGCTTGCCCCCCCCCTTCCACATGTCACCGTTGTCTCCCCTAAAGCCACAAATTACCTTCAATGAGTCCGCATTTTGCAAACTTTGACAAATAATTTCCTAAATGTGCCTGCGCCATAATTTTTCCATGTGTATACCTCATTTTCTAAAAATTACCTCCATTATGGCAGTGCCAATTTTCTCACAAGTACCTGTCACGCTAACAGTTGGCTCCAGTATGCCAGTACCAGCATTTGGCCATGGGTGCTTCTATAAGCTAAGATTACCTTTATTATTCCAGGGCCAACGACGGTCTCTGGGATGTATGCCATCTTAATGCAGTTTTTTGTCAAGCTCACCAAGGTCCCAGCTTAAGGACTGTTAGTCAGACCAATCACATCAAGAAGACTGCTCAGATCTCTTACTACACCATGATAAATACCTTCGGCAGACCAGGCTAAAACTAGGATACTATAAAATCGTGCACAGATGGCACCAGTCCCCACCACAATATGAAGAGGCACACATTTCCCCCACCTCAGAGTGCTGGAGATGGCACCAAGCTGACAGCAATATAGTCCATATAGTGTGGGAATGTCAATGGGTGAAATTTTACTTGGATAATGTCTGGAGAGCAATACAATCTAAATGGAGGGGCTACAGGAAACTTGGTAGACTCCGCAGTGCAGCTGCATGACACAACCCAATATCCGGAGATTGTAATTGTATTTATATAGCGCTTACTACCCCTGAGAGGCATTTTCGGTGAGTAGCACGCTACTCCGGAACCCAAAGGATTAGTGGTGGATTACAATAGGGAATTATAAATTGTTAATTTGAGGGGTTAGTTTGATTGAATAGGATAAAGGAGGCTTAGTTATTTGGGAGTTCATATTAGTTAGATAAGGGTTGGGATGAGTCAAAGGAGGGATAGAGAAGGAAAGAGTCTAGACAGGGATTTTAGGGAGCTCATAGTAGTAAAATGAGGTCTGGGATAAATCAAAATAGGGCTACAGGAGGGAAGAGTTTTGGAAGTGTTATTTTGGTGATCATAATAGTAAAATGAGGTTTGGGGGAGTTAATAAGGGAAGAGTCTAGAAAGGGTTATAAGGGAGATCATAGTATTAGAATGAGGTTTGGGGTGAGCCAAGGAGGGAAGAGTCATGAAAGGATCTTAGGGAGATCATAGTAGTCAAATGAGGTTTGGGATGAGTCAGAGAGTGGAGGTAAAGGATATATCGAGAGAGGTATAGCATGATACATAGAGTAGTGCATCGGAGGGACTTGAAGGTTTTCTCTTTCTTTCTTTCTTTTTTTCTTTCTTTCCTTCTTTTTTTTTTCTTCGGTAGGGGTAAAGTAATAAAAACATAGACACACAATTACAGAGAAACGTTATCCATGTATAAAGAATATAATAAAGAGATATACAATTGTTTTGCATAAAGTTCCATATATGCAAGAATGGGTAGATAGTTAGAAAGTCATACTTTCAGGTGTTGCTGTACATAAAAGCTAATTTATTTGTGCATTTTTATATTTATATTATATTATATTTATATATATTTATATTTGTTCTATTTTTATGTTTTTGTCAATATTTCAATAGTGAAGCACTTATATATACAATTGTTATGATCATATTTACATATTGTGATATATAAATAAAATAAACAGGGACCCATAAACATCTAACCAAATAACTTATATGAAAACTATTTCGCGACCTATACACATGTTGAGCATAAAGTAATGTATAAATATATATTTCTATATATATTTCTCAACCATAAGTAATATATACATTTGTTAAGCAGACCTAAAGAATATTGATATATTTTCAAACCATAAGAGAATATATTGTTGTACAAAGAAATGCACATATCTAAATACGTACAAATAACTAAATTATACTTATTTACAGGCATATGATGTCCATATGTGTTTGAGTGCGGTTGTCATGTAGGAAAGAGCCAACTCTTGGGTAGTCTTCTGAAGATAAGATAGTTATCTGTGGCTCTTATGTTTGTGGGTAATGAATTTCATTGTTTGTCTACTTGAACAGAGAAAGATGTACCACCCATGTTTTTTTTCTTGTATGCTGGGTGGAGTTTTGAGGCGAGGTGCCAATCTTGAGAGGGAGTTCCTTTGTTGCATATATTTGGTGGTTTTTTATTCCTGATAAATAGTGGGCCTGTTCCATGTATTGCTTTGTGGGTGATACAAAGCAGCTTGAAGGTGGATCTTATGGCAACCGGTAACCAATGTAGGGCTCTCATGCAGGGGAGCTCTAGGCTTGTGGCTTTAAATGTAGGAGTAGTCTGGCAGAAGCGTTTTTTCATAGTTGATAAAGATGATCTGTGGTGGAGGCCACTTGTGTATTCAAGTTTAGACAGGACAAGAGAGATTGTAGCCTGAACCTTGTGTGGAAATCCTAGGTGGGGGAAGATGTGTTGCAGTTTTCATAGTAGTAAAACTTGATCTTGCTAACTTGTCCACTTGGACTTTCATTGATAGCTTGTAGTCAATGGTAATTCCAAGGTTTCTTACCTCCTTAGATACTTAAGGAGGTGGTCCCTGATTGTCAGGCTAGGCAGAGAGTGGGACATAATTAAGGCTCCCGTTTTCCCGTTTTTACCGATTTTTTCAGATAAATACAAACAGAAACCCATTTATTTTCTTGTCTGTATTTATTTTTAAATGTGGATAAAAACAGAAAGGGTGCTTTTTGAGTGATTCTAAATACACTTTGCCATGACTGCCAGGCCAATAACTGTTAGGATTGATAGGTAAGGAGGGTAAAAAAGAAAGGTATTTTAGTAAAGAGGCTTAAACAGCAGTAGTATGCACAAGGCTGATACTGAAATGTGCATATTTTTATATAAGTGCATTGATTTATCTTCTGCGGGTGTTCATATCACTGAAACCTGGCAGGCGCTCAAGCATGACTGCATATTTATTGGTTAAATAAATGTGGAAATATACCAGTTTCAGCTTTACTTTTTTCACAAAACCCAAAATAAATATTGATAAATAAGATAAAGTTGACAAAAAATAAATATGGATAAATACAGACGGAAATGACAAAAAAATAAATACCATAAAACCGGGAGCACTAGTCATAATTTTTCCAATCACCACATGTGAGTATTTCTGTTTCGGAAGCATTTAATTTGAGGTGGCTCCATGTCATCCACTGATCAACTGCTCTGAGTCAACTGAAGATTTTTGAGCTTCCAATGTCTTTGGGGCTTTCCAGTTTAAGTAGTATTTGTGAGTCATCTGCACAGTTATAGCATGTGAGCTGAAATTCATTGATCCTTGATGGTAATGACTTCATGTAGATGTTGAAAAGCATGGGTGAGATGATAGGGCTTTAAGGAACCCCAGCGTTTGTCAAGTACGGTTTGGATGAGAAAGGGGGAGCATGGATGACATAAGCCCTGTTTTGAAGGTAGGATTTGATCCAGTCAAGAGCCGGCTTTGTAGAGTCTTTGTATTAGAGTGTCATAGTCAACTGTGTCGCAGGCAGCTGAAAAAGTCCAGGAGAAGTAGTGCAGCAACGCTGGTCTGGTCTACTATGTATTCACTGTCATCTAAGATGGCGATGAGGGTGGATTCTGTGCCCCTTCCTAGACAGAATCCTGTTTGGAAGTCAGAAAGTATGGAGTTATCTTCAATGAACTGTGACATCTGGGATAACCCCACTACTGGAGTAATGGTTTGCTATATTATCAGTTTCCAAATCTGAACACTACGTTTCTAGAAATTGGAGATCATACCAACGGCGGAGGTTTGACTCAAATAAATGTGTTTAATGGCATATTATGAGCAAGGAATACACAAATTGAATGACCGCTTACCCATTTTATTGATCAAATCTCCCTTAAAAACAAACACGAATCGCTGGCATTTATGGCAGTAACATTGCAACACTTTACACTAAAACAACATAGCACGCAGTTCAAATGAATAGGGGGACTCTCTTTCTAAGATGGACTTTAGAGCGCTTTGTTGTGGACTCTGTAAAGTTAGCTGAGCAGTTAAGGGCTCACATGCCTTGTTATCCTTACCGGGCAACTGGTGGAGGTGTCGATAGGGAAATACGCCTATTATCATTACTGTTTTGTTTTTATAGTTGGAAATATAAGGTGGGCTAGGGAGGGACGTAGGGAGGGAGGATGGGAATGAAAAAATATTTTGGACCTTGATATTAAGATGAAACGATATTCCTTCGGGGTTCAGGAGCCATACAGACAATATTGGTGGGATATAACATTTAATTTAGCTACAATAAGAACACAAAATATTGACCTACACTCATTTTTATATATCTTTTTTATATATCTTATTTACATAACAACTCTTAATATCTAATTATGCTAAGTAGGCAAAGATACCAATTGCATGTAGCTATAATAGTATAATAGTATGTGTGCTGTTTTTATGCACCTATACCGAAAAGAGTATCAGTGTTACACTACTAATTGTGTATGAATACAAAATATTCCCAGTACAACTATGCTATGTAACCCAAATATCTAAATAAATATACTAAGTAATTATACTATGTATGCATTGCTATATCTACCCTTACTCTCAGTGTAACTATCAGAGGCATCCTTCCAGGGAAAGGTCAGATGGCATAGGGACTCTACAGCATCTGGGTGGTGTTTTGACTGAAACGTTCTAATTTCATACAGTACGGACACGCAGAGATAGGTCTGTCTTTTGGGACATTAGAATAGAGGAGGACAGTGACTGTCCCAAGTCAGTAGGGCCTGTAAAGTGTCTGGAATATTCCGTTCAGTTCTGGAAGCCATATCTGGAATACTGACTATTGGAGACATACCTGGCGTATTAGGATTCTGAAGGCCACATAGAAGTATTATGTAGGCCATAATACGTTTCTGGTGTCGAATTCTGGAGGTCTCATTTGCAGTACAAGCTTGTGGTGCAGTTTTGGGCACAAATCTTGAATAGTAAAGTGTTCTGAAGGCCAGATGTGAAACATTGTTCTGATTAGAGTATGTTGTCCAAGTCTAGAAGGAGGATCAGTTGCACTGTGTCTGATTCTGAATTCCATGACTTGTGTATTCTGTCGTGGGCACATCTAGAGTATTGTATCCATTACAGAGGCTACATCTGGACTAGTGTATCTGATCGTGGGGTTTAACATCATATATAGAAGTGGGATGCACACCATTGACTTTAATAATTAAACAATTTTGTCCAAGCTTTACCAAGATTGCGTGCAAACTGGTACGGCGCCATGCCCAAATGACACCATCTAGACAAACAACTCCATGAAATTGGGCGGCATCTCGCCCCAACCAGTTGCACAGCTGTATTGTGCCTTATGGCAGGTTTAACTTCATATTAAACATTTTTATCCTTTGTATTCCTTCATGTTTCCTCTTTTGTATATGCTTTCTCTGAAATTCTAGTCCACACGTGGAAAATTGTGCCATTTCCCAAATTTCTTATGTTCCAATTGTGCCCATCCTGGCCTCTATACAAGAACACGACTGAAGCACTGTTCAACAAAAGGCAGCGTTTATTCAGATAAAAACCCAATGCATTTCAGGCTGAAGATGCCCTTCGTCAGGGGTCACTATAAAGTAACAATAAAGTTGTAATCAGTTCATGTTTCCATCATGTTTTACCACACAAATATGTTTAAACAATCAAAAATACCAAATGGCTTTATCTCCCTGTTGACCTTCCTCCACAATGAAATCGTATATTCACAGTACGTACCCTTCCCTTCAGTTCCCATCGTGTCAATCTGTTAAAAAATACAACCACCTCCTTTCCTTTATTCTCGAGGTACTATTCATGCACTGCTAGATAAACCCCCTTAATGCATACTTTTCGTGTTCATCCCGTTTCGGCCACATCGCTATTACCAAGCATGCTGTTATCTTAAAATCTCTTTCCCTAATTTATAACTTTTTTGCAATAATTACTACCATGCGCGGATCGTTTAGCTAAGCTGTTACCCCTCTTACGATGTCACAACTTTTTCTCGTACCTGCCACAAGCGTTAAAAAATCCTCCGACCTCATCTTTGTTCCAGGAAGTAATCATACACCCCTTTTCCCCTCCCCTCTTTAACCAAATGTGCCCTCTGCACTTCCTCCCAATTGGCCTGTAACTGCATCTTTTCCCGCCATTAGCGCTGTTATCAAATGGCACTAACTTCAATTCCCATAATGCAACTGTGTGGAATCTCAAGCTCAACAATTATTATCTCCTTCTACAGAGCCCGTTCAACCTAAGGCCTATTGCTTAAAAAACATATACTGAAACTTCTTGTCATCAACAATTGTAATAAAGTCCATTTTCGTTTGAAATAACCAGCTTTTGAATGAACCTTGATGTTTCACCGCCGTGTGGACCCATACTCCGATGTCATTTTCTACTTTGATGTCCTTTTTAAACTGGCGGGTGCTATCCCACAGCATGGCATTGTAAGTTTAACATCATATATAGAGGTGGGATGCACACCATTGACTTCAATAATGGTTGGGACGAGATGCCGCTCCCTTTCATGGAGTTGTCTGATCGTGGATGCCACATCTGGAATGATAGGTCTGAATCAGGCGGTCACATCTAAAGTATGTGTTCCATTTTAGGAGGTCCACTCTGAAATAATATGCCTGATTCTGCAGGCCAGATGTAGTGAATTATGGCCATTTCTTGAGGCCTCGTCTAGGATATTGTGTACGATTCAGGAGGCCACCTCTCCAGTATTGTTTCTGATTGTTGAGGCTACATTTGGAGTATTGTGTCCTATTCTTGAGGTCACATCAAGCATATTGGGCCTGGTCCTGGAGGTCAAATCTAGTGTATTGTATTTGATTCTAGAGGTCACCATCACAGTTCTGTTTCCTCTTTTAGATGCCATAGTTGTGTCCAGTTCTGGAGGCCATGTATAGAGAAATGGGTCTGATTCTGGAAGCCATATCAGAGTATTGTGTCATGCTCCTAAAGCACATATGGGATATTGTCACTTCTGGGGTATTATTCAGCCATGTTCAACATGCACATTTCAATAAAGAACAAGCATTGGCATAGCAAATAGGTCTCGCCTTTGGGACTTTATAAGTGTTTAGTCATGCTACAGTTGCATATCTAAATACTTATAAGGTCCCAAAAGCGAGACCTATTGGCTATGCCAAGCGGCCGTGAAAGTGGTCGCGATCAAACATCAAAGCGGCCGTGCGGCCGCGAAAGTGAAAGTAATCGCGGTCAAGCGTGGCGCGTGCGCCCGCGCACATGCACTGTAGCGCTCGGCTGGCCTGGTAGCACTTTTTGGAGCCTCTCAATAAGTCTTGCCAGACCAGCGCATGCGCTGGGTCAGGCGAGACCTAAAAAACAGATTTAAAAAAGCTTGGAAATGCTTAACCACTGACCCTATGGATAACTGTGCTCATATTTAAACGTGCGACATGCGTAGGAGAACATGAAAGAGACAATGAAGAGGGCCATGAAAGAGGCATTGAAATCCATACAAATATTAATCACCACAGAGATTTTTTGGGGTAAATGGGTAATTCTGAGATGGGAGCATGCATAAATGTGTGATGTTATCACGGAGTTCTGAGAGTGTATGGTGATTGTGTGGTGGTACAACGAGTGTGTGCTGTGTGTGGTGGGTGGCTCTTGTTCTAGATGGGTGCTGAGTGTATGTGTGTGTAGCGTGTGTTGTGGTCTGGGTGGGTGCTAAGTGTGGTGTTCTGGCTGGGAGATTGGTGTGTTTGGTGGATGTATGGCGTTCTGTCTGGCTGCTGAGAGTGTGTGCAGTAGCTGGTTCTGGGTGTGTGTGTGTGTGAGCAAAATGTACTAAGGGAGCTAAAATGGGAAACAAACTTTCTGCACTCCCCTAATTTTTACCCTGCACTGATCTTCATGGAACTTGGCATGCCGAAGCTTAGCTAACTAAGCAAGTAGACTGCTAATTTTAGGTCAAATTCGTCCACATTGTCAAAAGTTATGGGCAAATCAAAAAATGCCTTTTGATTGCAAAATGTGTTGAACTGGAGCTACACAGCGGCGACTGCCACCGGGTTTCACTTACTCGGTGTGAGTCTCATCTTCTGGAGCCCTGTACCATTCCTCTGGTTCGTCTCACTCTTTGAGTACAGGCTGCCACTTCACAAAGACCATCTGCAAACGATTTCGGTATGAGCCAGTTATGGGTGTATTTTTGGGGCACTAAAAACTACATGCGTTCAGGAGATTGAGCAAAGGAAATTATACTAAAATAAAAACATGATACCAACTACTGTTATGTTTTATTAACTGTTCAATTAATTAAAATCTTTAGAGTAAAAAAAGATCAGTACAAAAAGGCTAAAAACTGTGATTCAAAACCTTAAAACTGGTTAAAATTTTGACGCCCCTCCCCGAGACCCGTATGGTCTTTCCCCAGCGTGTGAGCATGTGTTCTTGACGCCCCATTTTTGCCCTGAAGATGATCTGGTTTGCGGGGCTCTTGGACTGCCCTTTGTGGCGCACTAAGGGGCAGATCTATATTGGAGATGCGCCACTTTTACGCCGCCGTTGCGTCACTTTTGTGACGCAGCGGCGGTGTAAACCCTGCGCCACGTTGCGCCATATTTACATCGTGACGCATCTATGGAGATGCGTCACGATGTAAAGCCCTGCGCCACGTAAAACCTGCGACAGGTTTCACGTGGCCGTGTCGACAGAGGGGGGGCGTTCCCTCGCAGGAACGCCCCTGAAAAGTGACTCAGTCAAATCTATAAGATTTGACTGAGTCACTTTCCCAACGCTGATGCGCCAAAACCCTGCGCCTGCTTGAAGCAGGCGTAAGGCTTGACGCACCATGTTAGGGATAGGGTAGGTTGGAACAGTGCTGGAGTTGCGTCGCGCTTGCGACGCAACTGAAGCACTGCGCCAACTTTACGCCATCGGCTGCGTCACGCATCTGTTTATTCCTGCGCCATGATGCGCCGCATTGTAAATGCGGCGCATCATGTGTGGCGCAAGGGTAAACTTGCGTGACGCGTCATTCCTGGCGCATCCTTGCTGATTTGCAGGGATGCGCCAGGAAACATAAATCTGCCCCTAAGTGTCTCTCAGTGGGCACTGTTGATGCAACACTGGTTCGCCGTTAATAAAACCCATTAGCTTTCCTCCACGGAGATTACCATGCTCTTCCCCAGGGTATCGCTACTTTCGTCAGCGGCTTTTAAGGCTATCCTCATTTGGTGGATGAGTTTCGCCAGTCTCGCTAGTGTCATAGTGTTGGTAGTTGAAAAACACAGGGCTGATGCTTCGCTGCACGACTTTATACTATTTTTAATGCAGATAGGGCGCAGGAGTCGCCGACGTTCATTGTCAAAATTGGGACAGCAGCATGGGAGATGCAGCCACGATTCCCTCTTGTAGTGGCACAGTCTGCAAGCTGTGAGTTCCCCACTTCGACTCCAACTACTGCTGTATTTATGTGGCATCTTCTAACAAAATATCTCACTGTGGAGACAAAATAACCAGTTCTAAAATTTAGCAGGCATCAAATATTTTTTTTCACAGCACTGACAAGTCACATATATAATAAGTATTTCAAATTGTTCAACTGAAATTTCCACCCGTTTAATTTAGTGTCCACGAAAAGAAATCCTATTTTTGAGTGGCAACAATAGCTGCTGTTGCAAACCCTGGTACCCCCAGTCCTACGGAGTCATCGGGCCTGGCTGCTGTTGGTCCCCGCCGCGCTGTCGCCGCTCTTCCGCTCTGGGCCTCGCCTAACCGTGGCGCCTGCAAGACTGGGCCCTGCAGAGGAAACAACAAGCCCGGCTGGCCACAGGGCGCGGCGCGGCGAGGGGTCCGCGGGCTCGAGCCAACCGGGGGACACGGGAAGGCCAATGTCGCCAGGCCGGAGCCTGGCCAGACCACACCCTGCACAGACATTTCCTGCAGGGGAACCCCGGGAGAGAGTGAAGGGGAGTGAGCTAAAGGGAGGGACCGGTGGCCGGGGAGGGGACGCAAGAGGGCCAGGGAGGGACTCGATGTCCAGGGAGGGAACGGGCGGCCGGGAGAGATGATGACACGGAGGAGGGACTGTGCTGAGGTAGGGAAGTCAGTGCGCCAGTCTGAGGTGGGTGTGGAGGTTAGTAATGGCACGGGCCAGGATGGCGGGGAGCAAGGCCCTGGGCGACAGTGAGAGCCGGAGAAGGAATAGGGGCCAGCGAGGGAATGCGCGACTGTTGAGCATAACAAGGTGCTACGGGCACTATACGAGCTGCAGAACGAGGCGCCTTTGGCCTTGTACTTTCCACCGCCCCAGTGCCGCGCGAGAGCTAGGCCGGCCCCTCTGTGCCAGGCAGTGGCAGCGCGTATTGCAAAATGTGCCGAGCTCTGGAGAATGTTATGAAGGGATATCTAAGATATTTTTTACACTTATATATAACGCGAAATCGACCCGAAGGTAGTGAGTGGGCCGATTTAAAAGAGCAGCAGTTAAATTAAACAAGGACACAGCCATTATTAGGCAGGGAGAGATGAGGTGATTTGACCAGGATCACAGGATGTTGCGCCAACGCCGAGACTCAAACCTAGTCCCCAGTTCCAAAGTGGGCAGCTCTGGCCGCAACGCCACATCATTGGCCTTGGGAGTGTAGGGGGCCCAATGAAGGGCTGGGGTCCCGCTGCAGGGGTCCCCGTTACGCCCCTAGCGGCGGGAGTGGGTAGTGTGGGACTTTGTGCTGTATCATGTGGGAGACTCTAAAATGTGAAAAATGATCAGGGTGAGTGAAGGGGCTAGACGTTTAGGGCTGGGGGGTTTAGGGCTGGGGGCGGGTCTTGGAGGACGACGGAGGAAATTAGTAGGAATCAGTGGATAGACAGAAAGGTGGGGGAGACAACCAAGTGAAGGAACCTTAAACAAAGCGAAAAAAAAGATGAGGCAGATTGAGATACAAAAGAGGGGACGGGCAGGAATGGGCCTGAGAAGAGGTAGGGAAGAAGGAAGTGGACAGCAGGGGGTGGCCAGTGAGGACTAGAAATGGAGGCCAACAGACTAGATAGGGAAACTTCATTCACTTGGCCAAGCCCCAAGATGTGGGAAGGAGCCGAACTCTCCAAATGTAAAGGAAATGTGACGTGTTGTTATAAAGTTAGACTCCATTTTTGTGTATGACCAATGACGTGCAAAGCAGTGAGGCTCCATTCACGTGCACAACGCTGGTGACGCGAATGTGCGAGGTGCCAAGTGTGTGAGTTGTATGATGTTGGGAGGTGCATGCCTATGATGTAGGATGGGGCGAAACTTCCGTAAATGAGTCCTATGATATTTATGTGTTTATTTTTGCAGTTTTATATAGCACCAACTCTACCCGAAGGTATTGGGGCGCTGTACTCGAGAACCAGTTATAGTAATGTAAGCAGTCAGAAATGGGTGAAAGTAGTGTTTAATTTGAGCCAGTGGTTTACGGTGCTCGGCACTGGCACTTAATTTCCGGGACCTGCAGGTATGACAGCTGCCACATGGTGGCGCTGTTTTTGTAATTTAAGATGAGTACAAAAACTGTTGTTTGTTAATTCAGTATACATTAAAACAACAATACCAGCCAACCAAGCCAAACTTAAAGCTTAGGCAGCCTCGAACAGTCTGAAGTGTCACAATTGTGATGGTTAGTAGTTGTGTAAGTGCAGTGGCAATGTCTAGTCCAAACTGCGGTGGCCTCCTGACAGGTCACCGGCACTTATTTTTTCACAAATGAAGCACTGGGCTTCGTAAAAGTAGATGAGGGGAACTAAACTGAGGCGTCATTTCAGTGCACGAGGTCGAGGATGGAGAATAAATCAGAGGCCACAGGAGTGCACGCGCTCAGTGACGTGGAAGGAGTGACAGCCTGCCAGAGTTTCAGAGGCCAGAACTCGAGGAGTCAGTTTCCGAGCTCGTCCAGCTGCAGTGAACACACATGGCGCCAGGTCGAGAGGCCGCGTCACGTCGCACCTGAGTAAAGGTGACACCCCTCGTGTGTGCGCTTGGCCTTGCCTGCGCCAGTCTGCTGTGTGTTGTTTGCTAACAGTGCTTCCTTCGCTCAGTCACGGACAACAATACGCACACCTGGGCAAATTAAAAGCACTTTTTATTCCGTCTGTTTATTTTCTGGGCTCGATCCCGGTAAGGGATCTTTCCCACGCAGACACTGCCACGAGGGCGCCTCTGCCAGGTGCAGCACGGGGCGGGCGTGGAGGCCGGGAAGATCTCCTCCTCCCAAGCACTGGACTCTGTAAAGTTGTCTCAATAAACACTCGAGACATGTGTGATCTTTCCGTTGTGTTTATTCGTATCTCACATGAGCAGTACGCCGAGGAGCGCCGGCCAACACTCTCTCCACTTCGCTGCGACGCGCTAACTGTCCCCCGCTCCGCGCTCGCTCTGCGCGCGCATGCCGGCGCCAACGTGCCATGCCCGCGTCACGTCTGCGTGACGCGGTAACAACTAGACCGCTACATATCTCCCCCTTTTTCCAACCCAAAGATCAGTCACTTACAGTTCGCAGTCCAGTTCAAAGTCTTGGAACCTGGAGGGCCTTACAACTTGTCTTCCGCTCCTGGTCACTTTACCACTGTACCCTCGAGTCACTTGGCTCTGTGTTTCCTCACGTTCTGTTCCTTCAGTCATCGCTCCTCCACTGTTCATATTACCTCTCGGTCTGTCCATCTCTGCCACAGGGGTCTCTCCCCCTTGATCTCCTACTTGCTCCTCTCCTGCCTCTGCTTCTTCCCTTTCTTCACTTCCGCTCACCTTATTCCCTTCATCCACGTCTTCCGTGCTTTCACCTTCCGGTTCCCACTGTTCCCATCTCAATATCTTGTTGCACCGGGCCATGCGGTCCTGCGACCACACGTTCCCATCGCTGAGCAGGGCCGCTCTATCATACACTTCCTTGACCTGCATGGGCTTGCTGTACTTGCTGTCTCCTTTCCTTTGTAGGGTAGCCAATTTTACTCTCACCCATTCTCCTTCCACTAACTGAGTGTTCTTCACGCTCCTCCTCTTGTTGTAGTTATTGGTGTAGATGGCTTGTGCCCTCTCCAGATTTGCTCTTACGACCGCCGGAGACCATTCACTGGTCACTACCTTCTCCTTCCAGATTCTGTTGTCATGCGTGAAAGGTTCCCGTCCTCTCAATATTTGAAACGGGCTGTGTAGGAAGGTGGATATCTGACTATGGTTACCCCCAAATTTTTGCCTAGTGTCTAGCTGGTTTTTCGACTTAGTTGGCCTGAGATCCTGCCATTCAGGCTCTCAGGCTATCTGCTCTCTCTGTAAAATGGACTCCATGTACCCTAGGTACATACCCAATTGGTTGGATCACCCTGTCAGCCCCTGTACCAGTGTACACTAGGTACCCAGGGCATTGGTGTATCCAAGGCCTGCCAGGGGCTGAAGCATGTATTATGCCACCCCAGGCTTGGCCTAACAATCTGACACAACTGGCTGATCACTCAGCTGGGGTAAGTTGGTGTAATCACCTCTTACTTAGGTGTAGTATACCTATACCTAAACTTAAATGGGACACCTGGTAACCTATAAGTCACTCCTATGGCAGGCCTTAACAATCCTGAAGGCAGAGTGCTTGGTTCCATGTGAGATGGTGCTCTGGCATGAGCTGAGCCTGTCTGCAGTGGTCGGAACAACTTCCTTCTACTGTTTCCAGATATCGTCATACCATATACTCTTAAGTGCATTATGAACCTCGCGGTTAAATGCTATCTTTGGTTTGGCTTTATCAAAACATGTCGAGTAAGGTGTCATACGAATTGGAATACTAACCCCTCGCCAATTCTGGCGACGGGGTTAGCATTCCACCCTTCTAGAGGGACACGACATGTACAGTACCTGAAACCCGGGTAAAATCAGACATAGCCTCAGCTCCACAAAATGGATGCTGCCACCACAGACACAAGTCTGCCCTCCTGCTGCTGGGAGTCCTTCCAGCTTGGGAGGTGTGGACAAAGGGTTTCCTGCCAGGGGGGTGCGTGCACCACCCCAGACAGGATTTTGTGTATTGGTCAGGTAGGGCTTGAAAGAAACCAGACATGCCTGTGGCTCACAAGGAGCCTCGGTGCATATGCCAGTTCAAACCGGTCCTGGGGCACACCAGTCCCGGGCCTGGGGCGAGCTGGACAAAGGATTGGGGGTGTAACCACCCCCCTTCCTGGTCCCACCCATAGGGAGGGACCTAGCAGGTAGTCCGGCCCCTAGAATCCGCTTAAAGGTAGGAGCTGTGTCCTAAGACTTCAGACATCCTGGAATCAACTTGAAACTAAGAAGAAGACGGGAACTTCGACATTCTGCTGCACAGAAGACTGAAGGAAATCTCCCCTGTGGTCAGGGAGTGACCACCTTGCTAACGCAAGCACCATCCAGCGAATCAACGTCTGCTTTGCCGCCGCCTCCCGCCGGAGCCCGAGCCCAGAGACTGACAAGACCTGGACCTCCAGACCTCTCACCGCCCGATCCACAGTCCCTGCAAAGAGGAGACCCGTGGAGGCACCGAGACACGTGGAGCCAGCCATCTTGGAACGACTACGACAAGCTGACCAGTGCAACAACCGAGGCTCCCTCCAAGTTGTGCTTTGGGTCCTGAGAAGCCCAACCCTCGAGCAGCATCTGCACCAAAGGTGAGCCCTCCAGCATCTCCACGATCTGCGTGGGGCCCTTCTGCATTTTGCCACTCGACGCGCCTAACCGGTTGCTGGCCCGCTGGCTAGTGGCCATCTTGGCGACGAAATCTATGACAAACACCGCTGGTCTGGTTGCTCCAGACTGGCCCTTGCTCCCCTCCAAAGGAGCAATCCCTCTGACCTTGCTGGTCAGAACCAACAGCTGATTTCCGAATCCCCCTACAATTGCTTTTGCCAAGGCTTGGTTGCTTCGATCAAGTCGCCGACACCGCCGACAGCGAGAGCCTGCGTGGGACAGCTCGTGAGCCGACTCCTGGACGTCGTCGACCTTCAGGGACCACGTGGCTGTGGAGACAAGCTACCCCCCATCACCTGTTTGCACCCGACATCGCCTGGTACCCACCTGGTGCCACGCTGGTCACTGGCTAGTGACTGTGAACACTGTCCCCTCTGCTTACAGGTCTTCAACATCTCCGATCCACTCTTGGATCCACTGCATCTCTTCCCGACCGACCGCCTGCAGCATCTTTGTCCCAGGCTCAACGGAACAGATAGAAGAAACCCGACGCACTTTGAGGCCTATGCACCCGCTTCCTGTGGGTGAGGTAAAGCTGGTACTCCGGTGCCCATGTGTAGTAATACATCTCTAGTGCCTGTGTTCCAAATCTTAAGTTCCTAGGTCATCCGGAAGATTCCTTTTGCAGTAACTTTGTACTTTTTACGCACCCATTGAAACCTATGGGAGCACGCGTGTGACTATTTGCTCTGCACACGCCACCCGTGGACCTCCTGGTCACTAACTGACGTTAGCTCCTTGTAGGCCCAGCGATTCTAGAGGCCCTAGGCCTTTTCCCTTTTCTGTTCGTGGTACTTATACCACTATTTTAGTATATGGTTTGAGTGGCCACCAGGGCCTATCCATATAACGTGCAACTTCTGTGTATTCTGTGATAATCTTGTTTGACGATTTGTGCTCCTGTGCTCATAAAGAGACTAGGGGTTACTTTGAGAAATAAATACATATATATTTTGAATATATATCTGTGTGGTGTCCTTTCATTGGTATAAAAGGGGGTTACTATTGGTAAAACAGCTTGCTTAACACGCTTCACGAGTTTAGCCTCAAAGACTGCTTAGCCTACGCTACCACTAGGGCAGCTAGTCCGAAAAGGTTGACTTACAACCACACCATAAGGGTTGCTTGGCATGGTACAAGGTGGTCACTAGAACTAGTGAACAGCATATACCAGGCCAACTTCTCACATTGGTGGCAGCGGTGGGATTTGAGCTTGCTGTGTTTTACCATTGTAATCTCTTGGTTACCAATTGAAAGATCACATAGGTACCTGTAGGTACATATAAAACAAGATTAGATATACATAAGTTCTACTGAACTTAGTTGTTGTAGAGCAAAGGGAGTAGCACACCCTGACTACAACTACTAGATAGGTTTAGTAGGTAAACCCAAGTGTAGGTAGATTGCAACACATCCACCCACACTTAAGAGCAATGGCCGGGGCAGAGGGGTCCACTGTACCCATCTCTGTCGAGAGTGACCCCCAGAGGGCACCAACCAGCTTTGCTACCCTTAATCAGAATGAGCTCAGGCATTTGGCAACTCTTAGAGGCCTTAAACAGCCCAAGAACCCAAACTCTGCTGAGCTCAGAGAGCTCTTACAGAATGATGAGAATCAGAGAGCACTCAAGAAAGCTTCCCAGTTAGCCCCCTTAGGGACAGGAACAGGAGGCCCCCCTTCTGAAGATGCCACTGAAGTACCCCTTCCCAATAGTCACCCCTTAGATGGGATGCCTACCACAGAGGAAGAAAGTGATGGGGATACAGATGTGAGTGGGGATGAAGGGAGAACTAGCCCAGTGCCAAGTGTTATACTTGGCCCAGCTAAACTAAGGCTATTGGGGACTGACAGTGGGTTCACCCCATTGGATCTCCCCAGTGGACTTAACACAGGGCTTGGAAGGCAAAGGAATCGCTCAGGTGACTCCAATGCTTCCCATGGCTCTAGAGGCTCTCAAGGTCACTCCAGAAGGAGACTGACCACCCCTCAGAGGAGGGAACATGAGGCCAGAATGCAGGAAGCCCAGCTGAGGATCAGGAAGCAGGAGCTAGAAGTAGCCCTGATGGAAGAAAAACTGAGCAAGGCTAGGCAGCATAGAGAGAGTGGGTCTATACCCACTGGTGGCAGCAATGTCCCTAGGGACAAAGATAGGGTCTTTGACAATAGGAACCTGTCCAAGATTGTGCCCCCCTACAAAAGTGGGGATGACATCCACAAATGGATGACTGCTCTTGAGAGAGCCTGCAAAGTGCAGCAGGTTCCTGAAGACCAGTGGGCAGCAATCTTATGGCTCTCCTTTGAGGGGAGAGGCAGAGATAGACTCCTCACTGTTAGAGAAGAGGATGTCAGAAATTACAGAGTCCTGAAGAGTGTCCTAGTTGATGGGTTAGGCTTAACCACTGAACAGTACAGGTTAATGTTCAGAGACACCCAGAAGACACAGACTCAGGACTGGTCTGAATATGTGGAATGTGCCACTAAGGCTTTGGAGGGTTGGTTGCTGGGAAGTAAGGTGTCTGATTATACAGGATTGTACAATTTGATGATGAGAGAGCAGATTTTAAGTAATTGTCAAAACCAGCTTCTCCATCAACACCTGGTAGACTCAGATTTGACCTCTCCCCAAGAATTGGGAAAGAGGGCAGATAAATGGGTCAGGACCAGGATCAGGCCTAAAAACCAGGGTGGTGACCAAAAGAAAGATACCACCAAGCCTCAAGAGAAGGGTGGGGATAAAGAAAAAGAGAAACCGTCCTCAGGGCCCCAAAACTCCACACAGGGTGGTGGGTCCCAAGCTCCCTCCTCTACCACAGCTAAAAAGCCCTACTGCCATGAGTGTAAAACTCCTGGGCATTGGAAAACTGACAGCGGTTGCCCAAGGGCTAAAAACAAAACTGTTCCTCCAATTACTCCTGTCACACCACCTATTACTGTCAGCAGTAATCCCCCAGGTGGTGGGAGTGCCCCCAGAAATCTGGGTGGGTTTACTTGGGGAACACAGGGGGACCCTGGCTTAGCCAATTCCCCTACAGCAACCACTCTTGTCTGTGATGGTGGCATGGGGTTTGCCAACTTCACTGCCTGTCCCAACACTTTGGGTAGGTACAGACAGGAGCCCTACATCAATGGTACAAAAGCTGAGGCCTACAGAGACACTGGAGCTAGCATCACAATGGTGGCCCATTGGCTAGTTCCCTCTGAGCAGCTTTTGCCTGGTTTCTCCTACCAGGTGACCAACATTGATGGCAAACAGAACAGTCATCCCATGGCAGAGGTATGTCTCAGCTGGGGAGGTGTCACTGGCCCTAAAAGGGTGGCAGTGTCCCCAACCTTGCCTGTAGACTGCTTACTGGGGAATGACTTAGAACTCTCAGCTTGGGCTGGAGTTGAACAAGACACCCATTCTAAAATGGTAGGCCTTTCACAAAAGGGTAGTGGGGTTGTGCCATTCACAACCCCTGTCCAAATAGATTTCCTCCCTGGAAAGGTTGGAAGGGCAGTGGTAGCCACAGCCCAGGCACAGACAGACTTCCCTGTAGAGACTGGCAGAGCTGTGACAGTCACAGCTCAAACACAAACTGAGTGCCCCCCTGAAAAGGTTGGCAAGGCTGTAATGGTCTCAGCCTATACTCAGACTGACATAGGTGTAGTGAAGCCTGAAACAATGGATCACTCCACACAAACTGAGAGTAGTGGGGAGGAAGAAAAGTCTCCCTCTCCCCAGACATTAGGAAAAGGTCAGCCTCCTCAGGGATCTGACCTCACCCCTTGTGAAGGAACTGCCCCAGAGGTAGCCAGGCCTGGCCTGGCAGAGCCTCTGATGTCAGTGGCCCCTTCCAAGGTGGGATCCAGTCTGGTGCAGGTAGCCTGCCTCTCTCTACCCTGCCTCAGTCAGCCCAGGGCTGCAGAGGTCAGGGAGGCCAGTGGACCCCCAGAGGGCCCCTGTCCACAAGAACCCCCCCATCAAAAGAATGAGGATTGCCTGGCTAGTAGCCCTAGTCAGGTGATGGGTAAAAACATTCCTGAGGGATCTCCTTTACAGGTAGTTAGGGACCTCCCCCAGGGGGATTCTGTTGGGCACAGGCAAACATGGGACCTTAGGGCCCCAAACCTGACCTGTCCCTCCAGTAAGCCCACAAAAGGGACCCAGCCTCCAGCTTTAGGTAGCCAGAGGCTGACCCTGAGAGCACAGTGCAACTCAGTTAAAGGAAGAAAGGCATCCATGGTGGAGGATGATTGGAGGAAGCTGAGGCCTCACTTTGAGGACACTCACTTCAGTACTCCATCTCAACACCAGCCTTTTACTTTGCCAAGACACACCACAGGTAGAGATTCCCTATGGTGGAGACCCTCTGATACCCTTAGGGTGAGGGATTGCTTAGTGGACCATGAGACAGGGGGTAACCATGCCAGTGCTGGTTCCTCCTTATATGGCCACTTGGGCAATATAGGCTTACCTGGTCAAGGTCAGCCTTATCTCCCTTCGTTTGGGGGGGGGTTGTGTAGGAAGGTGGATATCTGACTATGGTTACCCCCAAATTTTTGCCTAGTGTCTAGCTGGTTTTTCGACTTAGTTGGCCTGAGATCCTGCCATTCAGGCTCTCAGGCTATCTGCTCTCTCTGTAAAATGGACTCCATGTACCCTAGGTACATACCCAATTGGTTGGATCACCCTGTCAGCCCCTGTACCAGTGTACACTAGGTACCCAGGGCATTGGTGTATCCAAGGCCTGCCAGGGGCTGAAGCATGTATTATGCCACCCCAGGCTTGGCCTAACAATCTGACACAACTGGCTGATCACTCAGCTGGGGTAAGTTGGTGTAATCACCTCTTACTTAGGTGTAGTATACCTATACCTAAACTTAAATGGGACACCTGGTAACCTATAAGTCACTCCTATGGCAGGCCTTAACAATCCTGAAGGCAGAGTGCTTGGTTCCATGTGAGATGGTGCTCTGGCATGAGCTGAGCCTGTCTGCAGTGGTCGGAACAACTTCCTTCTACTGTTTCCAGATATCGTCATACCATATACTCTTAAGTGCATTATGAACCTCGCGGTTAAATGCTATCTTTGGTTTGGCTTTATCAAAACATGTCGAGTAAGGTGTCATACGAATTGGAATACTAACCCCTCGCCAATTCTGGCGACGGGGTTAGCATTCCACCCTTCTAGAGGGACACGACATGTACAGTACCTGAAACCCGGGTAAAATCAGACATAGCCTCAGCTCCACAAAATGGATGCTGCCACCACAGACACAAGTCTGCCCTCCTGCTGCTGGGAGTCCTTCCAGCTTGGGAGGTGTGGACAAAGGGTTTCCTGCCAGGGGGGTGCGTGCACCACCCCAGACAGGATTTTGTGTATTGGTCAGGTAGGGCTTGAAAGAAACCAGACATGCCTGTGGCTCACAAGGAGCCTCGGTGCATATGCCAGTTCAAACCGGTCCTGGGGCACACCAGTCCCGGGCCTGGGGCGAGCTGGACAAAGGATTGGGGGTGTAACCACCCCCCTTCCTGGTCCCACCCATAGGGAGGGACCTAGCAGGTAGTCCGGCCCCTAGAATCCGCTTAAAGGTAGGAGCTGTGTCCTAAGACTTCAGACATCCTGGAATCAACTTGAAACTAAGAAGAAGACGGGAACTTCGACATTCTGCTGCACAGAAGACTGAAGGAAATCTCCCCTGTGGTCAGGGAGTGACCACCTTGCTAACGCAAGCACCATCCAGCGAATCAACGTCTGCTTTGCCGCCGCCTCCCGCCGGAGCCCGAGCCCAGAGACTGACAAGACCTGGACCTCCAGACCTCTCACCGCCCGATCCACAGTCCCTGCAAAGAGGAGACCCGTGGAGGCACCGAGACACGTGGAGCCAGCCATCTTGGAACGACTACGACAAGCTGACCAGTGCAACAACCGAGGCTCCCTCCAAGTTGTGCTTTGGGTCCTGAGAAGCCCAACCCTCGAGCAGCATCTGCACCAAAGGTGAGCCCTCCAGCATCTCCACGATCTGCGTGGGGCCCTTCTGCATTTTGCCACTCGACGCGCCTAACCGGTTGCTGGCCCGCTGGCTAGTGGCCATCTTGGCGACGAAATCTACGACAAACACCGCTGGTCTGGTTGCTCCAGACTGGCCCTTGCTCCCCTCCAAAGGAGCAATCCCTCTGACCTTGCTGGTCAGAACCAACAGCTGATTTCCGAATCCCCCTACAATTGCTTTTGCCAAGGCTTGGTTGCTTCGATCAAGTCGCCGACACCGCCGACAGCGAGAGCCTGCGTGGGACAGCTCGTGAGCCGACTCCTGGACGTCGTCGACCTTCAGGGACCACGTGGCTGTGGAGACAAGCTACCCCCCATCACCTGTTTGCACCCGACATCGCCTGGTACCCACCTGGTGCCACGCTGGTCACTGGCTAGTGACTGTGAACACTGTCCCCTCTGCTTACAGGTCTTCAACATCTCCGATCCACTCTTGGATCCACTGCATCTCTTCCCGACCGACCGCCTGCAGCATCTTTGTCCCAGGCTCAACGGAACAGATAGAAGAAACCCGACGCACTTTGAGGCCTATGCACCCGCTTCCTGTGGGTGAGGTAAAGCTGGTACTCCGGTGCCCATGTGTAGTAATACATCTCTAGTGCCTGTGTTCCAAATCTTAAGTTCCTAGGTCATCCGGAAGATTCCTTTTGCAGTAACTTTGTACTTTTTACGCACCCATTGAAACCTATGGGAGCACGCGTGTGACTATTTGCTCTGCACACGCCACCCGTGGACCTCCTGGTCACTAACTGACGTTAGCTCCTTGTAGGCCCAGCGATTCTAGAGGCCCTAGGCCTTTTCCCTTTTCTGTTCGTGGTACTTATACCACTATTTTAGTATATGGTTTGAGTGGCCACCAGGGCCTATCCATATAACGTGCAACTTCTGTGTATTCTGTGATAATCTTGTTTGACGATTTGTGCTCCTGTGCTCATAAAGAGACTAGGGGTTACTTTGAGAAATAAATACATATATATTTTGAATATATATCTGTGTGGTGTCCTTTCATTGGTATAAAAGGGGGTTACTATTGGTAAAACAGCTTGCTTAACACGCTTCACGAGTTTAGCCTCAAAGACTGCTTAGCCTACGCTACCACTAGGGCAGCTAGTCCGAAAAGGTTGACTTACAACCACACCATAAGGGTTGCTTGGCATGGTACAAGGTGGTCACTAGAACTAGTGAACAGCATATACCAGGCCAACTTCTCACAGGCTGTAGCCCGTACTTGTGGGCGTTATACGGTAGGCCCATACCATATTCTCCACCGCTTTCTTCCAGTCTTTGTTACAGTTGATGGCCGCTTGTATGGCCCCCATCACCACCCTGTTAAATCGTTCCACCAGACCGTTTCCTGCCGGATGGTAAATGGCCGTGTGCTTTACCGAGATGCCATTTCTCCCCATGAACTGTTTCCATTTTTCTGAGGTGAACTGGGGCCCATTGTCGCTTAAGATGGACTTGGGAATTCCCTCTCGGGTGAATGTCTCCGATAGGAACTCCAGGATGTTCTCCGTGTCCATGGATTCGCTCACTTTTATCTCTGGCCATTTGGAATAACGGTCGATGAGGACACACACATATTTCTGTACGCTCTGGTCATCCAGCACCGGTCCTAAAATGTCTATCGACAACTCTTCCCATGGGTTTGAGGGAGTGTCGAATTTCCCCAGTGCTGGGCGTAAGGGCCTCAACGTTTTGTCGGCCCCTTGGCATTGGGGACAGTCTCTGACGTGTCTCTCTGCTCTTATGTCCATGCCTGGCCACCAGTAGTTCTGTTTCGATCTGGCTTTGAGTTTCCCAATGCCAAGGTGGCCTTCATGCAATAAGACCAGCAATTTGTTGATGAGGTTTGTGGGGGGGATTACTCTCTCTCCCCGGTAGATGAATATGCCCTCGTCTCCCACTGTCAGTTCTTCTCTCACCTCATAGAAAGGTTTGAGGTTGGGTTTCACCTTTTTCTTATCAGGCCACCCTTGGGTGATGTACACTTTTGCCTCCATCAGGTCAGCATCTTCTTCATAAGCTTCAGTCCACTCTTGTATGCTGATGATCTTCTCTTGGTCCTCTATGAGAGCCACCATCTCTCCTCTATCCGCTGGGTCTTCTTCTCCCGGCTCCATGGCCGCCGCTCGGCTCAGGTAGTCCGCCACTCGGTTCTTGTTTCCAAGGATGTACTCCACATCGTATCTGAATTCCAACAATTTTAGGGACATCTTCGATATCCTGGGTGTGGCGCTGGCGTGTCCGCATGATGTTAAAACCTTCACTAACGGCTTGTGGTCCGTTTTGAGCAGGAATCGGGTGCCCCATAGGAACTGCCGGAACCTCGTCATGGCCCACACTACCGCCAACATCTCCTTCTCAATGACGCTGTACTTGCCTTCTGTCTCCGTCAGTGCTCTGGAGGCGAAACTAATTGTCTCCATGTCCCCACTTCCTCGGTCTTGCATAAGTACAGCACCTAACCCCTTGTCACTGGCGTCCGTGATGAGTATGGTGGCGCCTTGTGGGTCGTACCCCTTGAGTGGTATTGCTTCCAGGATCCCCTTCTTGATGACTTCAAATTCCGCTTGGGCTTCCGGTGTCCATTGGAACACCGTGCTTTCTCTGGTCAGCCTCCTCAAGTTGTAGGTCTTGGATGCGAATTGTACCACAAACTTACTGTAGTACTCTGCCATCCCCAGGAATGATCTGACCTCCTCCTTGTTCTTGGGGGGCGGTGCTTCAACAATGGCTTTCACGTTCTCCTTCTTGGGTGTGATCCCCTGTTGCCCTATTTCGTGGCCCAAATAGGTCACTGATTGCAGTCCCAACCGGCATTTCGACCATTCCGCCGTGAGCCCTTTGGCTTCCAGTGTCCGTAATACCTTATCTAGTGTCCGGTCATGGTCCCTTCTGTCTCTGCCCATCACTAGTATGTCGTCCTGGAAGTACTGTACGTCCTTGCAGTCTCTGAACAGTTGGTGCATCATCTTTTGGAAAACAGCCGCCGCCGAGGCTAGCCCGAACGGCATGCGACAAAATCTGTAGCACCCAAACGGGGTAATGAACGATGTGAGACTTTTGCTGTCCGGGTGTAGAGCTACCTGGTGGTAGGCTGATGTGAGGTCGATGGTGGAGTACCACTGGACTCCTCTGGTTCTCGCCAGCATCTCCTCTATCTTGGGAAGGGGAAATTTCTCCACCACTATGTTCTTGTTGAGTTCCCTCAAGTCCACACAGAGCCTGACCTTCCCGTTGGGTTTCATCACGACCACCAAAGGCGCCAGCCATTCGGCGCAGGTTATGGGTTCTATGATGCCATTCTTCTCCAGATCTTGAAGTTCTGTCTGGACGGCTTCCCTCACTGCAATGGGCACATTCCTCACCTTATGTGCTACTGGTGTGGCTCCTTCCTTAAGTACTATTTTGTGTTGGAATTTCTCCATTTTTCCTACTGTGCCCCCAAACACCTTTGGGTAGTTCTTCTTCCATCGATCCATGTCCGGCCATTCCTCCTGGTCTGTGAGCAGGATCTGTTCCTTCCCCCTGGGTCGAGTTTTATGCCCAGGTCGCCTTGGTCCAACCATCCCAGGACGGAGGGTCCTTTCTCGGCCACATACAGTTTGCACCACGCTGATCGGCCTCTGAACTCAAACAGTAGACGTCGGAAGCCTAACATGGGAATGCGATCACCATTATATGTTACCGGTCGTATGTCTAGTTTCTCCAGCCCAGGGCCCAACTCCGTTTCGAATTGTTCTACCCACACTGCTCTCTGTATGATGGTAAATGGGGATCCGGTGTCTGCCACGACTGAAATTGTTATGCCGCCCATGGACATCTCTAGGACCGGTTTGGTTGATCTCTTGGCATCCACGCTCAATACCTGATCATATATACACAAGACTGTGACCACCTCTTCCTCCGTGGCTTCTTCCTGGTCTTCTGGGCTTTGGTCCATATATTTCACCACTCCTTTCTGCTGTTTCTTCCGACACACCTTCTCGTAGTGTCCCATGATACCGCAGTGCATGCATTTGGCTCTGAAGGCCGGGCAACGTCTGTCGTGGGCTTCGTGGGACCAACTTCCACACCTGTAGCATGTTTTCTTGTTTTCGCTGTCCGCATGTTTCCCTTGCCATCTGCTGGTCCCTTTGGCCATGGGTGGTTTGGTTTTCTGGTCCCTGCGGTGATATCCCTCTTGTATCCTGTTCACCATGGTTGGGGTGACCGTCTCTTTTCTGGTAGCCTCGGCGCACCTCTTTGAGAGTTCTGCCCTCTTCACTATGACCATTACTTCTTTGAGTGTGGTGTCCCCACTCGCCCACAGCTTGTCTTGCACGTTTGCACTGGTGGTGTGCATGATCACCTGGTCTTTTATAAATTCGTCTTCCCACAGTGCGTACCTGCACGGGGCTGCTAGCTTCCTCAGTGCTGCTACATACTCTTCGATGGATTCCCCCACCTTTTGTTTCCTTTGCTGGAAGTTGTATCTATCTACTGAAACACAGACGGTGGGGCGGTATCGCTCATCCAGGTCCTCCACCGCGTGCGCATACACATCATCGTCTGTGTCTTCTCTCTTCGTGGGTACCAGACTCTTATATATCCTCAGTCCTTCTGGCCCTAGATTTAGTAGTAGGATGCGTTTTTTCCGCTGAGGAGTGAATTTTTCTTCATTCTCGTCCTCCAAGACCCCTATAAAATTGTCTATATATTCCTTCCAGTCCTCCCATTTCATCATTGGTTCACCGGGTTTCGTTAGGAATTGCACCGGTGCAATCGCATACCCTGCCGGGGAACTCATCTTTGCTTCCTTGGTGCTTGTTTCGTCGGTAGCTTTGC